>NC_133222.1:18221959-19421959 GCF_040436345.1 Pagrus major | reverse complement strand
AGGTGAGGTATCCTCTCCTCTGCCTCCTCGTGAATCTCCTCGTCAGAGATGGTCTGCTCTGTCTCAGAGTATCCGGGGATGGTCTCGTCCTGAATGTAGGAGATGGGTTCAGCTGCAGCGGCTCCTTGAGCTACTGAGGTTATGGGAGCTGTGGCCCCTGCAACATGTGACAGGTAGCCCTCCTCCTCTTCTTCTTCTTCGTCATCTTTGGCTGCAGTCAAAATTTCAGTGGTTTGGCTTTCAGTGACCATTTGCTCTTCAGCTGCATCTTCAGGTCTGACTTTGATCTCTTCATCTGCAATTACATCTAAATCTTCTACCTCCTCCAGTTCGGCTTTCTCCACTGCCTCCTCTTCCTCCTCTTCTTCAGTTAGAGTCATTTGTGGTTCAGCTTTTGTCATAACCATAGCTGAGAGATTTTCTGATTTCTCCATTTCTTCTATCTCATGTTTCCTGTCAAGCCCATCGTCCTTTGCCTCCTTCCATTTTGATTCATCCTCTTCTTCACCTATTCCCATATCTTCTTCCTCCTCCTCCTCTTCTGCTTTCTTTACAGCCGCTGGGGCCTCTTCTTCTTCCTCCTCCTCTTCCTCATCTTGTGTTGCTGCTCCCTCATCCTCAAACTTTTGAGCCTCTTCCATTTCTCTCTCATGTGTCGCCTCTTTGTCATCAGCTTCTGGGGCTGAGACCTCCTTTTCTGGAGACTTTGTGTCGGGTGGAATTTGAGATGTAGTTTCTTGTGCTTCTTGCTTCTCTTGGGTAAGGCTTTGTGCCGTCAGCTCCAATGAAACTTTGTTACTGTCTTCTGGCTCTGCTGATACAGCTACAATGTCATCTTTTTTCAGTTCCTCAAAATCCTTGGTGAGGTCTTCAGGAGTTGAGGGAGCAGATATGCCCTCAACAGCTCCGTTCTCTACTGGCTCAGGTTGAACAACTTCAGGTTTTGGCTCTTCTTTCTTCGGTTCAGCAGGTTCAGCCTTTGGTGCTTTGATTTTTCCAGTCTTGGCTTTACTTGACACTTTAGCTTTATGTAATGTCTTTCTGACTTCTGGTGTAAGTGGTTTCAGGTCAGGCTTTGTAATTTTTCTCAGCTCAGGTTTGGATATGTCCTTCTTTTTGTCCTCTTTGGACTTAACATCCTTCTTTTCATCTTTTTTAGAGGAGTCGTCTTTCTTTACTTTCTTGATCTCTTTCTTTTCCTTGTCCTTTTTCTCATCCATTTTTGACACCCTTTCTTTTGGGTGCTTTTTTAAGGATTTTTCTTTCATGAGTTTTTTCTTTTCTGGCACATCAGTTTTAGATTTGATAGTTTTAGTAGGCTTTTTCTCCTCCTTTTTCTCTGACATATTTTCCTTCACAGAGTCACTCTTTGCCTCTGTGGCAGCTGACACATCATCTTGTCCTTCAGTTTCTTTCTTTGAGGCCTTTGCAGTAGTCTTCGGTGAGGACTTAAGACTCTCTTTGCTATCTGTTCTTTGCTTTAATTTGGTTTGTTTTATAACAGAGGGAGGAGCCCCTGAGGCAATGTCCTTTTGTGTGGCTACAGGATAGCGCAAGAAGTCAAGGTGTTTTAATTTTTCCAGCCCCTCCAGGATCTTGTTTTGTGGTGCATTCCCAGGGAACAGCACTCGGACGATCTTTTCTGCAGGGTTGGCAGGCAGCCAGACGACTAAGGCTGTAACTGATGTCAGGTAGGGCACAGAGATTTCTCCTTCTTTCCCGTTGGGCAGCACAATGCCAGTCTTGGCCTTGCTGTTGCCAGCCCACTTCTGCATTAAAAACTGCATCTCTTTACTATCTTTGACAGGGTTGAGAATATACATGTCTAACCTGCCCACTCCCATCTTGTGGAACAGAGTAATGGGTTCAATGGTGTTGCTGACCACTCGACAGAGAGGCTCAGGTTTTATTCCTAGTTTGTTAAGGTACTGCAAAGTCAGTGAGGCCTCTTCGATGCTGCGTTTCACTTTAAGATTCGATTCAGGCATACGAAGCTTCTCTGGCACGTTGAAGAATACCACGCCTAGTTCAGGAGAGATCAGGTTCTTCATCCAGTCGCTATAGTTGGTGGAGCCTTGAGACTGCTCCTCCTCCTGCTCTGCTATCTTCCTCTGAAGCAGCCCATTGATCCCTGGGAGATTGTCAGCACCAATGTGTGTGAGCAGAATTGAGTCAATGCGGTCCAAGTGACGAACCAGCTTCCAGAAGCATGATTTTCGCTCAGAGCCTCCATCCACTAAGATGTTGAAGCCATTCACAGCGAAGAGAGCAGAGTCTCCTCGTCCACCAGGAAAGATGTAGCAACATGGCTTGGACAGTTTCAGGAAGCCTCCGGATGTGGGTGGCGCCAGGAGGTCGAAAGGTGAAGGGACGTCGACGGTCTCAGAGATGTACTCTGTGAACTCGGTGACGCCCTCCATTTTGAGGAGAACAGGTTCAGGGTTTAGTTTGTATTCCAGGAACTCCCGCAGGGTCTGCTGCTGTCCCAGGGAGCTCCAGCCCACCTCCCCGCGGCAGGACACAGTGAGTGTAGCCTGCTGCTTGGGGGCTGTTGTGCCCAGTAATTCACTGACCTGCCGGAGGGACACACCCAGACACATCAGTCAGAGATGAATGACCAAATGTGGCGGACTTGTGTTGTAAAGATAAAAAATTCAATAAGAATAAAAGAGCATTCATGAATGTACTGTATACATTTTTCATCTCATTAAGTGTAAGAGGACTGTAGATCTGACTCACCCCAGGATCAGCAAAGACACATGAGAAGGTCTGGTAGGTGAAAACCCCAGATTGAAGGAGAAGGCCACCGTGATCTGAGCTTTGGCCACTTAAGACCAGAAGCTTGTGTCCTGCTGAGTCTGTGACTAGAGACTGGATCTGGGACACACCGAACAAGAGAGAGAGGAGAAAGACAAAGAGGACAGTTAAAGGAGAGACAACGCTGCCAAGACGGAGATAGAAATTCCTGCATCACTGTCAAAGGAAGATGGGTTTTAATTGTGTCAAGGTTAACAAGAATTCAGTATTGTCGTTTATCCTGAATACATAATGAAGGAGGTGATTGCTTGATATCTAGTCTCAATAGTTCTTTTGTCCATAACACTTCCCTATCAATAAATGTCTGGTACGGAAAGTAGCCACTGAATGTCTGGTCAGATTTATAAACTTGTTTTCACTGATCAGATAGATTATGATTTAAGGGGAAATAGGGTAAACATTTGAGCTAATAGATATCACTGTGAAACTTCCCGAGTTGACAAAATCACATTGGAAACATTTTTTTTTTTAAATTTCTCCTGAAAACAATTTTTTTTCAGTCACTAACATACAGGAAAGAAACATAGGAGAGACATGTTATAAAAACAAAATATATATATATATTTATTGTTTGAACCACACCATTGATACATCAGAATAAGTTGACATTACCTCTGATACAACAGTGTCTTGTGAAGGGTTGACAAGCACCACGGTCTCTAGGACATCACTTCTGTGGTGGAGAGTTCTTTGTCCTGTAAGAGAAGATTGAAAACACAATGTTAGTCTTTCATGAATAAAACATTTCAGCCCGAGATCCAACTCCATCAAGGCCTGAAGGTTGGACGAGGTAAACAAGTTGACAGACACTGCTGCCAGACGCTGAGCCGTCTGGCCTGAAGACATCCTACTGGACGACATCCAGACCTGATCTGGAAAACCTCTTTGAGTCGGGAAGATTTACTATACTGCATTCTGCATCGTATGTGGGGCAATCACTACACAGAGACAGGCAACCCACTTGTGCATCAAGGCAAGAACAAAAGTTGGAATAAGAAATGGGTCACTGATGTCTGTTGGGTGAAGTTTAAAATGAATGCCATGAGCATAAAACACAAAGGTTGAGACCAATATTTACCATTTTTACTACTAAATCTGATGTCATGCTTTCCTTTTACTTGACCCCTGGCTAGAGACAGAAATATATGCTACTCGCAGTGTGATCAAAAGGAGTCTGATTTTTACATTGCAGGCCAGAAATATTAAAAGACGAAACAATACTTTGAGTAAAACCACTAAGACGTTGAAATTTGCATACAAAACCAAAGACAACTGCAAAATGCACTACACTGCTGAGCACATTTCTATACATCCTGATGCATATTCATCATAATTATGCATCAGGACTTAATTCTTCTCAGAGGTGATGCTAAGCTTTTAATTCCCCTTTGTTTCAGCACAGATGCAGGCTCTAATATTAGACAGCTCTAATAATAGTGCGCTCTCACTGACTCCAACATCCAGCGGGATCTTTAGTGCATCCCATGAGTTTGCGGTTTTTCGTTGTCTTTTTAGGATCTGGGCTGTCAACAAAACACGGATGTAAATCATTTTTAGTCTCAGATACTGTATAAAGGACTGATACATTATGAAATTATAAAGAGTTACAACCGTTAAGATTCAAAGAGATTGATAAGAAAAGTAATTTCACACAGTAAAGAAATGGTTCAGCTTTTAAGTCAATACGGTAATCAGCGTGGTAATTATGAGTCCAGACCATCTGTGAGTCAGAGGAAGAAGCACCCAGTAAAGAGGCTGTTATATTACAGATGTTAATCACAGCCATATCATCTGCCTTCAGCTGATGATTGTATTGTATGCTTTCTTATTTTTCATTGAACAAAATAGAATTAACATCATGAAAAAACATGAGCTGAATTAAATCGATTTATATTCAAACACATTTTCCTCTTATCTAGAAAATAGTCCTCCGTGACATTTTCTTATAAAGAAATGTCAGAAGATTTATCTCCTCTCGTAGAGATTAGGAAAACTTTTAGTTGGCTGTTCTGGTAGCTCTTCTTGGAAACTTAATCCCTACAGCAACTATATTTAGGATTTCCATTCGCAACAACACTGTTTTACATAGAATACATATACAACACATTGGTGTGTGAATATACTAACAGTAGCTGTTTGGTACTGAAGACAAAGTACAGCTGAAGCTCATGGGAATTTCTTTAGCAGTTTCTTTGATTGATAGTCAGCTGCCTTAACAATCGATTATTGGTTCATCATTAATAATATATGAAATATATGTTGGACTGTTTTCCATTAGAAAATTGTTTTAACCACTGGCATGAAAACAGATTTTTTATCTTTCTATCTTTTTATTCCTTTTACTGCTCTTCGTCTATTTATCAGTTTTTAATTCCTCTCATGATGTCTTTTACCTTTTTTTCCTCTTCTGTCCTTCTGTTTAATTTTAATCTATTTATTATCCTTTATTCTTTTTACTGCTTTTAATCTTTTTATCTGTTCTTAATTCCTTCTATTTTATTCAAATAGTTTTAAAATCATATTGATTTGCTTTGTTTCAATAATATCTTGTGTTCCCACCTGTTTATGTCCTACGTAAAGCAATTAAATGACCTTGTTGAAATTTGCTCTATAGTACAAATTAATTTGTCTCATCTCGTCTTTGATTTGCCATTTTTGATCTATTGATTCATTTCAATGTTTGAACTATGAAGTTACTTTCTAAACTGTTTACATTATTCTGTACAAACTGTGTATCACTGAAATGCCTGTGTATCAAAGGTGCTACAGCAGATAAATAAATTGCCTTGGCTCGTGGGTTTGAGCAGCAATAACTGGCTGAACAGACAATGAGACGAATATCACAGTAAATCAGAAACAGAGGGTTTGAGCCGACAGTACTGCCACAGCAAAAAAAACTACTTTGTTCCACAGATGTTAAAAAACAGATTGCAGATTGATTTGACACGACTAAAGAGAGAAACTCAAGCTCAACAAATGGAGAAATCTGATGAAAATTGATAAAAGAAATTAAAAAAAATTAAATAAAATTGATGTTATATAAAGTGACATTAAGAGAGCATCACTGAAGCAAACTAGATGATGTGGCTCCCTCTTTTGATGTTTTAATGACATACTGACGGCCATATTTCCCCCGTGCAGACACACTGCAGTGACCATCACTGATGTCTGACAGAAAACAATGACTTTCACTGAGCTGACCCCTGCATGGAGCGAGTGAAGACGGGTGATTGAAGGGTTTTGTTGATGGATGGAGAACGATGATACCCTTCACTGTACAGATGAACCTGCTGGTGCAGCAGTCAGGAGGAGTTCTAACACTTCAGCAGATCTGCCCACAGACGCGTCCGGTTTCACAGCGCGATGACTAAGCTGCGAGGGTGAGCGATGATTTGCAAGTTTGCTTTGATACTTCCAGCAAGAGCTACACGCAATACTAATGCAAAGATACAGACACTGCAGACACCTGCGTCAAACCTATGCAATGTAAATCCGCTCCGAGAAAATGAAGCCCAGTGAGGCAGCGTGTCCCTTTGACCTCCTGATGTGCTTTTCTCAGGTGAAACAGAGTAGAAGAGACTGCATTAGCTGCTGCTGCTGATGGCTGCCTGCAGGGTGACTGCTCGCTGACACTGCAGACTGGTACAACATGATACTACAACAACAAAGATGCTCTAAGTCAGTCTGAAACGCTGCTGTTCTCCCCCCGGGGCAGTCAGAGAGCATCAACAATGCAGAGCGTCTGAGAGGACTGTCACTGCCACTGAAGGCTGCAGGACTCTCAGATCAGATTCACTTTCACTCCCAAACACAGCTAATGGACGGGATTCTGTGGAGGTGACATTGGTGCACAGAGAGTTCAAAAGCTTCTGTAAAACTCGGCTTCTGACTTTTGGTCTGTAACTCAGGAAAAGAGGACTGTTTTTCATGATGTTTTGCAAATAAAGGTATTTAATGTATTATTTAAGCTATTTTTTGAAATCATACAAATTCTAGAGCTTCAGTGATTAGTTGATTAACCGTGCAGTTATTTCTCATCAGCTATTTTTGATAAAAATTTCATTTTTCATGCAAAAATGTCAAAAATGTTTTGGTTCCAGATTCTTAAATGTGAGGATTTGCTGTTTTTCTTTGTCATTTATGACAGTAAATGTCTTTGGGTTACAGACTGTTAGTTCAACAATTTATAGACTAACTCTGAGCTCTGAGAAATAACGACGATATAGCCTCAGTGATTAATCAATTAATAGTGAATATAAAAGGCACGATTCATTGATAATAAAAATAATTGCAGCCCTATTTATTTTTTGATTTTTATCAAGATTTTCTTGACTACAATTATCATTATTATATTTGATTAACATTTTTTAATCAGTTTTTAAGTGTAGTATTCTCTCATTTCATTTTTATTGCTTCCATAATATTTTTTTCTTTATCTTTTATTATTGTAACTACCCACATTTTATTGCTGTCTTGGGGGTTATTAGTTTCTAAATCCATTTTAGTTTTCTTAGTGTTTTTTTCAATCACTTGTAAAGCACTTTTGATTTGTTTGAAAGGTGGTATATAAATAATAATATTAGAAACTAGTCTGCAGATTAATCAACAATACATAATTGTGAGTTGCAGCCCTTACGACGTCTTCATCGGTATAGCAGTTATAATACTTAACCCTGACGGGTCAACAGCACCAGATTCTCCAACTCACACGCTGTGAACCTGATGAGTTGAGGTTTTTGGGCTCAACTGCCAGAAACTTGCCTGAATGGGAAGATTTTAGTGAAGAAAACACTTATGATGCTATGCACTAATCTTAAGAGTCTGGACAGCAAAGAACGACAAATTGCATCCAAACCATATCTGGAGATGGTTGAAATTGCGAATCAAACTGGATTTCTACAAATGCATCTCAGTCAGGACGCTCTGGCCGCTCATACCAGATTTCAAAGAGTTTTTTGTGTCACTGGCAGCACGACACACAACAACATCGCCAAATCCAGAGTCACGGAGGTGCATCAGAGTGGCTGAGCAGAATCCATGCTGCCACAGTCACGCTGAAATAAATAGTAAAAAAAAATCATTCACCAAAAATCCACACTATTCATCTTTGCCACTCAAACAGCTTATACTGATGGTTTTCACCCAACCTGAAGTGACATTTAATCATAGCATGTCATTAGTTTGTGCAACATGATCCACGCCTTCCTCAGAGGTGTCTCTCTTTTGACCTGCACTCCTAAATAAGACCTTCTTATTACTGCTGCTGAGACAGACTGCTGTTTGTGAGAGAATATCAGTGATGATATGTAAACTGAGAAGTCAACAGAGGATTTTAGGCGTGAAGGAGTTAGTCATCACTCCTACTTTTTACTGGAACTTTGGGCAAGGATGACAGTGTTATATACAAAGTTGGGTCATTGTCAGATGTGGGTGTGTTGTTTTATCACAGCTTGAATTTTGTGTTACTTTTCAGCACGACATATCCAAATACATATGTTATGTTGGTGTGTGTTTCAATTAATTGATGTAGTGAAACATCCTGTTAAGAAGCATTTTAATGACATCAACTTAAACATACTTCAGGTTTCCTAATTTAGAACTCATTCGCCAGAATAATGTTGGCAATGTACATTTCTACAGACCATGGATATGTTGAAAACTTAACATTTTTTTATGTTAAATTTTTGAATTTGTCTTGTGACAACGCTGTGCTTATGTTCTGGTCTGGTTAGGCACAAAAAACACTTGGTTTGGGTTTGGAAAAGATAATGTTTTTGCTTAAAATACCTGCTGTTTGTCACCACAAACTGGCGTTGTCATGACACTGGAATTTCTAACTCTGATATGAAGGGAATAAAATTTCAGATTTTTTATTTAAAGATGAATACCATAAGGCTTGTGTAGTATTTGTTAACACAACAGGATCCAAGTTTATTTACTTCTGGAGGAGGTGGGACTATGTAGGAACTACAGCGGTGCATATGTCAAGAGAGGAGAGGGGAAAACAGTTCTTTGTCTCACTAATTTATTCAATAAGCTAACACAACCACACTCTTACTAATGTTTATTAATATCTATCTTTGTGTGGAAATGACAGATGTCAGATTTGTGAACAAGCATTTGCAAGTTTCTCACTTACAAAAATGATAAATGTGCTCAGCCTTAAAAAAGCTGTCAAACGGAAAAGACTGATGGATTTTTCAATGACTTGAGTCAAGGTGGGAATCAATGGACTTATCACTGCTGTGCGTCAGACACGCCTTGATTAAACACATCTCCACCTCCTACGAAGTCCTCCACACCTCCATGTTAGCCTTTTTCACACCTGTATCCTCAGGGCTGGAATCCATGACACACATTTATGCATCTACACACATTTTTAAGAACTTTTCTTCGAAAGTTCTTAAAAAAGATTTAAAAATCTAGTTCCAGGCAAATTTCAAGGACGTTTTGAGGTATTTGAATGTCTACTGCAACTAACACGAAGAAAACTGTGTGGTATTCATGACAAATTTCGACCATCAAACCAGTCTCCATCCCTGTGCTCTTAAAGCTGTAAGAAATAACACGACTGTTACTGGAAATTACAACCCAAAGATGTGAGTCAGCCCTGAGGGTCTCACTGCATCCACGGAGATACAAACAGTGCAAAGCTAAAGCCTCCTCAGGCAGGCCAGCGTCTGTTCCTCAGCTTAAATGTGTTTGTTTAAACAGTCCTTTTGAAGAGTGCAATGTTCAGCCAAGTTGCCCTCATCTATTCATCCCCGTGGCTTTCCTTTACTGGCATCCCAGACAGAGAGGAGGCATCATCCTTTCACAGAAAGTGACTTTCAGCCAAAGGCATTTTGAGAATTTCAGTCTCACACCGAAAATGATTTCTACTAAGACTGTTTAAAATACCTCGCATTTCTGCACAGGGTTTACTGCCTCCTTGCTGTCTTTGTCAGCTGAATCAAGTACTCGTCACTTCTTATCATATCAGCTGCTTCTGTTGCTCAGTAAATATGGCTGTGATTGTGAACATCAAAGCGGTGAATAACATTAGCATATCATCGTGACACATTTCTGCAGTTCACTCAGTCCACAACAAGAGAAAACAAAAAGGGATTAAAACTAGATACTTATCATTTAGAATTGTACTTCTTTCCCAATAAAGGAAAATAAGCAAGTGTGTGTGAGTCTATCAATCTAGATAAAAACTGGATATTTCCAGACATGTATGTGGTGACCAAATCAGGTATTTTAAGCCAAACATGATGTTTTCTTAACCATAACCAAGTTGTTTTTGTGCCTAAATCTAACCAGAGCATAAGCACAGAGTTGTCACAAGAGAGAAAAAGAAAATTCAACCTAAACAAACGTTATGTTGCGATGTAAGGCTTTTACTCATCAGTGGTTTACTTAGCTAATATTTATCCTGGTGATTGGGCTATATACATTTATTTTAAACAATGTTTTTGGGTAAACATCAGATGGTAGGTCAGATAGCAAGAAAGCAATTCTTCGAACAAGACTTATGTCTTTTATTTTGTTAAGACTCTGCTTACAGCAGAAGTTACATACTGTGTTTAAATACCAGGAGTGCCACTGCTTCTCAACTGAGCAGCACGTCTGTCACCGGGGCTTACAGTAAGTCATAAACAAACAGTTTTGATAAAGATCGCTTAAATTGGGTTATTAGAGTATATTGACCAAGATATGTACTAAGAGTTGTTCTAAGTGTTATCTAGAGGACAAAATGTAATAATTAAAATGACTCAAACATACCTGTAATTTCTGTGCAGCAATTTCTTCTCACTTATCAGGTGACATGCAGTATGTAGACAGATGGATCTGTGACACAGATGGGCTCTATAGTTTTGTTTAGGAACTTTTTCAGGAGACAAGTATTCTTTGGAGGAACTGAGTGCGTTTACACTTCCGGGACCTGGGTCAACCTTTCAGTTCCATGAAAAGTAGTTGCTGGGACTAAAAGTTTCAGGTGCTTGAAGGATAGGGAAAACATCATTAAATGCTTTTATCGGCCAGTCTGACGTTTAATGTGTCATGTTTATTTATAGATTTTATATCTTTATTTATAGATGTATGCCATGCCATGTTACAAACGACTTTCCCCAATAAGGGTGTAAGTCCAAAGAAACATGTAGTACTGTGTAACCCAGCAGGGGTATCTGTGTTAACTGAGATCACACATCTGCAATGATCCATTTTCTTGACAAAAATAACTTTGGTGGCAGAGCAGACGCTGGATGTCATGTGGCCCGCTTCTGTAGGTTGACTTAAGGATCTTGGGAAGTGAACTCTTCACTCCCTCTCGGTCCTTGCGTGACTCTGTTCATAACTGCACGGCCCAGAGGAAGGAAGGTCATTTGTCAGACAGAACTCAGTGTTTCTGCTCATTCCGGCTCTTCCTCAGCTGACCCGCTTGTTATAAATACCCACGTCTGAACTCCCCAAACGAGAACGCTCTGTTTAAAGGCGACTAAAACGGAGCACTGATCGTCCGAGGCCCAGCCACTGCACTGCTCCAGATAGCATGTTCCACATTTACGGTGGCAGCAGGGATGGTGAGAGGGTTCAAGGAATTTAAAGACAGAAGGTAAAGCATATAAAGCAGTAGCTGCTTCGAGGAAGACAGATTCTACAACATCGTGGTTTGCAGATGAGGTGATTTTTGCTAAAATTACGGTAAGTTGTTATATTCAAACTTTAAAATCAAACTCAAGATCAGTGTTTCAGAGTTTAGATTCAGCAAAATGCCAGTATATCAGAAAATCCAACACAAAGCTGAAAAAGATTCAGTACCGAGGACAGCTCCTCTTTCAAATGTTAAAGTCATAACTCTAATGTAACGCCAGTCAGACAGCAAACATCCTGTCCTAAAGCTTGAATGTAGACGGTATTCCGTTGTAAAGCCGCGCACATCAGCACACACAAGGTCAAAGCTTTCAGTGTTGTTGTAATGCAAATTTCTAGCCTCAACCACTTCAAAGGAGAGTTGATTGACGGCTGGAGTCGACAGCTAAGATGATTAGTTGATTAAAGAAACGGGTATATCATGGAAGTTAAGATAACTTCCTTGGCAGACTTTTTCTTCAACAGGGACACATCAGTAGCACCTTTGGACATAAGAATAAAGAATGATCTATGAAAATAGCCTCAGTTGCTGGCAGTAAATGTATTACTATGACATGGAAGAATGATGACATACTTTCCACCCTCCCCTTAATGATTCAACAAAAAAAACGTATAAATTCCTGGTAAATAATGGTCACAGCGCTTTACATATTGTTTGAACACCTCAGGTTTCAGTGTCCCGCTCAAGGACACTTTGACTCAAGGACAAGCCGGGAATCGACCCTGTGATTACTGGACAACCTGCTCCACCTCCTGAGCCACGGCCATAGAAATGTTTTATTGACCTGAGGGAAGAGTGAAGTTTGCAAGTCTCAAGGATTTAACACCTTCCAGAAAACATTTCCAACCTTTAAGATCTCTGCTGGTACTCAGACAAGATAGACCCTGAGGGGAAGTCTGCAGAGGTGTGTAACATCACCTGGGGAACTCTACACCAGTGAATCAGTAACTCTGGACAGAAACAGAAACAGACAAAAACCAGTCACAGCATCGACTGTAGGGATCGACCAGTATGTTTTTTTTAGGGCTGATACGATACCAATTATAAGTAATCAAGGAGGCTGATAACTGTTACTTACTAAGTCTAGTCTAATCTAGTTCAGATTTGAGGTACTTTACTTGATTATTTCCACTTTGCACTACTTTCTACTTCCTCTCCACAACATTTATTGATATGTTCAGTTTCTAGTTCCTTTGCAGATTCCGATTATTACATGTTCATAGACTATCACTTGTGACATTTAGTCAGTCAGATTGGACATTGACCACAGCATAGAGACGATGCTGTGGTCCGCAATTGGACGCAAAAAACACTGATATGGAAATGCAGAATATCTGGGAAGAATCAAAATTCAGAGGACAGGTAGAGATAGATCAATGGAGTGGTCACATCCTTTGCCAAAGACCATCCGTGAACAGGTTTACCTACCAGGTCCAAAACAAACCGGCAACAAAACCGGAATACCGGTAGTCACAGATAAATAGAGGGCAAAAGAGTTTCAGCTAGAAGCCATCATGAACGTAATCAAAACAGCTGAAATGACAATTTATATAAATAACTGAGGTTCAAACACCAATCAGTGAAGAGAATACATTTTTGCATGATTGGTTCCATCAGTGAATGAAGCGCCAAGATACAACCTCTCTCTTGTGGAACCACAATAGAGACGACCATGACAATAAGCTGAAAGGTAATGAATGTATAAAACTGAATGCCAAAGAGTGGAAATGGGAAATATAGAGACAATACAATCCAGAAAAATAAATGAAGATGCACATGAATAAAGAAACAATTACTGCAAAATGAATACATAGAAAAACATCATGTAAATGCATGCACATTGTTTATGACCCCTACTGAAGTCATCTACCAGGACCATCCTTGAACCGTCCTTGACTTGTGTCGTGTATTGACAGCTGACATGCCTGCTGCATCTGCTGGTCAAGTCATAGCTTCATGCTGTATATCTATAGATTGACTGAAAATAATTAGTAGTTGCAGCCCTACCAAGTATCCTGTTGTTGTAACTCTGCCCTTGATTTCTGTTTAAAGTTAATCAAGTAAAATTAAGTTAAGTAATGAGCAGTTAATGAAGCTGAACTGACACCTCAGGCTTCATTTTCATATACACATCAGATCAACAAAGGTTGATTGAAGCTGACATCAAAAAGTTATTACCCTGTTCTTAATCTCATTTGCCTAATGTGGGCTCATTCCTTCCCTCAGCACTAGTGTCTGAGCTCAGAGATGAAGTTGTGTGAAGTGGGTTGGAAAATTAAAGAAGCCGATACAGACCTGGCTGTCTCCATGCTCATTTCAGCACCGCATCTCCACCCACCAGTAAAGCCATACATCAAAACTACAAGTCCGAGCATTTGTTTGTGTCGAAAGGCTTCAAGTGGCTGCTGAGTCACTGCTGGAGTCTGCAGTGCAGAGTATTGAAATACAGGTCCAGTAACTAAAATATGACAAATTATTCATATGTTTTCGCTGCTCTGTGAACAGTTATAATATTAAGTTGCGCATGAATTAAACTAGGTACACTGATTAATTACCGGTAGATATTTAATTCTCTTATCTGTTTACTGTATTTTAATACATAATTATTATAATCAACCCTCGCCAAGATGATTTAATTTCTCTTTCCAAAATGATGAAATCAGTCCCAATTTTATCAAACATTTTAAAACGAAACCATCAGGATAGAAACTCGCTCCTTGAACCACAATCCGTGTCTTTGGTTCACACCAGCAACAGGAAGCCAGAGTCTTATTCCTGATGCTAATCCTGGTCCTGTGATTTGGCAGCATTGAATCATTTGGCTGCTAAGCCAGTTAAGGCCTCAACGCCAGAAACACTTAGCCTTTCTAGGAAAAGAAAAAAAACAAAAACATATGTATCCGGGGCTGTACTGATCGAATCAAATGAACTGCGGCTAATGTCCAAAACCTGTTCACTGACACCCCAAAGTTTCTTCCTTGGGATTAAAAATGTTGAAATAAAACATAAATATAATCAAGGAAGTAAAGTCCAAATGAAAAGCACAAAAGCACAAAATACTGAGGTTGACACTTAAGGCTTAAATTCTCCTTAGCTGAGGAACGTACTTAAGCTTATGGCACAGAATCCCTTAAAATGTTAAAAGGAAAAACAGCGTAACCAAAACAGTAAAAGCTGTCAGAAATATCAATGTAATCAAGGCAAACACAACTATTAACGTACAGTTCAGTACAACCATCCATTAAATGAATTAAAACTATGAGACATGATGACATCGGACAGAAGAACTGCTTTAGGTGGACCTGAGTTTGCTTGTTAAATGCAGTCAGTAGGTTTATGTTATTCCATTCTACAAAAGCCCTGTACATAACTGTGTTGTTTTAAGAAATGAGTCTTTGGTTGACTAATTATCGTTTATCCCTATACTGAGTGATGTATGTACGAGTTTGACTGGAGTACTACAATAGACAAAAAAGCTGAAAAGTCTGGACATACTGTGAGAGAAACACATTTCAGATGTAAGATGTAAGTGGAGTCAGAGATACTCAACACAACTGATTCCATCTAACTCTGATGTTCAATGCAATAAGTCCTTTACAGTAGCTTCTTGTAGAGTCAGGAATACAATGTTGGTGTAATGAGTGACTACATGCCCAAATCTCTGCAAATCCTTCAAAATTCCCCCACAGGGATCTGTTAAAGTTTATCTTGTCTTCAGAAAATAACTTCAGTCTCTCCCTTCGGAGATTAAATATAAACACAGAACCATCAGTGGTGAGTTTTCGCAGCTAATCTTCTTGCTGATAAATTGTCCATTATCAATGTGCTCAGCCAAGCACGGTGGCAAGTATGGCTGGCTTGCTTGAATCTGCACAGATCTGCATTGATCTGTATTGTGACAAGCACTTTGAATGTAGAGCACATTTGAAAACATTCAACAAAAATCTGATAAATGTAAAGATGCAAATTAGGCTCAACTGTATTTGTATTCAGATATTTTACTTGAGTAAATGTGGTAACTCTACACCGTAAAAATATTATTTAAATTTTTTTTTTTTTTAAGTATAAGTCCTGCATTTAAAATCTTACTCTAGTAAGCTGATGTTTTCCAGCAGTTCACCCTTAAATGTGTAAAATTTTCCATTTATTAGTTTAGTTTTAATTATGTCTATCTGTACCTGAGAAATTCAAAATTCACTAACTGAAATTAGAGATACAACAAACAAAAATATACAAAAATTTACAATGTCCCTGTTAACATTAAATGTCATAAGATGATAATGATTAAACATTGTTAAAGTCTCAAAACATTGACTCCACTACTTAAAATTGGGTTCTAAAATAGCTCCCACTCATTATCAGCGCATGAGTCATTACCATAGAATGAGCAGACGAGAGAAAAAGGAATATGAGCCAACTGATTGAAGTTAGTAGCCGTGCTTCACTAACTCAGGGGGAACTTTTCACCTGATTAAACACGGGGCTGCAGTGTTAGCTCACCATCATCATGTCTGACACATTAAAAGAAATCAATAGGAAGAAAAGGAGAATATAGAGGGCAGGGATGTATTGATGAAAGAGTCGGAGCTCTTTGGTGTTTCAGTATGTAAGTATCAGCAGTATTTAAGGCCTTTTTACTCAGAGCTAATTCAGCTCCCATACTACCAGCCATTCCAATCTCCTCCTTTTCGTGCGCTCCTTGAAGGGCCTCTGAGCTCCTTTTGCAAGTCTATCATTCAGTCTTTGTTGCTGTAGACTGCCATGGTGATGCCCTACTCACATCCACACACACTCACTCACACTGGCACCTGCACACACATGCATTCATTTGAGCACAAAAGTCTGACACAAATAGTTTTGGACTTACAGTGAGTTGCAGATGTTAGGATTTTAAAAATGTGACTATATTCTTGAGCAGATTATCGGCTGATGTTTTCAAGGAAAGGTATATAGATAGAGAAAAGTCAGTACAGAGATACCAAAAATATTTTTGGAGGTCATTCCTCTACCAGAGAGCACTTACAAGTTTATTTTTCAACTATAAAATGCCCTATTCAGTACATACTGTACTACTAGCAAACAAACAAAACGTAATCAAATCGAACATCGAATGTCTTAATAGTCGAATATTTGGGTCCAGCCCTAGTGGAAATAACTGCTTTGACATTAAGATGTCTATGTATTTTGATGCAGAGATATCTACTGAAGTTAGCATGCTAACCAGCTAGACCACTAGATTCACGGCTAATCATATTAACTAGTTAACAGCAGCAACAGTTAGCAGTTACTCTGACGATATGCTGCCCCCTGTTTGTTTTGAGTATGAATTAGACAATTCTTAAATACTGCACCTTTAAGTGACAGTATACCGACATATGCATTGGTAATTAATGATCAATGATTGTGACATAGTTTAGTTTACTCAAACAGACCTGCACAGAACCAGATTAAGATTAACTGATGAAACTCTCATGTATGTTGACAAGTACGTATACTTAAAGCACTCCAGTCAACCAGTTTCATGATGAACTTTATGGGAGTAGAGGAGAATATAATCAGAACGACAGTGAGAGAAACAAACAGACAGACAGGCTGACTGACCACCCTGAGAGTGAGGAGGAGCATGAAAATGCAGTTAGAGCTGCCACTAGAAAAGGGCAGCGGGAGAATATTGGCAAAGTGTCGTTGTCTCTTCGAGTCCAGTCCACAGCGTGCCAGCTATGACATCACTGCTTTTACCCCCCGTACTCCTCCCGCTGTCTAAAGGCCTAAAGAGACACTGAAAGCAGTTCAAACAACACACACACACACACACACACACACACACACACACACACACACACACACACACACACACACACACACACACACACACACACACACACACACACACTACAGTGCAGTACATGCTGCCAAAACATCACACTAAAATGTGTCAGACCATTTTTTCAGGCCACCACAAACATTTCCCCCCGCTGTCTAACAGTATAAATACCCGCAGTAATGGGCCTTTTGTGTTCAGGCTGTATCTAGAACAACAAGTCACATTCAGACCGTGATGTTGCCGTTATCTGTCCTACGTGAGCTTGTGTGTGATATTCTATTATACTAGATATTCTATTCTACGACATGGATTTTACAACACAGTCAATACCGCGATAAGTGTTTTAGCATATCAAAAATAGCGTGCTGCTTTATTTTCACTGGATAACACGCTGTTATGGGGCTTAACACGTACTCATAAAACTGGAGTTACATCCAGTATCTAGTATTTCCTCGCTAGCGGTGACTTTGGTAACACATTTTAACACACAAGGTACAAACAAAGCACCCTTCTTTCCCCATTGTTGTCTGCAAGTATATCCATAAAAATACATTTTAGGTCATCACAGAGATTTTGCAGGGGATATTTGATCACCTCCAGTGTCATATTTCCTACTTTTCTTACATTTCACATTTTCACTGAATTTCACTTTTGGTTCTAAGCTTTTCCTCTGTTTCATTCCTGTTTCTGCTATAAATGTGAGGTTGATTTACCTTAAACAAGTGTAAAGTGAATGTATTGACATTTTTATGTAATTTTTATCTATTTTCATTCATAAATCTGTTGATTAAAAGTGAAGTCGTCAAGGCCCGTGTGTCACAGGCTGCTGTACTGTTGTGACAATGGTGGCTGACATAGAGCATTTTACAGGCATTTACAGCATTTTCTTGAAAATTCCCTCACACTGTTGTCTCAAAGCAGAAATAAGTTGACGTTCTGACAGCTTATTCTTCACTACGAATCACTGACATAAATATATGCCGCATCGCCCCCACCTCCACTCCAACACACACACGTACACATATGCCTTTCTTAAAAAGAACATTCCTCATTTTCATCGCTGAGGTCTTGCTCTGTCAGGAGAGAGCTACAATGATTATAAACTGGTTGTCAGCAATACGTTGATGAACGCGGATGTCTCATCCATCATGGTGACAGACACAAGACAGGGTCTCTGGGTCAGACACATACAAGCGAGGGAGACGACAGTTATGAAAAATAAGTGTCGGTGTGACCTTCCCTCGCACAATGACAAGATATTCAATCCGTCAAGGTGGGAAGACCCGAAGGGATGAAGGAGGGAGAGAAGAAGCTTTCCTTCCCT
Organism: Pagrus major; assembly: GCF_040436345.1. Taxonomy (NCBI): domain Eukaryota; kingdom Metazoa; phylum Chordata; class Actinopteri; order Spariformes; family Sparidae; genus Pagrus; species Pagrus major. The sequence continues at coordinate 19,403,356 of NC_133222.1, read as the reverse complement.
GACAGAGGAGACAACCCAAGAGAGAGCTTGAGAGGAGAAAATGGGAATGCTGAGGTGAGAAAAGATGCAATTCAGAAGTCACAGGCTGTTAAATTGGCTGCAGATAGTATGTTATTTGTTTGGAGCTTTTTCTGCAGCAGCTCCTGGGTGAGAGGCATCGGCCTTTGGGGATTTACTCTCAGCTTAAGGTGGTTTTAAAGCCGCCAGCGTGCAGATTCAAGTTACTGGCTGGTCGCTTGGTAATAAGGGCTTATCAGAAACAACAGCCTCATAGATGCGTGGCTTTGGCTGGAGGATGACTTGTTTGCTGATCCAGTCTAACAAATACAGAAGCTCCTCTAACTGAATAACTATACTGTGATTAAACTGTATCTTGCTGTTGAGGCTCTCAGAGAAGGACAAGCCAGCAAAGATCCAAATCTCTGACTTGTGGAGCTCAAAAGAAAACTGGAGCACTCAGCTTCTGCTTTCACTATTATTCATTGGCGGCATTCAATTCAAAGTTATAATAAAAGAAAAAAAAAAGCTGTGTGTTCCAGTTTCTTTCTGGGCTCAGCAACTCGTAGATTTGGATCAACACACACAGGCTTATTTCAGGAGTATTCCAGCTTGGCGTGGAGGATGTTTTTCAATCTGCTGTTCTGTTTGCAGGTTTAAAAGTCTGCAGGGGGATTTGAGGATTTAAAACTGCAAAATTAGGTATTTAATATCTGAAAATTCAACCCCTACTCTGACAAAACATGTTAATGAAGGCTTAAGCATCATAAGACTTTTCATTAAGAAAGTTAATAATTGTAGGACTTCAAAGGAGAATTTACTTCATATTACAACAGGGTTAACTGAAGGACATGTGACCACGGACACCGGCTCCTCATTAGTTATCGTCTCCCTCCTCATTTGCATCCCCTGGTTGCAGAGCACATTAAAAGCTGCTATGTTCAGCAAGATACAGGTCCTTGGGTTAAGCTCCTATATTTTTTCACACACACACACACACACACACACACACACACACACACACACACACACACACACACACACACACAGACACACACAGTGTTTCTTGTTCATGTTTTGTTTAATGCATACACACTACTTATGTATACTCATAAAAGGAAGGCAGTGAAATATTCAGTCAAGATCTGAGGAAACAAATTCAAACTCCTGGTTTATCACAGGAGAGATTTTGTGAAGAAATGTTTTAAAAATACTTTTTTGATGACCTCACTTCCTTTCAGCCTGAATCATGATGCTTTCGTTTGCATTTTCCAACATTTACCAGAATGAAGTTCGAGTGAAAAAAGCAACAGTGATAACAACATGTTCTTGTTGCACTTTCCCATAGAGGTTTGAATATGTGAACACCTTCTGTTTTACCAAAGGTATAACATTTATCTTCTGGCATTAAACAGTTACACCTCCCACGTCTTTGTGACTGCACACCAAAACAAAACATTAGATGTGTAGTTGTGGAAAACTAGAAACCACAAAGGAAAAACATGTGGAACAATGACAAGACAATATTTCTATTAATAACTGTAATGTCAATGGTGAAAAAAGAGAAGCTATGTTTTCGTGCCATACTACTAGACTACAGAGCACTTCTGTTCTCAGGCTGTAAGACCCCTAAATTCATCCTCAGCACTCCACCATGAAAAATTGTTAATCATGAATACTACTACTGGCTAATCCACAACGCAGTGACAGGCACAGAAATAGCCAAACGTCTGGCTGAAGTCTCATTTGCTTATTTAGGTGATTTACGGGCATTGATATTAAACTGAGGCCGCTTCTTAACCAGTTAAAAGTTATTTGTAGTATGTTTAAGATGTCTAAAATCTGAATCTGAAAACAGAAAACAGGATTATAATTCATTCACAGCCAGACTGCCCATACATTGCTCTCTTTGCTGCGGTCCATCCCCTCAGAGTGTGGGTGTGTCAGACTCATTGGATGCACTGTGGCGTCTCTGTCAGCAGATCAGAGTGGACAGAGGGGGATGGAGGTTTGGGCCCCTGGGAACAACTCCTGATGGAGGGATCAATGTTTACTGCTGCTCTTCCCCTCTGATGGTGGAGACATCAGCTCCACACTCCGGTCCAATATGGCTGCCATCAGCATGAATCGCATGAATCGCCTGACTACACTGTCTTTGTACTGTCCCGTTTGTCTGTCCGTCCATTTGTCAGACTCACCCGCTGTCATTCTGCCTTTGTTCAGTGTGTCAGACAGTCAGACTGTCTTTCTGCTCGTTCCTCTCTGTCCTTACTTCCTTTTCTCTCTATGTCCCACTTTATTTTTTCCTTTCTCTCTTTTTCTTGCTTTGTCATTCGGACTCTTCAATCTGAGCAGCTTTCACTGAGTCTTCCTGCTCTCTAGCTCAAAAAAGCTGCATAATGATGCTCCTTTTTCTGTTTCAGGTCATATATCTATCCCTCTCTATTTATGTCCTATAGCCCCTAGGGTGTAGAACGAAAAAGAGACAAACTGAGCAAAAACCTTCGGGTTTTAACCCTCTGTGTCCGGGATTGTGATCTACTGGCTGGTGGCAGCATGTTCAAGCACCACGGGATGTGGGTCGCATCGTTGCATCGGTAAGACGTATAGAATAACAAATGAATATTCTTTTTTTACGTTGGGAATAAAACAACAGAAGGAGCGCTCCTGTAAAGAAAGACAGAGAGCTGGTCAAGCAGAACGAAGCAGAGATAGAAACTGAATAGAGAGACACAGACTCTGCACCTTGAGACTCTATTTTCTTCAGAAAAACGGGGACTCTAATCTCAGCAGGAGGTATTAAGGGAGCGGAGGGAGGGGTGGAGGGGTTTCGCCGCATTGGTCTACATTCGCGTCGAAACAGTCTTTTTACATAAACATAATACAAACACAGCATGGCTATTTTCTGCATATCTGTACATTCTCTCTCTCTCTCTCACACACACACATACACAGAGAGAGAGAGAGACTCCAGCAGCAGGGGGAGCTGGCTAAAGCAGCAGAGCAAACAGGGAGGTGCGAAACACTGCAAAGACTGCTCACTGCTGCATTCTCCGAGCCAGAACCTCCCCTCTTTTCTCTCCATTGTTGTCGACGGGTCCCGAGACTCTTGGCTCAGTACCTATTCTTTCTATACTCGTCCTTTACCTCATTGAATCTGGCCAGGGTTTATGGAAACAGATATCATATGTACACATTTATGTTTGACGCAGCATGACGGGCGACTTGTGCCTGGTTCTTATTTATGTAACTGGCACTTCTTTATCATACATCACCAGGAAACAGGATTGATCTGTATTGTGACAAATTACGCAATAGTTATCAAGACGCTGTTGCTCAAAGAAATGTACACCTCGCAAGGGTTTGGTCAGTGAGCCTTTATGAAAGTCAGCACCAATATTTTGGGCTGTAAGCCAGTGCGTTTTCTAATGATGTTCGGCATGTTAATGGCAATTTTCATGCCCCCTAAAATACCAGTGCAGTACTCAGTGTCTCCTCTGACACAGCAGAAAAAAATGGGACACTAAAGCTCTCCATCGAAACCAAAAATATTTTAGGCAGGGCAGCTGCTCCTTATGGTGGAGTGACCCAATAGCAGGGAAAGGTCTAGATTGCACCAAGCCTTTAAATGAAGACCGAAAAACAAATATATTAATAAATACTGTTAATACAAATAAAATAACATTTCATTACAGCTTTTACAAACTGTTTGCATATACTGTGTGATCACATACCAGCGATCAGGAAACTGATTTAAAACATGCAGTATATATCAACAGTAGTGTAGAGTAGTGTAGTCATGCAGTGTGCGACAGGTGTATGTGTATGTTTCCATTGTGTCTACTTTTGTGACAATGTTTATGCTGCCCTCTTGGCTATAGGTCATGCTTGAAAAGAGATTTTAATCTTAGTGAGGCTTTTACTTGGTTAAATCAAGGATATATATATACCTATATTTAAAAAAAATATATTTTTCATTAAAATGTATAAAATTTGACATCATTTTAAGCCATTATTTTTTACCCTATCTGTGTACAAAAAGTTGGGAAAGCTTGAGCAAATAATAAAAAATCAACATCCAGAAAGCTAAATGATAAAATCTGCTATAGAATTCCATCGAGGACTAACTACAATCACTAGCTATGAGTTATGGATTATGGATTTTGGATTATGGGTAATATCTCTGGTAGTAGCGCAAGTAACAAAGTATCAAAACAACATACACCGTTGGCACTTTCAAGGCTTTAACTAAGAGTGCTAAGCAATAATAAGAGTGTCAGTAGTATTCACACGATAACATTGCTAACCTAGATCTTCATGATGAATGATACGCCATACCAGTCGCTCTAGGAAAGAGGATTAGCGTCCTGTTACCATGGAAAATGCCCAGTTCATATTAACCATATGGGGTCACTAAGGGAAAAGACAATGAATCCAAAGTCATTAAGATTAATCATGTGGGAAACATGAATGTCTGTAAAAACTCATGGCAGCGTTTCTGATTGTTGCCAAAAGCAGTGGACTGACAGACATTATAATCCACAGCATGGCTAAAAACATCCTGATTGGCTGACTCATACATTAGTCTGGAGTGCTAATGTTCAAGCTACTGTTTCTCCTCTGTCTGAATGTTAATTAGCTCAATTTTAAATGAAACATGGCAATTCGGCAACACAAAGAATCTGTGAGCGAGGCCACCAAAAATGTAGAAAAAGTATGTCCAAGAGAAATTAGTATTCTGAGCATATACTGAACTAAATCTACTCTCGTCTCTTCATCTTCTTTCTTCATCTACATGCATACAGCACTGAATGAATAAATGAATAAAAAGATATGTCGGTGAGAAAAATAAGAGAAATATAAAGACTATCTCTGGTACATCTGGTATATATTAATGAAATATAACTACATTAAAAATAACCTATTGGTATCTTAGTTAGCCAGCGACTGATGGATGAGCCAATAAAGTTAATTTTGGACCCAGACTACACCAGACAGGTTTTCTCGAGGCAATGATCCAGCAGCATGATGGTGCCAGTTTCCTGGCTTGGCTGTATAATGTCTTCTCGGTCGATCTAACAATGCAATGCACTCTCAGTGTTACAGAACTACATTTCTGCATTCAGCTGATGCTCTTATCTGAACTGAGCAGGTAGGGGCTCAGTGTCTGCCCCCCCACCCCCTCAAAATAACATGTTACTGTTGATGGAAGCTGGCATCAAAGCTACAATTCTCCTGCTAGAAGTCTGCTTCTCTAACAAGTCCACTACCATGCAGGGCCTGTGGAGAGCAGATAATGGCAGCTGGTAGATTTGAGACAGGTGTGGGGAAGAAAAGAGTTGGTAGCAGGAGTAGCAAAGCCAAAAGCTGAATTACCCGATCAGTGGACTTTGTAACTCGCTGAAAAGAGTAAAAACAGGTCTTGACCTGAGAGGAACGCTCAAAGTCTAGCTGGTATGAAAGAGAAGCTGGTTCAAGCCGATTTCAAGCTCTGCTATCCGACTGCATTTACATAATCAAGCTGGTCACTAATTGGAAGCCGTCTAATGGCCCCATTCGAACATTTACCCAGTGACATAAGACGGCTAATACTTTAATAAGACGACCTAATGAAGTATGTCAACGATCACAGTGGTCTGCACCTTGAGCTCAGTCAAGTGGACCCAGGAGAGCCACAAAGGCTTCATGATGCTCTATAATGGTCAGTGGTTAAGTGGTTTAGAGATATTAAATGGGATGGAGGTGTGTGTTTGTGTGTGTGTGTCCATGAGTATGATTTCAATCAATGAACTTCATCTAAATGAGCTGTCTGTTCTATCATGTGATCAGTTTCCCCCGACGCTCAGCTCCCCGCCGCAGTGTTAAGCCGGCCAGCAGCTAATCTGAGAGCGAGCGCGGTTCATTGTCTCCATCAAAATCCCAAATCCTTGCAGCTTAACAAATAAGCACCTTCCTGAGTAGCTAAGAGTGAGTGATTTGAAAACATGCAGCTCAGTCTGTTGCTGTTGAGGCAAATTATGCATGTTTGATAACTGGGGTAAGCAACAATGTGTTTGAATTCATGGTGAAAGAGTTAAAGGATAAAGTCTGATCACCTGACGGGCCGATGGACCCGCCAGTTGTCCCTAATAAATGAACCCGCTTTGTTTCCAGGTATGATCTGAACTAGAGCTGAGACGATGTGTCTACTGACTCGAAAATAGTAACAAGTTGTTGCTTTTCTTTGTCGTACAGTATGTGATAATAAACAGTGTTTTGGGCTTTAGGACATTGTTTTGAAAATGTTTCACAATTTTCTGACATTCTATAGATACAGCCCAGTACCCAGGATAATGTTTCTGCAAACCACAGATACGTTAAAATTTTTACATGTCATACATACAGTATAAACATTTCCACAAAACGTGTCGTATCATGTTCACATTACACGTTTATGAGCAAAGTGTTATGTCAGGAAGAGGAGGGGATGGCGGTGGCATGACAGCTGGACGAAATGGCATTCCAACATTTACAAGCGTGACACCACTGAATATTTTTAATAAGATGTCTGCATATTATTCAGCTGTGTGTTGTGGCGACAGAACCAGGTAAGCCAAAACATTTCCTAACCCTGACCAGTGTTGGGGCTAGTTACTTTAAAAAGTAATATATTACAGATTACATATTACTCTCAAAAATAGTAATGCCTTACACTACTATATTACTCCCTGGAGAAAGTAACTAGTTATATTACTAGTTATATTACTAGTTACTTTTTTTCTACTTACTCTAAAATTGCCTGAGATGCATAAGATGGAAAGAGAGCAGACAAAGGAGGAGTCTTCTTGAAGGTCTTTATTAACCCAACAACAGACTGGCCTACATGCTGTTTAACTTCCTCAATTAACATTGTCTAGTGCAAATACAAACAAGTGTACTTGTGCTTGAGCTTGAGCTAGCTTGCTTGAGCTAGCAGAAGCAGCAGCAGCAACATGCTCCGGACTTGTTGACTCTTCCATTTTTTACCCATCTGCCCTGGCGGGTGCCGCTGGCGACCAATCGGTGATGGTAAATGATACCTCGTGTCAAACCCCAACCAATCACTGATCCATTCACGCCCCCCCCCCCTCCCTCCGTGCTGTTTTGTGTGATGCGTGTGTGGTGAAGTAGCTGGTAGCTACTAGCAAATGTAACGCAAGTAACGAGCCCGGAAAATTGTAATATTATTACTATTTTCAGTAGAGTAATGCCTTACACTACTAGTTACTTGAAAAAGTAATCTGATTACAGTAACGCGTTACAAAGTAACGCGTTACACCCAACACTGACCCTGACCAAGAGGTTTTTCCACCTAAATGTGACCAGACCATAAGCACAGTGTTGTCATGAGATAAAATTGAAATTTGGACCTAAAGTAAAGAAGGAATATTAAGGTTTAACATGGTTTTCAGAAACCTACATTGCTTATTCTTGTGATTGGGTTGGTATACCAAATGATCAATCAGTTAATTGAAAAAGAAAAAATAATAATAATAATCAGTTTAAAGCAACATTATGTAGAAATTGGCATTTTGTGTGATTTGTCGTCCTCCACAGTTTCTTGAGTGCAGCACCACTGTCGTAAATATAGGTCCCAGGTCTGTGACAGTTACTCAGATGTAATGTAGGTGCTAACTGCAAACAAAACTCATTACTTCATAACTATGTAATGTATTGAAAACTTGTATGTTGAAGTAAACATGTATGTAACGCTGTGATCCTACCTGCTCACTGAAGTTACATAGTGCAGAAACAAGTGATAGGGGGGCGGAGTGGCTGAGACAGAAACACCATTCACCCTATTACAACACACTGTACCATCAAGATGATTTTGAAGCTGTTTAAGGTAAGAGAGTATCATTATTCTGCTGTAATTATTAGTTGCAGCCTTAGTCTGTACTTGAGCCTCTAGGCAGAATCTATGTTTCACCTGGATGACTTCCATTTCATCAAACACCTGCCCTGCTGAAGGGCAAAAAGACAACCAGCTCAGAGACAGCTGTTTTCCAGCTGACCCTGAACTCTGACCTCCTGGTAGCGAGGGGGGCAGGAGAAAAGACAGCTGCCCCTATGTGATCAATTATCACAACACTTTCTTAATATGAAAAACCCTCATCTGTTTAAAGGTAACCATTATTAAATGTGTTGCTGTGATTCCTCAAAATGAAGACAGAGATGTTATGTTCTGTTTTCCCAGAAACATCAGCAGCCCGTTTCGTGTTTTAGTCTTCCAAGCAAACAGAGTAACTCATTAACAACCAATACCTGCTCTCAGCAGCTCAGATGTACTGGATGAGAATGTGATGCTCTGCTCCGTGGCAATTTATTGACAGAACATAAACAGCTCATTCATTTGTTTTCATTTCTCCACTGAGATTTATATCATCTGGTTTATAACCTGCTCAAACCTTTCTGCTACAGCTGCTCGATTAACTGGAACACCGGTCAATGTCTGAAGCTTCAGAGAGTCTAAAATAGTTAATAAGTTAATAGTTAAATAGAACTCCCTCCAGGGCTATTACAGGTATATCTGATAAACCTGCATCATGATTTTTGAAACCTCCATCAAAGAAACCCAGGGGGATTTATCTGTCTTTCTGGTTTGTAATGAAAGACTAGTACAACTGCTGGAAGCCTAAATAGAAAGACATTTTATTATGTGACAAGTCATCTACTGTGATTTGGTTCTTTATAGCCCACAGAGCTTTCTATAGTTCATGTAGAAACCTTGTATTTACGTGGAGTCAGTGTGGGATGTGTGGACGACATTGTAGGAAGCAAATGTCAAAAAGTGACTCAGCACTCTCACAGCAACTAACTGTGGATTCACTGGCTAATTGCATGCTATTCCTGTGTCGTCTTGCTCAGTGGTACTTCAGCAGCACAAGGTGTTACTGCTCTGGGGATTTGAATCATGTAGTTTGTAGGTTTGTTGCTTTAATGTATCGGCTGCTTGACAATTAGAGCTGCAAGTGTATGATTTATCAACTTCTGTCAACTATCGTGAGCTGTTTTGATAATCAATTAATGGGTTTGAGTATTCTTTAAGAAGAAGTCAAAGATCTTCTGATTCCAGCTTCTTATATGTGGATATTTTCTGGTTTCTTTCCTCCTCTATAACAGTAAAATGAATATCTTTGCATTGTGGACAAAACAAGACATTGGAGGACGTCATCTTGAGCTTTGGGAAACACTGACATTTTTCACTATTTTCTGACATTTTACAACAAACAATCAAGGAATTGAGAAAATAATCGTCAGATCAATTGAAAATGAAAATTATCCTTGGTTGCAGCCCTCTTGACAATAGGAAGCAATAAATGTCAAAAGTGACTCAGCACTCTCACTGCAACCAACTGTTGATTCACTGATTCACTGAGTTGCCTTGCTCAGTGGTACTTCAGCAGTGTCTGTTTATGAAGCACAGAATGTGTCATTGCTCCGGGGATTTGAATCATGCAGATTTATTTATTTCATTTTTTCAATGTACTGGCTGCACGACAATTAGGGTTGCAACGATTAATAGAGTAGTTGTCAACCATTAAATGAAATGCCAGCTATTTTAGTAATTGATTAATCAGTTTGAGTTATCTTTTAAGAAAAAAGTAAGAAAATGATCTGATTTCAATGTGAATATTTTCATTTACGGACTTTTTTTTTTACATTTCATACCAAAGAACGAATTGATGAATCAGTTTGAGTAATTTTTTAAAGGAAAATAAGTCAAAATTCTCTGATTCGAGCTTCGTAAATGTGAATATTTTCTGGTTTCTTCACTCCTCTATGACAGTAAAGTGCATATTTTGGGAGTGTGGACAAAATCCATCAGAAGATGTCATCTTGGGCTTTGAGAAACACTGATCGACATTTTTCTCCGTTTTCTGACATTTTATAGAAGAAACAACTAATTGAATAATCAGTATCATTGAATAATCATTAGTTGCAGCCCTATTGTCAGTTTGAAGCATTAAATGTCAAACAGTGACTCAGCTACATTAGCTGAGCTGGTAGCAGCTGAATCACTGGCAGGCCAGACAGTCGGGATCAACTTTTGTTGTAGCCTGGCAAAGGAAATGGTGCTAAAGATTCCCAGCATGCCTCAGGGCCCCAATTCTGTTCTAGAAAGTATTAAAGAAATTTCCAAGAGGTATTAGTTTTGGCATGAATTCAAATAAACACAGACATGTATTACTTTAGTACAAATATGGACAAAACCAGGCTCCCATTAATTCCATGGCAAACACAACACACATACATACACAGCTTTTTACAGCAGCAGAGCTCTTTCAACTGGGCCAAGTTTAACTGAAGCAGAATGTTAAAGTACACCAGCTCCAACAACATCTTTCAAGTTATCAGAGGTCAAACTTTACAGTGAGACTCTATGAAGGAGACACACTTTAACAAAATGATTACTGAGTTTTCTACTGTGGAGGATTAATTTCTTTCAAACAAAGTCATGGACTGATACGCAGCATCCTTTACCAACAAAATCAAGGGAGGAAATCTCTTCTGACACATGATTATCGGAGCTGATGGCTCAATTTTACCCCAGAATTAAAGTACGGATTAGCATGCAGAGTAATTACGGAGGCACGGCCATGCATGCAGACAATCAGAGTCTATATCTCAGAGCAAAATAACCGTGCACGCAGACAGACACTCGTTTAGATTGGTGACAAACAAACACACACATACATACGCACACGGTGGCTGGGTCGAACCACCTTTGCTGAGTCACTGGAAACATCCAGTCCCAAGGAACCAATACAGGAAACTAAGAAGAGCCTGTTACATGATGATAACCCAATAAAACAGGACGAATACTGACTAACACTGAAAATAACAGCTTTTCTTGGCATCAATCGTTATCGCAGACAGCCCAGCACACACACACACACACACACATTAACACTCACAGACGAGGATGGTTTCACTGCAATGGCAACATCTTCGGCATGAATGAATCATCACAAAACACAGTTCTCTATTTTAGAGTACAGATGATGGCTGGTTGTTTCGCGACGAAAACACATACCCCCCCACCCTTCAGCCTCACCCACACACACACACACACACACACACACACAGTCTCTATCCCCTCTATGCGCACTCAAGTCTGAACCTGCACGGTCATTTGTCCTCCTCTGGACCAAAACACAGCCCGGAGACTGACTTCACCCCATTACGTTACCAGCATGCCAACTGGAAACCATAGCGATGACACAATGAAACTGGGGTTTCTTCTTCTTTTTTTTCTTTTTTCTTTCTCATGTCTGTAGGGGGCACTGAGTTCATCTGCATCACCTGCATGTAAGGTATCGCTTGGACTCATCCATATGACTCACAGTGACTCGGCAGAAAGAGGCTCATTTTAGGGGATCAAACCTGTGTCCTTGCAGTTGTGGGACAATCTCATCTGTTACATCATCATCAAACCTCTTATCTTTTTTTATCTCTTAAGTTTTCAAAACATTTTTCATTGGAAAAACTATGCTTTCATTTTACTAAAAGCTTGCACACATTTGTTATTGATCTACTGTCTATTTCCACAGAGAAAACAGGTTAAATAGGCACCTACTGTACTGTCCGCTGCATTAATCCCGTTACTTTGGATAAAGAAAGGACTTGCCCAAATCCCCTGACTGAACCTGACATGCCTCCTCTTATGTCAAGGTAGATTTCAGAGGACTGATTGATTAACGAGTTTATGCTGTCTCATGCCCTAATTTCGCCCAGACGTGTCTCCCCTGACGCGCCATCAAAAACACTGCGCATAAAAGTAAATGTTTCGTCCTCGGTTGTCGGACGCTCGGATGAGCTTATGCAACAAAACCAGGCGAAAAGAAAAAGCGACTGTAACGCAGTTGTTTGACGGTAAACGTCACGTCTGCGCGGAGAGGAGAGAGAAAAATCAAAATCAGAGCTGGGACTAAAAACAGGCACAAAAAAATACGCAGCAGTCGCTCCACAGCATCCCACTCAAGGAACCTGCCGCCAACTCCGCGTAAAAAAGACAGAAAAACAAACATCACATATCAGCTGGGTATTTCAGAAACAGTTTACGTACCGTTGTGGATGATGAGCCACTTTACCGGAGAGTTGTGTGTCTAGAACCGGAGAGAAGCGTCGGCGGTGCGTGTGTGTGTGTGTGCGTCAGGCGGAGACAGGAGGACAGAGGAGGAGATTTGGCACATTTGGAGAGCAACGCAGCCTGGTGGCGGAGCGCAGCGCGCCGGGATGCGGCAACATCCGTCTGCAGACAGACGACCAGCGGCGTGCGGTCCAACCAGGGAGGGGCGCACCAGGCTCACACACTGCACCAGCAGTAACTCATTCACTGCCGGGGCGGTGTGGGTGGTGGGTGCTTTTGTAAGCGGAGGAGAGAGAGAAACAGCAGCCCTGTGCTGTGTGTGTGTGTGTGTGTGTGTGTGTGTGTGTGTGTGTGTGTGTGTGTGTGTGTGTGTGTGTGTGTGTGTGTGTGTGAGCGAGTGCTGTTCTGCACCATATCTCACAGCGCTGAATACAAACATCCGCCGTCAGCCACTTGTTAGTTTTACAATGACACCATGAGAAGAATCTCAGCAGTTCATACATCAGGCAGCAACTATGTCAAACACGACCACAGACACAGCTACAAGATACAGAGACAAAACAATGCAGGAAATAATAAAAAACATGCCAGATTAAATTTGATATTAACTGGCTGCATGTGACATTTATAAATAGGAATATTAAAGGGGAGTATAAACTAACCCTCAACTTCACTTTTAATTCATGATGGAATTCACCAAACACATTGTTATCAGGACAATGCAAATGGGATTTCTCATATTTTGTCTCTTTAAACAAGGGCCAACTGGAGCCGAAGAGAGTTTTAGTAAAGTGTGTAACATGACTGGTTAATCTGTAGGTGAACATACAATCATCTGCATCATCACCCCTTGGACAGCACATTTTTTCATGGTGAAATTACGGCAGAAATCTGGAAATTTTGTGCTGATGGTGGTACTACAGGAAAGATCAGGATCTGACCAAAATCAGGAGGAATCAACATCAGGAGAACAAGACTATCAAAACCAACATTTCACCCACATTGCAGGGCAATCAAGGCAGGAGAGACCAAAGGAGGCCTGACAAAACCAGCCTGCAAGAACGACCAGAATAACTCACGAGGAGGCAAAGCCGGAGCACTGACTGTATAAAACATGGACGGAGCTTTCTGCTTCGTAGAAGTGCAGCCAATGCTGAAGTTTCTTAAAGCTTCTTTCGAATGGCCAGCAGGGGGCGATTCCACTAATCTACTGGTTTCAAAAAGAAGTCAGATTGTATGTAAGATTATGAGAAAAGGACCCGACTTCTCACTTGATATATGTACCTCAGTAAACAGTTTCTTAATGACTTTATGGTCTCAAATGCTAGTTTCAAGTCTTCCTCAATACATCATGATGTTCATTTTGTAAATTATGGTTCCACTTAGAGTAAAACAGACAATAAAGCAAAGTAGGCTTCAGGGTGTGGCTACCTTGTGATTGGCTTGGGTTCTAAATCAGATTCAATCAGGTTATCTTCACCAGCTCCACTCTTTCGTCCAAATATGGTCACTTGTTGTTCCAAAAAAACAAGATGGCAACGGCCGTAATGCCAGAGTCGAGGCTTCGAATCAGTCATCGAAACAAAATTGTTCCCAGTGGGCTTACACTTGAACTGGAGGCTGCAAAAGAAATCTCAGTCACATCCGAGCTTCTATCATTTAGTTTTGGTGTGGGGCTGTTAGGTTTGTGTTAGCAACCTTAATTCTTAACCTCTGTCGAGGCCGCCTTTTCCTGCTTCAACATGATAGTCTCATCATGCACAAAGCCAGACCTTTAAAGAAAAAGTCTTGACATTTCGGTGTGGAAAAACTTGGCTGGCCTGCACAGAGCGCTAACCTCAACCCCATCCAACACCTTTGGTATAAACTTGAACACCGTGTGAACCAGACATCCGTGGCCGACTTCACTGATTCTCGTTTGGCAGAATGGGAGCAAATCCCTCGAGCCTGGTCCCAACATTTCGTGGCAAGCATTCACAGAAGAGTGGAGGCCGTTAGAGCAGCATGTTAAGGGCCCATGGTTACGTTATGAGATGTTTAACAATCACATATAATAATATGTATTATATAATGCATTTTTAATAACTGTGTCTTACAGTATCATCCTGAAAGAGAGGGATAAAAAAGCATAAACAACAGAGCTGCAATCTGACCTAAACAGGCTTAATCATGATGCTGACAGTGTGCATAATGTCCGCCCACAACACTGGTACGTTTGTATTTAGTTATTTAGTCGCTTTATGTGACAAGAGCAACCCACCCTCTCTCTCAGACTTCCTCTAATCTCTTATTCCTCTCTGTGTAATGCTGTATAATAAAAATAAATTAAAATTAATTATAACAGTAAATGATGACAATGTTTACACCCCAGTAAAGGGGATTGTGGGTTTGTGTGAGTGTATCTTTGTGATTGTGTTTGCTATTATGTAAAATCATTACACTGCACCAGCTGCCGCCCTGTTTCATCCACCAGTTAAACAATCCCCTCAACACACACACACCTCATCTACCTCTATATCTCCTTCGTCACGTGAATAATACCTGTCAGCTGATCAGATCACCAGAGCCCATTCAGGAGATGCTGAAACCACACCCCTCCACTCACTGTGCCCGCCCCCTCTCACATAAACAGCCAATCAGAGCAGCCAAGAGACATGTCTTTGATTAGATAAGGCTGCAGTTTCCGCCAGAGGAGAACTTGGCAACAAAGCATCTTAGTCATACCTGTAGATGGATAGGGTAGTAATGCTCGCCTGGTTCCACTAAACTACTGACATATCAAACTTTGTGGAGTGATGCAAAAGGTTTGGTGTAGCTTTCATGAATGGCTGTTGGAGAAATGGCTTAATCAATCAGAGCTTTTGTGAGTTGGACTAAAAGCTGAGTCATAGTGAACAGTTCTACTGTGCTACTGTAAAACACTGCTCATAATATGTCACACTGCAACAAGACTGTATTTTTGAGGCAATTACAAATATTGAGAGCTCAGAAAATGAGACAACAATAAATAGATATGTCATTTTAACCTGAATACACAACCTATTCAAACATTCTTCCTACAAAAAATCCCTTAAATTAAATTTCCAAGAATTGTGACCAACATATTGAACACAACATTTATACTTTAACGAATTTCTTGTTACTCATCAGCCTACAAACAATGTATCTGTGACAATACAGACTGATAATAATGGCGGTTTAGGTACAAAAACACTAAAGATCACAGTTTGGGTTAAAATGATCACTCTCACGAGATCTTTATCAATTCTGGGCTCACCATCCAGACATGACCGACAGCCCGGGTTTGCTGGCTGGGCAACATCTGCTAGATAGCTATGTTAGCTACCATGTTAGCTACTGTTAGGTGCCTGCTGCTGTCCAAATTAGATAACATTATCACAATAACTGTTAGTTATTAGAAAAGACTAAACATGAGCTGGCAAGCAAGCAAATATTAGCCAATTAGCAGAGTAAACTTTATCAATCTCAATGAATAAATCTGCATTTGGATTGCCTTTAATAAATACAGCTTCCTCTGCTTCGTCTGTGTCACTGTTTATTAATACAGGTCTATGGTCTTGTGGAAATTTTTGACCATGCTGGTCTTTTATTTTCCCATTTCTCAACACCTTGTCACACATTTGAAGCATTCACAATATCGATTAGCATTCTCTGTAAACTTGCTCAAGACGATAGTTAACTCTACAGTGGTAGTTTCTGCTCTAAGTAAAATAACAGGTCTAGTGAGCTCTGAGTGTTTAGAAGGGAGACAGTTTGACAGAATAATACTTTACTTTCAAACTGAGGCTGTATTTCTCCGCCTGACTAGCCAACATGGAAGTATCAGTTTGATCGATAATTTGCAGAGGTAAATGTATCGGAACAGATGGTGCACAACACTGCATCATGTTCTAGTTTCAGTTCTATCTCTCACTGGTCGCAGTAAAGCACAGACGAGTCAGACTTTTTACCTTCTTTAACCCACTAGTAAAAGCTCAAGCCAGGCCTCTTGGAGATCAACTTCATGCTCATGATGGATGACAGATGTCTGTGTGTATAATACTGGCCTCTAATAGAAAGACTGAGACTGGATGTCAGCTGGAGCACAAAAGCACTGGTCCCAGACGAATGACATTTTTCCTAAACCTTTCTCTCTTTTTGATCCCTCTGAAGTTACGTCTTACTGTAGCCTTCATACTTCTTAAGTAACTTCTCAACTGTAGGTGTTATTTTTATTCATGAAAAACAAAGGTGGGAAATGAACTCATGAATACAGGATGTTCTCCTGTTGTCACACACCATATGTGCATCTCGGTGTATCTTAATCTTTTTCTTACTTTGTTTTCAATGGATTACTCGCTCCTTTCTCTCTTGACTTCTTTTACCTTCCATCTCATCACCCTTAACTCTCACAAGTTCCTTTACTAGTGTACACCTCTTTTCCTTTTTTTAACCTATTTTTTTTTTTCAATCTTCCCTGCCTTACTTAATCCCCCTCTTCTTAAGTCTCACTTACTTTCTCCCTCA
The DNA here is from genome assembly GCF_040436345.1 of Pagrus major. Lineage (NCBI taxonomy): Eukaryota > Metazoa > Chordata > Actinopteri > Spariformes > Sparidae > Pagrus > Pagrus major. The sequence continues at coordinate 19,386,720 of NC_133222.1, read as the reverse complement.
GACTGCAGTGATGGCAAGCCCTGGGATCAATATCAATGCTTTGCATAATTCAACAGCTGCCTCAATAATGTATGACGCAATGAGCCATTTTGGACGGATGCCTCCCTCTCTCTCTCTCTCTCTCTGTCTCTCTCAGTCTCTCTCTCTGTCTCCCTTTGTCTTCAGACAGGTGAGTCAACCCTCACCGCAAACAATGAAGTGAAATTGGTTTACGAACGTTGCCCATCGTCCAATTTGTTTACTGCAGGTCTCAGATCTATATTAAGATGGCAGTTCAGCCCTTAAACACTCTATAAGTTTGTTCCTTCCGTTGACAAGATTACACAACTAAATGAAATGTCACAGAGGACAACAAAAACGAGGATGAGTCAACAAGCTGTGCATCAGCTTGTTGACTCATCACTGTCATTAGCATTGTTGCAAAGAGGATTATCATAAGAGAGGAAGAATTCATTCAAATCTAACACTGAGGATGATTCTTTGTATCTGCTGTACCTGGACAATACAACATATTGTATGGCAGGAATCGAAAGCTAGTCTGCAGTGCAATAAAAACAACACTAGAGTCACTGCAGATGAAAGACAGCTAAGTGGGCATTATTTTAAGGAGTTCATAAATGTCTCACTTTTTAAGTACAGTAAATATTCTTCATGTTTTACCTGGAAAAGTGCTTTAGATGTCATCTCTCACAATCCAGATCAGTCTTGATGGACTCAATCGCCACTTCTTGGTTATTTTTCTTTCGGAAGGATATTTTTTGAAGATACCAATTAAATATTACAACATAACAGATACACATCCTCTCTTTACCTACATGGGAAGGGTTAGGCAGTGAACCATCTCAAAGAGATTACAGGGGAGCAGTCCATGATGACGCTGCACACTGCTGGATTAGCATTAGTGTACACACAGTTGTAGATTCTCTCAGGTCCATTCAGCATCTAGTGGTGCAGTTAAAAAACTGTCCAGAGATCTTATCACCAAAAAATTTAATGGAAGTACAAATATCATCATCATCTTGATTTCACCACCTTGCTTGCCTTGTATTTGTTACCACGGTGTGTTTCTGAGGCCACAGTAGAAGGACTTAAATGTATCTATTAATCACAATGAACACAATTAACTTGAGGCTGTTGCATTAGCATTTTATTAGCAGTCGATATGCACAGAGCCGCTATTTATGGTGTGCTGGGATTACATGGAGATGCAAATTCTGATGAGCTGCTGGTTCTCATTTCAAAATGTTTCTTTCATGGTTTTCCTCAACAAACACAAGAGTCTCCTGGATAACTTTAATATCTACAGGTTAATGTTATAGTTATCAGTTTGAATTACCGCAAGTGAAATTCAGCTTATTTCCTGAGAAATCATGTTTTTATTTGTCAGCTTGGCATGGCCGATAGCTCTAAATACTACGATACCAAGAACCCTCAGCTGCTGTCCATATGGAGAAGAAGCCAGAGCTTTGTTGTTGCAACTGGGAACAAAGTATGCCACCATAGCTGCAAAAGTTCATCCAAAGTTGACACAGAATCTGAGTGAGGTGATTTAAGCAACTTATCTACAAAGTGTAATCTTTACCAATGATTATGATTATGATTATGATTATGGATCCCACTGGTATTCTTGAAAGACCCGCCCTATTCCGACTCTGATTGGCCTGCGTCTCTTGTTTTTGTATGACGAAAGCATCAACAGCTTTGTGATCCTGGTACTCTGTAACTGATAGGCGCCTTCTTTCAGTCGAAACACAAGATTTTGGTGGCACTGGTAGTCCACTGGACAACAAGAGGGAGGGAGAGAGGTCAGTGGGCCACGATGAATTTACCGTTAAATAACACCACAAATGAGACAAGAATTAGCTAGCTAGCATGCTATTTCTTAACTGTATTGTTGATTTTTGTAAAACAAACAGCTCTCGGCGAAGCTCATACAGCGGCTTGTGAGCTGTAGATTTCCCAGTAAACACACCAACCTGTCCCAGCCGCAGTGTCGAGATAGTTAGTGGACCAGCGGCATGGCAGATATGGCCTTTTTTCTGTATTGATAATTCAATCCCAAGAATTACATGTCAATCTGGAAATACTCTTAAAGACACTGATTTAAACTTCTGAAACTGTAGACGTAAACAGAATCTCTCCTACTTCACAACTGTAAGTTCGCAGCCAGTTGAACTAGTGCAGGTTAGCATTTAGCTTCATGTTTAGCATTTGCATTCTGAGCGTGGGAATGAATGAAGTACTCTATTGGAAACTACAACTTGACGACACGAATACTAGAAACAAACATAAAATTTTGATGTACTACTATCCGTATGAAGCACTCGTGAACTTAAGGGAATTTGAACTGTTCACCCCACTCACTGCCTCCAGGCACTGGGGAGTGTTTTACTAGAAAGCACAAGACAAGACGATGTGCAGAGAGGCGGAAAGAAACCAGTCGACTAAGTGCAAACGGTCTTTCCACATTGGTTCAGCTCAGGGCCAACGAAATGGAAACCGACAGCTCCTCAGATGCGATTATAACGACAGCTGACTGTATGTGTAGAGCAGATTGTGTTCTAAGAGTGTGTGTCCACAACAGCGTGAACATACAGTGTGTGTGTGTGTGTGTGTGTGTTTGTGTGTGTGTTCTCAGCAGGTTTGGTTAGAAAGGTTGAAGTGTCCCAGAAGTGAGGCTCTGTGACCTTGGGTTGAATGAACGAATCGCCAAATCCCACAGAGCGGCCACCCCCTCCCCACTCTTCCCAGCAGCACCAGAGGGGGGCAATCTTACACACACACACAGGGAGAGGGAGAGAGAGAGAGAGAGAGAGAGAGAGAGAGAGATACCTCCTCCCTGTCCTGCTGCGACAAGGTGAGACAACAGAACTGCTGTGTCACACTCTAGGTCAGGACACTGTTACACAGCAGAATTAAAATGGTGGTTACCTTGCGAGATGTAACAGCCAATGATACACAGCTGAGATGATGACGCTGATGAAGATGATCAGTGAGTAAGCTCTCATAGATGATGGTCCGACAGAGCTCAATAATGTGCTTCAAAATGTATGTAACTTTTTGTTGTTAAGTTTTATTAGTTTAGTAGATCGCTGACACAGGAGCAGCATCTGGTTTAAAACAAAGTACTGAATGAGGTGACAAACGGAGGAGCTGTACACTACCAGTAATATGCTTATTTATGAATTTATTTTGCTTTCTTTTGAATAGTTTTTGTGCAACTGATGTGTACAAACCCAATTCCAATATCCTTTATACGGTCATGTGTTTCACAAAGTGGTGAATCTCGCACTATCTTGGTCAAAGCTGTTGGTATCAAATTCTGGTGACTCAAATTACTGTATTTAAGTTTTTTTTTTTATTGTTTTTTCAAGTCTGTAATTGTGCTCATGCTTAAGCATGCATTACATCATGTAATCTACTTAGTAACTCTTAAAATCCTAATTGAGTACTGAGTACAGTTTGAATTAATATCGAAACTTTTCATCTACATTTTTGTAGCCAATAAGGCTATCCGATCACAAACGGGCCAATGAGAGCCCCGACAAAAACACAAAACTCTGCAGCAGGCGCAGGTTTGGAGAGGTGACCGTGATCACCGAGCAGAACAGAGCAGGAAAAACAGAAAACACTTTGATTGAAAGTTGGCTATTGATTTTACTTGTAATTGAGTAACATTTCAGGAATGTAACTGTACTCGTACCTGAGTACAGAGTTTCAGTATTCTTTCCACCACTGCTGACATGTGAAGTTGCTGTTGCTGGTCAATGCATTAATGTTACGTCTCCATGTCCAGTTTATTATTTCTTTATCATATATAAATCTGCAGGCCACGATGTTTGATTTGATCTTCTTCAGTACAACTTGCTTTGTTTTGAGTTTCTGCCGTTGAACACAACTAGGTTATGGACACATGGTGTGGAGACAAAGATCCCTTGGATGTGAGCGCTGATCTGCCTGCACCCTTCGCTGGTGTCAGGAGACAGTTTTCTCAGCTGGGTGAACGGCAGTGACTGCACTGGTGAGCTGGTAACTTCAGCATTATGGGAACTCTGAGGAGACACAACATCTCACAAACCAACACACATAGTAAACCACCAACCCCCAAAAACAATGTCATTGTACATTATGGTGTTTCACTGTGGACATTGTCATATGCCAGTTTGGTAGACATCACCCAACCCCACTATCACCTGTTAACAATGAACCTGTTTACCTGCAACTTCCCCAGTCGGTTGTTGCCCCTGTCCAAACTTGTTTGAAACATGTTGCTGGCATTAAATTCAGATTAAGCATATATCTATAAAAATCAATGAAGTTGAAGTTGAGATAAAACATCAAATATATTATCTTTGTACTGTTTTAAAAAGAAATAGCAAATTATCACATTCTGTTTTATTTATGTTTAACAGTGTCCAGACTTTTTTGGAATTAGGTTTGTATCTACACATAAAGCCTAAAGAATGCATATATAAAGCAGTTCATTTGTTGTCAGACATAATTTACACAAAAGTAGGTCAGAAAAGAGATCAGAAAGAAAACTTCCCTCCAACACATTGATTCAAAGAACCTCAGAGCAGGCAGATAAAGAATATGCGCTGCACTGTACGTGACTTTGTTACACAGTGTGGCATAAAAAATTAACATCTAAATTTAAAGCTACTTACAGAGAAATCTGCAGGCTGTATTGAGGACACTGAAGGTTAAGAAGTTAATTGAGCAAAGAACAGTTCTACATCATTTTTGCCCGGAGCATACTGAACACTCTCATGTCATTGATCAATACTTCAGACCCAGCTGGCAGAACACTGAAAAATAAGAAATACATTTAGGTGGGAAACAATTAAATAATGCTCAATTATTTATATGTGAAATGCTCTTCTTCAAAAAATATTTTTCTTGAAATGTTAGGTGGAACAAATGTGCAGAATTTGTGAGCTGAATACTGATTGTGAGTCGAATAACGAGGAGCTTTTTGTCATGCTCGCCTGGATTCTCCACAGCACCAGATTACTTTGTTTAAGAAGCCATTTGGGACTAAATAAAAACAGCAACCTCAGGCAATCCTGAAAGTGCACTGAAAGTGAAAATGTCAATTTTTAAATGACTAATTGCTGTGCAGCAATACATGAGAGGAAAACACCCAAAAAGGCTCTGAAACATCAGGCAGAAAGCAGCGGAAATGAAGCGCCAACACAGGGTCCTAGCACTGGGGAAAAGGACTTCCAGCTTCCCAGCCATAACTTGTGCTGCCACTGTGCTCAATCGATTCCTTCAAGGCAATCTAGCAGAGCTTAACAGTGATGAAAATGTCTCCTTCTCACCATCCAATATAGGAGACAGACACAGAGATTGACACAGGAAAAAACATTGTAGAGGCAGGAAGTGATTCATGATGGGAATAGGAAGGAACAACGGTGCCGTAAACATGAGAAACTGTAAAGTTATTAGACGAGTGTTTGTTCTGCTCAGGGGTGAGTGGAGAAAATCTGGTTTACTGTTAGTGTGTGTTCGTACATGTATGGCAGAGAAACCAACAGCTGTAGGCGTTGACTCTGTCGGTTAAAGTTCAACAAAAAATGAAAATTCAGCAATTTTCTACTCACCCCGAAAGTCGGGGTCCACAGCACATTTCTGGAGCTTCACAGCAAAACAGTGTTGCAGCATTCTCCTAAACAACTGACGGAGATGGTGACTTGTTTTAAAACGTAAATAAACAAACAAACAAAAACATAAAATGGTTCCAAAAAGCTCAACAGGCATAATCCAAGTCTCCAGAGGCCCTGAGATCCCTAATTAATTCGAAAAAAACATTATATACACCCTTTTTTAAGCAGAAATATTCACTGTAGCTGCTAAACTAAAAGGTGAGAATCCTGTCTGAAGTGGTTGCCCCAGCTGGATCGCACATCAAGGGTGTAAATAAAGTCGTTTCAAAACAAATTCGGATCTCAGGAGACTTGGATAATGCCGGACAAGCTGTATGGAGCAGAAAGGAAAATGCTGAAACGCTGTTTTGCCGTGAAGCTCCAGAAATGTTTTGTTGACCACGAAACTTCTCCTGACTTTCCATCAGCAAGGGGGTGAGTAGATAATGACTACATTTTCATCTTTAGGAGAACCTTTCTTATCTTATCCTTATTTAATGAAGAGACAAGAGGAGAATAACAAGGAGTGGGAGCGTCAAACTAAACATTTTCATATTCTCAGATGGGATACACAGACAGGTTTGTGACCTGTGACTGTGTTTATCAGAGCTGAATACATTCATTTCCTCTTCCATCACCATCACCAGAGGAGTGTCCTTGTTTTCATTGTTGCCACCTTATTTTTTGTTTCACCTTGTTAGTCTTCAGTCTCCGCAACAAACATTAGACTTATCTTTGTTTCTTCCAGCGCTTCTACTGAAGTAAATATAGCAGAATAATTGCTACATGAGAGTAAGACTGTACATAGGTATGAATTCATGAAGTTTATATTACTGTCATGCGTAAAACTGCAACCAAGACACAAGAAATTCATATAAGCAAGATTCAGACTCCTGCTACATTTTGAAACTAAAAAAAGGTTTGAAAGAAATGTTGAAAACCAACAACTTTCACAATCAGATCGTCAGACCTTCATTGTCATAAATCACTGACAAAACATTTACTATTTATTACTGGAGAAAAATTAGTAAGTCAATCATCCATCTTGCCTTCTTTTCCACATTTTTGAGACACGCAGTGGTTAAACACATTTTAACAACCATTCCAATTTTTTATATATATTTCGGGGTTTTGTAGAGACATTTCTTTCATGGTTTAGATTTTTGTTTGGTTTTATTTTGTAGATCACATCCTCAAGTGTCATGTTTTACTTTCCCTTTCCTGTCTTTGTCTGTTTTCCCACCCTTTTTCCTGCTCACCTGCATTTTCCTTGGACTTTCCTTTGCCTGCATTTTGGATTGTGGACTTTGGATATCATAAAGGCTTGCTTTTTATTGTTCAACCTGCCTGTATCCCCCCGTTTTTTTGATGAACTGTGACAATTTCATGTAAATTCAAATTCTTAAATCATCATAGTACAGTATGAGTCAAAACTATAATTGTATAATTAGTGCTTGTGCCACCAGTATGAACAGGAAATGATTTAATATGTATGATCTCAATTAGAGGTAAACAGATGAGAGCAATTACAAATCAACACCTTAGAGGATCATGTTCATAAGTATGACTCAGCAGGTAAAATGTGCACACAAAAACATAAAAGGGTATCTGCTTGCAGAATATCATCTGAGTCACACTTATGGTTGACAATTTCCAATCACTCTGTATCAACCGTATCATTTACAGAATATAACTTGTGATTCACCGTGTTGAGCATCATAAGGCTATGTTGAATATTATGAATTATTATTATTATGTGAGAGGAACCACATTTACTTCAGCTCAAATCCTGTCACATCATATATTTCCCCGTCTCTCCCCCTCATGCATTTCCCTCATGGCTATTCGACAGTCTATAGCAATAAAAATGGTGGGGAGGCAGCCCATTCTCCCTTTAAAAAACTGTTAAACATGAGACATGGTCGGTGAATTTATTAAGTAAATAAAAATGATGATGCTGAAATGATTTGTTGGTTGGATGTTAGGGGATGGATGTGGATGAGAGCCTGCAGCTAAAGATCATGACCCTCACTGCTCTGTACATGCCAGCAGCCTCTGTAAGGTGGTGATGGAAACAGTTGTCAAGGCCTCAGTGGAGCAGAGTGAATGTTTACTGTGATCAGAGCTGCTTAATCCATCTGAATAATTCCTTGTTTGTGCATCTTCAACATCTGAAACTGCTACTATAGGTGCCTTTCAGCGTGACTGAAACGGGATCTTAGATGGCTAGCCTTATGAGCAACGAATGTGCATTTCAAAGTTCAGAGCAAATACTGTCGTGACCTGGGAACGACCACTTTAGAGGGGAAAAGTTATATGAAGACTGAGGACAGAGATCAAATAAAACCATCTACTGCTTAGATTTTAGATGTAAAAATATTCATTTAAGCTTAAAATGACGACATGAGACAGAAGAGTAAGAAATGTAAAACAGCAAGGAGAGCTTACGGGAGAGGTAGAAGGGTTTTCTTTACCTCTAGATAAGAACATATCTGGAAGTAAGTACAAGGGAGAGATTTGGAAGAGGACCACACAATGGCAACGGAACAAATCAGCTACTACCTCCTAATATACAGAACTCTAAAGCCCATGAACGTGTAAAGACGTTAACAAAAAGAAAAGTTTTCAATCCACTCTTCTTAAGTTTTTGGAGACTGACCATTGGTGAACTTTTACATAAAGTATTAAAGTAATTATTAGAAACTCAGTTCTAATACTTTAGCTCAGGTTGGGTGATAACAGACGATAAGCATTATCCAAAGTAAGAAGCCACAAATTAACCACAAATACACCATTATGGACATCTGGCTAAAACTTATGCAGTCTAACACAACCGTCCTGAAATTAACTGTTCTTTCATGAAGATTATAACTTTCAGTTTTTTGTTGAAATAGAGCTGCGTTATACTTTATTGCTAGTTTTAATGAAAACTGAGCATTATAACCCTGTAAAGGTGGGATTTAATGCAGGACTGCTGTCTTATGCTACTCTTGTTTTAGCTGCACTGTACTATACTGAATAAAATGGCAACAGACTGTATTTTAACAAAGTAAAGAGTCCATTCAAAACAGTTTGATTTAGGCTACAAGTTTATTTTACTAATCTTCACTTTCAGGCAATCCTAACACACTTATCATTTCTTCTTCTCGTTTCTCAAGTCTGAGCAATAATAGTGTCATGTCATGTGACACACTCTGAAGAAGTACCCTAAAGTCATATAAAGTCATAGTTTAGTAAAAATAAAGATAATGTGCTGAAATACAACTTTTTAACAGCTAAAAGTAAATGTCACCCATACGATTAGTACTTGAGCAAAAGTCTTCAAGTATCTGATATTAAATATAATTAAGAATCAAAAGTTATTTTCCATCACGTACTGTATGTATATACTGTATGCTGCAAGTTGAGCATATTTCTGATCATCAGAATCAGTGGGGGGGGGTTTTTTATCCAATAAATAAATTAATTTGAAAATGTGCTACTTTGGTTCTGATGCACTCTATAATCTGCAAAGTAACTAGTAACTAAAGTTATTACATAAATGTTGTTGAGTATAAAGTAGAATATTTCCTCCAAAATGTAGTGCAGTGGAAGTTTAGAGTAAAAAATGGAAATTATCAAACGACAAGTACTGTATCCTACAATACTTAAGTAAATGTACTTAGTTACTTTCCATCGCTACATATAGCACTGGATCCAGTGATAACCCTGAAGGTTTGCCGTGGCTGTTTCAAAAGATTGAAATGAAAAAAAAAAAGTCACCAACAGGCAGAATGCCCCATGTGGCCACGATTTGTGACCTAAAGCCAGGCATTTAGTGCAGCGGTTGCAGTTGCATGAATATTTGATATGGACCCTCAGCTGAGATACTACAAGCTGTAGTGGCTGTGGCATAAATCCATGTAGCCAACAGCGCACAGATTCTAACAGGAGCACAACAACTCTTTGATGTCACTTTCATAAAATGTGTTCAAATTCTCTTGCTTCTGCTGTCTTGCCGCTTTTACGTGCTCTGTAGGGTGCAGTGTCCTGCCTGTAACACATGTTCTAGTGGTTGTTATTCATTGCAGAAGAGAAGGTAAAGAAGGAACACAAAACTATTACACCACAGCCATGCCAATGGGTTGACAATGTCAGTCTGTCTGGCAGTTGGTCACCACTTTTCCCTTAACTTTTCCTCTAGTGCCACCATCAGGTCAACATTTTATTTTAGAGGCTGACAGGTCTTTATGTGGGCTGGCTGTTGTTTTTTTGTTTTGTTCATTTTTTCAGTGTTTTTCCTCTCTTCTCCATTTCCTTGACATGTGCCGACTTTAATCCACTCTAATTCAAACTGTTTGAATAATCCGCACAAGCAAATAAACAAATAAAGTAGATATTGCAATGGCACAGAAGAACCATCTAATAACGAAAGATGTCAGTGGGTTGAGTCATACTGTTTGCAAACTCCTGTCTTATTCATCTGCATAAGACAAATAAACAAATTCTCTGAATGTTGCTTCAGTGAGGAAAACACAGCTTTGTGAACACGTATGCTCAAGATTCTTATAAATGTGATTTCTTTGATCTCTTGATTTGCATCTATGCTGAACACGAATGTGGTCTTAGATTGAGTACAAGACAAGAAGAGTAATAAAAAGTCGGAATGACAACTCGTTGAGTTGGAGAACATTTTGGTACACGAGTTGCCGAGGTGATGTCAAATGACGCTGAAACATGGCGAACATTGGGTTGATGGTAAGAAACTCTTACCAAAGTCATGTACTGTAAAATCATTGTATCATTTGCTTTTCTCTTCACGGATATTCAAATACTGCAAACAGCAGTCAACGTGTTGTTTAAACGCTCTCAGTGATAAAATGCAAAACAACTTCTTTTAGGCATCCATGTTGCTCCCACATTCAGTCATGATGCACATGAACACACCAAAGTAGTAAGTATGACTCCCAACTTGCGAAATGGGACCATCTGAGGAGCAACCACACTGACCTGTTTGTGTGGCTGTAGCTTTGATCATTTTATGAGGTTTCATTGTTCACTTCTCAACATACTGCCAATTTTAAAATTCACTGAATAACTCAGCACTTCTGTCAGCCAGTCATTTTTTCTGCTCTCAGAGTTGCTAAAGTCAGAAATGTTCTTTAGTAACTTCACAGCGCACCAGATACAAATCTAGACATGAATTTATTATTTTATTTAAGTATTTCTGAGCTTTTGAAACCCTACATCCTATCCCAAACTACATTAAATTATGGAACCAGAAAAACACACACAACGCCTCCTCTTGATTTTCAGCACCTGTCCTGTCCATCCTCCACCAGCCACTGCCTCTTTGACCTCCATCGTGATGTATCGCTAAAAGGTCACACAGCTTCTTTTAACCTTTCATCTATGACACCTTCAGGGTCTTCAAGTGTCATCCCACTCAGGCAGGGATGGAGAGGCCGCTACGGCAACAGCCATGAAAAGGCACGGTCCCCTGGCTCCGGTGAAATTGGCTCAATCATCGAATGTGAATCTTTAATCACTCAGCGCCGCCCCCGGGCCAACTCTCACCTCCACCACGTCCACATCAGATAATGCCATGGAGATAACATTCCCTCGTGTGTGTGTGGTTCTATAAATGCGCACACACGCGTCAGGCTGAGAGAAACTCATGGGGGAAAAAAATGAATTAGATTTCTAATGGAAACATAACCATTTTATGAAGTATTATTCTAATTATCGAAGGTACAGCTGCAACCTGAAATTACTTTTCTTGCTCCGTAAATCCCCTCTATTCATTTATTAATTGAGTGCATGTGCATATTTTTTTCCAGAGGTCACAGATACACACAGCACAGTGACAAAATAAACTCTAATCTTAGCAATAAGACTGCCTTCATGAATGGGCAGCAGAATTATAAAACAGCGTCCATACTGCAGATGGTTCCAGAAGCCTCTTATTAGAGACTGGAAGTCTATAGTCTTTCATGAGCTCCCTGCCTGACTCAGCCACCCTGAGTTCAACCTGTGTGAGTCTGAGTGTGTGTGTAGGAGGGAGGATCCACACGTAATGATTACATCGAGTTTATTCCCACTGATTCTTTTACTTTTCCCTTTCTCTTCGCCCACATCTCCCTGAGCGAGAGCGAGAGAGAGACAGCGAGAGTAAGAGCGAAGGGAGAGACGTTATGTTTCACATCTCACTTCAAAAGGATCTCTGGACCTTTGGGACGTCGAAGCCTGTTTCCCATCAGCCAGCTGCTGCTGTAGTCCTACTTATCATTCTCAGGGCTTTGTTCATTACATTTCATAAACATCTGAGAGAAATATCTGCACCAAGAGGCTAGCAGCAGTATGTGTACCTATTAAATACTCAGTATTATAAGTGATTATATTTTTCCATACACTTAGTTGTCAGTTAATTAACTGCAGTGGACACATATTTGGCAGCCATTGTCAACCATTTAAGTTAGAGCACCATGCCCCGATCACCAGGTGGCAGATCCCCAAAACCTTGTCCATAAATCCAGTTTATTGTCTTTATAGCTCAAATCATATTGAGTATGGGTAGACCAATTATCAGCCCTGGCAAGTTATCAGGGCCGTCATTCAGCATTTTCCGATTATCGGTATCTGTGATTTTTCTGTCAGATTGCAGATAAAACAAACTTATTTAAAAATGTGCTACTTTGGCTCTGATGCAACATCCTCTCACACAATGTCTCGCCCACAACACTAGTAACACATTATAATTCAAATAACTTATAAACACTGAATAATCAGAATCCGCAAAGTAATTAATAACTACATTTATCATATAAAGGCATATATATATATATATATATATATATATATATATATATATATATATATATATATATATATATATATATATATGTATATATATATATATATATAAATATAAATATACATATATATACATATATACATATATATACATATATACATATATATACATATATATATATATATATATATATACATATATATATATATACATATATATATATATATATATATACATATATATATATATATATATATACATATATATATATATATATATATATATATATATATATATATATATACACATATATATGCAGTCTACAGTCCTGCCTTGTTCTTATTGATATGACAGATGATAAAATATTACAATAGCTCTCAGGTATGTCATAAAAATAAGACAAATCAAAAAGAAAATACTAAATAAAGTACCTAGAGTAGAGTAAAATGAATAGATGACTAAAGATGAAAGGTAATCGTCCATTAAGGTTTTCAAAAGTATCAATATGTTTTTGGATACCAGGTCTTTAAAATGACACTATCTCTGGTCATTATTCATTTGATAATGTCAAAAGTACTGATGGTATGAAAAAACAGGTTTACAATCAGATCTAATTAACAGATATTGAACATTATTACAAATGTTTTGGTATGTGTTCAGTGACTTTGTCTGTAGGAGCACAGTGAGCAGTTTGTTTATTTAAAAAAAATTATTAATATATATCTTAATGCCTCTGAATTTTTTTTCTGGCACTGTATTGAAGTTTCTCAGTAAGTTCCTCATAAACATTGTGTTCACGTTCTGCACTTCCTTCACCTTCTATAACTCTGAAAGCTTAAGCTAAAACTCCTTTTGCATGAAGGATGAAGCAATACAGCGAATTTCAAAACCAAACAATATAAAGGTAGATTTCCCAAGAAAGAAGCTCTGTGGTGTTCCTAAAAAATGTCTAGGAACCTTTATTGTGAAACCACAGCAGGGACACAGGATTTTCAATGACTTAGAGCCCTTTTTGAAATAAGGGGGAAAAAGTGAGAACTCTTGATACTCAGGAGTCAGCACTCACACAAACTCCACAAAACACACACACACACACACACACACATACATACACACACACACACACACAGAATGAACACACACCTTAGTGAGTTCAGTGTGTGTGTGTGTGTGTGGGGGGGGGGTTAATCAGGATAAATCGCTGACACTAATCCATGGCCTGTCTCACCCGGTCCTCGTCTGGGTATTTGTGCAGGCAGCCTGTGTGCGTGTGCATTCATTTATATGTAAGTTGACTGGTTGAGCTTCACAGGTAATGTGTGCTGTGAGGTTTGAGAGCTTCTTAGTCGGCTCAGACACAGAAAATATCCCTGTCCAAAAATATAAAGTCATCACTGCATTACAACATTTCAACACTAGGGGACACTGTGTAATATTTGTTATAGAGTGATGTTCATGAAAATATTAAGTGACTATAAATTCAATATGAACAGTATTTGATATGTATGACAGATTTTAAATTGAGGAGTAAAACTAATAAAGTATTTAACTCTTTAAATAACTTTAAATCAACACTCATATCATCAAATATGTCACATTCAGTTTCTGATATGTTGTTCTGCTTTTCAAACTTGGCAGCCAAATGTTAGCAGCAAGTGCAGTTCAGCTTTTTAAAACAGGAAAAGGGTGATAGTGTTTCTTACTGTGAGGCTGCTGTACTGGACAGCACTGTCATCACTCTCCTGAATGTACCCATTAAATGGAAAATGATCACCACAGCAACTTTGAAGGAACATTTTAGATCTAAGATCACTTTGTCTGACTGCACTGTGTATTTTTTATTTTCTGTTCTGTTAAAATGGCCCAATATTGCTGTCTGGATAAAAACCTACATAAAAAAAAAAATCTAAAAGGTAACAAAGGATTTGATTATGTGAGTAAGTTAGATAGTATTAGGTTAAAATATATCGAAATACACCCAAACCACCAGTGTGCTCCTTGAAGATGCTAAAGACAGAAACACAACAGGAGTTTATTCATTTATCCTGCATTAGATTTGGTTTCTGACACATTCAAATTGGATGTCTGAAGAGGGATATAAACAGCCTAGTAACAAAGCTGTGGACAAACAACTGCAGTATTTTGGATGCAGCAGTTCTTATCTTCGTTATCAGATGAAACCACATCAGTAAATCCCTCTGATGGCACTGTGCATCAGTACTGTTGTGAACTTGTGCTTTGCCGCTAAATTATGAAAATAAAACATATTTCTTATTCTACACAGGCACAGACGTCCTTGGAAATGTTTATTAAAAAACACAGTACTGTGAAATTTGAAGATATAATTAAACTATTCTAGCTAGGTTTTAGAACAGCTTGTTGTGTAATGTTGAATAATAACGACCCTTAGAAATGTTGTATCCTGCCCGTTTAATAACACCCTGACAAGCTGAGATTAAAATTGCTCTTTTTAGTTTACAAGTGGAGATAATAGGCAATGACATGGGGAGAATGCAAATCTTATTTTGAACAATAAACCAAGCTTTGTCGTAGACAAATGACCTTGTCAGCTGGCAGCATTTTGAATGAAGAATAAACCCGACACTCTCTCAGGTTTTTCAGTAGTTGCTATCATGACGCAGCTAAAAAGTGGTTTTGATTGCAGCCCCACCTAAAAACTACACATCCCTAAATACCTCCATAAACTGTTCAACTGTTCAATTAACCGACAACTGCCCCTTGGAGAAAACGGCACATTCACGAATGGAAAGAAGGTATGTTCATCGAGAGAAATCAAGGACAAGCTGTTTCGTGCTGGGTCAACAAGTAGAGTTTTGCTACAAAATAAGAAATCTAACAAAAAAAAATGACATTGAATGTTTCAAAAGAGACGTGAAACTAAACTGAAAGTCATCTGTAAAAAAAAACAGGTAGTGAGGAGCTGAAGGCCTTTTTTGAGTATAGTTGAGATATGATAAGATTTTCTCCATCAAAACAGGTGTATTTTGAAAATTAACAGCTGAATGTTCTTTCAAAGATAAAATAAATGTTTATTATTATTATTGTTATCTGTTGCCTTAAAATAATATATATATATATATATATATATATATATATACATATATACATATAGATCAAATAAATGTTTGTAAGTCTTTCTTTTGCTGTAGTTACCATAATACTGAGAACCTTTAGAAATACAGAAAAGTTTTGCTGAGAACACTCACAGTCATACAACAGGAGCCAAATATCACACCATTAATAAAACCTAAATTGGTTGCCCAAGAGCACCTTAGCTGACTGAGAGAGGCGATGTGCTCCATTCACCCAGACTTTATCAGCAAACCGATCAGCCCTCCCTCAACTTATCACCTCATTTTCAAAACCAGCCCAGTAGATACGGAGCACTGTTGCTGCCATTTTCCCACAATGGAAATTTTTCCGCCAACCCAAAGCAATGTGATCCCCTTATCTATTTCTGCACCGCAGCCATCGGATTGCTCTCCATTGAAGTGCTATTGATCTGCCTTGTGTGCTGTACTGAAAAAAAAGGGGGGGGATGTAATCAATACGCCCAGCCTCCATCCTCGGTCCTCAACCCTCAGCTACCTCACAGTCTTAAAAGGGATGAGGCTCCTGTATCAGTGTTACTTTTCAACACAATGTACTAATATACAGCACTGTACAAAGTGTTAACATGTGGTGAGAGAAGTACTCAGATCCTTTTCTTAAGTAAAAGTACTACTACAAGTAAAAGTCTTTAAAAAATTTCCTATGTAAAGGTATGTAATCACTAAAAATACTTTAAGTATGAAAAGTAAAAGTACTCAATGTGCAAGTGTTTTCCTATTATAGCTGATGTTTTTTGATTAACATTACTGCTGCATTAATGTGTATGTTGCATTTTAACTACTTTATACACTGATGGGTAATTTAAGCTACAGCAATGCATCATATTCTCCAACATCATCAAACGTTTCCTGTGAGAACGGCATATCTCTAAAAAGTTTCATGAGCTCAGAAAAAACAGCCTGCTTTGAGCTTCGTGACAGCTAATCCAAGAGGGTTTTTAAATAGTATATGAAGCCTAAGAAGTAGGAGAATTTTCTCAACACATAAAGGAACACTTCATCCTTCAGTATCTCACAAAACATTCAAAATCAACACATTTGGTGATACATGGATTTCACTGGACAGGAAAGGTAGTGAAGCAGAAGTATAAAGTTGCATAAACTCAAGTAAAGTACAAGTACCTCACATTTGTACAGTACTTGGGTAAATGTTCTTAATTACATTACACCACTCTATTTTTGCTCTATAATAACAACAAAAATATGCCAATGTGGGTGATTTTTGTTTCTTTTTTAAACGTTTAAAGTTATTTATATTTGAGGGTATTAGTATGCCACGCCACATGGGGGCAGTAACATGTCAGTGATGGGTCACATCAAGCAATCGAGTACTAAATCAACACAGGTGTGTAGCTTTGGTGCTCCTGGACCAGAGCCCTCGAGCAGAGGTAGTCTCGGCAACGAGACTTAAGGTGGTTCCAAGAAGTTCTCAGTGGGCAATTTAAATGCAGTAACACAGAGAGACAGAAGTACGATGTTTGGCAAGTCATAGTTAATAGATGATTTATTGATTGATTGGTTTACAGTAGTGGGCTGCTAATATTTGCAGCCAACTTCAGGGGACTGCTGAGAGGCTCCACTTTTTGCCATTGCTTTTTTAAAAAAAAAAGTAAATAGAGATGACATGACTCTCTCTCCTCAGTGGCTCCAGTTTGTACCACATGAGATGTAATGGTTATTCACGCAAAAAATAGTATCTAGATTCTCAATAGACAGAAGAAGCAAGCGACAAAGGATTATCTCATGGTATGTGCATCAAGATTACATTAAAGCATTTCATTCACCACCCTGGCTATCAATTCAGAACCAATTGGTAGTAACAATGAGTATGAAGTTTATGTGACACTGGAATCAAAGTCACACTGACTTTTGAAAAATCATCAATTGTTCCTCTGACAAATGAAAAGTTGAATTTATGAGCAAAGGTTGAATTGTTGAGCATTAAAAGGCACCCTTGCTAATCTAATGCATGCAGAGGTGATGTCACTGCAGCCTCACTCGCAGGTCAATAGCAAATGGAAGCAGCCTCACCTTTATCTCTCTGAACACTCATTTCAGATGGAAGCACTAAAGAAAAGATTTAAAGTCCAATATGGGAAGAAGGAAGAAGAAGAAATACTGCTGCCAACTTCCTGCACTTTTGGTTTTAAGATAATGTTGAAAAGTTTTATTCTACATAAGCATTTGCTTAAAGGCATTTCAACAAAGCTTTGTGTTGGAGTTTGTGGTATTCCAAATTCAAACTTTTATCGGGTTTTTTGATCACTAATAATCGGTATCTGCATCGGCCCAGAAATAAAAAATATTAGTCGACCTTCAGTCCATAGGATGTGACTTTCTGCACTTTCTCCGGTGTCTTTGTCTCAGTGCCTCTCTCCAATCCACTAACAGAGAGCAACAGTAGCTAACATTGTCAAGGTAAAAAAAACGCACGTCACTCTGACTGACTAACGGGATGTACAGAATCACCAAAGCAGTGAACATCTAATGAAAAATATTTTTTTATCAAATCTTTTCTAAAGGAAACACAAATTTGTTATTGTCGACCTCGACAGAAACACCAGCGTGAACCAGACCTGCAGGTATTCAGCATCATGTCTGCAGGGATGATGGTTAAGGTCACTGAACACGAAACGATGACTCTTACAGGGCGTCCTGTCTGACCACTATGCAACAATGCAGTTTTGCTTTAGAAACCTAATATACCATTTAGAAATCAATACAGCTTCTCAAAAGGCAAAATGAGTAAGTAAACCAAGATGTTCTGTGAAATCTCAAAATCTCCTTCTATAATTATCTATAGAAAAAAATGTAATAGTCCCAAAGTTAAACAGAAAACCTATGAGAATAAAAAAGTATGTTCATCATCATCATCCTGTGTTCATACAGATGTAGCAGGCCTGAGGGAATTAATCACTCTAAAATATGTGGATGTTTTATCAGCAGTTGTGTCAATAAACAGCAGTTGTAAGCACACATGAAGGTGACTCACTTTGGCTCAGACGAGGAGGAGTGTTCCTTTATAAAACTAACGCAGAAAGACAGACTGGGTGACAGATGGGCGGAGGATACTAATAATGTTTATTGTTTCACAGGAATTCCTCTGTTTCCTCTGAAGATATTTGTGTTGAAAAATGCTGTGTCATTTTTTGCTGACTGCTGCTACTACTTAGCACTTGCCACCAGTGCAGTTATAATCTATCCTGTCTGTTTCTTTGTATTTGTGTGTGTTTATGTGTGTATGTGTGTGTGTTTGATCCCATGCAGCCCTTACCTGGCAAATGATTGAAATAACTCCCTATTCAGCATCTGTTGTACTTTCTAACTGGGCTCTGAGCCCTAAATCATCACATCGCATAGACACAAGAGGCAAGCACACACACACACACACACACACACACACACACACACACACACTCAGACAGGCCTAATGCTGCAGGTCCGTGGCTCCCTGAACAGTCACCATGGTGATTATAAACACAGTTCAGCTTTGATGCAATGCAGATGGATTAAATATCTACTTAAGTCACTACAGTCAATCATTCCGCAATAATAAAATGGGTGATGACGTTTTAATCAGAAAATTAATGAGTTTATTCTCTTGGTCTTTTATTGCAATTTAAAAAAAACAATAATAAACTAGTTCCATATGCTAAATAGATAAATCTGACAGCCATAACTTTAAAAGTATTTCATTTTAAATGTTTTATTTAAATGAAATGACATTTAAATGTATGTTTCTTTCATTAATATTCTAATTTTAAGCATTTGTAAGCTTTATTAAGTAGCCCAACATGCCTTCAGTTAATGAGTTATTATAAATGCATCGTCATTGCAACAAATATAGTAAAGTGAATATAATAGTCAGAAAGATTAAGACAGAACATGTAAGTTCAGAAACTCAGATCACAGAACTCTAAAAATCAGCATTTAGGACAATATGGATAATATCAAGTCTCATGTCACAATATTGATATTATATTGATACACCAGTATTAATATGACATCAGTAAATTTACCATATCTTCAGGTTGAAAGAAGTGTATGTAACCATGAGTGTTTTCAAAGCTTCATCTCTCTGCATTAGGAATTTGTTGGCACACTGGCAGCTCTGAATGACAGCAGCTGACTGACAAATCTGAAATTCAAATTCCATAAATCATGTGACATAACATCAGAAAATAGCACGGAGCACTCTCACGCTCAGCCCAGCTTGTCTGCGATGATTTGTACCAAAGAATGCCTGAAAGTAGAGCTGCAACGATGAGTTGATTATACTGTAGTTGATTATAATCAAGCAAAAGAAAATGGATCGCCAAGCATTTTAATAATCGAAATTGCTGCTTTTCTTTGTCATTGATGTCAGTGAATGAGGAGTCTTTGGGTTTTAGACTGTTGGTTGGACAAAAGAAGCAACCTGACGACGTCACTTAGGGCTCTGGGAAAAACAATTATTCGTGGAAATAATAATTTGCAGATTAATCAATAATGGAAACTAGAATGGTATTCAGAAGAGAGCAGACCTCCGCCAAGGCCCAGCATTTCCCTTTAATTTAATCAAGCCTAATCCTCAAACTCAATAGCCCTGTATAACTAAATTTTTAACCACCCGTAACTGCTTGATCATAATTTAAGCTCACCAGATCTAGAATCCACATCAAATTGTACTCACTCATAGATACCAGCAACCCAAAAACGCCTGATTTTTTATGAAGATCCATGTATCTTTCCCTGAGAAATGAATAAAAATATCAATCAACTCCCAATGTTAAAGAAAAATTCTTGGATCTGTCCCTTTATCCAGATCCACACCAAATGTTAGTGGGGTATTCTGGGTGGAGACCCATCCTACATCCAAATTTTGTGTAGATCAGTTCAGTAGTTTTTGTGTAATAATGCTGACAAACCAACCAACTAACAAACAAAGGGTCACGAGTGAAAACATAACTCCCTTGGTAGAGGTAATAATCCCTAGTTTCAGCCCTAATAGAGGAACACGAGAGGATCATTTGCAATTCATCCCTTCTTTTAGAAAGAGAAGCATACAGACCAACCAGAATTTTTACTTGATCAGAATAAGCACATCTAAAACATCTCAGTTAAGAGAATATTAGACAAATGTGTTGCAGCTAATAGGGCAGGTGTTTATTTACGATAAATTCTTGCTCTAAGACTTTACAGTGACAGTGACAGTGCATTATATGTTTTTCTTAGAGTAAAGGAACCTAAATGTAGTCGTCACTGGTCTGTTGGCTCAAAGAGCATCATATCACACTGACCTCTGACCTCGGAGGAGAAGTGGGCGGAGTGACGAGTTATAAACAGCTGCAGCTGCTGATCAAGGTCGCAGCACTTGAGGTCGACGTCCCAGGATCGAATTCCTGCCAGGAAGAGAGACAAAGATTGCTTGAGGATAACAACACGAAACAGGGAAGGACACACGTTAAGTAACTGAGGTATCTGATGAACCTGAGGCACAAACACACATTAAGCACGCAAGTAAGTAATGTTCCTAGATCTGTTTCGTGAATTTGAGGTAACCTTTTACCAGATGTTGCTGCAGCTTGCTTTATTCCCACTTTCAACATCATATCTGACACTGATTCAGCTGCAGGGAAGGTCGATGAGCAGAAAGTCCTCTACCTTTCAAAATGTACTGAAACTCATACAACATGCATTTCTCACATCAGCATTATTAACCTTATAAACACACAGATATCATACTGTATCACTGGTCGCTTCAATAATTTTTGCTTTGTCATTCACTGCACTGCTGAGTCACTGCTTACATAAAAATGAACAAAACTATTATAACTTTTTAAAAAGGTAGAAATTAACACCTTATTATTACCTTTTTAAGTGTAATAAAAAAATACAAATAACATTTTTCATCATGTCATTTATTTAGACCTTTACTTGGTATACTGTGGTATAAAAAAATAACCATTATCATCTACAGTATTGAATTCTACTGAATTAGGGTTATTAACTTTTCTTTTCATGTTTCTATCAAGCTCCACATCTGTCAGAACATGATATTTTGGGAAATTGTACAGCTTATGTTCAACCAAAAATCTCATCTATTTTCAGCCATTGTGACACAGAAAATGTGTGGCTGTAGAAATAGGCTGTGAACAAATACATATTATCACCTTTTACATTGATAGGGCAAACATGTTAGGAACAGTTGCTGATTCACACAATCTCTTAAATCTACATGAGCTTTTGTTTGCAGTCAGGCTCATCCCCATCTGATGTCTGATACACTCTCCTTCTAGCTCTGTTTTAGGTCTTCCAATCCCTGAGGGAAAATTTTTGTCACTTTAGTTGCTCCAGTATGTTCACCAGCTGGTCGCTAACTTTGTCTGTCTGCTCTTTGGTTGAAGCTGAAAACAGCTGCCTGATGAGAGAGAGTGAACCAAAACAATAAAATTGAGGGCAATGCAGAGTAAGGAGATGATTCACTGTAAGCAACATGTCTCACGTTGTACATAGTCATTGTTGACAGACAGCTTTAAATGAAAGATCAAAGTGGTTAATATATACAACGAGGGTATCGTCATCTCAAAATGAGTTTTTATTTGGATATCTATATCAATAAATGAAAATTAGTATTACTGGCTACATCTCAAGAAACAACCCACAGGCAGTCCATGATGAAGAGGTACTCGGCTGAAACACCATATGACAAAACATCCAAATGGTAAAAGGACATAACCCACCAAACATAAAAATAATTCATTGTGTACCTTGATAAAGAGGTTAAAGTCAACCTTTTTTTCCTGGTTATAAAAAATTATAGAAGTAGGACAGGTCATTAAAAACTATCAATAACTATTGATATTGACTGATATGAAACATCACTATCGTGAGACTTTTCAGCCGTGTCACCCAGGCCAAGTTAAAGTGAAGGCCTCCACATAAACATGAGCACTACACATGAAAACTAATTGGAGTTCACTGGATCAGAAATGACTCAGTGACTCAGAACTGATCAGCATCTCACACACACACACACACACACACACACACACACACACACACACTCTCTCTGTCTCTCTCCCTCTCTCTGTCACAAACACACACACACACACACACACACACACTGTCTCTCTCTCTCTCTCTCTCTCTCTCTCACACACACACACACACACACACTCTGTGTGTCTCTCTCTCTCTCTCTCTCTCTCTCTCACACACACACACACACTCTCTCTCTCTCTCTCTCTCTCTCTCTCTCACACACACACACACACACACATCAGCTTTATCAGATCCTTCTGAGCCGCAGTGAATCAAACTTCAGAGAGAACTTGACAGATCACATTCAGCAGGATGGAAACCAATGCACACTCGTCTCTCATCTCATCTACTTGTGGATTCCTTCAGCCAGAGCAAGAAATCAGATTATTCTAATTTTTCAAATCCATACCCCTGTGCTACAGTCTCCTCTTACACAAGAAGAAGAGACTTTGAGGACCTTGTTTTGCCCTTAACTGAGGAGAAAATGTTCCCTCACTGCAGACTGCAGTCTCTTCACAGAAATGCTGTGTCACTCGTATTAACTTTTCGTGGCAAACGTCTCTCTGCACTACCAGACGCATAAAAATTATAACCTCTGATGTTGATACCCTTCTCATCCCAAATCCTCAAGATAAAGAGTGTTACCTTACACAGAAGACAGGGGATATCATGGGAATAAAAGAGGCCTTCATGTTTATGCGTCTGAATCTGGGGGGATGACATCAGTCAACAAGCTAACAAAGTCGACATTTCAAACATTGACATAAACCTCTGGAGATAGCTGGCTGTTTATAGGTGAAAGAAGAGCCAGAGATCAGTGGATGTGTACGGCAAGTTCAATTTACTTAATTTGTTACTAAAGTGAACCGGATTTGTGTCGATGATTGTAAACATGATAACGGTGTGTGCTGAAATAGTAAGACTGGGATAATCAATTCATCATTTCAGTCATTTTCTGAAGCAAGAAGCAAGACTGCCAAACATTTGCTCGTTCCAGCTTATCAAATGGAGGATTTGCAGCTTTTCTCTCTTTCATATCATAAATTTTATATATTTGCGTTGGACTGTTCGTCGCACAAAACATGTTCTTTATTTTCTAACATTTAAAAGACTAAACGGTTTATTAATTAATTAAAAATAATAATTGACAGGTTCGCTACACTGTGCCAGTTAAGAAAATATAATTAAACTCTCTCTCCATGAAGAGACTGATATCACAAGTTAATGTGGAGTGAAAACCACTCTGTATCTTTTACTTTTAGTTTTTAGTATCTGCTCAAACTCCCAGACTCGCACATCAATGTGCATACATGATGATGGCGCAGCATGGGACCTTCTTATCTTCTTATCTGTGCTGGAGATACTCACTGATTCGTCACATAGAGAAGGAGCTAAGGACTGCTGTTCATTGTGAGGTGGGACTCGATATGTACATTCGCAAACCAACAACTTAGGTCTCATCCGTGGAGCCTTCTTAGCTGTAAAACCCAAACACACTGTTTGAAAACACTGCCGGTAGAGCAATAAAGCATAAATCTCAGCTTTGTGTGGCTGGTACAAGTGGGTTTTTTTTCTAGTGTTGGGTGTGTTCATTGCTGCATCTTGTAAACAAGAGGGGAGAAACACCCACTATATGACTGCAGTACTCATCACTCACAGCAAGTAGGTCTACCTACTACATGATACACCCTCTTAATGGTAAGGTTTAAGCACCAAAACTACTTGGTTAGGGTTATGGAAAGATCTCAGGGGTGTGGTCGTGGAGTGAAGAGTAGTCTGCCAGACTGCAGCTGGACTCTACTGATTCACAGCTGCAGTGAATATTTTCTGCTCTTCAGTAATGAGCCAATTACAGCAAGTTGCACCAGAATGAGGCAAAAACTTCCTTGGACATGTGACATAAAGGTGACATAATATGCTTTATCAGTGGGTTAGACAGTCTGAAGGGGGGTAGAATTTAAAATTCAACAACCCTGCATGCTGCAGTTGGACTGAAATATTCTGTTAATTGATTTGCTTGTGGCAGCATGTAGATTAATTTTAACAAGAATAAGACTTTGACTAGAGCATGACCAGTAAAGTGAGCATTAAAGCAATCCACAGGACACTCTAGCCACAATATTGATAGTATCCGACACGTATTTGCTGCAGTCTTAATGGTTGCTGTAAATTGTCTGAGTTTCCCCTTTAAAAGAGCCGTTACAGTCGGTTTGATTTACGGTGACAGTCTTTTGCCAAATGATGACCATGGTATGATTGGTTGGAACATACTGAGCATATGGATGAATAAGAGAGCAGTGGGTCATGGTGCGGGAGTGGTTTGAGAAGTTTCTGTTTGATACTTCTTGTCCAATGTGAAAACCAGTTTTCTGTGAAGGGCAAAACTATAAAGTTTTTACAGTCACTTTTCAAACCTACAGCCGGCATGCATCTAGTACTCAAAGGTAGGAGGATAAGAGCGATGCAAAATATTAATATCAGTATTAATACTAATATTTTATTACTAAATGAGTCCTTCACTGTGTGTAAAATATTCAATAAACTCCCACTTTGAGTTGCAGCCAAAAGGTTACAGCTACTTAATGCTGCAGAACACCTACAGCAGCCTGTATGGAGGGAAAGGTGTTACAGCACAAAGCTGAATTCAGGGCTGGAACATGGTGTCTTCATTCTGTCTGAGGTGAGAGGGGACGAGCACTGAGCTCAGTGTCAGAACCACAGTCACACTAATTAGGGCCCGAGCAGGGAACCTGCGAGGACCCTATTGTTTTTCGAATGATTATTATTATTATTATTTTTCGGCCAAAATGATCGCATTTTTCACTGCCTGAACATACCCCAAAAGTCACCAAACTTGGAATATAGATCAAACCTGGCGAAAAATTTTATAATCTGTTGTCGTTGTGGATTTTCACCGCTAGGTGGCGCTGTAATAAGGAAAGTGCGTTTTGGCTAATAACTCCCACATACTTTGTCGCACATTCAAAAACCTTATATCCACGCGTTCAGTGAATTGTGCTGAATCTCCTGATATAGGCCACGCCCATTTCCGCCTACCGTTTTTATGCTAGCTCACGAAATGTCGAAAACCTACTTTTTCGAACTCCTCCCAGGCAATTTCACCAATTTGCACCAAACTTTGCACACAGCATCTGTGGACCCTCCTGACAAAAAGTTATTAAAAGAATTTTGATATTCCAAAAAATACTCAAGTTATTAAATAACAACTTCCTGCAGATTTCGTTCCAAACAGGAAGTGTTGCATATCTCCACATTGGTTTGTCCAAATGACGTCAAACTCAGGATCCTACTTCCTCATGATGCTCTAAGGCTCTGTGCTAAATTTTGGCCGATGACCACTAGGTGGCGCTCTTTAAATTGAAGTATTTAATATCTCGACATCGGTTGGTCGGATTAACACAAAACTTGGTACACTCATTGCCAATGGCCTCCTGAGGACAGCTGATGAAGGTGTTACCGATCTGACACTAGGTGGCGCTCTGGTGGCAGTTTCATTTTATAATTGGCACTGTGCCCACACCATAACACTTATGGATATGAAACTGATTGGGGTGGTATAGACTGGCATCTGTAACTCACACACCAAAAATCACCAGCAGGTGGCGCTATTATCAACACAAAACCGTTTTTGGCTATCAGTTAAGACATGCGCGCACAATAACGGGGCAATGGGTCCGGGTAAGGAGCACGCCCTGACAGCAGCACGCCCCGACCCACGTGGACTGCGAGGGCCCGTTCATCGCTGCTTGCAGCTTTAATTTTCTATGTTGCTGCCTCCAGGCTCCTGATCTGCTAAGCCTCAAAGGTGTTCATCCTCACAGTCTTCCCCCAGCACCTCTGGAAGAAACACTGGATCACAAGCTCAGGACGTGTATGTGGTGTTTGATTTGTCTCTCTTCTCAGGAACAGTCATTTTCTTTCCCAGGATCAATAAAGTGGACTAGGGATTTGGTGCAGGGACACTACAGGTAAACACACAGTGCCGAACAAACACATGGTGCAGGAAATGGGCCTCAAATTAAGTGCAAATGAAGAAAAGATGATGAATTGTGTGTATCGCTCAACAAATACACACAAAGATTATATCGGCAGTCCAATGTTTAGTAACATATCTTGCAAGCTGTGGCGGTTAAAGTCAAATTATGATGATCATCCCAAAATACAGAGAAGACAGCATGTAAATAAAGAACATTTTCTTGTCCAATCAGAATCAAATAATTTGCACTGTGAGGATAAATCTATTCATTGTGGGTTCTAGTTTTGTAGTGGGTATCCTTTCCTACAGGCTACCAGTAAACCATAAGTTAAAAAATAAACATGTGAAAGACTTTGACCTGGGCTTTGTGTGGCTTACACAGCCCAGGGTTTTAAAAGATGCTGCCAATTAGTGTAGGCTACCAGTTACTAACATGAGAAACACATTAATAAGGTTGCAACGGTATGAAATTGTAACAGTACGCTAACCATCTCATAAAATACCACAGTATTACATTATTTTTATTGTTATTATCAGTCACAATGATCTTCAAAGCAATGAAAACAAAACATATTTTTGGTTGAATATTATGTTTTGACAGACATGATTCTTGATATAAACTACCTTAGAAAAGCAAACATACACAGTATGATAACTGTCTGTTTTAATACCACAGTATATCTTAACACCGGTATACCGTTGCAGCCCTAACCATTAAACAATCATGTTTCCTTCACTAAACAAACTGTACAGCAGCTCCTACAGTGTGTACAAATTTACTCTGAAATACAGAGATTTTGCAAATGGCAAAGCCAAACTGGTAGAAATACACCAGTTATATACAGACTTAATCTGAACAGGGTTAATTTATCAGATTTTATGTTGAAACAATAAGTCAATTGGAGTTTGTTTATCAAATTAAATTGTACTAAAAAAAATCATTCACAACAATTAAAATTAATTATAATTTTTTATAATTTTCACATCACGTGTCAACAAACATTTACTGATTACGGACTCGAAAATGTGAGGAGTTACTGGGACCTTTGGGTTTTGAGCTGTTGGTTGGACTAGAACTGAAACAACTGGCTGATTTTATCAATTAGTCAATAACAGGACATTATTCTTCAACTATTTTTATAATAGATTACCCATTTAAAGGGTGTCAGTGGCAAAAACAAGCACTTTAAGGCTTCGAGCTTTGACAGTTGGAGTTGCCCCAAGGAAATGCATTGCAGCCACTGTGTCATCGTGTCATGCTGCCATCTGAGGCGATCTACTGGACCCATTCCAAACTTCTTGTTGAGTATGAATCATTTACACACCAAAATATGTAAATGTAGGGCCCCTGTTGAAAAATATGAAACTTCCCTTTTAGTAATTTTTCAAGTAACAATGCCAAACATTCACCTGTTCCGGCCTCTAAAATATTAATATTTACAGCATTTTTTATCTTTAGGTTTTGAAGTGTTGGTCAACAAAACAAGCAAAACTGAAGATGTCACTTTGGCCTTTGGGTAACTGTGATTTATCCTTTTTTTTTTTTTTACATTTCTTGTGAACATTTTCACAGTTTTTTGACAATTTTAATGATTTTATTATTTGAAAGAATAACAGGCAGAATAATTTTAAAAAAAATAGTCATTAGCTATAGTCTAAGGATGAAGAAAATAAGCCAGTTCATTTAATTTCAGAGACAAAATGATTAAGTAAAAACATTATTGCTACATTAATCAGTGATGAAAATAATTATTAGTTTAAGCACTGGGCAGATTTTAAGGAAATGAAATCAAAACTGTCCAAATGAAAAGCCTCTAACCTCTTGTTCTGACAACACTGCAGTGACGATGACTTGTTGCAGGCCTACACAAGGACCCTGCAGCTAACATGTAATGAGAGTCAACGGCAGGTCATTCGCAGTGAGTCACACCTCAAACGCCGACCTGGGCGAATGAATTGATGCTGTAATGATCAGTGGGGGTGTGATACCGAGCTCGCCACAGAGCAGCAGAGCTGTCAACCTCCTTACAGCGGCGAGAGGAGGTCAGGGGGATGGATGGGGTTGCTATGGTGCCGGACATCTAAAAGTGCAGTTGATCATCTGGACCGAGTACGGCTTTGAGTGGCAATGGCAGAGCAGAGAATTGCTGACTGGCAAACTCCAGAGTCCACACATCTTTCACAACTGCACAACAATTCCTTTCAAATCCCAAAACTTGAACAGCTCACACTGACAGAATGACTGTAGCCTGCTGCAATTCCTCAAGAGGAGAGATTCAGCTGAGGAATGATGCCTCAGTTGGACAAGATAAGAGTCCAGAAACAGACAGCTATGTGTATTCCTTTAGAAAATCTGTGAAGTTGTGCTTGTGTTGCTGAGCACAGCCTACAGAGTTGTTTGTTTACTGGTTTGAAGCTAAATGACACCACACCCAGAATACACCCTTGTAGAGACACAAACACTGGCACAAAAAAAAACAAAAAAAAAAAACACATGACAGCTCAAACTGCATTTTAGATGGCTGCAGCAACACAGGAACAGTAGAAATTCATCTTGTACTTCACCTATCCAGGCACAATGATTGGTCAGATATGTTAAGATATGTTAATTATGAATTCAAACACTGATCAGTAGAGATGTGTATTAGGCTGACACTTGAGAGGGAAGCTGCTTTATTAAAGTGAAAAGACCTCTGCTGCATTTATAACTTGAGTCTGCAGTTTTACAGTCACAGAGTTCACAGTGGGTAAGGGAAATGCGGGGTGTCCCATGGTGCAATGCTGCAGCAACTGCCTCTACCTCTACCTATGGATACTATTGCATCCATTGCGTCAAAACATTTCCCTCTTGTTGATGTCCCCTGTTTAAACCTTCTCCATCACTTTCTAGACACTGAAACACAGCTGACAAACAGATAACAACCACAGACTGACAGCGGCGGTTCTTCCGTCACTCACCCCGCTCTATCTGCGCTTTGGCGGCGTCCAGCTGGTGCTCCGTGCCGATCTCCCCGATCACTATCAGCATGTAGTAGCTGCCCCGGTTGAATGGCACCCCTCGCCGCCGTCTCGCTCCTCCTCTACGGTACCGTAACCGCTCCTCGGACCCCGGCGGCGTAGCGATGTAGCCCTCGTCTTCCTCCACCACCGGGAGCGCACCTCGCACCGGGATCTCCATGGCAACAACCCCCGGAGCCGACGCCGAGGCTGACTCCATCGCCATGACAACTACCGGTGTGAGCGAGGAAGAGTCTGATGAGGTGAGGGCGGGGGGAGGACGGTGGGTGAGGAGGATGCTGGGGGGTGAGGGAGGGGAGGGGAGGGAGGTGAAGACACGGGAAAAAGTGGTAAACAGCCAGGGATGTTAAAATAAAGGTGTATTTCCGGTGGGGATTTCAAAATAAGAGCGTTTTCTTGAACGTGTGCAGTCCCAAACTGTCAAATGGTGATTACTGACCTGCGTATTCACAATAAACATTAAGTCGGCTAGCTCAGCCAAACTAAAATCTACATTATTTTAATATTTTGTGCCGAACTTTTTCTTTTAACAAGTAAGAAGGAATACAAAGATAAAGTTCTGATGCTAATAACAATCTAGCTAACATTAGCTCAGCAGGATGCTAGCCTAGCACATTTATCCTACTCAGTCACAAGGCTATTTAGCGTTAAACTTAAACAAGACATTTGCCAAATTCAGAAGTTAATAATCATCCTTGAAGTCATTTTATCATGTAGAAGTTTGACACGCTGTTTTAATGCACTCTAGTAAACGTTAAACTTACCTTTTGTGGCTTGTCCAGCTTTGTTTCCGAGTGAAGCTAAAGTTATCCATTATGTTATTCGGTCACGTACATCCTCACTTGTCTTGGAAATAGTTTCTATACGGTTTAAGTGTTTTGTTTTTTGGCGTCTCCATCTTCTCCCATGACGTTACGAGACACTATTTCTTTTTGTTTGACTTTTTGTTCAGCTTCTCCTCGGGAGTTATTTCAACCATCATGACAGGTAACGTGGAAAACAGGTAACTTTTACTTAAGCACGAGGCTAAATCTTGTACTGTGGGTTAGACTGTGCTTACTGGATCGAGTTTGAGCTGGATATTTCCACTGCAGCTAGCCAAGCAACATTAAAGCTACAAACAACCTATACAACACTGTCTTTGGTAACACCCACTAATTAGCAGGGAAACGTTGCCAGATTATTAGGTACACCTCACCTATTTAAAACTAATGCAGCCATTAAACAAATCCAACCTTCACAGGGCTATGATGTTATGCTTTGTTGAAACTGTTTTACACAGGTGTTGATTCACCTGTATGGTCATGGTTGCAGGAGGATGTTTGAGGTACTGCTGAACTGTATTGCATTATACTGACAGGTGTTTCTATTGTTTTGTCCACCCCATTTACACTACTCAAAATTAGCTAGGGATATTGGGATATGTGCATGTGCATGGATCTGCATTAAAAGTCAAATGAAATGCGTTGCATTATCTTTGGGGACCAAAAATACAAAATAATAATAAATAAATAAAAATTCAGATGTCACAGAATAAACAATTGCTAAAATATCTTGAAACACTACACTAACACTAAATATCTCTAACTCATTTTGAGTAGTGTATATCAGAGGGTAGGCTAAATACCAGAAACATCTTTGAATAAGACACTACAAAAGTGATCATAATGTCGAATTAAAACATTTTCAACAAACCTTCACCTTTTTGTAGGACTGTATTAGAGTGTTTTAAAAGTATCCAAAAGTCATACTTACAAAAGTAAAGATATCTTGTTAAAATAATACTCTGGTAAATGTGAACGTCACCTACAGTCATGGAAAAAATTATTAGACCACCCTTGTTTTCTTCAATTTCTTGTTCATTTTAATGCATGGTTCAACTAAAGGTACATTTGTTTGGACAAATATAATGATAACAACAAAAATAGCTCGTAAGAGTTTAATTTAAGAGCTGATATCTAGCCATTTTCCATGGTTTTCTTGATAGTAACCAAAATCACTTAAGTTCTTACATCAATAGCTATGGCACTGTACTGCCAAAAACACTGCTTTTAAGCATTCCATGTTTTCTTTTCTGTTTGCTTTAAACACATGATACACACAGGAGTTAGTACTTGATTGCGTAACCATTGTTTTTGATGACTGAAGCCATGCGTCTTGGCATGCTCTCCACCAGCTTCTGACATTGTTCTGCTGTCACAGCAGCCCATTCCTGTTGCACAAATTCAAACAAATTTGCTTTGTTTTTGGGCTTGTGGTTCTCCATTTTGAGTTTGATGATTTTCCATAGGTTTTCAACTGGATTCAGATCTGGTGATTGAGCAGGCCAAGGCATGGTGCGAATGTTGTGGTTCTCCATCCAGGCTTTAACTGACCTTGCTGTGTGGCAAGGGGCATTGTCTTGTTGGAAAATCCAGTCATTCGAGGCAGGAAAGAGTTTTCCAGCTGATGGAAGAAGACTGTTTTCAAGAGTAGCCCTGTACATGACCTGGTTCATTCGCCCTTCACACAATTGCATTTGCCCTGTTCCACTCATACTGAAACAACGCCAGATCATCACTGATCCACCCCCATGTTTTACTGTAGGGGCAAGACAGTCTGGTTTGTAGGCTTCTCCAGGCCTCCTCCTAACCAGTAAGTTAGCTGGAGTGGGCATCAACTCAAAATTGGATTCATCACTGAAGAGAACCTTAGCCCAATCATCAACAGTCCAATCCTTGTGATCCCTAGCAAAGAGTAACCGGGCCTTCCTGTGCCTTTCGTTGATGAAGGGCTTCTTCCGTGCTCTGTGTGACTTCAGACCAGCTTCAACAAGTCGGTTTCGAACTGTCCTTGCCGAACAAGTCACATTTCTCGACAGTGCCCACTCATTTTTAAGGTCCCTGGAGGTCTGACGACGATTCCTGACACAGGAACGGACGAGTGCACGGTCATCTCGTGGGGTAGAGAGACGTTTCCTGCCGCGGCCAGGTAGCAATTTGGTAGTGCCGTGTTCGGCTTGTTTTTTCTTGTTGTAATGAACAGCTGTCTTGGAGATCTTTAGTTTTTTTGCTACCTGTCTCTCACTCATGCCAATTTCCAGCAGTGCCAAGATGGCTGCCTTTGTGGCTTCACATAATTCTTTTGTTTTAGGCATTATGTGAGAGCTGACAACTTCTGAGTTGTGCTATGGCTTGAATGTCAGCAGGAAACCACTCTGAGCCTTTGCATGTGCAGTGCTGCTTATGACATGAAATGGCCTCTTATATACCCTGGGAATACAATTAAGCTTAAGAATGTCAAATAGGACATAAAGTATTATGTGATCAGCTGCATTTTTTGTCGTGTTCATTGTATTATACCTTTAGTGGTACCAGGTATTAAAATGAACAAGAAATTGAAGAAAACAAGGGTGGTCTAATAATTTTTTCCATGACTGTATATGAGCGGTACTCAAAAGTCTTAAAGTATCTGATAGTAAATGTACTGAAGTATCAAAAGTTCAAAATTTTGCATATTTATTCATGTATGTATATAACCTACTGTGCAGCGTATTTATAGATTGACCCATTATCAAATCTGATATTCAGCATTTTTCTGATTATCAGAGTCTATGTTTTTTTTGTTTTTTATCCCGATGCAGATTTTAAAAAAATGTTATTAATAATGTACTTTGGCTCTGATCCAGTATGTAATCTGCAAAGTAACTAGTAACTAAACCTATACATAAATGTAGAGGAGTAAAAAATATTTGCCTCCAAAATGTATAAAAGTATAGTACAAGTACCCTAAAATTGTGCTTAAATACAGTCTTTGAGTGAATGTACTTAGTCACATTCCACTACTGGTATTAGACTGCATTAGTTTTAGCTAGGTGCACCTAATAAATTGGCAAGGGAGTTTATGTTTCAGTGCAGTTACATAGGAAATTAAAGCTGCAAGCAGCGATGAACGGGCCCTCGCAGTCCACGTGGGTCGGGGCGTGCTGCTGTCAGGGCGTGCTCCTTACCCGGACCCATTGCCCCGTTATTGTGCGCGCATGTCTTAACTGATAGCCAAAAACGGTTTTGTGTTGATAATAGCGCCACCTGCTGGTGATTTTTGGTGTGTGAGTTACAGATGCCAGTCTATACCACCCCAATCAGTTTCATATCCATAAGTGTTATGGTGTGGGCACAGTGCCAATTATAAAATGAAACTGCCACCAGAGCGCCACCTAGTGTCAGATCGGTAACACCTTCATCAGCTGTCCTCAGGAGGCCATTGGCAATGAGTGTACCAAGTTTTGTGTTAATCCGACCAACCGATGTCGAGATATTAAATACTTCAATTTAAAGAGCGCCACCTAGTGGTCATCGGCCAAAATTTAGCACAGAGCCTTAGAGCATCATGAGGAAGTAGGATCCTGAGTTTGACGTCATTTGGACAAACCAATGTGGAGATATGCAACACTTCCTGTTTGGAACGAAATCTGCAGGAAGTTGTTATTTAATAACTTGAGTATTTTTTGGAATATCAAAATTCTTTTAATAACTTTTTGTCAGGAGGGTCCACAGATGCTGTGTGCAAAGTTTGGTGCAAATTGGTGAAATTGCCTGGGAGGAGTTCGAAAAAGTAGGTTTTCGACATTTCGTGAGCTAGCATAAAAACGGTAGGCGGAAATGGGCGTGGCCTATATCAGGAGATTCAGCACAATTCACTGAACGCGTGGATATAAGGTTTTTGAATGTGCGACAAAGTATGTGGGAGTTATTAGCCAAAACGCACTTTCCTTATTACAGCGCCACCTAGCGGTGAAAATCCACAACGACAACAGATTATAAAATTTTTCGCCAGGTTTGATCTATATTCCAAGTTTGGTGACTTTTGGGGTATGTTCAGGCAGTGAAAAATGCGATCATTTTGGCCGAAAAATAATAATAATAATAATCATTCGAAAAACAATAGGGTCCTCGCAGGTTCCCTGCTCGGGCCCTAAATATTTTCTTCCTGTTTTTTTTGGACCAGCAAAAGGAATTGCAATACACTGACATATACTCTCTGTCACCAGTAAAGTAGCTACGGCTTTACTTTACAGTTACATGTACAGTACATGTTCCATGCAATAGAAAAAATGCAAAAAGAGCCAGTGGTTAATAGTGAGCAAGCAGCTCTCGCCTCCATTATTTTAGTTTTTGTACATTTATTCCTGGATATATATTCTTACACAGCTGCCTATGCTCTATCTGGCCAATTAAAGTAGTTACATTAAATTAGTGAAAACAAAAACAGAGCCTGAAGCTTCAGCATTTTACTGTGTCAGAGCTAATGTGTTGAAAACTCACAAAATCTGAGAGAGACAGCTTGAGCATGACAATAAACTGTGATGCAGGAACAATTTACACATTTTATGGAAAGGATTGTACAGATAGTTTGGCAGGATTTATAAGTAAAACAGGATTAGACCACTCTAAACGTCAATCAGGCCCCGCTGCTCCCACTCAGTCTGCGTTTAAGATTCAGATGATGTATGAATGTAGTCAGCTTGGTGCAGTGAATGTGGAGGATTTATTAGAATAATCTGTAGAATATTAAAGGACAATTTCTCCAGAGCTCAAACGTGTTTTATGCCCCCCCCCCCCCCCCCCCCACACACACACACACACACGCACACACACGCACACACATACAAAGATAAAGGCAGAGAGTGAACGCATACCAGCCTTAAAATAGCCTCTTTCTTCTCAGAGAAATGTTCCTCTTTCAGCTTTTCTCCTAGTTAACCTTGAGCATGGCACATTTCAGTGTGTAGCAGAGGGCGTCTCAGCATAAACTGTCAGCACCACACTGAGGGGATAATAAGGAGGTCCACACCAACTTCTATCGGGCCTCACAAATCAGTCTGAACCTCCCTTTAACTATAATTATCATTGATTTAACACGTGGCAGGAGATGGCTGCAAATATCTGACCCAGTTATACAGATAACATCGATGCTGATGGAAAATTTTCAGAAATACTAATAGAAAAAACAGACCAACAGACCCAATTAAGGGTTCGCCATCTATTCATGTCTTGAATAGTTCCTGAATTCAATTTTAATTGGTTAAAGTCTGTACGACTTGATAAATTGGGTGTAGTAACTACCTGCTCCAGTCAGCTGTGTTTGTAGGAGACAGTGTGTAACATCCCACAGTAGCAGTGTGAAGATACCTCATACGGGTTTTTTGCTGCAGGTCTCTCTGACAGTGAGTCAGCACTTCACTCTATAGACGACTCACACCACAGTCATGCTTCCCTCTAGTGGTAATAAACCAGACTCCCACCTTACTTCAAGTTAGTGGATGATGTAAGCTACAATACACCTTTAGATTATGGCTGAGAAAAGACCTGACAGAATACATGGTTTGTGGGATTTTGTTCTATTGGAAATGTTAAAAAAACAGACAAAGCAAATGTTTAATCACACACTGAGGATTCTTCCCAATATTTCACTTTTGATTTACATTTAATTCCTATTTTTCAGTCCAGAGTCAGACAGATCACACTGATTGAGTCAGTTTGGATTAGATTTACATTACATTTTGATTCCAATGACCACGTAGTCAACATTACTGTATCAAGGTTCTCTATGGTGACTACAAATTTGCCTCTATTTCGCCATCTGCAGGTCAACTGATGTTCAAACATATTGTTGAATGAATTCAATGACAATTAGATGACTGATTACTCTATATATTCTACAACATCAAAACCTTATGTGCTATATAGATATTTAAAAAATCCAAATCTAGCACATCAAAATATGAAAATGTCAGGTGTTAATAGAGACGTGTACCGAAGAATAAAACAAGAAAATATGAGAATAAAATTGGCTTTCCTATTAATACCTCAAAACTGTTTATACAATAGCAAGCTGAAAAAAAAAAGAAGAAGAAAAAGAGCAGATCAGAGTAAATTATATGTTTTGAATTAATTACAAGTTGTGCGAGAATTTATACTGACTTTGAATGATTTGACTGTCTTTTTTAGAAACTTAAAGGGTAACTATCAATTGTGTTTACAGGTCTGGGAATACTACTGCATATGTGACAAAAGTAGTTTTTTCACATATGCAGTAGCGCTCCCAAGACCTGTAAACACACTTTAATGTGTAAAATTGGTGGAGTTCCCCTTTAATGATGGTCTTCAGGTTATCTAGTACAAGGGTCTGGAACAAACCTTTACCTGTTGATCCCATGAGGAAGCTAGGAAAATGTTTTTAGTTAATTTGACTGAACTGACCCTTTAAAATTCATGTTGCTATTGTAAAACTTTGGCTTCATTA
Source organism: Pagrus major (assembly GCF_040436345.1). Lineage (NCBI taxonomy): Eukaryota > Metazoa > Chordata > Actinopteri > Spariformes > Sparidae > Pagrus > Pagrus major. Next base: position 19,349,826 of record NC_133222.1, on the reverse strand, counting down.
ACAGTGTCATCTTTCAGAGACTATAAAGCAACTGTATTAAACATGAGGATGTGGAGGTTTTTGTATATGGAGCATCCTGTCCCAGTGGGAGCGCAGAACACTGCACAATTAAATGGTATTTGAAGTTGACTGATTATATTTATTCCATAGAAATAGATGAATTTTGTTGAAAGAGAGTTCAGTTCAGTTTTGTAAAACATATCATTAAAAGCACTCGAAACTCACACCGTGGCTGGTTTGTTAGATAAACCCAGGTGTTGGTAATTAGATCATTAGTTAATTAGTATGCACCGGATGAGCCACTGGGATGTGACCTTTCCCTGTCTCTCATTTGTTCCACTATCTCAGCAAAGCATGGCTTTTTTTCTGCAGCATTCACTTGTATAACAGACATCAATAAAGGGAAACCTTCACTGAAAAATAAAAACTAATAATTTGCGTGTCATAGTGAAAATCTTTCAACAGTCACTCTCTGGAGTCAGAATGCAGAGAAGTGTCAAAACGTCAGTGGACCAGTTGCTGATGGTTGAGTTTGATGTGAAGCTGCTGCAGTGCTGCTGTCTGAGCTCCAGACAGAGTGACAGAGAGAGCCTGGAGAAAGAAACACATACAGACAGACAGAGTGACAGACAGACAGAAAGTAGGAGCAGCAGTTTGGGTTTCTTCGCAGATTCCCCACAGACTGTCTGGGTCAGAGCAGTCACAAAGGTCTTCCTCCTCTTTTTGCTTTGTGTCCGATCTCCTCTGTCCTTCTTAAAATAGACTGGCGGAGGAAACTGACAGAAAAATGTCAGACTGTCAAAGATGAGAAAATAGCCTGAAGCTATTGATGAGTATGTTGTCTGCAGTATGTTTAACTATTTTCAAAACTGAATTTAAATATGATGGCTAAGTAAGAAACACGCAGCAAAACATGAGCGATTTAGTGCCTTTTCATAAATGATCTCTGTCCTAACCTTAACCCTTTACAACGATAGCTTGGCTTTACCCTGGTGGCTTTTTGTTTAGATATCAACAGCAAATACCACCCACTGGTGACTCTACAATAAACAACAAAAGATAGAAATTCAGTTTGTCACAAGTTTGGTTTCTAGAATCTGTTCTAAGTAAACCATCTTCCCGAACAAATCAATAAAGGATCTTTGAAAAGAATAAATAAATGAACACAACATCTCACACTAGAAAGAAAAGTACTGTGAGATCCACAGACCCCGCATCTGATTTCAGTGATGGAAATTCTAAGCTCATTTTGATCCATTTTCAATTTAAAATTGAAATCCTGACACCCCTAGTATAATCACCTGAAACTAAGAATTGTTGTGTTTTTGTTACCTTATCATGAGTCTTTCATATCTACAGAGGGGGAGGGCCAGTAATTCAGTAATTCTCACAAAAGTAAATTAGAATGATTAAAATAATAAAATAAATAATACAGTTTTGTATTTCTTTCTTCTGCTTTCTCAATCTGTTAATCATCTTACGCCCCATAGTTTTGGCCCCAGCCCACAGGTTGGGAGTCATAGCTTTACATTGTGCATGTTGACATCATGGCCTGACAACGACCCAACTGCTCCCCCTTGTGGAGAATCTGCAGCCTGCATTTTTAGGCCAGTTTCATGAGGGGATTCAACAGTAAAAAAAAAAAGGAAAAAAAGAAGTGCCTTTAATTAAGAGAGTTATCTCTTAATTCATATGCAGACTGAATGTGTATAAGAACTGAATAATAATGAAAAACTGATAAAACATGGGCTCATCCACCTGATAAGACAAAGTTAAATTAAAGCATCAGAACCCTTCAAAACTCTCCTACACACGCAGATTTCCCATTTACAGTATGTTCAATATTTTACTACAGATATTTTGTAAAACTTTTATAGAATTATCAATAAAGAAAATACACTGACAGCTTCAAGTGAAAGCAAAGCATTTTATTAGATGCTATATTCAACATTGAAATACAAAAGGCACTGAATTCTGTTCTCCCAAAACAAAGCATACAGAGATGTGTGAATGAATACAAATCTTGTATTATATAATGGGTGTGAGATCAAACCTTAAATTAGACCGCTATCTGTTGCAAAAACATCACAGAAATTATCTCGAGGTTGGAATTGTTTCATAAGGATTGCTAAGATACAGTATGTTACATCCAAGCTGATGTTTTCAAACAGTACATCAAATAAACACACATACTATGCATGTTTTTCCATATAAGAATTGACATAGAAAATATACATCAGTACACAAATAATTTAGATCTTGGTGGTGCAGGGAAGACTTTTGAGAATTCTTTCAAGAATTGAAACCGTCTATGAGAAGTGGAGAAAATGCCTGCTGCATACTGGTGATGTTGAGACACTGGTTCTCTTTGAAAGGAAGCTAAGTGTTAAGTTAACACTGCTCTAATCAGATACACATCAGGGAAATCTGGTGTTAATGTCAGACACAGAACTTTTCTGATAATTCCTCAAGATTCACACATACATTTCTACAATGTTATTCTTCATTAAAAAATAAGCTGTTCCTCGTCCTGCATTTACTGTTAGTCTTAATGAATAGAATAGGCTCAGCCCATTAACACAACTGTAAGGATTGGTGTCGATCTGCTTGGAGTAAATATGTTTATTTTGATAAAAAAAATATTCATTTTTTTAGTCAGTATTGCTTTGGTTTCCTTAGAAACAACTCTTGAGCAAAAGCAGGGATCAAAGATGTAGTTGAAGCTGCATCTGTATTCTAAACTAAAGTAGAAATTTAACTTTCTTGAAATTTATGGAAGAAAAACATTTTAATTTTTTCCTCTGGATGTGATCCTTATGCAGAAACCATCATGTAATACCAAATACCAAAATATACAATATTTCCACCAACACTACAGTGGTTTTCAAGAAAAATCTTGGCAACATTTTGGTTCCAGACAAAAGTCAAAGGCACACGTTTTAAAAACTGCCATAGTATTAATTTCTAAAATTGATCGGGAGTATTTTTCCTTCTTAAATAACTGATCCCAGATTTAAGTGAGTAGTTACAGTAATATCCAAAAATCTAAGGCTAGACAGATTATAATTACATGATTTAATACATTTTCTTTTCTTTCTTATTTGCACACAAAAGAGATGGTTTGCCAAAAAAAGGTTCAACAACAAAGACGAAATGCTTTTGAGACAGAAAAAAATGCCAATCAATGACAACCAGAAACACTTCATCATGTTTATATTACAGGATCAGGGTCCACCGTCAGTGGAGGAACAAAAGCGTACTTCACCCACATGAATACATGTGATCAGCATGCCAGTACACACACACACACACACACACACACACACACACACACACACACTCAAATATTACACTGAAGAGCATTGCCAAAAAAGTGCACACAAAATATACAAAGCCAGGACACACTGAAGCAGCAATCAGTCAACTTCATTCATGCTTTCCACCCCCAAATGCATTTGATGTGTGAATTTCCCCTCGACTGCTTTTTACACCCAAACAGAGATGAAGTCACTCTGCAGGAGACATGCTGAATGAGTGGAGCAAAGTTAATATGGGGAATTACATGTGCATTGGTAGTGGGGTTGAAAGGAGGAGAGGCTAATAATGTAGCCTCACCTAGCTCAAGGTCTACACGTTACCAGGTTAGATTATAATTTCCACCTGCTGCTTCCAGAGTCACTATAACTTCCTACTTCCTAAGTGCCAACCAACAACTTCTCAATGAACTTAAACTCCCTGCTTCATTCCACTTTGTTTTAATTAATAATCTAGACCTGATAATATGTAGACCTTGACCTGTTAACAGAGCTTCGCTGAGCTCAGTCTACCATTAGTTGTTTCCCTGGAAGGTTCCCTGGGCAGCGGAGGTTGCTGCAGTAGCAGCAGCTGTTTGGAAGGTTTTACTAGTGAAGACTCCCTGCGAGAATTCCTGCTGGGCCTTCTGGAAACTGGCCCCGGTCCGGCGGTACATGCTGTGGACCTGAAGAGAAAGAGATTGTGAGCAAATGGTGAGAATCCAACCCTCATCTCTGTGCTCACATTTTTAGCCGTGCTGGCAGACTCTATGGATGGATGTGTTAGGTCGGCCCAGTCGACTGGATCAAATGTTTGCAGCTTATGCAAACCACTGATACGTTCACATATGTACGTGTCATAGGCTACAGACCACACTGACATTTCTACAAATTTGTGATTTGACTTGACCTTTACGGGGCACAATTCCAAATTATGTTTGGAATTATGTAAGTATGTTAATTCCCACTCAAGTAAAAGCAAAGATTAATCAAAGGAGAAAGCTGCTAACCCACAAATTTAAATAGAAAATATTAAGAAAGTCTCACCATCTTGAGCAGGATGACAGACAGCACGGCACAGATGGTGAACAGGATGGACACTATGATCATGATGGCTCCCACTGCCTTGTTTGAGCTGATGATCGTGAAGGCAGTGATCCAACCACTGCAGTAAAAAAAAAACAGTTAACAGTTAAATAACAGTTTCAGTTGATTTTAATACAACAAACAGTACAGAAACGTTTGTACATAAACACAGTCTGGTACATACAGAAACATATTCTAGAGGAGAGTTGGGTCACATAGGGAGAGAAGAAGAAGGTGTTGAAAAAGAAGCATGAAAAGCAGAGAAGAGGCAGATTGAAGGTTGCTAATCATAACTGATTAGATCTGTGACTCATTTCACTCAATAATGAACATAACAAAAGTGGTATTAACATGAATAGATGCTCTAAAAGATCAAATAAAACATTTTAAAGTGTCGGAACATTAATATCCCATTAGTGCTTTTGTTATTTTCAGAATATGTTGTCAACATTGTGCTGCTTTGCATCTCATCTGTAAAGAGCTACGAAACAATAATGGGTCCCCTTGATGGTGTCTGTTTTCGAAATTATGCAAAGTGCCATGATGAAAAGTGTAGCATCATTATAAAAAGGAAAAGGGGGAAATAAAGAGCCACTTGGACAAGGGTCTTTTTGACAAGTGCCATTTTGGAAATCAAAGGGCTTTTACCGACTTAAGCTTCAGTTTATTAAAGTGCACAGTGGCCAAAGAGTCTCTGCACACGTTAAACATCAGGCACACTACTATCAGCCCTCACATGCAGGGAGAATAAAAAGAAAACAAATAAAAAAGCTAATTTATCAACATGATTTAGCAACTATGACAGAGTTGAGGTAACAAGTGAGAAATCAGTTGAATGTTTACACAGCCAGTGAAACTAAGAGTGTTTAGATCAGACAGAAAAAGGTGACCTCTCATTTTAACAGAGCCTGTCTCCTGAATCTGAATAGGGAGTTTATTCCAAAGAAGAGGAGCTTGATGAGCAAAGGCTCTACCTCCATGAGATTTACTTGGTATATCTCAGAAAAGTTAAATAACCAGCATCAAGCGAACTTGGACATGTCTTAAAGCCTTTTAAGTCGTCAGAGGATTTTGAAATCAGCCCTTTCTGATCAGGACAGACATCAGGACAGGTGTTATATAACCAACCCTCTTTGATCTTGCAGGGACTCTGACAGGTGTGCTTAATAAAGGATGTTGTAAAAGCATGTGGGCCGTATCTCGGCTATGTTAGGTAAAAGAAAGCAGGAACATCTTGTGACATACTCGAGTGGGATCAAGAGCTGTTCCCAAATACTTCACTGAGAATTATACAGCCATGAAGAATTATGGAAAATCCATGAAAACTGATATTTTTAATGTGGAAACGGACTGTTATTTAGGTATTAATCTGCCCATATGTTTTTATTTTATGTAGGTCATTTTGTCATTAAAGACCTCTGTAATGTTAATACTCACACACAAACCAGCTGCCTTGTACTAGAGATTGTTGGCCATATTGTTACCATAAGAATGTTTCAATACAAAATCTATAAACCAGTATACTTAGCCCATTAGTTTACCACTTAATGTGTAATTTCAAAACCAAAATACAAGTTTTTGAGGACAAAGCAAGAAGAGAGCAGAGACAGTAAGCAGCAGAAACTTACACAGTTACCAGCAGACAGAGAGGCAGCAGGCTAGAGGCTGAAGGATGAAAAGTCTCTGTGAGAAGAGATGGAAGAAGGCAGAAAATGAGAAAAATAGGAAAGAGAGGAGAGCAGCCGATAGAGCAGCTGATTGGTTGTACTTCTATGAAAGGCAATGAACCTTTAAATCAATCACCAATAAGTCTAGTTAATATGAGCTGTCAGTAATTTGGAGTTAAAGGTCTGTGAGGTCATTGTCTTAAAAAAAAAAAAAAAAATGTAACAATTGTTAAAACAACACTCTTAATTGCAATCTCTAATTGGATTTGGAATTAGACCTATTGAAACTTCGGACCTCACAAAGTCCAAAGCATTTAACCTTTATGTTTATAAACCTCCCCAGAAGTCAGCGAGTGACTCACCTGTTCCCCCAGTTGGGGATGCCAACAGACTGGATGATGAAGATCACAACTTGGAAGAAAAACACAAAGAAGAAGAAGAAGAAGCTGAAGGAGCTGTCAGACCTATAAAACAAGAAACAGAAAAACATGCATGTTACTCAAAAGGTTACACTTTGCGCAAAATATTTTCAAAAGGATTTCAAAATAAGAGTGAGAACTTTATCATCTAACGCATTACCATTTAGAAAGCATGTGTTCAGTATGTGTGACCAAGTCTTATAACAACCAGTAATGCATGCAAGTCCATTATTCTCTATACTGGGACGAGTGTATTACTGTGCTAATGCCATGACTAAATATTAGATAGCTGTATTTTAATTAGAAACATTTTTTGGTAGTTAGTTTGACCCACTGTTGGGTTGAGTTCCACTTGTCCGTTAACTCGTAATATGGTAAAAAGAATATATTTTGTTGCTATAGTTACTCATAAACCAAAGAGATAACCATTTCCATGGCAAAGTTAAGGCAAACATGGCCACATACCTATGTAGCTAAGGAAATTATATTCAAGACACTGATGAGTTTTTCTTCAAGTTGTATCTTCTTTGTCTTTGTGTGGAGATAAAACAAAACAGCAAAGATCTCTTAATATAAATGTCCTCAGATAATTTTGTGTTTGTTGTTCATAGCTAATGATGAATGATTAGCCCTGAAACATAATGTCCATAATTATTACATTTTCTATCTACTAGCAGTGAATTTAAGGCAAGTTGAGTATGATTATATTTATTATTAATATGAATGGCTAAATTAATCAACTGGGGTGTTACAAAGGTCCACAGTGTCATTGGAGACTCACTTGAAGGCCTTGTAGACGGGCCGGTACCAGCAGAGGAAAGAGCAGGGGGCGAAGAGGATGAGCCAGAGGATGGAGAGGCCAAAATCCATACCATAGCTAGAAGCAGTGGTGAAGGCAGCCAAACATGCCAGCAGGTTGAGGAACAGAGCCACACAGCTGACTGAGGAAACAGCAGAGAGAGACAAGAATCAATTATAATGATACTAATAATTATATCAGCATCCTCTTCATTTATATAGCAAACAGGAACTCTTCCACTAAAGCTGCTTTAAATACTGATGATAGTAATTGTGCACATAAGAAACATGATGCACGGTAAGCAGTATTAAATCCACACTGGATAAGACAAGAAAATGAAACTTTATCATGAACAAAGTGAATGAGGTCTATATATAGAGATCTAAGAAGTCAAATGGTAAATCAAATAAAGGAACCAAAGAAAAAATATATTCTTAAACACCAACATACTCCACATCATCAGCAGACACCAGTGTGAGCTGCATGCAGAGAGCTTATGTTGCCACAAGGTGGCATATTTACAGCAGCACTGTTACTACTGCATATAACTTCGAGATCACAATTCATATGAACACCAGTACTGGTTATTAAGACACAATATATGTTGGTGTTTTGTTAATAAAATATTTCAGAGGACTTAAATACATTAAGGTTTTAAAATGTTCTCAGGTTTTGTGCCTGTTTACTGTATACAAAGGTAAAACGCTGATACATAAAAATGTTCACAATTCTTGAAATGTCATCTTTCATTTCAGCCTGGTTTAATGTACTTACACATCCAGAGGTAGTATATCATCTTGCAGACTCTCTGGTACTCTGGGGGGATTTCCTCTGAGAAGTCCTGGTAGAAACATGGTCTGATGGGGAAGCTCTTGGGCAGTGGAGGCCAGTTGTTCTCTTTACCTGTCACGACAAGAGACAACATCTACCCTGTTAGACAAAAAGGGCGTGTCTCCAAAACACAGTTTTCACAACTGCAGGAATAGAAAGACTAAAATCTATAACAAAACACAGTAGATATACATGTATGGATATGGAAGAAAGAAAAGCAGATGCTTTTAGATGCTGTAATCTGTCAATGTTTGGTATTTTTACTTGATTAGAAACTTTTACTAAGAAGAGTGACCACAATTTTGTTATCATGTGGTGATCAATGATATGTGTGTTTAATTGACTAATTGATTCAGCACATTAACAGGGCAAACACACATTAGGGCCTTAGTTTTTCACTGCAGATCAACATTAGCTGTTACATCAATGTGTTTTGTGCTTTTTAAATCTTGGGCATGAACCCCTGTAGAACTGATACTGTGGATTTTTTAAAGCCTGGGTGCATAGATGTTTTTTATATTCCTCTCTCTGGTACATAATGCACACACTGCATATCGTTTCCCTGTCTCAGTAAGTCGTGCTGCCTCTGATAGTACTGCAGAGAGAAGAGGAGAGGTTTTGTCTTTAATGACCTGTCGGGCCTCTGCTCTGTAGCTCCTGCTCTCTGCGGTCCAGCTCGGCAGCTTTTCTCTCCAGCTCCTCCTGCTGCCTCAGCAGATTGGCCTGAGCTGCAGCAGCAGTTGCCTGAAGGAGGAGAGTCAGGAACACTTTACTCGACAAACATATTGAACGTACAGAAATTCATCTTGGAGACATTTGTGCAGAAACACATAGGCAACTCTCAGGAGTTTCACATTACATAGAAATGGTGCAGATACAACAGGACCTTACACACACTGCAAGGCAAGAACGCAGGATTTTTCAGCCCAATTTTAATTTTACATATTCTACATACTGTATAACATCTGAGGTTGGGGCTGACCACTGTGAACTGTTAACAGAGGCTAAGTGTAGTGGTCAAAGCCACTCAGAGCATTGAAAATGTTTTCTGAGTGTTTATGAAAGGCATACATGTATTTTTAAAACATGTAAGGTCCAAAATACATATTTATGATCATCATAGTAGGCTTGGCAGAAAAAGGAAGATCAAGGGTGATCTGTAGTGAGAACCATGAATATTCATAAGGTTACCAGTAGATCTAGAGACTCATTATAATATTGTGTAAACTGAGTCGATGTTTGTGTAGCCAACAAACATCCTCAGGTAACACTTGCTATCTGAGGACACGAGACAGAACAGATGGTTCACTCTATAGCCACATCCAACTATTATGGATGTTACATCTACATGTGTAAAATAAGCAAACTGACTAAATGATGCTGTATATCAGATATTGCTGGGCTCTCTATTCTAATGTCTGTGTAAACAATTTCTAAGTAAACATGACAACATTAATAATGCAGTTGTGCATTGAACCACAGCAATACCATACATTGTCTCTCAAGGGTTTTAAAGACAGGAAGTGGTTCGTCGATTAGGCCTTTCAGGGGTTAACATTTGACCTTAAATGATCCATTATCAGTGTATTTGAGTGTATCTGAACAATAACAAAGGTGCATTAAAATATCTAAAGAGGAGAAGTCCCTCACCTTATGGTTTCCCTCATGGGAAGATGATTTTTCAAGTCAAGAAGGTTGCAGTTTGTTGTAAAGGTTGTTAAGTACAATTTAGTTTTGTGTAAAACTGCTGGGCAAACTACATTGTCTGCTTAATATATGTCACCAACACTGACATGGCCGTCACCTCGGCACAGAACAAGTAATAAAAAGGTGAAAATCTCAAACAAGTCTGGTCATATTGACAGCTGCAGTTATGTGAAGGGAGAGTCAGTCAGTTTTGTGAGCTAGCTAATGTTCTTCTCTACAAGGTTTGGTTATGCGTTTCAGTGAGCATTAAACAAGACATTACCTATGGGACTGTTTGTTCAACAGTTCGATCAAAAAACTATTTGTCTCTTGCCATTAACTACTGTACATATTTTTTCTGAGATAAGGTCCTATGGTGGTCCATAGGAGCAAGAGGGACTTAACCTCTTTATATGACACACATATACAGTACAGGGAGTGTACCCAAGGAAGTGCTGTCCCTTAATCTACTTTGACACAATAAAAAAGTGGAGGGTTAAGCACACAGAGAGAGCTCCAGTATGGCTGACTCACCTGTGGACTGGGCTCTGTAGACGGCTGTAACACAGCAGGCTGGTAGGGACCTGTGGAGGCTGGAGTGGTTTGAGCAGCTAGGCCGCCCTGAGAAGTTATAAAAAGAAAAACAAATTACTTGATTTGGGGGTAAATTACAAGGATGAGACAAAAAGACTAAGGCAAACAAGAAAGTGTGGGAGAGAAAGTGGAAGAAGAAGAAAAAGACGAACAAGAGGAAAACAAGACAAAAACAACCAGGCACAATAGAAAGATAATTTAAGAGAAGACAAGTATAGACCAGACGGAGGAGATTAATACAGATTAAAGTGAGATGAGAACAGAAGAACAGAAAAGTCAAACTAAAGATGAACATGAAGAAGGAAGATAAAACAACATGATGATGATATCAACACAGGTTTCAGATGTCTTACTGTGTCAGGGAAAGGGTTGTACTGGTCAACTGGTTCTACGCCAGAGCTGGTCACCTGTGTGACTGAAGGGTCCTAGAACAGAACAAAACACCACAAATACATTAAAGAAACCAGATAACTTGACTTGTCAAAATAAATACCAAATCCAGCTTTAACTGCTTGACTTCAATTATTCTCTGTTGATGTCTTGGAAAAATTTCTTCTATGTCTCTTTGTCTGAGCAAGGTCAGAGCAGCTGGAATAAATACAGCTGTGTCTTGTTTAAAGACATTGATAAAAACAAAAAAAAGAGGCTTAGGTGAACTGCATATTTGGGGTCACTGTGAATAAATTAAAAAAATTAAATTTAAATTCCAAGTCTCTGACCATTAGGCCAGTTCTAGACGGAGTATGGGGACGGGTTAGCAAAAGATCAGTGCAGTTACAGAGTTACATTTCTTAGCATTTAAGTGGATATTACTGTATTGCTAGATCTGTGGATTTGTTCAAACATTCTCTAATTTTGAATTGTCATATTTGACATATAAAAAACACACAAAAATATATTTACTTCTGTTCATTTTATCTTCAGAAGAACTCTTACTTTTAAGGTAACCTTAAAAAAAGTCAGCCAGACTATTAAACCTGCTATTCTTTAACCAAGTCATAAAATGAAGTACAATAACATTAAGCAATTGTTGCAATAACCTTGACAGGTCCTGATGAATCATTACCTGGAAAAACATATTTCTTAAGAGGAGTCAGGCACGCACCATTGGTAAACATTAATTGACTCTAGTGGCTTCATCTGCATGATCCAAGATTTCACAATTAGATTCCAAATGATAGGAGAGGCCAGTCTGCCACATCAAGCAGATTTCTACAAGGATTATTTTGTAGTTTTGGAAGGTTGATCAGACAAAACAAGACATGTGAAGATGTCATCTTGAGCTCTAGGATATTTTTGATGATCGTTAATCACTATTTTTCTGACATTTTATTGACTAAACAATGAATCAATTTGTTGAGAAAATAATTGACAAATTAATCAAAAATACTACCCTGCCTTTTATTTAACAAAGGATCAGTACAATTATTTGATCTCTAGCTCTTCAGCCATGCAAAAAATACATTTATCTTATATTTTGTCATCTTGACCCAATAACCCCTGATGCTGAGTACCAGGGAGTACGAGGTCCTCTGGGAATTTTTGAAATTCCCTGATAATCACAGTCTGGAATAGAAATAAACACCCCATGATATTCAAGACATTTCATGACTGTTTAGTACTAGTTGAAGGACAAAGCAACAACTAACACATGTTATAATTATTTGCAAATATGCAGTGGGGCATTTTTAATGGCTGTGTTTAAAGATGTATCATTTTATTTGATGATGCTCAAGTAACTACTGTGCCCATGTTAGAGCTCTTATGATAACAGATGAATTATTTTAGTCATGTTAAAAACATTAAAATATTTGCTCTTTACAGCTCCTCAAGTGTTTTGATTTCCATAATATCTGATAGAAACTTGGGCATGGGCTATGGGAAATTATGCTGCACTTTTCAATACTTTCTTACATTTCATAGATAAAACAATTAATCAATTAATACAGAAAATAACTGACAGAATATTCAATAACAAAAATAATAATTACATGTAACCCTCTAAATAACGCTGCATCTGTGGTATGAGCAGTTATTCTGATAAGAAAAGCAGCAGAATGGATTGTCTGTGTTGTGGGACTTTTATTAGACTAATTATTAATTAATTATTTTTTTTAACAAGGCCAAAAAGCCTGAACCGTTTCTATATCCTGTGTCAGCTTCTCCTTTAATGGTGTGAGGAAAGAACAAGAACCTCACATGATAACCCAATACGTCATTCACTGACCAACCTCACTCACTCTTACTTATCTCCTCATGACACACCTGTAAACATTCCCAGCAGGAAACAGATCGACGTTTGAGCAGTTTCAATTCTAAACCACCACCACCACCACCCCCCCACCCCACCACCCCACCCCCGTTGCAATAACTGGTTTTACTAATAACATCCTTTTACACTAATTGTTAACTGCAAACATGAGATGGGTGATATTTCCTTAGATATCGCGTATGTTTTAAATAATAATGATGTGTTAAGAGGGAGCTCTTAAAAGACAAAAACCTCAGTCAATTGAGATATTCAAAACAGCCTATGATGCAAAAACTGTTTACCTCATACCACATTAACAGCATGCAAAATATCTGCTGAGTCACAACTGTGAGACTTCTTTGGTCTTTTAATGACACAGCATAGACAGAAATTAACAAAGCCAAAAAAACAACTTGATGACAGGAGCCACTAAGCCTGTCTGAAAAGCTAAGCTGGGACAAGCTAAAACAAAACAACACAACACCATGCTAAAAAAACAGCACAGGGGTGTGGAGATGCACACAAAAGCACCTCTCCTATCTATATTTATAAAGTTCTTTACTGGTCAGGTGTGAACGTTTTACTAATTCTAACAGTGTGAAAATAAAGTTAGGATAAATCAGCGTGATATTCTGACCTTAAATCTCTGTACCGGGAAACACGACCTCCTGAGATAAATTTCAATTGCCTGGGTGTGACTGTTCTGGGTGTACCCATTTCATAACTGCAGGTGGATATCGCTCCTGAAAAGACTTGAATCACACTTCATACTGGATATCACAGCCTTACAGTGCTAACATTTTTTATTTTTACTTATCATAAGTGCATGGTCATACTGGGGGGAAAGGCAAGGTCACAAATGTTGCACAGTTTTGAATTATTTCTGAATATTGCCCTTCTGAATATCCTTGAAAAGTTGGCAATATTAGCCATTTAATGTCACAGCAGACTGCCATTATGTGTGATATATCTGCTTGGTATTGAACTTCTTTCAAATGGCATAGACAACGTATTGCAGCTGCCTCTAGGTTATTTATTCAGCCACTTCCACACCCAGCAGACAAACAGTGGTCCCCGCTGACGTCATGGCAATTGTGCACCTGACAAAATAAAGTGTGACACTGCAGCACTACTGTAAAGGTGACTGCATTATGTAATGTCACTGAATTCACGAAAACTGCAAACTGTGTGTGTCTGCAACAAACTCTATTCCTATACTTTTTACTTAACAAATGAGGCAATCCCGAGTTTTAAAATGGTCATAACAGCGACTGTGTTCCACTGAAACAGGAAATATTATGGCATAGAGACCTAAAGTGGTGCAATAATTTTCAGATTAGATCTTATCTGGTGCAGTGTTCAAAGGCATTGCAATCTGGGTGTCTGAGTTGCTCAGTGGGACAAGTCACATATAACAAACTCTCCAGAGTGACAAAAGCATTTACAAAGAATTCTGCACATAAACCCCTTACCATATTTCTGAGGAAAGCCCCCTTCTAACACTCATACCAAAGCACATTCATAGAAACACAGAGGAAGTTGTGCCTGCTAAACTATTTCTTTTCTTGCACATTTTCAACTGCAGCTGCGTAATGTGTTCATAGTTTTAGAGCTACAATAAAAAAATGCACATAACATTATATTTCCTGTCTTAGAAAAAGACAAAAACAAAAAGATTAAACCTACATGGGAAGGTTTGTAAACTACAATAATAATGGGAACAATAGATAAAATATAGCTGATATAAAATACTAAAATATTATTGAAAGAATTTACCAGGCAAGGAAGGTCTGAAAAAATACTTTGCAAGTGTTATCAAAGCAGGAGAAATGTAGGATCCAGAATTTTAGAGTTTGAGTCGTATTAGAAAATAAAGGTTATAATTTCACACCATTTCCTGCTCCAGGTACACCATTCTTTCACAAATCCCTAGACTTTATGCCCATTTAATGAGTCATGTTGACTTAACGTAAGCTTAAGTAAATTACATGAAACTTGAATTGTCATATCTGTATTTGCATCCTTGTTCTGACATACACTCAAAACTAGTTAGGGATATTGGGATATGGGTGTATATTTGTATGTGCATGGATTGCAATAAAAGTAAATGAAATGTGTGGCATTATTTTTGGGGACCAAATGTATGGGGATAATATGACATCCAAAGGATCATTTGGTTTCCAGTACATTTCAAAATAGTAAATCTGTAAATACACTTTGACATCATTCTACATTTTCCATCTACATAAAGAAACACTTTCATCTGAAGATCAGCCACTTTAACATGAAAGCAACAAGTGTCAGATGGCCTTCTTCTAAACATTGAACAATACTAACTGAACACAGCAGGCCAGCTGTGTTCAAAGTAAAGCTTTCCGGATACAATACATTTTGAGGACAGACACACAATGACATTACAGAGCTTTGTATAGACGGAACAGACTTCTAGGCTACATCCTGTAGGTTAGAAATTATTTTCAAAGAACTAACCAGCAGCACCCATGGAGGTACAGGAGTTAGCATGAAATTAAGTGTCTTTGGGTGATGTAGGTGAAAGAAAAGGACTGAAGAAATATACCAAATCATATTCAACATATAAGAAAATCCACCTAATGATACAAATTCCTTCCAAATGCAAGAGTAGCAGTTAAATGTGGCTAAAAAGGTTTGACACACATTCCTAGTTGGCTACAGTTTAACTTCCTGCAAATAACCTCGCAGGATGCCCCGCCTTCTATGCAAACATCGCCCGCTGATTGGTTGAGGGACTGCCAATCAAGCTTTCTCTACCAATGACAGATCAAGAGCGCAGCAGTAGATCCCGCCCCGACATCCACCCAACAAGTTTCCTGGCGTGCTGGCTACCTTTACACGAATGATATGTCAGCACCCAGGCTCGACTGTGCCTTACTAGCTATTAAATCTAAAACCACACACTTACATTGAAAGGGTTGTCGCCGGCAGGCTCCGCGAAAGGGTTGCTATCAAATTCTGACATTTTAAAAAAGCTGCTTGCTGGTTTGTCCTCTCTGAAACGGGGAATAAACAAGAAACTCTTCTCTGTCGTTTGTGTTGCCTCTCCTATCACTTCCTCGAATGAAGTTTACAGCGCATGCGCACTGAACCAGCTGGACGGTGACGTGTATGTCAGTTGACAGAGCGTACACGGAGCTGAGCGCGCCACCTGTGGATATCAGATCAAAAATGCAACGTTAATGGAAAGATTTACTGTGAATTGATCTTTTAAAGAAGCACATGATGCGTGACTGTGTGGCTCCACAATGTGCCTGCTCAGCGAACGTACATGTTCCGCATAAAGGCCCATTCCGCACATTTTACACATATAGGTCACTTTGACTCATCATAAAAGGAGCTAATCAGCCTCAGTCTGAAAAAGCAAACCCTGATGATATAATCTGGCCTAATCTGAGTTAAAATTGAGATTTTAAATATTTGATATAAACCTGTTATAAACTGGTGCATGACGTTTGACAGATGAAGGCATATGACAGTTGGGGAAGGTCTATTGAAAGCTGCCATTGAGTTGCAATAGCAATCATAGGATTAAAAATAGCCTAAGGAAATCTCGACCTCCGCTTAGTAGAACTTCATAGAAGTTGCAGGATCAACCCTTTAAGGCAGGGAGCTGTTAATATGAGTGACCACAGACATAATGTTATAGCATTTTTATCATCTGGTATCGCTCCTAAGAAAATTTCTGTGATATTCCCACAGAGACCTACATAGTTTTGCTGTTTTTTCCCTTTATCTTTATTGAACACAGACAATACAGAAAAACACAGAAAACAAATTAACAATATGGATCAAGATGGGCATTAACAGATTTTTTATGGTGTATACTTGTATGCTGTTGGCCATGGTGTTTTTAATAGACTACACACTTTCTTTTCAGATGCCAGTACCGACAGGACAGTCCTTACTGTTCACCATTCTTTATTTATTATCCAGTTTTATTGTTCTCATTCCTAACTTGATGATAATTCTGTGTAACTGATGACAGCAATGTAAACCAGAGTCAAATTCCTATGTACACAAACTTGGCCAATAAAGCCAAGCCACATCAGAGGTCTATTGAATATTTATAATGTGTATATAATAATTATATAATATATATAGTAGTCAATAAATAAAATAGTATAGTATAGTAAGGTATAGTGTAACAGTATAAAAGTAAAAAGTATACTATAGTGTAGTGTGGTGTAGTATCATATAGTGTAGCATAGCGTAGTGTAGCATAGTATAGAAGTGATATAGTATAGTATAGTATAGTATAGTATAGTATTGTGTAGTGCATTGCAGTATAGTATAGTTTAGTATAGTATAGTGTAGCATATCATAGTATAGTATAGTGTAGTCTAGCATAGCGTAGCATAGTATAGCATAGTATAGTATAGTATAGTATAGCAAAACTAATAAACACACAATAAATATAAAAATAAATAGAGAAAAAAATAATAAAATAACAGAAAAACCATGCAGGGCTCCCATTCAAAACTATAAATAAATACAAATATAAAATAAAACACAAAAAATTAACACTTATTTTTTAAAAGGTCATACGGATACCAATAAATTAAGCTTTTGTAATGCTTTAAATAACATTTTCAAGAAGTTGTATTTGTTATTTGTCACTAATTGTATAGTAACAGCTTCAACAACCTAAAAAAAAAATCTATGAAACCGTTGGTCGAGCGGTGACGTCAGCAGCGGTCTGACAGTCGACGTCGCAGCCATGGAGGAAGTAAGAGGTGAGTGAGGTTTTCTCCCTCTTAATTGTTTCTAATCATCTGTTTTAACGACAAACATTCAGCCTGCTAATGGTGCGACGGTTAATTTACATGACAGGACATCTGATACGTGTTATAGACACGAAGCCACTGAACAAATCAGCTCGTTGTTGAGCATCCACATCATTATTTCAGCCGGCGTTTTGTTTGTTGAATGGGAGCGGATACTGTCTAAAGCAGCGCTGTTAGCAGCACTACGGTGAAATAACACGTAGCACGGCATTTTGAACCACGTATAAAATGTCCGCAGACATACGTAAAGTGTATATTTTATTCAAAGCGGCGAACAGACTCGGTGCCTCGCAAATGTAAACCTGCTTACTGTGTGTGTTTCTGTCAATGAACGCTGCATCGTCAGCTGCCCGGTGTTCTGCCAAATATTGTATCCCCGGCGGAACCTGCTTCCCCAGTTTCACTGTTTTATAATGAGGATATGTATACAGACAGGCTGTGTTTGACTATTAGTCCCTGACAAAATGAGCCATGGCTAATTGAAGTAGTACAAAGCTCGTCAGCCAGTTAACAAACCAGTCTATATACTGGTTTATACTCCAAAATGTATGGAGAGTAAACCAGGTTTTGCAGACCTGCTATCTGCTTTTAATTGTCTCTTATTAATGTGGAATAACTGGTAATACAGTAACAGATAGATAATCAGTAATAGATACACAAACTGTGTTGTGGATTTTAAAGGGATTGAAATATACTAGAATCAGTTCGGTATTCACTTTTTGTTTTAATAATAAGTCTTGTCTCTCCACAGTGTTTCCCCTGACCTGTGCCGTGCAAAACTATGCATGGGGGAAGGTTGGTGCACAGAGCGAGGTGGCCAAACTGGTGGTTGGTGGAGACCCACTGGCTGTCATAGAGGATGGCAGGCCCTATGCAGAGGTAAGGTTCTAACTGGGAGGGTACTGGTGCACATCATTAGACTGGTTCTTGAGCAAGACACAAGTTGCACCAGAAATATCTGACAAAGCAGCTTTATGTCAATAAATGCATTTTTGATTCCATTGGTTAAACAGTGGAACATAACCAAAAAATGTGTTTTCCTGACAGTTTTCAGACATGTTTAAAAATTTGACAGAAGTTGTTGGATCTCCTAATAGACTATATAGGATAATAACACAGGTGTGAACACTTATTGTCATTATTACAGGACTTTTAAGAGTTTGAAATTTTGCTCTACATTGTTCACACTCCGCCTCAGATCAAAGATCCATCATGTTGTTCCTCCGTGTCTTGGCAGAGAGCCTTATTCTCTACATGCCTTTCATAAGTCTTTCTTTATTTAGCTACAGCAGCTCTGCAGGGTTTGTCATGAAGGTCATTAGTTCAGGTTATGGCAGTGGTGACATTTTCAAGTATCGCAAGTCACATTGATGTCACATGCTGGTCATGCTTTTAGATAGAGGATGGTATGGATGTTTCATCCTACATTACAGTATGAGGCTTAATGTACAGCATGTTTGAGACACAGTTGCTTGTTCAGCCCAAAATCAAAAATCCATATTTTTTCTCTTAGCTATAATGCCATTTACCTATCTAGATTGTTTTGGTGTGAGATATCTGCTGCACAGATGTCGGCCCTCTTTCGGATATAATAGAACAAGATTGCACAAGGATTGTGGTGCTCAAAGTGCCAAAAAATACATTTTAAACTCAAGGTCTCTTTCCAGAAATCATGACCCGATAATGAAAGATAATCCACAGACCTTTTTGTGAACTGTTTCATTGTAACTATGTTCTGTCTACTGAATTACACCTGCAAACCACATCACCGCACAGAGGGAAGCATGCATCTATGCATGGATAGATGGATCGTGCTTGTGAAAGCGCAGGATGTAAACATTAATGGCATCCTCAAGGCTGAGCTGTAACGTTAGCTAGCTTAGTGGTGTGAGGTGAGCTAGCAGTTTCTGTTAACTATAAATTGATCTAGTTCAATTACTTTGCTTCCTTCTTCATTGTGCGTAGTGCTCATTACAATCTCGATGGATAATTAGCACTGCAGGTAAGAAGGAAAAATATGTCATTTTTATTTTGGGGAGAACTGTCCCTTTAATGTCAAGTGAGAAATTATCAAAATCCTTGTACATTTTTCAGTTGCATTCCAGTGTTTTTATTGTCTAGATTTAAGTTTTGTGTAATGGGAAAAAACATATAAAAATAATCTGTAATCTTAAATAATCAATGATAATATTTTATTGGGATATAGTACTGAGCACTGATGACTCAGGATTCAGGCTAGAGACACCAGCCAATACCAAGAATGTTACAGGTTTGAACCTCTCGCAGTCAGTGTTTGTCCACCAACAAGTGTGTCCTTGAGAGACAGAATCCTTCATTTACCTTAAAGTCATTAGAGTAACCCTCTTATCCAGAGTGATTTACACTCAGAGAGATGGCAGGATTCCTCCTTTCTCTCTGAGTATAAATCACGTTGGATTACAGCATTAGATAAATTAGTTAAATGTAAGTGTATGATAGCAGGCCTTTCTCTCTCAGAGGGCTGGGGAACAACTGGGACTCCCTTAGAAAGCTTGTTAACAGAGGATAAAGGAGGGCAGCAACAAAAGTGCAATGTCCACATTGTTCAAGTTTAATCATCCTGGGATTAATTACACTTTTAATTGGGGTTCAGTTCTTATTGTTGGTTCCTGTTGAAGAGTGCAATGTTTCACATTCACTTTCTCACTTGTATCTTTCTAGCTAGATCACAATTTTGAATCCTTCACAAACCCACTTCTGCAACCTGTAGTCTGTGTCTCCCTCAACCTGTTATTGTTACTGACTGTTATTTTGATATTCCAATACTGGATGATGTTGGAAAAATCTCTGCTGTCTCTTCCAGCTGTGGATGGGCGCTCACCCAAAAGGTGATGCGCAAATTAAAGACAACAGGATTGCACAGACCACGCTGGGCCAGTGGATCGCCCACTTCCCCGCCTGCCTGGGCTCCAAGGTCAAAGACACCTTCCAGGGACAGCTGCCCTTCCTCTTTAAAGTCCTCTCTGTCAATACAGCTTTGTCCATACAGGCCCACCCCAACAGAGTGAGTACATAAACACAAACACACAGCTACACTGTGCTCAAATTCTGCATAACATGAGTCATTAATTTGAATTGGGAAATTGTTAGCATGGATTTTTTAATGCCGACAACAGCATACTGTTTTTCTCTGTTTGAATACAGCTGCGAGAAGAATCACCTATGGTTGGGTCTGAAGACTATAAGTTTAAAAATTAAAAATATCTGCTCCTATTCTTTGCTTGAGGCTAACAGCTTAGCTGCTGCTAGCACAACACGCCCAAACTTCAGACTTAACTGTAGGTGTTCAGGTTGCATTATGGGTAACGTAGACACCAGGTTTTTAGAAGAATGCATAGAATAAAAACGTTCCTATGTCTGGCTCTGCTTCATTTTTGAAACTTAAAAAAACTGTCCATCTTGAGTTAGACAACGTTATCGTATCTTTGTACCATTACGTGAAGTTATTTTGAATTAGAGGTTGATTCCCATTTCAAAAAGTCCACGACTCAATCAGTTGCTGGTTGGTGAAGTTCAAAGCTTAAACTCTTTATATTGTCATTTCCTGAAATGTCTGTTTGGCATCAAAGCCACTGAAAATGGGTAAAGGCAAATTTCAGCAAAGTACTATACAAAAATCTACATACATATTTATAATTACTGTATCCAACACATTTGAATAGTTTTAGGATGAATGACTGGCAGGTTTTTTTTGGGTTTTTTTCGCATACTGTATGTGGCACTCTGCCTTCCCTCTTCAGTAACCCTTTTCCTTTTATGACATTTTGGTGGTTTGGTTAGGAGCTAGCTGCTCGTCTCCATGCTCAGTTTCCGGAGCACTATCCAGACAACAACCACAAACCAGAGATGGCCATCGCTCTCACCCGCTTCCAGGGCCTCTGTGGCTTCAGACCAGTGGAGGAGATCTTGGGATTCCTCAAATGTGAGTCCCACAGGGTCATTAGTGGATTTTGGATTGATTCTACAGTTAAAAGAGAAACAATAAACATGTGTTTTCGGGGGAGGTAAAGTACCGTACTTTAACTTTCATGAATTCATACCTTGTGCATGTGTGTGCATCCATCAGCTGTCCCGGAGTTCCGTGCTCTGGTGGGACATGAGACAGCGGATGAGCTGCGATGCAGCATGGGAGACGCGGTTCAAACAGGCCAGGCGCTGAAGAAGTGCTTCACCAGGATGATGAACTGTGAGAAGAAGGTGTTCGTAGATCAGCTCAACATGCTCGTCAAGAGAGTCACAGAAGAGGGTGAGGAGGCCGAGGGATATGGCTAATGGAGATCCCAACTATTGAAAACAAATACAAAATTACTTGTTTTACTCATTTAGTTTTACTTTTTACTTGATCTTAGTGTGGGCAAGTTTGATACACAGAGAAAGTAACACAGGCTCACCACAGGTTTACAAAAGACATCTGCCAGTAAAAACATAATCGTCTAAACATTCATAGATGAAAAGCGTAAAAGCCACTACATGTAGATGTTTTTCTGTTATTATAGCTTCTTTCAAATTGTTCTTTATGGTTAAAATGACGCAGTCTGCTGCATGACTTTCTGTGATGTTCCCACAGGGAGGCACTAAAGTCAGGCATTTGATAATCATACAAATAGGTGGCCTTAAAACAAATTTAGAAACAGCACGGGTCAGTTGTTCTGTTCTTTTGAAATATGTCATATAGACATAATCATATTTATGGATATTTTCTAACCCGTGTAGGTGCAGCTGGGAAGGACACATCAAGCAGCAATGGTGACCTGCTGCTCCGCCTCCACTCCCAGTACCCCGGAGACATCGGCTGCTTCTCCATCTACTTCCTCAACCACATCGTCCTGGATCCAGGACAGGCCATGTTCCTGGGAGCCAACGAGCCGCATGCTTACCTTTATGGAGGTCAGATGATGCCATTTGTTTATATTCATGATATTTAGTGCTCTAGATCAGGGGTTCTGAAACTTTATACTCAAAGGTCTGCATCTGATTTTTATTTAAGGTAGGTGGTCCAGAAAGATTGGCGATAACATAATAACATTTAATTTTCAGTTAATTAAAGTCACATCTTTCACATCTCACATCTTTAGTAATGAATCATTTAAAAATGCTCCAATAAAACTACTTGAAATCAAAGGCAACTTGGGGACCTGCTGTACAAGAATATGTCTGAGTTTGCTGATAACAATTTAATAAGATTGTTTTTTATAGATTTAAAAAAAAAAAATCTATAAATAATCTTTGTAGAAATGAAAGGGATACTATTAGTTAAGCATCTAATTATTGGAGGTGCTGTAGTGAAAGAAGGGGCAAGTTTGAACAGATGTAGGCCTATTTCAACTAGGCTAAGGAAAATGAGAAATAAAATGAAACTTTCCCATTTTAAACAACCTTCCTGGTTATTCCTGTATAGACTTCTGGGTTTATGAGGTGCACTTGAAGGCACCATGACAACCCTTGTGGAGCACATAGCCTTCGCCGTAAGAAGCAGTGCAGATTGTAATGTTTAAGATGCACACCCAAATGCACCATGAAGTCCCTCTGAGAGTGTCAAACTCTGGCAAAGACAGTAGGGGAGAGAATAATTTTACTTTGTTGTCAGTCCCTTAGAAATATATTTTAAATGCTTTTCTCTGAACTCAGCTCTCTATCAGACAGAGAGGGATCACAGTGTCTTCACTAGCAGGAAAAACAGGCTGTCTTGCCTTCCCTATAGCTGTTCCTTTCCATCCAAATATTCATCCTGCAGTTGAGTGTAAGTTCACACTTGTTGTCAAAAGGCATTCTGGGAAATCACTAACATGAGAAGTAGATAAGGCGAGTGGAAGAGATGGAATAACTTGTAATGCATTTAACATCACAGTGTAAGAGTATCTCAGAATTGATTTCTCCATTTGAAGGAGAGTCGATTGCCTGCTCTGTTTATTTAAAACTTGCTTTTCTTTTCTGTATCTTCGCCCTTCCATTTAGACTGTATCGAGTGCATGGCCTGCTCAGACAACACGGTGAGGGCCGGTCTGACACCCAAATACATCGACGTTAACACGCTGTGTGAGATGCTGAGCTACAGCCCCGCCCCCGTCAGCTCCAAAATCTTCCCATGTGTCCAGGATGCCTCAGACCCCTTCGTTTCTCTGTACGACCCCCCAGTGCCAGACTTCAGTGTCATAAGGATACAGGTAGGAAATCTCAGCTTACTAAAGAGGGATATACACCCGATGGCCACTTTATTAGGTACAGCTTTAAAATCTAATGCAAATCAAAACTGTTCTGCCATAAATTTCGGTTTTATCCCGTCCCTCCTGCAGGTCCCAGCCTCGGTGAAGCAGTACACTGTTGCTCCCGTTGACAGTGCCAGCATCCTCCTGGTCATTGAAGGCGATGCCACGGCAACCTCTGCCGCTGCCCTCTCTGACGTCACACTGAGGCGAGGCACCGTCCTGTTCATCTCGGCCAACGAGAGCGTGTCCCTGCACATCACTTCCCAGTCGGGGATGAACATGTTCCGAGCCTGCTGCCTGCTGTAGTTGTGAGTCTGTAGCTGTGTGTGAAAGCTCTTACTACCTGTGTTAATTTCCCTCTGGTTCGACTCAGCAAGGTCTACACAGATTGAGCCCAATGATTGCTGTGCACTTTTTAGTCGGTAGTATGCTAAAGGAGCTTTCAGACACGGTGTATTGATGCCCGTCTGTGCCCGCTGCTCCCCCCCAATCCCCTAACTTGACCTGTGGACTTCTGTGCCGCCTCCAGCAATGTTCTTTAGCTCTAGAATTTTACCTGGTTTTAAAATCTTTTTTACCTGTAGTGGTGCAATTACATCTTATAGAAAAAGCAGAGGATGTACACATCCCAAATTCTTCATAGGTGCTGGACAGAGAACACACAAAAAGAATAAAAAGTCAAATATGTCCACAAGACTGAACAGGATCCAATTTTAAATAGTGCGCATGACACTGCCCAGATCACTTGATCATTGTCAAGTTCCTGGTGAGGAATCTGATGGCTTATGATAAGGATCGACAGTTAGAATGTTGCATGAAAGTTTGTTCTTGACCTTGAGACCAGCAGCTGAGAAAACAACCTTATTATATCCATTTAATGGCTTCTGGAGCCTAAAGTCCTTTAAGTGCTTGAAGAAATAAAAATTTGAAAGTCTAAATTTTGTGAAAACAGGGTAAAAACTATCTGCTGATGAATATTACAGTTATATATGTACAAATTAAAGTAAAGGTCTTGGGGATTACTTCTCTATATGTGAGAAAAGTAGTATAGCGCCTTTAGTGACTCCAGAGGAAGCTGCATGTAATGAAAAATTGCCTCCAGTGATGTCACTCAGTAGCTAAATTGCATTGTGGGTAATGTAGCCAGCAGGTTTTGAAAAGCAAGAAGAATGCGTTGAATAAAATGACAAAATATTTCTGGTTCTGCTGTATTGATTTTGATCATTTGTTTTTAACTGTTCATTGTGTTAGAGGAGAGCAATGATAAACCAGTGGACTGCACCTTCATTACCCACAATGCAACTTAGCCACTCAATGACATCTTTGGAGGCAATTTATCAGATTACATGCAGCTTCATCTGGAGCCACAAAAGTATTTGTAGTACTTCCTTTTTCACATATGCAGTAGCACTCCTCAAGACCTGTAAACACACTTTAATGTGTAAAATTGGTGAAGTTACCCTTTAACTGTCAATTGTTGTGTTCCAGTTCCTTTTTTACTGTTGGAAGTTTGTTGTTCTCGACTAGAGAGGCTCCTGGTTCAGCTGCATACTTCTGGAAAAAACACATAGAACCCTGTTTCAGCTAATTAATTAAAAAAAACAAGAAAACACTTTTGAGATTCAGAAAATAAACAAAATCTCTGTCTACCGATTATGACAGTGAGATACATTTGAAAGGCTGAAATTATTTTATTTCTTAATGGTTGCCTTTCAGTGTTTTGGACATTTTTCCTTTTTATCCCTAAAACACTTCCAGCTGTATGTTCTTATCTTCCAGTTTGATAACAGTAACACACTAACAGTGCTTTAATCACATCGCACTGAAGCAGGGTAAAGGATATGTTTACACTGGTGCAGTACACCAACACTCACTGCTTTCTACAACTACAGAACCACCTTGTTGAGGATTGACTGAGCATGTCTGTTTTACAAGCCAGCAGTTTTCCTTTTGCAGGAATAACTGGTGCAACTTCCTGCTTCATCATTTTAGTTTAGCTTGAACGAGTAAATATCCTCCTCTGGGAAAAATAACATTGTTAGTATATCAACAGTTGAGAGTATATAGTGTAATACTGAGATGCCTGTGCATGTTTGATTTAGAGCAGTAATACTGGAGACAGTGAAGTCGACCCTGTAAAGTATTACTGCTTTTAACTGTTACCAGCGCATGTTTACAGTCTGGAAACTTCTCCTCCAAAAGTAGTGAACAATCATAAAAATAAAACAGAAAACAAAGCAGGAGCGAAGCAAAAGGGCCGCTAACTATTTTCATCCCATGAAGCACGACAACATGGGAATAAGGAATGCATATTGATTAAAACTCCAAGTTCTCTAGTATATGTTTAAAAATGCACTACTGCTGCTTGTTGCATACTTAAACAATTTGACCCCGGCCGGTTTACACGTCCACGTCTTGTACAGTTGTACAACAAAATGCTGCATTCAGTTTTATAGTGTTAAAGGAACAATCAAGTCTGTATTTCTTCGTATTTGAAGCCAAATTTTTCAGACTTTGCATGTTTTTGTTGTTTGTACTGATTCATCATTACGTGTCATTCAATAAGAATTAAACCCTGAAACCACACTGTATTATAAGGTTTTCCTGTACATTATGCCATCATGGGGTGAGTGGTTTATCTTTACAGTGAAATCTTTTATGGTGACCAATTTCCAACATATCGGTACAAAATAACTCAATTATTTCAGTATGGTGCAAACTTGTGCTTAATATTCCAGTTCATACCAGGGTCAGTCTGATTACAATCAATTCTAAAGTGGACTTTCTTGTTGCAACAGTTTTTATAGGTAATCTTGAGTCAAATATTTGAGAATGAATGCTCTATCAGCCTGCCAACCTACCAGTAAGTAAATATTTCTCTGTTTAGTTTGATTACAGTGGACTGAGCCAACACTGGTGATGCTTTTACTGACTTCAGTGATCTCTATGCTTGTCCCTTATATAGACGCAATAAACAATTAGCTGTTTGTTGTTGCTAAGATTGTTGAAAATATGTGAAAATATTAAGAAATAGAAGAGTGTTCATTTTTGAAATCACTGCATCTTTTTAATTAACAAACCATTACCTCAAATCCATCCTTCTGCATCTCTAACACCGTAGAGCCTCTAGTTATTTTAATTAAAAAAACCTTTTTCCATCTTTTCCCAATGTTTCAAACCGTATCGGATTTCAATTTCCCATTTAACAATCACACCTTTGTTACTGATCTTGTTTTGTCACATTTTTGTTTAAATACTGTACATCCAGGACTTTGCACAGGAATAATTTAGATTCTTTTTTTGTTTGTTTGTTTAGGGTTTTTTTTCACATTTAACTCATGTCCTTCAAATGCACACTAATCTGAAGGCCACAATGTTTAACCTTAATTCTTTTATTTAACTATTATGTGAATGTTTCCTGGAATATTTCTCTAGTGAAGGCATGGTTTAGCATTTTTGATGATTATGGTGATGCTGTAGCCTGGGACTGCAGAGAACGTGTGTAATGTTAAAGTGGTTTAATAAAGCCTTGTTCTGTTACTACATTGTCTGAACTGCTTATTTGTTTGTGTTGCATCTGTCCTGTTTGTTGTTTAAACCTTACAATAACAAATTCATGTCCTGCTAACCCAGTGAACTTTAAATTAGAGCAGGGCAATAAACAACATTGTTGCCGTGTTGCCTTTGAGTGAAATCATATAATAATAGTCTGATTTATTCATTATAAATCAGACTATTTATTCATCAT
Source organism: Pagrus major (assembly GCF_040436345.1). Lineage (NCBI taxonomy): Eukaryota > Metazoa > Chordata > Actinopteri > Spariformes > Sparidae > Pagrus > Pagrus major. Next base: position 19,322,387 of record NC_133222.1, on the reverse strand, counting down.
TATAGTGAGATATAATAATAGAAAAACACTCTTATTGATACTGTGATATTGATTTCTCCATATCTACCAGGCCTACTTGAAATATTCATTCACCAACCAGCAATAAAGAATTATCGTTTGGAACATGGTGTAGAAATATAATACATTTATTAGCAGATTTATTTACCAGCAATAAAACTTTCGTCATCGAAACCTTGAAGTGAATTCACAATAAGTACATCAAGTCTTCATCAGTCATCATCGCTATTTCCACTGAGTGATGACCGAAAATCAAACTAAGAGACACATCTTAAAGTCTGGCCGCCAATCAACTACATTTTCACCATTAACAAATCGATGTCTGACTCTCTTTTTGCTGAGAAATACTCAACATTGATAAAAATAATGTGCCTGTTTGTTGCAGGTGAAATAATTGGTGAAAATGTAGCAAACAACATGTTGTGCAATACATGAAAGTGCATGTCTTTGTAATAATCAAAAGAGTGAGACTGAGGTTTTTAGATTTGAAACACCAGATTGACAAAGCCAAGTACGATAGTCTCAAAGAAGTAATGGCCCTATTAGGCGGAGGAAAAACCCATCAAACTCTAATCTAAATGCTGCATCTGGCCAAAGAAGTGTTGCGTGACTTGCATTGTGTTTGTACGTTACCCTCACCTTTCAAAAGCTTCAGCTCATCCAGTTTTTCATTTTGCTTCACTGGAGATGTCTGAAGTGATTTTCATTTGTTCCACCATCAACCATCGGAGGAAACTGACAGATTCGACTCTGTTTGCAATTTCTTTTCTCAACCTGAAAATAATTTATTCATGTAGAAAGTTTTATGACTCATTAAGTTCTCCATCTTGGCGCTCTTCTTTGCTCTCTGTAACCCTGACTGTCTGTCTGAAGTGCTCCCACAGGGGTCGATGTTCTGTTATCTGACAGGGCACTTTGGATTTCGGAGCTGGCTTGTTTTCCATGGTGTTCAGAGTGAACCTATGCCTACAGATCAACTCCCCTGTGGGCTGAAGCACACTATACAGTGCCTGTAATGCCCGCACATCCTCCAAAGCATCATGGGCCTTGTAGTTCACACCCAGCAGCTCCCTGACCAGGTTCTCCTGTCGAAAACTCTGCAGGCAGTGGTCCTTCAGCATCTCACGAGCCAGTGGGAGTGTGTCAACACAGCCTGAGACTGACGACTCAAACTCTGCTCTGAGGTTCAGTTCATCGAGGGCTCGAGCCAGCAGCCGGCAGTCGAAGCGGCGAATGTTGTGGCCTATGACGAGTGGGCATCCCAGCATTTGAAGGAAAGCTATGAAGGCGACCAGGACCTCTCGCAGGGAGTTGGTGAGGACAAGTTGTCGATGGAGGTAGAGTCTCTGTCTGCGGACCCTGAAGCCAGTCACTCTGGCTGCTCCTCGCTGCATTCGACACCGAGGGATGACGTAGAGGTTGAGTGAGTGGCCTCCGCTCACTGCAGCCAGCTGGACGATCTCACAGCTTTGACCTAGAGAAATAAAGATGTAGATAAAAGGCATCACTTCATGAGATTCAGAGGATTTTTCAACGCCAAGATCCATGCAAACTTGAAAAAAAGACTGCAGACTGTAAAACTGCAATGATCAATCGATTAGTTGTCAACTGGTAAATTAATCGCCAACTATTTTGATAATTGTTTAATCAGTTTAGGTAAATATTTAAGAAAAAAAAGGCAAAATTCTCTGATTCTAGCCTCTAGCCGGTTTTTGTTTTTAAAGTAAACTGAATATCTTTCAGTTGTGCACAAAAAGAGACGTGATGACGAAATCTTGGGCTTTGAGAAATGCTGCTGTCGATTAATCGACAATAAAAATAATCTTCAGGGGCAGCCCTAGTAGGCTGAATCAGACACAGTTTGACTAAATTAATCAACAACAGGTAAAAATCATACTTTACCTCATATTTTATCATGATGATAAATTACCCTGAAAATCAATTGATAAACTGTTAATGGATAAAATAACCAGACAACAGTGTCCGTTTTGGGATTATTGAGCAAATTAAATAACAGATCAAGGTGTAATATTTCAGATTAACAATCATAAAGAAATCTGGTCTGACCATAAAACAGTCTCGCTCACTGTCTTGACTCACTCTGAATGACACTTTTGACAATCAATGAATCTTTTAAGTCACATATAATCCAATAAATTAAGGTTTGCTGTTTTTCTCTCTTTCATATTGTAAACTCAGTCAGCAGTATAAAAATGTCCCTTTAGGCTCTAGAAATTGTAATTTGTGCATTTATTTAGCCATTTGTCCCTTTTTAGAAGATGATTAATCATTAAATTGATAAAATAGAACACAATCTGTCCTCAATGTACTAAGTCATATTTAGCTACAACAGAGCAAAGTCTTAAATAATCTTAAACAGGCTCGATTTGAAATAGAAAGCATTTTCTTAGCTTTCTTTATGTTCAATTAAACTAATTAATTGATGTTATAAACAGTGATGTTGCTGGACCCCCTGATGTCCAGTGTCCACAACACCCATGCACCCACATTTAGAGAAACAATGTGGACATGTCTTATGATTACCCCTTAGAAAACAAACACACAAGTGACTTACAAAACATGGACACTTCATGCCATGACAGTAAAGTTTAATCTGTCAGAAGTCATACAACAGAAGAAGTGATGTTACCCAGTCCAGTTGTCTCCAGGTCAAAGAAAACCAGCGGCTGTTGAGACTTTTCACCTCCGTCTGGTTCTGATGTTTGCATCCCTCCACTGCTAGTTTCAATCAAGTTTCTGAAACCTGACAGAGACGTTTTGTGAAATAAGCGAATCAAACACACAGCACAGACACTGACAGTGCGTATTTAGCTAGCTTTAGTGTTTAGTAAACACTTGTGAATATGAACATCTTCCCGCCCTGTTTTTAAATACCTGCGTAGACTGACAGCGTCGACCCGAGACTTTCAAAACAAAAGCCTCGTTGATGATGAATTTACACGAAGAGAACCATAAAAAGGAGCTGTAGCCGAACATGAAAGCATAAAATGGTCACAACGTCTGTAGTTATAATGTATGGTGTGTGTCTGTGGCAAGTTAAAGTATAATTTTCCAACAAAAACAAGATTGTTCACAGAAAATCCACTTCCCCAATCAATCACTTTGCGCATGCGCAGAAATCCTTTCTTCTTCGTCTGTAAAATACGGAACTGATACAAGCGTCCCAGGCACAGTGCTGCCCTCCACAGGAGACACATGGACACGCAACGAGACAGACACAGTACCCAAAAGTCACACGAAAGGATGGTGTGTTAAAATAGTACTTGAGTAAAAGTGAAAAGCACCCATAATAGTAGGTATTTGAGTGAACTAATTGCCAACTTTGCCAATTATCAGATCTGATGTTGAGCATTTTTTAAGATTATTTATATCGCTGTTTTATCTTAAATCTGATTGCCGATCAAATAAATTAATTTAAATGCAATCTGCCGAGTAACTACTAAGTAAAAAATAAATATCATATACTGCAAATAATAAGTAAAAAGATAGATATTTGCCTTTAAAATGTTGTGGATTGTAAGTTTAAAGTAGGGGAAATACTCAGCACTTGTGTAAATATACTACATGCTATCACTGGAGACTGTGGTAAATAAAAAGTTGGATATGACCGTGCCATATATAAATCAATATATAAACAGTTTGGATGGTGGATATGATAATCATTATAGTTCTAAATTTTGTAAGAAAGATGAAGACACTCTTATTCGTACTATTTTTAGAGGATTATTTGGGTGGTACTGTATGCACTTTAATAGCAAAGAAATCTTTGCTTACTTTGATTAATCCTCAGATTCCAAAAGATGTGATTCATTTGATTATATTACTGGACAATCATATCTATAAATAAATAGGAGAAATGTGAAAAAGAAAATGTATTAGTTTTTAATTCCCATTTTTAAAAATCTTTTCCTTTTGCGTATAAATTACCTGGCAGGGATTCCTTCAAAGTATGACATACACATAGAAATTACAGTACATCCAAATGTGACATAAAGTCTGTAACTGCTCTCAAAAAGGACATTTTTGGCCATGTTTTGTGGTATTTTGATTGTATATATCAAGAGTCAAGGTTTTTATTTATTTATTTAATTTATTATGTAATTTATTAGTAATTATACAACACAGGGATGTAGTATGAAATGCAAGTTGTAGTCCCTTCATTCTCCAGAAATGTTTTTTATTAAATTAATTGTATTTTCAGCAAACCATCCCATTTATGGTTTTCACTTTAAGTATACTGTGATGCATTTATATCACAAAGCTCCACTGATCAACCTGTGCAAACTCTACTTTTAGGACCCTGACTCACTTTTTATCAAACAGTATAAAAAAACGACAACTAATAATAAAAAAAAACTTCCAAGTTGTGTAGAAGAATCAAATTGTTTTTTATTATTTTTTTCTTTTGGAAAAGAGTACAATACTTGTGAGTATGAGACATGTTACAGTACAATTCATCAACAAATCTAAACAATAATTATACAGAATGAACATATCTGTCAGTTTGGGGTTTATCACATATTATTTGTCTTCTGAATGCTTATTGAGATGAGAACAAAACTGCAAAGAAAAGCTTATTTTAGTGGAATATTTCTCTTTTCGTGGCCTGATTGGTTTACTCTTTTTTTTCCTGCTGCTTGTTTATTACACTTGGGACAAGCTGTAGGTGAATCTGGAGATATCTCTGCTTCCAGGATTCCACGTGTTGAACAGCTCCTGCAGCATCCTGGCATCCTCCTCAGCATTATGAGCGTCGTAGGTCTCTCTCAGGAAGTGGCGGACCAAGTTCTTCTGAGAGTAACTGCCCAGACCTCGAAAGACATTCTTGCTCAGCAGGAAGGTATCCAGAAACCCCGTCACAACCTGCTGGAACTTCTGCTGGAGGTGGAACTGTCGCAGCACTCTCATGAGCACCGGTGCATCAAACAGCCTTGCATTGTGGGCCGCCAGCAGCACAGGGCGACGGAAGGAGCGGAGGAAGGCGATGAAGGAGTTGAGGGCATCAGAAAGAGGGACGGTGTGCACTGGAGTCCCACGGACAAACAGGTTTCCATCATAGACGGTACAGCCTGTGACCTCAGAGGCACTCCTTGTGATGGGGCGGCGGGGCAGGGTGTAGGCATTAAAGACTCTGTTTCCACAGATGGCCGACAACTGGATGAGATCACACACGTCAGTGTCTGTTAATAGAAAGAGATTGATTAAGAGAACAAGGAAATATATACAAAAAAACAAAAAACGGCTGAAATATTGTGGGTTTTCTGTATTTCACAGAGATCAACGACAGAGTGATACAGAGGTGGACAATACGACAAACAACTCCTCTCCTAAACAACTGTGCTAGATAGGAACTTATAGGACCTCTTAAGGACTATGAACACTCTTGGTTTTGAACATTTTCAGAAAGTGGACATTGTTTTCTTGATTTCTGGGGTCAAAGAGATTCCCTTTATGGGCTGTGCTTAGCATCGCAAGCAGCAGGAATCCAGATGAACTGTATATCCTGATATTCAAAACAAGAAAGCAAGCTGCAAAGTTGAGAAATGTACTGTCAGTAAATGAATGTCTGATATTGTCAGTTTGATTGCATATGCAGCCTTGTTGTCATGTGGCCATTGTAGCCACTGAGCCATTCAAGCTGTACACACCCACACAAAGCCAGTACCGCAGACTCAGGAACGTCGCTTATCCTCCCTGTGTCTAGTTTCAGTTTCTTCAGCGGTTAATGACCGGCTTCCTACGACAGGAAGGATAGTTTTAACTGACTTACTTAACAAACAAATTATTATTTCCACTGAATACTTTTTTTGTCAGCTAATCAAATAATCATTTGAAACATCGTTTTAAAATGCAAGAAAGTTTATAAAAATCTTGCCAAGCTCACATGAGTCTGTATTTAACATTTAGGATAGTCACTGTCTGCATGATGATGATGACTCTGCATGTTGCAACTTTACTGCGTCTGTCATGCCACCCTAACTCTCTGTTGTGTAATGTTAATGGCTCAAAGTGTAATGACAGCCTTGTGATAATCTGCCTTTCATTGAGCAAACTGTACACTTTAATTTCTCATGTACTGGAAGAGACTGAAATCTCAGGAGCGCTGGGATGAAAGGCTTGTGTGCTGAGAGGAAAAACGCTGCATGTGGATCTTGTCTGAACAATATCTTGACATCTGTGGCTGGATGATCGACACTGCCCCTTTGCCTTGTACTATCTGTTTGTTTCTATTCGATATGGTGTTTTTATACCATGAGCACCACAGAGAGGATGCTTGCCCTCATTTAGGGACGATGAGCTTAATAATGCCGATGAGCAAGGAGGATGTGGGTGCATAACCCTCTAACCCTCTTCCAAGTAAAAGAGGCATGGTGACGTCACCAGCACCTCTCTGAAAAGCTGAGAGATTTCCGACTCGAAGTGCTTTGAGCGGATGCACAAAAAAGGCGAGGCACTCTGATTCTCTAGGTCCCGTTTGCTGCTGCAGAGGCTCTCTCCTCATTAGGAACGATGCTGGCGCTCAGAAAAAAATGCTAGGTGGACACAGGCCCTTATTATCCTCCTTATCACATACAGACTCCATGAATCCATCACATTTTTAGCCACCTCCATATAGTGGAGAGTGAGATGAGGTGTGTTCAGTTTGTTGCACTCTGAAACCTCACTATGATGCCACTAAATCCTACACGCTGGACTTTTAAGTAAGATTTTGAATGAAGGACTACTGACAGAGTATTTTTACACTGTGAAGTTTTATTTAAGTTAAAGATCTCAGTACTTCTTTGACAACTGGTTAAAACGGCCCAATCCTCACCAGAAAAACTACCATATAGGTCGACTGTGAAAGCAGATTAGTGCCACCCATATTTACATTTAATGTTAGGTGTCGACCTCGAGTGGCTGTAGTAATTATAACGGCAGCAAAGGAGGACATCGAGATGGACAGTCAGGTCAAAGAAGCACAGGACTTTCACACAGGAGACCGCTGTTCATGTTCAGTGTAAAAAAAAAAGTCAACGATGAGTTACTTTAACCTATAAACATCGTTAAATTGCACCAGGAACAATAGAGTGGTGTAGTTTGTAGTCCTAACACCCAGAAATGAGTTAGCATTTTTGCACATCCGGTTCCATAGTCTCAAAGTCAGTGAGATTTTTTAACGGGTTGTCAGTTAAACACCTGAAATAAGGTCAGTGGTTACAGTCAGTGAAAGTATCATAAACTTAAAACTAAAAAATCTTCTGTGATATTCCAAAATCCATTTCAAAAATCTCAGGCTTTTTGTCGAGGGAACCAGGGCGATGCTGACTTCCGGGTTAGCCTACAAAGATACGTCATCGCTACACCACTCTGTACGTAGGTATGTTTGTAACTGAAGTTATATAAGTAACATAGTTATCTGAAGCCAAACCGCAATGTTTTCCTAAACCTAACCAAACTGCGAGTGAATGACGAAGATCATGTTGTTTCCTGAACAGTGATATATGTAACTTTTAGTGCCAATCGATCTTTTCCGTCATTTATGTATGAGGATGTGTTGAGTAAAAAGTAATAGAAAAATAAAAAATAAAAGGACTATTTCAGTTATTTTGTCGCACACAATAGTAGAAGTGAACATAATTACTTTGACAGAGGGATCTTAGTAATGAAGGCAACAAAATGTGGCTGAAAGCTCTGAAAAATCTCCAGTAAGTGGATCTGTTATTTTAAAGATCACATATGAACCTTCAAACTCAATAAAATAACTAATATAAAAATATTTTATTTTTAAAAAAAAGGCAAATAATGTTCCCACTTTACCACTATTGTCAGATAAAGATAAATAAAAGAATGAATGAATGAATCTTATTTCTGACATTGACACTGATAAATTATTAATAAGCAAACAGATTGTTACCTAATCCAGTGGTCTCCAGGTCAAAGAAAACAATGGTATCAGAAGACATCTGCAGAAATCAAACAAAGACATTTGAACATGAGCTGTAGAGAGAACAGTGTAGGTGAGCACAGAACAAAAAAATGTGCTTTTTAAAAAAAAACCATGTCTGGTAAGTTGTGAAATGTAGAAAGAAGCAGCTCACCGTGGACAGTTTGGTGTGTATCAGCTGAGTCGAGTGTCAGAAGTGAAGTCAGCTGTAAAAACCTGTGATGTCTTTATAGACATCCGAGGATCAACAGGTGAAATCACTACCACATCATTTCAAAACCTACAGAAACTGAACTGTGAGTTTACTTTCACTTCAGTGGAACAGAAACAGAGGTGTTTCTCCTTCTGGTGATCAGCTCCCTGCTCAGCTGTGCCGGTGTGGTCCTGTCAGGACACAGTGACAAAACAAAGGATGAGCTCTTTTTTCGTGTGAAGGTGGAAACTTCTTGTCTGTTCTGCTCTGTTAGTTTCAGTTCTGACCTGCTGAGTGGGTGAGTCAGTGTGTCAGTGGAAGGAAGGAGAGGCTTTGTTTGCTTTGGTAACCGTCACGTGGACAAAATGTGAGAATGAAACGTATGTCTAAAAAGAAAGTGAAGTCATAAATAAACACAAAACTAAACAAACAAATTGCAAAAAAACCCCGATAAATATTAACCCTCATGCAGCTGTTGATACATTTTAAGTTTTTTAACTTTCATTTTTGAATCATTTTGGCTGTTTTAATGCATAGTGCACACATTTTGGTGAAGGTGTTTGTTTTGGTTTTTTTTTCTTTTACATTTCAACCTCAGCTCATATAATATGTCTTTAACACACTGTATATTACAGACAGCTAAAACTATTACATATTATGAGCCAGTCATTACAGCAAATCATGCATCCCATGTTAGCAGGCTTTCATTCTGTGGTCCTGGATGAGTTTTTGTATTTTTTGTATTTGTAACAATTTTTCACTGATAGGACAGTTTTTTAAGTTTGTACACTGCTCAAAACAGTTAAGGGAACACTTTAGTCACATATCAGATCTTGATTAACAAATTATTAAAAACGTCTGTAGTTATAATGTATGGTGTGTGTCTGTGGCAAGTTAAAGTATAATTTTCCAACAAAAACAAGATTGTTCACAGAAAATCCACTTCCACAATCCATCACTTTGCGCATGCGCAGAAATCCTTTCTTATTCGTTTGTAAAATACGGAACTGTTACAAGCGTCCCAGGCACAGTGCTGCCCTCCACAGGAGACACATGGACACGCAACGAGACAGACACAGTACCCAAAAGTCACACGAAAGGATGGTGTGTTAAAATAGTACTTGAGTAAAAGTGAAAAGTACCCATAATAGTAGGTATTTGAGTGAACTAATTGCCAACTTTGCCAATTATCAGATCTGATGTTGAGCATTTTTTAAGATTATTTAAATAAGTGTTTTATTTTAAATCTGATTGCCGATCAAATAAATTAATTTAAAAATGCGCTGATGCAGCATGCAATCTGCCGAGTAACTACTAAGGAAAAAATAAATATCATATACTGTAAATAATAAGTAAAAAGATAGATATTTGCCTTTAAAATGTTGTGGATTGTAAGTTTAAAGTAGGGGAAACTATACTCAGCACTTGTGTAAATATACTACATGCTGTCACTGGAGACTGTGGTAAATAAAAAGTTGGATATGACCGTGCCATATATAAATCAATATATAAACAGTTTGGATGGTGGATATGATAATGATTATAGTTCTAAATTTTGTAAGAAAGATGAAGACACTCTTATTTGTACTATTTTTAAAGGATTATTTGGGTGGTGCCGTATGCACTTTAATAGCAAAGAAATCTTTGCTTACTTTGATTAATCCTCAGATTCCAAAAGATGTGATTCATTTGATTATATTACTGGACAATCATATTTATAAATAAATAGGATAAATGTGAAAAAGAAATTGTATTAGTTTTTAATTCCCATTTTTAAAAATCTTTTCCTTTTGCGTATAAATTACCTGGCAGGGATTCCTTCAAAGTATGACATACACATAGAAATTACAGTACATCCAAATGTGACATAAAGTCTGTAACTGCTCTCAAAAAGGACATTTTTGGCCATGTTTTGTGGTATTTTGATTGTATATATCAAGAGTCAAGGTTTTTTAAATTTATTTAATTTATTATGTAATTTATTAGTAATTATACAACACAGGGATGTAGTATGAAATGCAAGGTGTGGTCCCTTCATTCTCCAGAAATGTTTTTTATTAAATTAATTGTATTTTCAGCAAGCCATCCCATTTATGGTTTTCACTTTAAGTATACTGTGATGCATTTGTATCACAAAGCTCCACTGATCAACCTGTGCAAACTCTACTTTTAGGACCCTGACTCACTTTTTATCAAACAGTATAAAAACACGACAACTAATAATAAAAAAAAACCTTCCAAGTTGTGTAGAAGAATCAAATTGTTTTTTATTATTATTTTTTTTTGGAAAAGAGTACAACACTTGTAACACTTGTAACATGAGACATGTTACAGTACAATTCATCAACAAATCTAAACAATAATTATACAGAATGAACATATCTGTCAGTTTGGGGTTTATCACATATTATTTATCTTCTGAATGCTTAAAATATCAGACTCCAAACACCTGAGGGTGACATGATGAGAACAAAACTGCAAAGAAAAGCTGATTTTAGTGGAATATTTCTCTTTTCGTGGCCTGATTGGTTTACTCTTGTTTTTTCCTGATGCTTGTTTATTAAAATTGGGACAAGCTGTAGATGAATTCCGAGATATCCTCTCTTCCAGGATTCCACTCGTTGAACAGCTCCTGCAGCATCCTGGCGTCCTCCTCAGCATTATGAGCGTCGTAGGTGTCATCCAGGAAGTGGTGGACCAAGTTCTCCTGAGAGTAACTGTCCAGACCTGGATAGATATACTTGCACAGCTGTAAGGTATCCAGAAACCCCGTCACAACCCGCCGGAACTTCTGCTGGAGGTGGAACTTTCGCAGGACTCTCATGAGCACCGGTCCATCAAACCGCCTTGCATTGTGGGCCGCCAGCAGCATGGGGCGACGGAAGGAGCGGAGGAAGGCGATGAAGGAGTTGAGGGCATCAGAAAGAGGGATGGTGTGCACTGGAGTCCCATGGAGGAACAGGTTTCCACCACGGACGGTAAAGCCTGTGACCGCTGAGGCACCCCTTGTGATGGGGCGGCGGGGCAGGGTGTAGGCATTAAAGACTCTGTTTCCACAGATGGCTGACAACTGGATGAGATGACACATGTCAGTGTCTGATAATAGAAAGAGATTGATTAAGAGAACAAGGAAATATATACAAAAAAAACAAAAAACGGCTGAAATATTGTGGGTTTTCTGCATTTCACAGAGATCAACGACAGAGTGATACAGAGGTGGACAATACGACAAACAACTCCTCTCCTAAACTGTGCTAGATAGGAACATTTCCAGAAAGTGGACATTGTTTTCTTGATTTCTGGGGTCAAAAAGATTCCCTTTACGGGCTTTGTTTAGCATTGCAAGCAGCAGGAATCCAGATGAACTGTATCCTGATATTCAAAACAAGAAAGCAAGCTGCAAAGTTGAGAAATGTACTGTCAGTATATGAATGTCTGATATTGTCAGTTTGATTGCATATGCAGCCTTGTTGTCATGTGGCCATTGTAGCCACTGAGCCATTCAAGCTGTACACACCCACACAAAGCCAGTACTGCAGACTCAGGAACGTCGCTTATCCTCCCTGTGTCTAGTTTCAGTTTCTTCAGCGGTTAATGACCGGCTTCCTACGACAGGAAGGATAGTTTTAACTGACTTACTTAACAAGCAAATTATTATTTCCACTGAATACTTTTTACGTACAGACTCCATGAATCCATCACTTTTTTAGCCACCTCCATATAGGGGAGAGTGAGATGAGGTGTGTTCAGTTTGTTGCACTCTGAAACCTCACTGTGATGCCACTTAATCCTACACGCCGGACTTTTAAGTAAGATTTTGAATGAAGGACTACTAACAGAGTATTTTTACACCGTGATGTTTTATTTAAGTTAAAGATCTCAGTACTTCTTGGACAACTGGTTAAAACGGCCCAATCCTCACCAGAAAAACTACCATATAGTTCGACTGTGAAAGCAGATTAGTGCCACCCATATTTACATTTAATGTTAGGTGTCGACCTCGAGTGGCTGTAGTAATTATAACGGCAGCAAAGGTGGACATCGGGACTAAAGGACTATTTCAGTTATTTTGTCGCACACAATAGTAGAACTGAACATAATTACTTTGACAGAAGGATCTTAGTAATGAAGGCAACAAAATGTGGCTGAAAGCTCTGAAAAATCTCCATTAAGTGGATTTGTTATCTTAAAGATCACATATGAACCTTCAATAAAAAAAGGAAATAATGTTCCCCCTTTAACACAATTGTCAGATAAAGAAAAATAAAAGAATGAATGAATGAATCTTATTTCTGACATTGGCACTGATAAATTATTAATAAGCAAACAGATTGTTACCTAATCCAGTGGTCTCCAGGTCAAAGAAAACAATGGTATCAGAAGACATCTGCAGAAATCAAACAAAGACATTTGAACATGAGCTGTAGAGTTAGCTTTAACAGTGTAAACAAGCACAAAACAAAAAAATGTTCTTTAAAAAAACAAAACATGTCTGGTAAGTTGTGAAATGTAGAAAGAAGCAGCTCACCGTGGACAGTTTGGTGTGTATCAGTTGAGTCGAGTGTCAGAAGTGAAGTCAGCTGTAAAAACCTGTGATGTCTTCACAGACATCCGGTGGATCAGCAGGTGACATCACTACCACATCATTTCAAAACCTACAATGAACTGTGAGTTTACTTTAACTCAGGGCCGGTTTCTGCTATGGGCAATGTGGGCGACCGCCCAGGGCGCAATCTATGTGAGGGCGCACGAGCGCCCTAAAAAAAAAAAAAAAAATTTAAAAAAAGACAAAACAAAACTCGCCAGTTTTCTAGACTACCGCTCATTTCCATGTCAAGTTAGTGGAGTGGGCACTGGGGCGCCCTCATTGTCACGTCAACGTGCTGCTGAGTCACACAGGTTGTGTGTGTCAGCAGAGGCGAGGGGGAGGGGGGCGGGGGATAGACTGATGATCCCAGGCTACACATCACAAACTGCTTCCAAATAAATTGTATTTCATTCTTAAAATTAATATAGACCCATATACCTACATGTAATTAATTGGGTTATGTGAAAAATGTAAAACAAAAAACCCCAAAAATCTGTGCATGCATCTACGTGAATTTGTTTACATCACGTGACTCCGGTTGTTTGACGGGCGAACGGACGGTGTTGGCAAAAGGTAATGATGTCAGTCTTCATCTTCATCATGGATCAAAGTAAAAGAGCAAAGAAGCCATCAGGTGCCCAGTTCAGAAAAAGAAGAAAAGAAGAAGAGGAGAAACGGGCAAAAGATAAAGGTATGCAGATTTCTATGAGTGACGTGAGTGACAGTAGCCTATAGGCTATTTATTAGCCTCTTGCTAATATGTTGCTACTTAGCCACAGAAGGTTTTTAGTTTTGCTGAACTAGCAACTATTAGAATTGAGGCATCATGTCATGCAACTAATTTCCCCCATAGGCAACCTAGGCTAGTTTGTGTTTGCAACACAACATGCTAACTTAAATAACTTCTAATAAACATTGACATGGCATTTTGTAAGCTACATGTGATATAGCTTTTTGAATAATTTGTAGTGTGTTATGCTTAGTTAATAGGATGTTAACAAATGTTAACAAAATGTGCATTATGGTCATTTTAATTGGGTAACTGATGCATGTGTGATGTAAGTGTGATCTAACTTACATATTGTATGTTAACTGTAAATTCAGGGGCACTTCTGAAATATTTTGGAGCTGGAGCACCCACTGGCCAAAATGAGGAGTCAGATACTTCCACAGCAGCCACAGACATGGTCCTGGAGTCTGATGAGAGCCATTTACTTTTGTAAATGCTATAAATGCTGTGAATAACATATACTAATGACAATACAATATTTTTTTTTAGCTTTCTTCAGGGATTTTTCAAGCATGGTTATTAGATCCTGTGATGAAGGATTTGTGCAATTTACATTGGTGTTTATAAACTGTATTTCATTTATTTATCTTGTTTTTTTCTCTCTTCTTGTTACCTTTTGTATTTAAGATTATATATAATAAAATAATACAAATAATATATAGTTTTGCTGGTTTTTTTGGGGGGGGGTGGGGGGGGGTGGGGGGGGGGGGGGGTGGGGGTGGGGGGGCGGGGTTCAAGGGATGGTTCGCCCAGGGCGTAAATCTAGCCAGGACCGCCCCTGCTTTAACTTCAGTGGAACAGAAACAGAGGTGTTTCTCCTTCTGGTGATCAGCTCCCTGCTCAGCTGTGCCGGTGTGGTCCTGTCAGGACACAGTGACAAAACAAAGGATGAGCTCTTTTTTCATGTGAAGGTGGAAACTTCTTGTCTGTTCTGCTCTGTTAGCTTCAGTTCTGACCTGCTGAGTGGGTGAGTCAGTGAGTCAGTGGAGGGAAGGAGAGGCTTTGTTTGATTTGGTAACCGTCACATGGACAAAATGTGAGAATGAAATATGTCTAAAAAGAAAATAAAGTCATAAATAAACACGAAACTAAATAAACGAATTGCAAAAAAACGATAAATATTAACCCTCGTGCAGCTGTTGATACGTTTTAAGTTTTTTAACTTTCATTTTTGAATCATTTTGGCTGTTTTAATGCATAGTGCACACATTTTGGTGAAGGTGTTTGATATTTTTTTTCTTTTACATTTCAACCTCAGCGCATATAATATGTCTTTAACACACTGTGTATATTACACAGACAGACAGACTAACACTGAAACTGTTACATATTATGAGCCAGTCATTACAGCATTAAATCATGCATCCCATGTTAGCAGGCTTTCATTCTGTGGTCCCGGATGAGTTTTTACTATTTTTCACTGATAGGACAGTTTTTTAAGTTTGTACACTGCTCAAAACAATTAAGAGAACACTTTAGTCACACATCAGATCTTGATGAACAAATTATTCAAGTTGAAAATCTTTACTAATGTACATTGTATAATTAGTTGACAACAATATGACGTAACAACGGTCAATGGAAACCAAAATTATCAACCCATTCAGGGCTGGATTCAAAATCACACCATAATCAAAGTAAGTAAGAGCAGTGTACATCAGCCAAATACATGCTGTTTCCCTTGTGTCCTATAGGGGGCGCTCCCTCGTGATAAAACTAAATCCTCATGCAACTGATAAAAGATCACATTTAGTACAAATTCTGCCATAAAAATATTATATATTAAGTATATGGACAATTGACATCACAATTATTTGTGTTTTTTTCATTTAGAAAGTGGCATCATGTTAACAAACTGGTATTTAAAGGGTTAAAATTCTGAAAATGAATGAATTTTTGTGCAGTAAGATGCTTAGTGGTGATGTCGTTTAACTCATGCGCCACAATGTAGCCTGTTTATAGCCTAACATTAGCTTTTTACTTCTGGCATTAATTTATGCTTCAAAAATCACAAAAATGGTGTTCATCTGTGAAGATTATCTTGCTGAACACACTTGCATGAAACACTTAAGTCATAAATTTGTCGAGGTAACTAGGGCGATGCTAACCTTCAGGTAAGCAAAGGGCCCTGGGGGGCTCCGTGACGTTGTCTCAGAAGGCTGTTTTTCACCATGACTTCACCGTTTACACCAAATTTATTAAAGAATGTAACATATTGATGGTAAACATGCCAAATTTTACAAATACAGTAAACAGTACTAATATAAGGCTCCTTTTTTTGTTGCCTGTGGAGAAAGTCACCAGACTCCCTTCGAAAAATGCTTAATTTTAAGACTAGATGCATTGGGAGAAACTGTATAACACTATCTACAACACATTCTTAACTATTTGGGCCTACTTGTAAATTTGGCAAACTTTGAACATGAATTTATTTCCTTCAAATGTGAACAGCCTCTCAGAAAAGATACATTAATGTGTCAGAAAAAACAAAAATGTCTGACCTGCCCCTCACAAGTGTTTGTTGCATTTGTTTAATGTTGTTTTGATCGGTGATGTTTTGTATGGTAGCTAATGTGTTTGCCAGAGCTACAACGCAATAAAAAAAAATCCCATCATAAAAAATATTATCTCGTGTAGCATAATGGGACTACAACTTGCCTTTCGTTGTACAGCCCCGTGTTGTAGAACGATAAGTGAACCTTGAACCTTGATCACAAATGTGTGATGCTGTTTCCGAGTGATGACACACAAATGATTACTGTGTTAGAAAAATGTCTGACCTGCCCTTGACAACCGCTTTTGTTGTATTTCTTTAATATTGTATTAGTTGGTGATATCTTTTTTATTACCTAAAAGACAACACTTACCCGCGCCACAGTCGGTTCACTCTGCTGCCATCTGACTAAAGATATATAAGTATCTGCTGCCGTACCACCAGACAACAGAGCAGCTTCTTTCCTCAGACTTTAAGACTCCTAAACTCAACCTCACTCCACCATAAAACATATTTTTTTCTTGTATTGCGTTTTACAACCCTGTGTCTTGAATAACAAATAAATGACCCTTGTTGGGAAGTACAACACACACATTATTTTCTCTGGACTTCATCACGTGAAAGATCACTCAACTCATTTGTGTTTGGCTGCAGTTTTGCTTTTTTAATAAGCAGATGAATTTCCCCCATAAAGTCTTTTTTTTCTTACAACCATAGACATGTTTGTATCATTAAAAAAAGAAAAGAAATATAACACAAATTGCACCTTATACATAACCGTGTCCAGAGTGGCGCAGACAAAGAGACACGTTTTTTTTTTTTCTCGCATCGTAGCACAAACATGACAGACCGAGTGTGGCCTGTTAAAATGTTGTCATGATTAATAGTAGATAATGAACCGTACACAGGATAATATATCCTTTTATAACACCTTTTATGACAGACTCTTTTAAACCAATGTACACCCCAAAAGCATGATCATAAATAGTACATACACTGTGTATAAAAGAGGAACAAAAACAACCAGAGAAAGCAGAGCATGCCTTCCAGTGACAGGTACATTCACTTTTTTTTAAGTTTTTTTTTTTTTCTTTTTTTGCCATATTGACAGCCTGGACATGTACAAAGACCATCCCAGCAAATATCAATGTAAAGATATTTGACCTGGAATCAGATTTGTCCTTTCAGCTCACCTCTGAAACAGCTTTTTCTTTTTTCAAACAGGTCTACAGTTTAAGTTGTAAAAAGACAGCACACTGCAAGTCTCCACACCTGCATTGAAACTGAGATCAGCACAGTCTTTACTGAGACTTCCAGCTTCAAGGAAAAGTGGATTAACACTGATTGTGTTGGTGAGCCCAGAAGTATCTGATCGCAGACGCAGCAAGCAAGGAGGGATATTGCGGCTAAAGTACGGAGACATCATTGCTGTTAAGCGACTCAGTAGGCCCATAAAATGATTATTACACTGACTGTTTGGATACTGTATGGACAGAGACGGAAAGAGAGGAAGAATATGCAGAAACACGTGGACGGTCTGAGTCAGTTGCTACTCGTTTGTCTGGTTAACAGGCAGATTAAATGCTACTTTTCACAGCCAGAGCCGGGAAAGAAGAGGATGGAAGAGTCTATATGGTAAAAGACAAGAGGAGGAAGAAGAAGAAGAGAATATTCTGGATGGCTCAGAGGACATCGTGGACGGTTCAAAAGTTTGTGAGAGTGCAAGAGTTTCCCCACCGGTGCAATGAAACTTGGACTAATAAAACATTTTGTAAGTCTGAGTGTGTTTTAGTGTCACTTGATGGTTGCAGAGACTTTTTTCACCTTCACAAGAGAGGAAACACTAGTGTATGTGTTTGTAGAGAAGACTCCACATGCACAAAGGTGGAGCTGAAACAGTGGCAGGAATTATTCATTCATTCATTCATTCATTCAGACATGCACACACACACACGCGCGCGCATCCATACAGGAAAGAAAAAATGGCTTTCATCTGAACAAAAAACAAACCATGAAACAATATTGACAACAAAAACATGACATCTTTGATATCAATAACAACACCTATAATACAGCAATAATATTTATATTTATAAAAAAAAAATTCAAGTCCTGACGTAGTAACACTGATGTTTCTGAACAAAACAGAAGGAAAAACAAAAAGCTTGCAGGGAAAGGCAGATACAATTCACTTATGGCTGATTGACATTTGACACCTCCGGTCAAGTAAACGTGACACCAGACATGTAGCACTGCGAGCGACAGCTTTTCCTTCAATTGTTTCTCATGAGTATAACCCGAGGACACATGAAACTGGCTCTGTTCATTGTGAAATAGGAAAAGAGAAAAAAACTAACGACAGCAAACCAAGCAAAACCAGCACAGAAACAAAAGTGGAACCTGAATTCCAAACACTTCACTTTGCAAAACAGAGGAACAAGAAATAGAGATCAACAATGAACGACCCAGGAGCAGCACTGGAGTTTCTTTCTATGTACACTTTTTTCCTCTGTAACGTAATAATAATAATAATAATAATAATAATAATAATAATAATAATAATGTAACATACAGCTGTAACATATCTCTGTACAGTCTCTTCAAACAGACGTAGGAAAAAGTGTGATGAGTAGCATGCAGCCTCTTGGCTGGTGTGTCCCGTGTAAACGTGAAAAGCAGACTTAGCTTGGCGCTGGTTACAGACAAAATGTCCGCCAGTTCAGTCAGTATGGCTACATTTCTTCTGGGTGGCTTCAACCACCTGCCCGCATGCTAAAAAATAAAGACGGAGCATTATAAGATTTGGCTTTGCAGGTGTGGGTTTTCTCTGCGTGTCTCACCACCCGTCCCTCCCTTCTTCTCTCTGTCCTCTAACTGACCCCCGGTGCTCCAGCAGGGGTCACACAGCACTGAGATCAGAGGGTCAACAAACATGGCCGACCATGTCTCTTCACTCTGTCCCAGCTTTCTGCTGTTCACATTAGTCATCAGTCCTTTTTTTTTGACCATCTGTCTTTTTGTCCCTCTGTGTCATATTTCCAGTCCTCTTTTCTTTTATTCCGTCTTTCTTCCTTTGACTGGACCAGGGGAGGAGGGGGGTGGGCACTGAGGAGGGGCAGCAGGCGACACTGGGCCCCATGACCAGCCTCGTTCAACCCCGGACTCTCCCTCCTCCCCTTCTCGTACACCCTCCTGCACTCAAACAGGCAGCGGCGGCGGCCGGCGTTCCTTCTTTCTTCGGCTTCACACCATGAACTCGTTGCTGCCGTACAGAACCAGCTGCTGTGGCCCCGAGCTAAAGTCCGACTCCCTCCGGTGGCCTCCCGAGGGCTCGCGCGGTGAGCTGCGGCTGAGCCGGAGCCTGTGGCGGGTCTTACCAGTTCTTTGGCTCCCCTCCGCCTCGGCCAGCGGGGCCCCCAAACCACAGGAGGTGAGCAGGGGCCCGGAGGAGGAAGAACGGAACCGGTAGTGAGGGGAGGGAGAGCCGGAGGCGTTGGAGGAGAGAGAGGAGGAGGGGTGGTAGGAGGAGGAAATGGTGGAGGTGGAGTCAGCAGAGTCCTGGGAGTCGGGCTGACGGCGCAGAGCTCGTCTGCCAATTGCATCCGACTTTCTGGAGCGATAAGTGCCGCCGCGCTCTGTGGAGAGAGAGCAGCTTTGTCACAAAACTTTTACAACACTCATCAACACTCAACAATGTAAACCACTTAAAATAGGCAATTAACCCGCCATTCCCACTCTCTATCCCCTCACAGCAGAGAGAATGCAGGTGAAGGTGAAGATTTTGGTCCAGTCTGCGTGACTCAATGCAAATAAGAATCTATGAGAGCATCATCATGTTCAGACATACAATATGGCACTCACACGTACCAGAGGGGTCTGAGGTGGCTCCCTCCGTCTCCATGGTGATGTTCTCAGAGCTGTCCGCTGTGCCGATGGATGCTTCAGATTCAGGTGTCTCATCGTCAGACGCCCGCGGCTCCAAGATCAACATCTCATATGTCAGCTCCTCCCTGCAGACAGAACACACACACGAAAATGACAATGAGCTTTATCTGAACACATTTTTAATGTATAATTTAGACAACAGATTGACCTACAGGACCTACCTGGCCTGACAGCAGTCCTTACTAATGATGTGCAAGAGTCAAAGTGATTTTGTCCTGATACGAGATGTGACATGTATTGTATTCGTGTGTCCCTGCTGAATATTTTCTACACGAATCGACTGATTGTTTGATTCGTAAAATTTTAAGGAAATAATGAGCAATGCTGTCACAATTACCCAGATCCTAAAGTGACACTTTGACAGTGGTTGTTTTGTCCAACCAATAGTTCAAAGCTCAAATTACTCAAACGATTATCAAAAAATAAGCTTGTGACCATACTTCTCTTTCTGCAGACTCTCGATCTGCTCGGTGAGGATTCGCTCCTCCTGCTGCATCGCCTGCTGCTGCTGCTCGTTCAGCCCGACCTCTACAGCATCCTCTCCTCCTCCTCCTCCTCCCCCTCCACCTCCACCTCCTCCACCTCCCGCACTCTCTCCATCCACCACAGGGGGCACCTTGGGGCTGAGAGGAGGCGAGGGCGTGTGGCCGCTGCTTTGCCGAACTCGACTTTTGCTCTGCAAGTTCATACAGAAAATCACAGAGCAGGAGAGTGTGTCAGGGGAGGCGGACCAATTATAATCATCTGCTCTTGTTGTTGACAGTGACAGTGACGGTGCACAGACAGAGAACTCGCCATAGACACGTTTAAATGTTTGACCACATACGGACTATACAGAGGATGTATTGACCACAGTTCACAACATCGTCGCTAAGAGACTATGACTGCTGCTCGACACACACACACATACAAACACATCTTCTGCTACACACACATACATACACACACACACACACACACAAGCATTACCTTAAGTTTAGCTGAGTTAGGCTGCATGTTAATCAGTTGTGAAGCAAAAACAGAAAGCAAAGAGCAGTCAGTGGAGCTAACAGTCAGAGGGCTGCTGACGCAGAGCGCTAACAGCAAGCATAAACATCAACCAAATACAAAACTACTTACTGTACTTACACTAAGCAGATATAACATTGAAATATAAACACAACTGTAACAATATGATAACCAGAATATAAAAGTATCACAATGTTCTTAGAGTAAAAACATAATCTTTAAAATCTTTTCTTTGGGGGCTGTTTCCAGTGGGTTCAGGTAACAACACGCAGCCAGTTGGAACAAAACAGTAACAAATACACAAACAGAAGGCTAAAGGAGCTAAAAGAGAACGAGCTTACAGACAAACGTGACGTCTACGACTATGACTGGAGGTATGACAGACAGTATGAGTGGACGGATCAGATAGACTGACGGACGGACAGGACTGGTGGTGGGCGGTGGCACATGGAGTGGCAGGGGCATACATACCGGGGTGGCAGTGCGGGTTATGCTCATAAACCTAACAGCAATTAGTACAGGTTTCTGGAAGGAGGGGTGGGGGGAGGAAGGAAGGAAGGAAGGACAGGTTAGGGCTAAGGAGTGGTGATGGTAATCAAGTTAGCATGGATCTGCTGATTCACTGGTCAAAAGGTGTCTTAACATTTAGGTTTAAACTGAGCTATTTAGCCAAGTTTTAACCAACATGAAGACATCTTTTGATCTGCAAATCACTAAATCCATGTTCAATGGGAAAGTATTGATACAGTTGATTGGTGGAGGAGTTTGGGAGACTTGGGAATCATAAACAAGTTGGCACCATCTTTCCGATTAGTGTTTGCTATAAAGAAATATTACACATCGTGATGCTCCTCAGGGAGCACGACAATTAAACTCCCTATTAAAATGTAGTCATAGGAAGAAACATTACACAATATATTGAGTGTGCTGTAGGTCTTTGCAGCTAAAATGGGAAGTTGGTTTTATTCTGTATAGTTCATATTTGATGTGAAACAAAGCTAAAGAAGATAAATAGTCATGTTTAATTTAGCTGATTTTCCATATTGGTCAGCTTTTGTTGTGCTGTTGGGAGATGTATTTGTTTGAAGTTGTCGTAACTATATGCTTATTTTCCCTATTTACTTGTGAATTGAATATATTGATTTAAATGACTAATATAAACAACATCACCAGTTATTGATGGCTTATAATTGCAGTTGGCAAATGGCCCTGAGCTACTTTTCACTCTTTCCTCTCTATCTGTTTCTTTGTCTATATGGATGTTGTTTTTCTCTAAATGAAAGAAAGACTTTGGGAGCTCTCGAGAATGTTTTTTAAAGGTTGATGTTACTGTTAGTAGATAAGAGTTGGAACTAGGGGTGTCATGATATCATATTTTCACCACACGATTATCTTGGCCAAACATCTTCACGATAACAATATAATCGCGATATCTATAGAAAATCACTGTCAAGGCAAATGTATTTTTAACTTTGTTTACTGTGTGTTTTGTCTCTTTTTTGGCAAATAAATCACACTCAAAATACAAGTGTGGGGAGACGGAGAGAGAGTCTGTAACCATAACTGTAAGAGAGCGTACACAAATTACACTTAATAATGGAGATGTATTAGTCAACATAGTTAGAAAAGTTCTTATAAAAGGGAAAGATATTTTCATGTGTGTAGCCTTGATTTGAAGAATTCAAAAACTACATTTTATACAAGATAACATGCTAAACACTTTATTTTTCAAAGTTAAAAGTAGTAAATTCAATCAGTCTGAGTGCTGCTGTGAGAATTTTAAGGTATATCCCCTTGAGTGTGTATTTGTCAGCTTTTTGCTCGTGCTGCAAAAACAGAGCAAAATCTGTTCATGAAAGATGTCAAGAAACACAGAGGAATGAACTCCTGTCATGGTCGTGTGAGAACCATGCCAGCTGCTCGTGGAGCTGAGAAACTGTTGTGTCACCATTTAAATGATGAGTGAGAGGAACAGGCAGAAAAATGTCCATGTCAGCGTCAGGTATTATCGCACCGACACCTTCAGCATCATGATTATGCTATTTGGCCTTAGAGGGCTGATTGAAGTCTGATCTTACCATGGACTTCCTGATGTGGGTCAGTCTGCTCTTGGCTTTGTTTTCTGCAAACTCCAGACTGCTGATGTCCTTCAGACGAGCTCTGTACTTGCCCATCTGCTCGTTGATGATCAGCTCCACACACCTACAGGGAAGAGATCGGAATAAAAATGAATAAAATGCGAGTAGAAGAAAGGATTAGGATCCACAAGCTACAAAAATAGAGAACTGTAAAGTGAGACATTTTGTTCTGTACACTATTCTGATCCATAAAGCTTCTTTGTCCCAGGCTTTTATTTTCATCAGTCAGCCAAAGAGTTAATTTGGGGAACTACAGAGGGAAGTTAAAGGCTGGTGGACGTACGCTGTGGTCTTGCTGATGTCTTGGACGCTCTGCAGTGGGTCGATGGTGTCAGGACAGCGAAGGATGCAGGGAGCAAACACGATAGCGAGGGCGTTGGCTGACATCCTGTTAGTGTCCTCCTGCAGGGCGATCCTGAAACAAACCACAATGAAATCCTGTTAATCCTGATGTTGATCCTCACAGAGTTTGACACCCGTTCCCACCAAACACACCGGACAGGGTGGCATGAGAATCCAGAATATGTGATAATCAGTGAGAGAAAAACAAAGAGAATCTGAAACCTCTGCTTCAAATATTAAACTGCACAGACACTCTGCTCACAGGCAAAAACATTATTCAGATCTCATTTCAAAACCCAGTTTTCAGAAGGAGGCTGTCACGCCTGAGGCTGTACAGCTGATGTTGATTATTATCTCATCACCCACCTGACCAGATGGAAGATGAGGCGCTCCAGTGTGCTGAGGTGTGTCCTGCTGAGCTGGTCGATCACCGAATACACCCCTCGTATCACCTCCCGCTTGTCTGGCTGACCTGAAAAGAAAACAAGCACACACCATCAGACCAAGTAACATTTCACCTCCTGAAACTGACTCTCAGCTGGAGGAGTCTCTGAACTGGAGTCACTGAGGGAGCTAATTATGAGCTTACCCATGGCCCTGAGGAACTCCTCGTACAGTTCAAAGGTCATGAGAGGGCTGGGCAGGTCACGGAGCCACTGTTTGAGAACGCTGGCAATGACGTGGATGTTGTAATCATCCAGGTTCACACTGTTCACATCTGGAACAGAAAGATATGTTCAGGTACTCTAACTTTCCTTCAGCTTTCTCTTTTTGTGAAGAAGAAGAAGAAGAAGAAGAAGAAGAAGAAGAGCAGTAGAAGTAGAAGTATTTTATTGTGATTTAATAAAGATGTACATTATCAAAATCATGTTTTACTTACTAACATTCAAATTTCATCACATTAACTTTCACAACAGAAGCACAAAATGAACAAAGATTGAACAAGTTACATAAAACCACAGATATGCAAAACACTTCCTGTTACTCCTTGTTGTGGGGTCAGATCAGTCTCACCTGTGTCCAGCCCCTGGCGGAGTTCTTTGATCTTATTGGTGGAGCCCGACTTCCTGTAGATCCCCTCTGTGTAGAGGCCGTGCATCTCAATGTAGTTGATGAGTTTCTCCACCAGCTGGGGCACCGTCCGCTCCTCGCTGGTCAGACGGGACAACTCCACACCATACTGCCGAGATGACAGCTCCGGATCGTACTTTTGTACAAAAATACAAACACAGAAACATAAAAAAGTCACATTAAATTGAGCCTGCTGTACTGCATGGGACTTTTGCTGTGGCTGCTGTTATTATGGCATGAAGATAAGGACACAGTAGATGCTAACATATGCTAACATTAGCCACGATTATCTACTGGTTACACCAGACCCAGTAAGCATGTAGCAGCAGAACCTCTGAGTGTATTTAATGGAACAAAAGTGTGTTTTATTTCTCCTTATTTCAACTTTCTTTTAACAAGAGGATGATTTCTTTAATTCTACATTCAAAAAGCTTTTATAATAATTGATTAGAGTAATAGGCACCAATGGATGCCTTCATTTATAAGACCTAAAGGCTGTTTGGTTCGTTAGCAGCTATTAAAGTTTTCTTCATAAATATGTTTTTTTAAGTTTACATCTAATAGAGAATATCTACAGAGACATAAAGCCAAAACAAAATCTCTTTCACTCTGGAAATTTATTGGGCACACTGTATTTTTTTTCTTGTTTTCGTAACATAAAGTCAAGTAAATGAATTGGAAAAAAAAAAAAGAATCCTTGTTCTGATTAGTGTCTGATGTGACGTCCATATCGATTGTTGTCTTTGTGCATTCTAACACCGCTGTTAAATTACAGCGTCCTGAATCAAAACCTTCAGATAATGGACAAAAAATCTCAACCTACCTTTTTACTGCACTTGGTGGTCATTTTGGAGCAACACTTCCTGTGGCAGGC
The DNA here is from genome assembly GCF_040436345.1 of Pagrus major. NCBI lineage: Eukaryota > Metazoa > Chordata > Actinopteri > Spariformes > Sparidae > Pagrus > Pagrus major. The sequence goes on along the minus strand of NC_133222.1, from coordinate 19,296,978 downwards.
GTAGCGACACACTGCAGAAGCACAAAACAGCACAACAAAAATCAGACTGATGGCATTTCTCCTGCCTCTGCACGACCGCAACAACAGCTGCAGTTAGTCACGACCCCGAAGACTCGACTGCAAATGTCGAGGCGGCGGCGGAGAGTTTGGATGTGATGTCTGCTGCTCAGTGAAAGTGCAGATGGATCTTGTAACTGGATAGAATTTAGATTTATGAAAGGAGAGGGAGGTTTAATCTAATATTTCTGACACTCAGTGAGGCAGGGCAGGAGTGTGAGGTTTGTGAGTATGAACGTAGTGTGTGTGTGTGTGTGTTTGTGTGTATGAGTGTGTGAGTGAAAGGAGTAGGAGGGGGTGTAATGTACTGTGTGGGTGGAAATAAAAACTACACACATGGGCGTGATAGCCTGTGGGTAAGTGAGTTAGGAGAACATTAGGAACTGCTGCTGGTGTATGTATCAGTGTGTGTGTGTGTGTGTGTGTGTGTGTCATATTGGGCAGACTTGCAGATATTTAAAAGCTGCTTTTATGGTGAATTCAAACAAGCAAAAGAAAAATGTATTATGTAAAAAGGAAATAATAATACCTTATGAAATCCAAGGTTTATAGTATACCATTAAAGGATAACTTCACCCAAAAATGAATACAAGACGTTACTCTCCTTTTAAAGATGAAATCTTCACTGTAGCTGCTGAGCTAAAAGTGCTAGCAAGCACCCCGTCTGAAGAGGGTGCACAAGCTCGACCATGAGTCAAGGGTGTAAATATTGTCTTTTCAAAAAACTCACATCACTCAAATCACTCAAACTTCACCTTTCTTTCCAACAACACAGGGGTGAGTAGACTGAATTTTCACTAAATCCATCTAAAACTTTCTAATTTGTAACTCCTACAATGTGATATACTGAAGTATATCACATTGTAGGCGTCAAACAGGTATTTTTATGACTTTCCCAGAGATTTATTCAAATTTGACTTTGAGTCAGTCACAGTCTATCTTAGTTAAGCATGTGTGTATTTGTATGTCCAATCCTCACGTTTGCAGACGCAGGCTCGGTCCATCATCCAGATGAGGGAGGAGCAGTACTCGCAGTAGGTGGGGATACTGTACTGTGTGGACTTGAAGATGTGGCCGTTGTGTTCTTCAACCTGAAGCAAAGACACCACTCAGCTCAGCGCAATCATTGCTTTTATTACAAATAAAAAATAAATGAAAAAGTAATTAAATGTACAACTCACAATGTCGGTTTCCTTCTTCCTTGACTTCTTGCGTTCACGTTTCGGAGCCTGAAGAGAGAGAAATGTGTTACCATGTGTGTTTTGTGTCTTTCATCTGAGTGCACATGTACTGAATTAATGAGATTATTGCTTCATCAAAAACTTAAGCTTCAAATATTAATTTTAGATCCCCCTTTAACTACATTTTCAAAACATACTCTGGTCTCCCTTAAAGCTCCACAGAGACACCAAATGTCCTGGTCAAAGAAATTGCCGAGGAAATTTCATCTGCATTTGTAATAAAAGCGATTACATCTTCTTCTGAATATTTTTATATTTCTTTGATTTTTTTTCATGCCTCTATGCAGTTTTTAACTTTCTTACCCTGCCGATAGTACCCTCCACTGGCTTATACTCGGTCATAAACTCGTCCAGGAAGACCTTGAAGGTGTTGACCCACACCTTCACCGGCGATTCGCTCCAGTCCCTCTGCTCCTGACGCATGGATTTCTCCAGGATGTGCTCGAACAGGGCGTAGAGATCCTTGTAACGGATACTCTTCCCATCATCCATCTGGTAGTGAGAGCAAAGGTAAGGGAAGGAAATATTTGACGGGATCATCAACTTAACATTTATGGATAATCACAGGTAAATATTTCACTTCTGTCTCCTCTAGCTGAAACTTCCTGCTGCGGAGATCTTTTGATGCTTCAAGCAGATGAGAACAAACAAAGAGAGAAAAAAAGGAGGACTCACTGCCAGGGCAGTGGAGTAGGAGTTGAAGATGTTGATCCTGAACTCCTTCAGCGCTTTCTTGAAGACGACATCCACCATGGTGTCCTTCTTACCATCTTCAGACTCCAGGTCAGCGATCTGGAGGGACAAATGAGTTTCATGTAAACAAACTCAAGCAGCTGATAATGATAATTCCACTTCAAAAGAGGGTGTAAATGCATCTTCTCAGGCAATTTAAGCATATTAATATACAAAATATGAAGTTAATATACTATTTGTCGGATTTGTATGTGTGTAATAGTAGTAATAGTGTTAATGTAAGACTTTTAAAACATATTTTTAAAAAAAGAAAAGAAAATGACTTTTGCAACTGATGTCTGCACATTTGAGATTATTTCAGCACAACATCAGATGGCCACATTTTTAATAATAAAGTGTAAGATTTCCAATAAACAAACTTTGTTGTAACCTTCAGTGGTTCCCCTACTTCAAAAGATTTCACAAGAAAAACATTTTTTCTCACTTATCCCGTTTTATCTAAACACATGACGTTAATCTGTCCGCCCCAATACAAAAGAAGTGGAAGGGAATTTTGCTTTTGAAGCTCCCAGCGTTTAAAGATTACATTTTTTTTTAATTAATCTGCACTGTCTCTTGCCAGAAGTATTTTTCCAGTTAAACGGGATCATCTAAAGACTTCACTGTAAACGGTTAAATAAGGAAAATGTTTTATAAAATAAATAATCCCTGTGATAACTGATGACCCTGAGGTCTCTGTCTCCGGAGTAAGATGTGGCTGTTTCCTTCCTTAAAATTCACTGAGCATGACAAGCAAAATAATATCAACCTCAAGTCTCATAGACAGACATCTCAAAACCTGGACAAATTCAGCCAAAATCTATCTAATTTGGACGAACTGAGGTTTTAAGATTTGGAGGTTCTATTGTTGCTTTAGCAAAATTAGGATCTGTTCCTTTAAACTTTGTATTCTGAAGCCAGGGTTTCAGGTAACATGACGTCAGCACACAATGACAGCAGGTCAGGTAACACTTACTTTATTGTGTATATGTCTGTGAAGTTAGCCCTCTCACCTTCTTCATGAGGAAGTCATTCATGCTGCGGTAGTCGTGCGTAGAGGTCAGGATGTGCAGTGCGTCGTTTTGCCACTGGGCGGGTTCCAGAGCGATGCTGCTGATCTTCACACTGCGACGCCTCCTCATCTTCGGAGACGGCTCCTTGTTCTCCTTACTGTCCCTGACCACCCGAGAGGCGGCTGCCTCCAAGTCTGGACTGTGAGGTGGAGAAGGGCCTTCTGGGATGACAGACACATAGGTGGAGGCAGGTAGAGGAAGGGTGGATTTATAAAAAAATGTAAGAGTTAAGGTACTTAAGTCTGCATAGAATCTTTATAACACTTATTTTTTAAACCTATTAAATATGATTTTTTGTGTTTTTTGTTTTACCATGCGTCTCTCCAGCCTCGCTCATGCTGGCCTGCTTCTCTCTTGACAGTTTTTTCTCGCCATGCTTCGTCTTACTCCAGAATTTCATCTTTCCCCTCATCCGGCTAAACCACAAACACAATTGATTCATTTAAGATCAATAAATTCAAACATACACAAATGTCCACCAATAAAACCTAGAGGAAAAGTCTGATTAGAAACAATTAAAAGCATATCGGTTATTAAGGTGCAAATTTCCCTTTCAAACTGGCAAATTTGACCTCTTGAACATGTAAATTTTAGTTATCAGAAGCAGGAGTGTTTTTTGATAAGTAGTCTCTCTCGTGGTCTTACCTTCCGTCGTGGCTGGAGGTTTTCCTGAGAACCTCCACCTTGCCCAGGTCTCCTGACGACATGGTCTTATGGATCTTCTTCTGGTCTTTGTGAGATGGCTGGAGAGCAGAGAACAACAACTGGATGAGAACAATTTATTTTTTATTTATTTCAATGGAAGGTTTAAACAGGTCCAGGATGTGGTGGTTTACTGTTTGACACAGCTTGGCTCACCTATGTTTAATATTGGGAACCTTAAAGTCAGAAATAGTATGTTATGGAGGAACATCTTAATATAATTTGCTGTACATCATAGAGTGTAGAACAAATAAGTCCACATTATGGCAGTGAAAGCTTGTAAATTAGTGACTACATATTGAAGACATCTACTTTGTATTTTGTCTATGACCGTAATAAATGTATTGATATACTAACTCAATGTGAAATCAACAGCGATGTTGATGTTGAGATACTGAGAGAGAAACAGAAGTCATGCTCATAAGATCCTGTTAGAAAACGACGTTGTTAGTGAGAAGTTATTTGCTTGAGATTTCGACGATTCCAGCATGCAGGAGCAGCAGTCGGCGTGCAGTGCGACACGAGGTGCGATGTCGTGTTGTTGTTGAAGCAACTCATAAAAATATGAGTGGAGAAGATCTTCAGTCAGTCCTCACTGTGATAATCTCTGCTCACTGAAGAAGAAGTAGATACAGGGATACCTTACTGCACTGGCATTTTTAGTTTTAACCTTTGACTTTTCCTTCAAGACAGCTGACACACTGTGAAAAATGTTCCTCTACACTTCTTTAAGTGACAGACAACATTCCCACATCAATTTTCAAGGGTGCAAACAGCAGCAAAATAATCATTTGCCTTCCTTGATGTCTTAAACACTACTAGTGCTGTTAGTCAATTATTCAATAACTTGACCGACAGAAAATTAGTTGCCAACAGTTCCGACAGTAGATTAATAATGCCGGATTTTAATCCATCATAAATGCAAAACACACTGTTTCCAGTTTTTTAAAAGTGATGGGCTTTCTGCCTTTTTAAAAAAAGTTTTACAGCATCTTCAATGGGAATCTTTAGGTTTTTAGCGGTTGTTAGGACAAACAAGCATTATGAAGATGTTTTACAATATTTATTTTCACATCTTCCTCTAAATGATTAGAAAAAAAGCATAAATAATGAAAATAATTGTTTATTGCACAACTGTGAGGCAACACAGCATGTGTTTACTGAAGGAAAAATCTGAGATAAAACATCAAAATGTTGACGTATCCCTTGATAAAGAGAAATACTCTGGTGAGATGGAAAGTAAAGAAGTCTCAAAGTGACAGCTCAGATGACTCAGCTTGGGCTGAAACCAGCAGCCAGCAGAGCGACGTGCAGGAACAGTCACGTCAGACAGTGACGGCCTGTTTGAGTGAAACAGTCTCAAAGTAGTGAACAGTACGACCGAAGTGTGGTTAGCAGTGTTAAAAGGCTCCGCCCCTGCCGCTTAGCCAGATCCACCTGAGAAGAGGGTGGAGGGGGAAGCAGCCAGAGGTTGCTTGGAGGTCATGGGACCTCTGGAGATCCGGTATTTTACCATCTCGGAGTCACTGTGACAGTCCGCCTCGGGGTGGACACATGGGGGAGACAGGGAGGGGGGCAGGGTGTGGGAGTGGGCGGGGATGTAGTATTCATCGTCGTCGTCCGACTGGGTCGCCCCCTCAGAGTTACAGCGGGTGAGGAAGTCGGAGCGCGTCCGGGACATTCGCGCTTTCTTTTTGGGGCCGGGGCGGCCCACCTGCTTCCAGGCAACCACAGGGACAACAGGTCAGCCGCTAATGTGTGTTTGTACTGTTTATGTGTTTATGTAAGTAGCAAACCTTCGCAAAAATAACAGAAAGAAGCTACAGATACTCAATTAAATAACACTTGCACATAAATCTGTGTATACATGTGTGAATACATATATTTAACAACTTATAGTGAATTTCAGAAAACTTTATTTAATTAGTGAAAAAATGGCTAATCTTGAGCGTGGGAGGCTGTTCAAAGGGCCCACACAGAAGCGATCTGGTGACTAAATTCCTTTTCATTTAAACAGTCTTACATTATAGATTTCTACAGGTTTATTTTCTTATCTACCCGCTGTACATAATAGCTATGTGTGCTTATTTGTCCTGAATAAATCTGTAATGTAAATGTCTAGGCTGACATGATTTCTGTAAGTTCATTTTATGTATTTTTGTAAGCACAATAAGAGCTGTGAACATAAGAGTGAACATATGTGGCTATTTAAAGTGAAAATGATTCTGAGGTTTTATCAGAATATTTCAGCAGATGGTATGTATTATAATTAGCTATATAATAATGATTTCAAAAGGTGTATGTGTGTGTGTGTGTGTGTGTGTGTGTGACATACCTCTCTGTTTCTGGATCCAGCAGATTTGGAGTCGTCTCTAAACATGGCCAGAGATCTTTCCTGGTTCACCAAATCCTTATCTGACCTGCAACACAAAAAACAGACATTAGAAAAAGTTATACAAAAGTCTCAACTCTAATCCTGCAGAAAGGTCTCATTACTACTGTAGGGACATATGTTGGCAAAGTCTCTTCGCCCTTTGTAGGACGGAAAGTCTTTGCAAATTCAAACCATCAAAATATCTTAAACCCTCAAACTTGAAAATGATCACCAGCCTTAAAGCAACACTGCTATAATTAAGTTAGGTGCTTTTAATCTATAGTATGTAGTATATACAAATGCCACAAGGCTAATTTGCAATGCCTGTTCCTAGATGGGCCTGTACAACAATCATAAAACTCAAACCAAATACACAAGAGACAGTACAAAGACAAACTTAATAATAAATAACAACAACTAGAATAAAATAAAACCGCACAAAACAAGAAGCAGCGGTTTGTTGTAAAGGAACAGGATTAGGGTTTTACAGAATTTGTCCTTTAACACTATGTAAATAATAATTTTATAAACAAAAACTCATGAGGGTAGGACTGTAGTCTCTCTAACCTGCTGTCATATCCTTCGGCATATTGTGTCACTTACTTGGAGAAGGGCAGCTTGCGTCTGGGTGGAGAGAACACACTGTTGGAGGGTTTCTCCACCATGTTCACTATCACAGTTTGGCCTGAGCTCTTCTTCTGAGCTTTTGGAGGTTTGGTGTCCAGGACCGGGCTGGGAGCTTGCTGCACAGGCCGGACCGTCTTCCTCTGCTGCTGACTGGGGACAACAGCGGGAACAATGTCCTTAGGCTCAAGGACAATCTGGATGTCCACCTCTGAGGAGGAAATCCCGGGTACTTCTGGACTTGACCCACGGGCGGATGGTGATTGGTCGACTCTAAACACATCTCTCTTGGCCTGGGTATCAATCCCATGAGGCTGCTCCACCTTTGATGCAACCTCCAAGCCTGCAATGGGAGTCAATTGGGAATCAGTTGATGCTGCTTCTGTTTCCGGAGCTTTTTCTAGGGTTTGGGCTGCCAGCAGCTCCCCCTCCTCCACAGGGCTCTCCTTCTGCATACTGATCAACACCACGACAGGCCGTCGAGACGTAGACTCTCTTCTCTCTTTGTAAGATCTGCTGGGGCTTTCGAATTTTGGTTCATGAACTGGACTTTGGTCGGAAGCAATATAAAATGTTGCCCTCGGTCCGTCCACCTTGTTAATCGGCTCCATCACAGGCTTCTCATTAAAGTTTGAATCCCTCAGCCCCTCATGCAGTTGAATCTCGGGTTCTTGAGGTGCAGACGAGCCTTCGGTCTCCATGTCCTCCACACTGAGCAGCTCAAAACTTCCATGACTAACTGGGGATCCCCGAGGCGAATGTCTGTGATGGTCTTCCAGCTGACAGGTGCTGCTGTCTGCGGCCGAGTCTTCTTGAGGAGGACCTCCCATGCTGGTGGTTCGGACCTTGAGAAGCTCTAAGCTGAACTGAGCCTGCTCCAGCTCTCTCATCCGTCTGCTCTCTCGTTTGGACCGGTTCCTGTGACTCGTCTCATCTATGCTCCTGCTTCGCTCTGAGTCCTCCTCTTTTTCCGTCTCTCCTACGTCTAACAGGACAGCCTTTGAGTCTTCAGAAAGTTCTCCACAGATATCCTGGATGAATGCTTCCTGTCCTGATGAGGGGAGGTCCTCCATGGTTCCTGCATCCATCTCTGCTGGTGGACTCTGTTGTCTACTGAGTCTTTCATTTTGCTCCTTCACTTCACTGAACCTAAAGAGATTATTAGTGAAAAAATACAAAAGGCATAATTAACAACAGTCTCCACAGAAAGCAGAACAGAATATTATTTTATAACAACATGATTTTACATTAAGTTCTGTATTGTATTACAGTGTAGTTAAACCTGCAATAACATTTTTTTTGGCCACTTGGGGGCAGCAGAAACAACTGTGAGCACAACATTGACATCTTTTCACCTTTTAAGTTTGTTCGGCAAACTTGTAGGGAAACAGTTTGTCTGGCCTGATGATGAAATCTGATGAAAGTTCAATATTCACTCTCTTTTAGCTCTGATTTTGGTCTCTACCAGCTCGTGAGGGAAAGATCTGGCTCTTTATTAGCTAAGTGCTACGTTCTGTTCACCAGCTAATTGCTAACATTTCTGGCTCTTTAGCTGCTAAATGCTACACTATGATCACCAGTTGTTCACTGTGTCAGCTTTTTGGTGCAGAGCAGGAAGTGTACAGTGGGTTTTTAGAGCTTTGTCACTCAAAATAGTTGCCTGCTGAAACCGGAATTGATGCATTGTGAATTTGAAGCTTTGAGAGTGAATCAAAACAGGTTTCAAGAAAAACCAAAACAATGAGCTGAAAGAAGCTAAAATAGAAATGAGCAGAATTGCAGTCAGGTGATAATTAGAGAATTTCCTTACACACACAAGTTTTCATGTCATCCATTGTTAATACAATAAGATCGATAAAAGCTGCTTTAAAAATCCTCTCTCATAAAAAAGCAACAAAAGTTGTATTTCTTGCTGCAAAAAGATGCTGATCACAATATTCCTTCTGTCTCAAGGAAAGCTCAGATAATGTTTCCTGAAATGGAAACTAAAAAAGATGTGTGTCCCTTAAAATTAGTAATAAAACTAATTAAACTACAGTTGCAGTTAAACTACAATGTTTGCACGATAATATTTTTAGTCAAAAAGTCAAAATTACAACCAGTTTTTGTATTACTGTTATTTTGTATTGTGATTCAAGTCCTTTACTGAAATGTAATCCCCCAGGTGTACATTGGATTACACTAAGATTAATCTGATTTCCACGCATTATTATAAACTTGTGTTTTTGCATATTAAGTCTTTTAAAGTTAATTTAAAATAAAAGCCACAAGAAGATGATGATGATCTACTAAACTTCCCACCACACACACACGTGGTGTGACACTCGTGTTTTAACTCCTTCATTCACCTGAGTCGAGCCAGGTATCCCCTGCCCACCGCCTGCAGCTGCGTCACGCTCCTGTACGTCCGACAGTAACGATTCCTCTCCCTGAATCCTCTCCAGGCTGTTTGAACCGTCAAAGCTGCTAAAGATCTGCGATGACAGCAACGTCTCCAGCTCCTCTGAATGACGATGGCAGAGTCCTTCCACTGCAGGAATCTCCTGCGCTCCCTGTAGCTCCTCCAGGCTGCCTGCAGACACAGCGCCGCCTCCTCCTCATCATGTGAGTCGATGGTGGAGTCTCTGAGGAGGCAGCGTCGCCACCATCGCTGCAGGAAAACAAAAAAGGAAACTACTTTTACAACACTGCGCATGTTACCCTGAAACCTACTTCAGGTGACGGCCAAATAACTAAGTGAAGTTTGGGGAATTTGATATTTATGTTATTCATGGCATGCTGCAAAGTATGACTGACTTATCTGGCACCTGCATCTGGAAGACATCACTGACATTTTTGACTGATTCAAACAGGCTGAAACGCCTCACGTTATTTTGATTAGACCCTGGAATAACTCTCATTTTTTCTGTTTAAAACATGTGTTAAAAGTCAGATTGTATTCTTGCCACATGCAAACAGAAACATTATCAGCAAGCTACTGAAAAATGGCTAACTTTGCTAATTAACATCAAAGATTTCAGATAACCTTTCTCCATCTTAAAATAACAATTACCTAACCTCAAATAGATTGGAGCACAAAACGCAGTTTGCAGTATACATTCATGCTTTATTATTCTTCTCATAGATGTTATCAGCGCTTCATTGGCTCCTGCTCAGTGTTTCACTGTTTCTGGGTTTGTTTTCTTTCAGCCTGACAAAGATTTGGACAGCTCCCCTCTGAGGGCTCTTCCAGAGAAAACATACCGCCTGAATGCAGTGTTTTCTCCCTCCGTCAATCCTCTCACTGTTTGCTTTCTTTCCTTCTCTCTCTCCCTCTGTCTCTCTTTCTTTCCTCAGACAGATGTAACAGTATGGGTCTGCAGTCTGACAACATATCTGTTCTTTTCCTTCTCAAAATCACTGATTCAAGTCCCTTTTTCAGATTTACAAGCTTGACTTGAAATAGCTCTGATATAAATACTTAAATATTCAGTTAGGAAAATAAAATCTCTCTTTAATGTTGTTGTTTAAGACATTATTAATCGTTTAGTCAACCGACACATTCAGTCAGCTACTGTCCCTGAAGAGAAACCAGACACCAGGCTGAGAAGCAGTGTTTTGCTGTCTTTGGGTTGAAAGTTTAGGGCATGTTTCATCTCTGACCCCTCGCACCGTCACTGATGGATGTGGTTGAGTGCAACCACACCCAAAACCGATGGCACACAGTCCTGGAGTACACCTGTACACTGCAGCAAGATGAAAGTTAAACCACTGCAGGTCAGCAAAAGCAAGACTTTGATGGATGTTAACTCACTGTTTTAGTGATCTCACAGGTTTTAATGGTAGGAATCTTATTTTGGAATGAAAGCCAATCCCTCAAGAAGACAGACATTAGAGAGTGAGAGCAATAACAGCCAGATGAATAACTAGAAACTGTCCTAAGGGCATAAATGTGTATCATCTCTAATCGAGTGACTATATTTAGAGACATTACCTTGTATTTCAAGAGTTAATGCAATGCTATTAATCACTTAATGCGTAAACAGTCTCAGGCGAAGTAGCCTTAATGGACTGTGGAAACTCCTCCAGAAACGTTGGCGGGAAGAAACTCTGCTGGTGCACGACTCTTAAAGTGATTCATGATGCACTTACAGCAATAATTTTATAACTAATCAGAATATGAAATTATGTTTCAGCTGCATGAGTGAGACCACAGCAACAGGGATGTTCATGACCTCTTCTTTCTACCACGACTTCTCACCTGGATGACACAGGTGGCTCTCCTCATGTTGACGAAGTGCTTCCTCTCCAGCACGGCCCTGAAGCGCCGCTGCAGCGTGACGATTCGCCGCAGGACTTCCTGGTGGAGGGAGGTCTGAAGGCGCTGACGTTCCGCCTCCCGCAGGAACACCTACATCATACGGGGAGATTTAAATTAGCGCTGCAAGATGGTACATAAGAAGGAAACCGATTGACTGATTTCTAGAAATCCTACCATCGTGTTGCCCACTTGATACCCAGCAGGTGGCAGGTGGATCCGTCTGAAAAACTCCCTGATGCCTGACTTGGTTGGACTCGTGCCTCGAGGCAGCAGCACAAAAAAGTGACGCACAAAGTCCTGCAACATGGTGTCAGAAAAACAGTTTGGACACAGTGAGGCTTCATGGTAGTTTCCCGTGAAGAACAGAATATAATTAATCATCTCATTATATTAGGAAAGCCTGCTCTTTCAAAATCAGACACTGACTATAAAACAGTCCTAGTAAACCAAAAACTGTGAATCTCAACATCTTGCCATGTTTGTGCAGCAATAAAAAGTAAGATTAGAATCAGAAGCAGCTTTATTGGCCAAGTATGTTGAGACATAAAAAGGATTTGGCTTGTGTTTCTGATGGTTCACAGTGTGCTTACACACAGTGCCAAGAGCAAATATGCAGAATGATTCACATTAACATACAGCTACAGAGAGGATAAACAAAAACAAACAATCCTAAACATATAGTATATGCATGAGATACAAAGAGATACATACAACCCTGAATCCCAAAAAGGTTGGGACACTGTTTCAAACATAAATAAAACAGAAAGTGATGTCACCACTTGGTGACATGGACTTGGGAACACTTCCTAACTTCTGTTGCAAATGATTGGATTCTGTTTTGATTTATATTTTACACAGCATCACAACTTTTTTGGGATCGGGGTTGCAGAAAGCGACAATAAAATGAGCATTACAACGGGTAAACAGTATAATCTCTATCACTGCACTATGAACTAACTGCCCAATGCTACAAATACACAACATTGTAATACTAACATGGCACAGACAGTAGTAGGGGTTGGATTACCTGGAAGGTGTACTTGATGCTGTATCCTGATTGTCGGATCCGGACGGTTTCCAGCATTCCTGTGTATCTGAGCTGTCTGAGCACCAGGCTGTCATTGAAACGCAACGGCAGCTGAGGAACACAGAGAGAAAGAAGATGTTAAAACAATACAATAGAATCAGCAGTCAGTCATGAAGAGAAGTTCTTCTGCAGCAGAAATTACCTTCTCAGCGTTGGAGCGAATACACTTGACAAAGTACGGCTCTGATTGATCAAGAGTCTCCATCAGCTTATTGAGGGAGGCCTGCACACACAAACACAAAGCCATGACATCACATCATTACTCAATGTGAAGAAAAATATCACTGATGTATAAAAATCTGTGTGTATCTTGTACAGTAGTCATCACAGACTGCTGCTGCTGCTGAGTCACTAATGTTGTTGTAATTCACTGATCCTCCAGCAGAGGGCGCTGGCAGCACTGACCTGGAACTGAGCGCTGATGCTGGGCGGTTTCTTCTTCTTGTGCAGGTGAAGCAGAGACTTGGTGATGCGGTCGTGGAGCAGCACGCTGCTCAGGTAGCGCAGAGACTTCACATCCAACAAGTGCTGCAAACACAAAAACACATCATATATGAACCTGTGTCTGTCAGCTGATACCTGCTGTGAGACCTCTGATAACTGTTTCTGCAGGGGCTCTCGTGTGTCTTACCTTGGGAAGGGTCGGCTTGCTTTTGCAGTTTTTGTTTCTCCTAAAGGTGAGAAATGTTGTTTTTAAAAACAGATATTATAATAATTCAGAGTGGGACAGTAACATTTACAGGAGTATATACATTCATTAATGAAATGGACTATTTTTATTTTCAAAATTGATGCAGTGGAACCAGAGATACCCAGTGAGTACATTTACTCAAGTACTCTACGTAAGTACCAATATCCTCCCTTTTAGTCCACACATGATTGTGTCTGACTCACAGTAGGATGCCCTGAGCTCTCTCCAGGAGCTTGCTGCTCGTCGAGTTGAGGAAGATGCCATCTTCTTCCAGGGCGGGACTTCCTGTGGAGGACATGCGACCGGACCTGGAGCTGCGTCCGTTACAGCCAACACCGTAGCCATCCCTACAGAGGCAGGGATGGAGAAGTTTGTTGATAAGTTTGTTGATACACAAGAGTATTTTCAGATAATGTTAATAACAGAATTTGTCACTTTCTCTGAATGAAGACTATCCAAGGACCACAGCACACACTGAAGACAGAAAAACAAAATCTCTATGTCCTTGAAATGTGTTGCTTTGTGTTCACTGACTTTTTCTGTAATAGCACAGCGTGCAGGTTGTTTAATTTAAGAAAAAAAAGATCCTACTTTTTGTGATGAGGGCTTTCTGTTTTCAGTGCGGTATTGAAAGGAGTATCAAGTATCCTTTTTTTATGCTAGTGTTATACCAATGTTTAAAATTCTGGTATCAACCTTAAAGTATAGTGTCATACTCACCAGCTGGCCTTCTCGTTCAGGGCGTTGGTGCCTTGAAGATCTGACAGAGGTGTTCGAGGATTCTTCCTAGTGATACCTGGAGAGGAGAGGAGAGGAGAGGAGAGGAGAGGAGAGGAGAGGAGAGGAGAGGAGAGGAGAGGAGAGGAGAGGAGACATATGAGATTCAAAGCTGACACATCTCCACTGCATCTCCAATCACAGCAAAAAGATCCAACTCTTCCATTACTTCACCTTTGACCAGCTACAACCACCACCTCATTGTTGTTACCAAAGACTGCATTTTTTTCCCAGAATTTTCCCAGTTTTTTCCCAGCTACCTTTCCTTTATCTCTCTCGTATCTGGCTGCTTTGCTGCTTTCTCTCCTGCTTTCATCCACTACTAACGCTTCATCTTACTCTTGTCTTATACTGACATTACTTTTCCTGCATCAGTCCCAGGGGTTTTGTGTGTGATTGTGTGGTTCTGGCAGAGGAACATGTGTTTCCAGTTTACTGGAAGGAATGAAAAGAAAAGTTCTACTTTTTGGGAAATACACTCATTGTGTTTCTTGAAGATAGCTCGATTAGAAGAGTGATTCCACTCTCGTGTCGGTACAGTAAGTATGAAGCTACAGCCAGCAGCCTGTTAGCTTAGAACAAACACTGGAAACAGCCCGACCCAGCTGACCACCACCTCTAAAAGCTGGACTGGTACCACTAACTTCCTGGAGTCTCTGCTGGTCGCCTGGCAGCTGTAATGGTATCAATCTCCTCATCTGACTTTTAACATAAGATAGAATTGAACCTATCACAGTGTTTGTTTACATCATCAAAGACGTTCTCTACGAAGATGTTCGCAGTAAAAGCCCACATCTTCAAATCCCACAGCATCAGTTTGTGACACAGGATTTCCATTTTTCAGTCGAGATAACCTTTGTTGACATTGCCAGAGTTATTTTTCAGACTTGACATTTCCTCCACAGCCACACAAAGACATGACACAACTGTTTTCACAGGCTGATTAGTACTAACCATGACTAGTGCGCTGATGTTCATGTGTAAAATCAGTGGAGTTTTCCTTTAGTGGAGGAAACTCTTTGGGGATTTCACTTGGAAATTTCTTTGGAAATCAATTTCAGTAATGAGGACGACCAGGAAATCTGGGGGCGTCATTAGACGTTGCCGGTCCTCGTGGGCCTGATTCATTTCTCTGATCGCTCAAGTGTGAGAACATGTTTGGTTATGAGCTGCTGCTGTGAGGTGAGTCAATCTGACCAGAGCTCAAAATGACACAGATTTCCAATATCTTATTAAAAGCAGTGTAATAAAACCTCACTGAGGCTGAGAATCATCAGTGATCCATCACTTTTTCAATACAGCCTGGATTGATTTCTTTCACTGGGCTGAGCTCAGTGAGGGAACTCTGATTGGGATTTCAAAAAATGGGAAATAGAAGCACCTTGATTTAACAGACCTTATCGACAGGAATCCATGCCAATATAATCCCCATTAACAGGGAGCACCTTTCACATAGTGATTAAAGTTTACTGGGCGTCTTTTGTTCCTGACACATTTTTACTCGCTCCTGGCTCAAGTCCTGCACCTCTATGGAAACAGCACAATCATGGCTACAAGTAGAGACAACTCAATAATGTCTTTTAAACAGTATAAATAGAGGACTAAAAAAGCAGTTACATCTTTTTGATAATTCTTTTTACAAAAATGTACCTAAAAAATGTATATTTAAAAATTCAGTTTGAACTCGAGCCCGACTGATTTTTGGTTTGGAGCCAGTACTGATATCAGGGAGTGAAAAATTCCAATATCGATATATTGGCCAATAAATACACATTTTTTGCAATGATCCTCAATTGTGGTTATCAAACACTATTATATTTGTATTATATTAAAAATATATATATATTAAAATGTCAAGTTTTCATTTAAAACAGCCATGAATTTTAAATTATTTGTACTGGACTGAAACAATTATAAATCACATATAAATTATAAATTAATGTACGTGTTTTAGTCTCTTCTACCCTCTGAAAACAACTCCACTAAATGATTGAGGCACCGAAGCATTAACCATAAAGAAGTTACCTTCATCACTTTTATACCTGTATGGTCCATTATTATTTTTCAGGGGAATTTCTCAATTTTTGCGGTCAAATGTCAAAAATCTTTAGAAAATCTGTTATTCACATTTCACAATATGGCAGTGAGTCTTGAGGTATTTGGCGTCACTTACTGTATTTCTCATCTTTGCATCTTTGAAGGATCTCGAGGCTCCTCTGGTGAACCGGGTGATGAAGGAAACTGAAGCTGTCGACGGTTTTGACAACAGCACAGGGAACGGCTGCATCGTTCCCTAAAACACAGAGAGGGAGACACAAGGAAACTTCATGTTTTGCAATGAATATCATGAAGGAAAAATATTTTCATATGTTAAAAAAGAAAATAGAAATTATGAGTAATCTGAGGATATAAAGAAGAGATGAAAAGGAGAGAGTGTTGAGAAGGTGAACCAGCGAACAGGAGAAGAAAAGCAGCAGACAGGCGCAGAACAAAACAAAAGGAGAAGAATTAAAGAGAGAATTCTTCAAGTGAAAAGAACAAAGACACAAAGCCCTCTGAGATAAGTCAGTGATGACACTTTCAAACACTCTGCACTGTAACATTCCTCCCAGTTTGTGAAAATAAATACTGAAGTAGATCAAACCCTCTCTTCTTCTTCCTCCTCGTCATCATCAACAGCAGAAGCACAACTCACAGTAAAAACTCTTCATCTCCTCTAACACACCATGTTGTTCTTGGCCCAATTAAAACAGGAGTTTGGACACCGCAGCATGAGAACAGTTTTTCTTTACAGATATTAATCACAGTTTAGTCTAACTACGTGTGTTTGTGATGAAGTTAAGATCATCTATCACATCATACATTTTCAGGGCCTTTAACCTTTAAGCTGCTCCCCCATTTCATGATCATACTGGACTTAGAGACGTTTCCTCACCAGTTTTCTTGTGGGTGTGCCTGCGGCCGGCCTCCCTGAAAGCCACCAGGGCTCTGAAGTAGGCTCGCAGCACGGCCCAGCGGAAGGTCGCCACGGGGTCGATTCCCATCAGGCTGCAGATGAAGGCGTTCTTGCTGCTCTTGAGCAAGGCAACGATGTCAGGACGCATATGGTCAGTGTTCTTCTCCCTGAAGTCCTGAATGAAGGAAAGACACAGTGGAGGGTCAGTTACTCTTCAGGACTGAGTTTGTAGCTCCATAATAATACACAGACGATCATAAAGTGCCTGATTCTTTATCATCTCATGAACACTTTCTTATCAAAAGGGCAAGTTTAGCAGCTTTTGTATGTATCACAACATCAAGATAGAAAAAATCCCAAACACAGGCAGAAAATATTGGCTTGTTCTGGACAGTGTGTGTTACACAGTAG
The DNA here is from genome assembly GCF_040436345.1 of Pagrus major. Lineage (NCBI taxonomy): Eukaryota > Metazoa > Chordata > Actinopteri > Spariformes > Sparidae > Pagrus > Pagrus major. The sequence goes on along the minus strand of NC_133222.1, from coordinate 19,279,953 downwards.
AGATCCAGTTGGTAGAACAGTTTACAACTATTTATAGGCAAATCTTCACTGTCATTACGCCATAATTAAAGGATAGATTTAGACAAGAGGATGGATACCACTGTTATTTCTGTCTGTTGAATATGAAGATTGAGTCAACAGCTGGTTAGCTTAGCTTAGCATAAAGACTGGAAACAGAGAGAAACAGGTAGCCTGGCTCCGTCCACAGGTCCACAACTAACATCTACCAGCACCTTAAAGCTCAATAGTTAACATGATACATCTTCCTGATTTTAATCCGGACAAAAACTGTAATTTAAAAATGACATCCTGTCGTTCTATTGTGGAGTGAAGGGGTGGGGTAGGGGCTATTGTTTAGATGGTCCAGTTACTGCCTGTAATCTCTGGAACTTTTTTTGCCTTAAATTTTCATTCTGAAGTAAAAACTGATTGCATGATGTAATGGCTGTTAAAAAAAAAGGGCATTCACCCGTTGGAGAGCTCTGATGTTGTGTCCAAGTCTGTTCCTTTGCTGATATGTGTTTTTACCATTCTTTCTTCTTGATCAAAAACTTCCTACGTATTTATACAGTGCTTTGTTTTGGACAGTAGGTAGGCTGTTAGTGTTAGCCATGTCACTAATGTTGTCTTTGTGACAGCAGCGCCAACAGTAATACCACAGAGCAATGCTCAGCAAAGTTGTCTGTTTCCACTTTAAAATAACCACAACTTTTGTTTTTTTCACTGCATGAAAAGTGGGACTTTTGGCAGTGAGCAGCATTATAAATTGCAGTGGAAGTTTAGGTAAACGACTTTTCACGAGAATGTACATGCAGCAAAGAAAACTGCCAGGATCTGCCTGTTTTAGACCTAGATATTCAATTTCTTGCAGCTTTACTAGCCTGAGAAGCTCGGCAGTTGTCTGGATTAAATGAACGAAATATCACATGTTGATTAGTGAACTTTAGGTGTGATTGTAGGCAGATTTTGGACAGAACTGGGCTCGCAGTTTCCCTTTGTTTCCATGCTTTATGCTAAGCTAAGCTAAGCTAACTGGCCAGTGGCTCTAGCTTCATATCTGACAGACAGAAATGAGAGCGGTGTCAATATTCTTGTCTAACTTTGAGCAAGAACGCAAACAAGCACATTTCCCAAAATACTGAACTATTCCTTTAATCTCCGTATTTGGAGTGAGAAATAAAAAACAAATCTGGAAATACATATTTAATTCCCATCTCTTTTCATATTATTTTCTGTACATATTTCACTTCTGTACATTATATATGAGGTGCAAACACACAGTTAACCACCATCTCTTCTTCTGCTCCATCTGTCTGTAAGCAATTAAATATTTCGACTGAAGCTGTGCTATGATAACAGAGCCATGAACTATAAACCCTTCAACACTCTCTCTCTCTCTCTCTCTCTCTCTCTCTCTCTCTCTCTCTCTCCGTATGATACGAATCAGCTGTGTGTTCACCACCGAGCCAACGTCAGACACATTTCACGACTGTGGCCCTTGCTGCACAGTTCACACCAAACAACTCCTTGGCTCGCAGCAGATACGGGATACCTTTCCACATCCACGATAACCAACTGTTACAGATTTATATTATACAGTCAAACAACAATACGCTCGGCCCGCTCCAGCACATGTGCTTCTTATCAAAACGCAGCTGGGAAGCGAACAGAGAATTTGATTTAGCTGAAAAAATAGGTCGACACAACAACAAGTGGGTCTGCTGCGGATTTCTTAAAGGTTTAAGTGAAGTGAGAAGAAGCTTCATTCATCTGCTCACAGTTTTGATTTTACACTTTAAACACACAGACAGAAGAGTTCTGTTTAATTTCCTTTTTTAATCTAGATCACAGTTTTAATCCAGATCCAATCCTGATTCGCACCAAAGCATCATCACTTCATTTAATGGCCATATTATATCTTTCCTCATCGTTAGACAATTAAAACTTTGTTATGAGTGCTCGATTTATCTACCATACTCACATATATAACATAACATACACCCTCAGATTTTATGAAGAGTGACTAAAAACATTTTTTCTTCACAAAACTATAGATGCCCAGCCCAGCTCACTGCTCTGCCAAACCTCCAGACAAGTGACTGTTCACGATTGCTATAGTTTTGTCCGTGCATGATGATTAAGATGTTTGTGATTGAGCATTAATCCGGATTGCGGTTTGCCTCTGCTTTGTTTTGCTGTGCTACGTTTCGAAGCATGAGTGACTGCTGGCGATGACATGTAAACATTAAGGTTTACAAGGTTGAGATTTAATCTTCCTTCATGACAAATCATGTTATTTTTCTTTAAAAAACACTCACATTTGGTTTGGGTATTTTAATGTAATAGCATTGTTCTCGTGTGTCATACTTTCTCTGGGTTTGAACATTGTTGGGAACATTTGGGATAATGTAAGTGTACAACTCAACGAAATATATATAACAAAGGTCTAGTTGTGTTCGTCATTTTAATGCAAAGATGTTACATATTATAACTTTGACTCATGTAAAAAAATAACATATACTGACAAGCAGGAGCGTGCGTCTCACCTTGACTCCGTACTTGACTTTACCAGCGTAGTGTCTGATAATGAAGGCGGGCTCCATGACAGCAGGGAACTCGATGTAGCTGTTTCCTTCATGCTGACGCTTGAACTTGTCCAGCAAGGTCTGATTGGAAGCCTGGGGGAAACTAGAGGAAACAGGGATTTCATCAGGCACAGGTTCAAAACACAAATCATCGTTGAAAGTTGACATTATGAATAAATCTCTGATAACTCAAATAGAGGACTTTTCCTCTGGAAAACTCTCTTTCTGCAACAGCCATCTGTGTCTCTTCAAGAAGGCATTCCATCCATTTACTGTTTTAGACCACGAGGCAGTGCCACTCTAGCAGCTGATCACATGCATTTCTCAAAATTTGGGAAAAGAAATAGTATCTTGAATTCCTTTCCTCTAACCCTCGGGGATTAAAACTATGACAAATGTAATGCTCCAGCTCAAATTTAACCAAAGTTATTTCCACATTCTTCACCTTTGCTTCATGGAAATGTAACCCTTTCTCTACTATGCTTGGGCGGCTGGATCAACAAACCTAAAGGGATGTTGCATATCATCTTAAACCTCTCCTCCTTGCACCTCTGCTGGCAGAAGTATATCCGCAGGGGTCTTAAAGCTTGATGCAGTTACTGTAGAAATGAACCCCCACACTCGCCCCCTACCCTGCAGTAACCTAATCCACTTCTCCAGAGGCCCCAAAGCCCCGTGAGCTCCACTAACTGTGAATGATGAGATCTGTAAGAGTCTTTCTTTCTCTCTGTGTAATCATTTAGCATGAAGCCCCTTCCTGTGGCAGCATTAAACCCCAAGAGAGACCCTGTCCCCCTTTATTTTTTCTTTAGAGATCCCCCTTTGACCCTAATTCTCTAAAACTGCTCCACCTCCTGACAAAAACACACACATTTATACATACAAACATATACACACCATTTGGTCCATTCCAGGTGTTATTAGATCCAGATGAACCAGCTACACTAAGTGGCAACTAAGATGACAGCTAACATAGATAAATATGGCTGTGTGTGTACCGCCTGATGTGTTTTTATGCAAGGCGGGCGGCAGGGCGCTGGATTTGATTTACGAGGAGAAAGGTGCAGAGGCGGAGTGCTGACCTGCAGGAGGAGAGCGTTTCACAACCGAGAAAAATTCAACTGACCCAGAGATGCAGGCGGAGGAATAAGCCTGTCTTCATGCTTTAGTTAAGCCCAAGCAGAAGTCCCAGTGTTGATATCAATCAAGCTAATGAGCAAAAAACCTGCACAGGGAGCAGTTTGTCTATTCGACTTAAGACGCGCTTTCGCAGGGTGATCAAAAGGTCGTTTCAACAAAGCATGCTACGAAGAAATATGTTTGGCTTTGCACAACATTCTGACACGTAAGAATGTAAATTATGAACACGCCAATGAAGGCACTGAAAACCTACACAGGGAAAAAGCCCAGACTCTAAAGCAAAATCATGCTTTAACTGCATGCAGGTGTACAGAAAGTGTTTTTTTTCTTCAATTAAATATCCTTTCCGCATGCTTGGTGCTACTTATTTAGATATCATTTGAAACTTTTCTATTTGGCTTCTTAAAGTGTCGGCTGTATTTCAACGGGTGACGTACTTGCACTCCTCGTCGAGCAGGTGGAACAGTGCTGTGGGTTTCTTGCTGATGAGGTTGATGCAGCCGCTGTTGTCGATGTAGTCGATGTTGTGCCAGGTGATGCCCTCTGCCCTGTACTCCTCCTGCAGGGAGAAACACAGAGGAAAGAAAATGTGGGTAAATACTTGACATTATTGACTTTTTTTTTAACCTTTACCTGAATGAGACTGACTCAACACTTCTTATATTGACGTTTACATACAACTACAATAGTACAGCTGGCCACAAGAGAATAATCTGGGGGTTTGTTAAACATTTTCATGATGGTTTCAGCGGGAAATTTTTCAGCACTGAGAGATTCAAAGAGACAAACCTGCTCTCAACAAAGAGGCACTGAGAGTAAGTAAGTAAGTGGGTAGACAAGATGGTAAATACTTTATTGCTGCCATTTGGATGTTTACACAAAAAGATGTACATCGCGGGGACAACCAGAGATGATGTGTTTTACGTGAAGAATGAAAGAACTTAATGTATAACATGCCAAATTTACAAGGCCTAAATAATTAGACTACAGCACCCCCAAAAGTGACTTCCTGCATCCCTGCCCTGAGGCATCACTCAGTTTTTGGTCTTGTGCTGCGGTATGGCCTCTGTGACCTCTGCTTATTTACTATTCCAACTTCTTCTTCAGAAGTAAAGTTTGACTCAGATGCGTTCCTCTTGTGCACACTCACCACCGTATAAATACAACAAGTCTGAGCGAAGCTTTCACAGCACTAAAAACCTGAATCCCCACTATGAAAACACCTGGCTGCTAGTTGGTCGTCAGTTGGTAACGTCTACGTGCCTCCAGGGGCCAATGACGACTGAAGTATATGACCCATGTCCCCTTAATACCCCTGAGGGAGGAACCAGTTACAGACACCAGTTACGATCCCTCTGCCAGCTCAGATGAAAAGTGACGGGAAGGTCAGTCCGTAACGTTCCTCTCTCTCTCTTGAAAGCTACCGTTCAGGTACATTTGAGCGAGGTATGTAAACAGTTTCAGGTAACAGTGTGTCTTACTGTCGGCCTGCTGGAAAAGAGCATGAACACTCTGCAAACCTTTAACTGAATATCACTGAACATTAACGGTCAGCAGCAGCATGAAGGCAGTGAGCCCAGCTGAACAAGAAGAGAAGAAAAGGAGTGTCTGTTTCAGATAAATCAATAAAAATAACGGTAAAAGCACCAATGGCAGCCAACTAATTGCATCCCCCAACACCGTATAATGGAAAGAACAACATAATGGTAATTTTGCTGTTCTTAGAGCCTTGCCAGTAGTTGGATGAAAAGCGGTGGGGTCATTACAAACAAAACGATTTATCTGTTGGAAGCATGAGTGTGCTCGGAACATTTAATAGCAATGAGCCTATTACATTATGTCAGATCTTGGGTGCACCTTTGACAAATTGCTCCTCTGGGGAACATGAATGTGCTGAGTACATTTCATGTGCTTTCACACTGATGTTTCTTTAGTTTAAGTGGGAATTTTGTGCTCATGGTGGTGCTAAAACAAAGAGTCTCTTTCTATGGATACCATGAATATGCATGTCAATTTCATGAAAACCCAGAAGTTCAGATATCCACTTTCAAATTGTTTTAATGGACTTAGATTAATGGACTTTTTGTATTGCTTTTCAAAATTGAAGTTACAAAGCTTTGCAGGAGGAAGAAATGTGCACAATGGAAAACCAGATAAATAGGTTTTAAAAATGAAAATGAGAAAGTTTTGACATACTTTCCCAAATGTTCATTGATTTGGCTTCTGTAAAACTTTCAAGAGGGATACTCTAAATTCAAAATAGTGTCAGTGAGCGAAATCACTCTGATGGGCTGCAAGAAAAGAGAAATGGAAAAACAAAGGGAAAGCCCCTTGAGCTTGTCACAGTAGTATCCATGTGTTCACCCATTCTCCTCTGCCTCTTCACCAGCACCATTTTCAACTTTTAATCAGGCATATTTTTTATTAGAAGTCGCCATATTAGTGAGAGTGGCTTAAAAAAATGCTGCTTTAGCAAAACAACTTTTCGTATATCAACAGAGAGGTATTTCCTTTCACACAGGCACAGAATTACAAGTACTAGTCTTTGCGGTGTGTTCAAGTGCAGCTTTTTGGCAGACGTAAGGTGACGCAACAGTCGATCTTTGACGCAGTTTGTTCTTTGATGTTGGTGTGTCAGGGCCTGAAGCATCCCGGCCTGCAGACATTCACAAAACATCCAGCATGGATAATGAATGTGCATAATGATTGGGGCTATCAGCTAAATAAACCCAGCAGGAAACATGACGATAATGATCTGTGTACAGTTGTGTGTTAGCATGTGCGTACTGTAAATATTTTGAAGGTGTAATAATGTATTTGTCTCCACATCTGCATCCTGGCACCACTTTGTATGCATCTATTAAAGGGTGCATTTATTTTTGAACTACCATTATAGTAATTAAGGAAAGAATGTAGAATATTGTGACCATCAATCACTGGAACGAGACGGCAGTCAAGTATTCAAAACGGTTTCAACATATGCGACACCTCTGCCCTCTCCTCAATTTTTAGGCTGCCGAATCACTGACGAGGCATTCGGAACATGTGGTGAGTTTGTTTTCGTTCAGGCGTTGATCAGGCAAAATGAAAACAGAGCCGTAAAAAAGTCGCACGCGTGTGCTTTTGTTTAGATCTCATCAAGCCGAGCACTTAGCGACGGCTGACTCAGTTCATCTGGCTCACTTTGTTGTGTCTGTGAGAGAGTTTGTGAACACATGTGTTGACTCGGAGAAAGACAATTAGATGCAGACACTCAGATAAAAAGAGATAAACACGCACACGTTCATCAGCCATTATATTACATAGGCACATTTACGTAAACAGCTGGGCCCGGCGGTCGGAGGACTGCAAAGCTGTGACTCAGTATGTGAGGCACGCAAAGATGATGGTTCAGTTATGATTTGACTAACACCAGATTGGGCCAGCGAAAGCGAGCCGAGTTTCATCATGAGGTGCCCATCAGATCCAGCAATGAAGAAACAGCTGCTTTAGGAGAATTATTTTGAACACTGTATGAGAAGTCTTCAAATTTTCACATGACCTCCGATGACACCAGCTGCTACTGTCTGAAGTAGAGCTTAAACAATTCATTACTGCTCAGTTGATGAGCAGAAAACTAAATGGCAACTTTTTAAAATAACTGTTTCCTAAAATCTGAACTTAACTTCTGAATTTGGGTTATCTATAACGGACATTGTTCACTATTTTCTAACATTATCTCAACAAAATGATGGTTGAGAAAATAACTAATTGTTGGTTGCAGCCCTTGTCTGAACATATTGGTCCTCATGTCCAGTGGTGTGGGGTCCTTGCTGGTTTATTCTTCTGCAGGCTGTTTGAAGCCCTGATATAGACTTAGAATGGCAAGTGAATGCAATGAAAAATTGCATTCATCGGTAAAATAGAAAAAGCATCAGTTCTCTGGACCCTGAGGGCAAACTTGCAGAGTTTAGAGAGGATTGGGGAATTAAATCAAAACACTGCAGCAGATAGGAGAGGTCGGATGAAAATGACAGACTTATCTAAAATGGAGACAGTAAAACAACAACAGCAAAATGTAAGTCAGAGCATCTCAGAGCACATGGCCATCACTTTATCAGATTACATGCAGCTTCCTCTGGAGCCACAAAAGGCTTTATACTACTTTATTCACATGTGCAGTAGTAATCCCCTAGACCTGTAAACACACCTGTAAAGTTGGTGGAGTTACCCTTTAAGTACTTATTTCACTGCTGACATTCCCTGATGTCCACCATATGTATGATTAATAATTTCAACATTTCTGGAAGCACAATCAGTGTCCCCAAAACTCACACTGAAATACATGAAGCTACGCTTTGTATTGTCCACTGACCACTTTCAAAAGAGAGACATAACAGTGAAAAGATACAGATGTAAAAATCTCCAAACCAAATCCAATTTGTAGGCAACAAATGCCCTCAGGCTTTCTGCTGTGCTGAAGAAAGCAGGGAGATCTGTTGCGGTGGTTGTTAACATCCCTTCATCTGTTAGTCAGCTCTGTGTCTGTCCTCTGAAATGTGTTCACCAGCATTGTGGTTGAGGAGAGGTGAGGGAGGCCGTGGGTGTTTTTGTGCAGTTCTCCACGTCTGCTGCTATCTCTCAATTTCTTCTTTCTTTAGATTTCTCCCTCCCTCAGCGCCCTCCTCTCTTGTTATGACAGCAGAGTGTTTTTATCGAGCGGACAGGAGGAACAGTGGTGCAATCATGTGAGCTGGAGCAACTTCTGGTGGTTTTTAAAAGCACACAGAGAACTGACAGAGACATGTGCGCTGTGTTGTCATTAAGCGAGCTCTGATCTGTGAGTGGGCTGTGCTGTTTGTGGTCCGGCTACAAAGAGCGCAACTGGGACTCGACCAGAATGACTCATAAAAATGACGTCAAGGAATGAGCTGAACTGTGTGATTGGAAGAAGGGTGTAGAGGTCGGAAAATCTGCATCGAGACATCAAAACTTTGCTCTTCAATCTAGGGATAATTGACTTTATCAGGATTATTTAGGAGTGAGGAACAGTAACAGTAGGCAGCAGGAGTCTCTTCTTCTTCTTCTTCCTCTTCTTCTTCTTCTTCTTCTTCTTCTTCTTCTTCTATCACATGAAGGTAAACCTGTCCACGTTTGTTTTTTCTTTACGAATCAAGACATCTCATGCGTTAAACATGATACTGTGTTTGCCTAAGGCGGCGGTGGCTGTCATGTGTTTTCCTACTTTGATATACCGTCCTCACAGAGAAAAGAAATCAAGCACCAATTGGCATGTTGAGTGTAAACACTGGACACACACACACACCCTCCTCCATCTCACTGAGGGTTTGTAGTTGGTGTGGTCCTATTAGCTTTGGCTGCCGTTCCAAAGGTAAACACACACTGCTGATAAGACCAACTGATTGGTCGGAGGGGGGTGAAGCTCGGAGGACGGAGAGGAGGAAAATCCCCCTGATGGAAAGTCAAAATCAGCTTTCAGAGTCAGAGTGACGGACACAGAGAGAGAGCAAGTTACAATTGATTTGGTAAATTCATTGATTTGTTCTTTATCAAATCATTACGTACCACAAGTGACCCTTTTAACTGAATATGGAAGAATCCGATGACCCATCTGTGTGGTCCACCATCCAGCAGCACTGCCATTACTGCAGTGGCAAACTGTATTGACTCAGTGTCTGTCTGCTAGCGGCAGCATGGGAAGTTGAACTGAGTGAATTCAGTTATTGATCAATCAATCAAGAACTTCCTTTAATCATTACAGACCAAAAAATGATTTTTTGCCAACCGCAGGTCACTCAGAGAGTCGAAACTGTTCTAACAATAGCAATTAATCAATAATAATTGTATTAAACATCATAATATTCATGATTGATTGATGATCTATGTGAAGTATCTGACATCACACAGGAGCATTCTTTGTGTGTTTCACATTCAGTTTTTTTCCAAAGTTGAAGTTGTAGAACTGGACAGGTTCTTTCAGTTTTCTTAGACATCATTGTCCAAAGTAATTTTAAATAGAGGGTAAAGCTAAAAGTAGAAAATTGTTCACTTGGTAGGACAGGGATAATGTAGGGAGACGCTACAGAAACTGCAGACTGTCGTAGCTGATGTGCACCCCACGAAAAAACAAGTAACAAAGATACCACATAGAGACTGCAATAACTGTGACTGGGCTTGGACTGCTTTTGTTTTCTCCTTCATATATCTTCTACCTTCAGATAGAAGTTAAAAGTGGAGTAAACATGACGATATGCTCGTACTCTGCTACGTTTCAGTAGCCCACATTTGGAAAAATATTTTCTTCTGCAAACCTTCTGCTCAGTGCCACTGCTGCTTTCTCCCACAGCAAACACAGTGAGTATGAATAGTCTCATATTTAGAAATGAGACCTTACCGCTATCACACAGATAAATAATGGATATAAAGTGAATAAAGGGATGCAAACACAGCTGCTGTTGGGAGTCTACTCAATGCTACAACAACAAATGTTTGCACAGAGTTTTTTCTCCTTTCTCATTTAAATTTTCCTAATTCTGTTTCAGATAACCAAAAGAGGAGGACAAATGTTGAAACCTCATCTCCATTCTGGGGATATCAAGAGCCATGGTCTTCACATTTTTGTTCATTTTTTTATTGATTACCGTTTAGTTTGGTGAGTTCATATAATCCAGGAAGGTTTCTGTATCTTCCAAAGGTGCCATTATTTTAAGGCTCAATACAACCGACAAGGTGTGGAGTGCTTTCTCTCCTCATGACGTCAAACCGAGGGCAGAGGGGGCCGGTGGCGTGAACTGCACAGCTTTATTCAAACAAACACAAATCAGTAAAGATCTGGCAACCCTGGATGAGGAAGCTATACCAACCTGCCTCAGAGGGGCCCCCAGTGCTCAGCACCACCTCAACTGTTGTCCTGTCAAATAAACTCAGGAGAGGCAGAGAGCCAAATGTTTGGAGGACCCCGGTGATTAAAGGATAATAAACGTGAACTCTGCTGGAACAATATTGAGCAGCGTCCTGTGAGGGCGAGCGTCTCAGCAGCACTTTGACACTTATTAGCTGAACATAACACAGGAACAAACCTTCAAGTGAAAGGTTCAATCAAAACAGGGATAGCCATCGAGGAGCACCTGCTGTCACATAATGACTGACAACAGAAAAATTAAGTTGCTGAATATTTAAAAGTACAGCAGGCAGCAAAACCACTTTTATATACTCTTCTCTGTGGACACTGAAGGATTTAATGAAGGTCATGTTTTATTTTGCCTGTAAAATACATAACGACGATGAAATATTTTACCAGTTAATAAAGCAAAAGAACATGTGTAATCATTTGTTGTATTATGTATAGTCTACGGTGGTGCTTGAAGCTAAAAGCTAATGTCAGCATGCTCACAATAACAATGCAAATATGGTGTCTAAGTGTATATTGTTAATCACTATCTTCGCTTAGCATGCTAACATTTTCAAATTAGCAGCTGATGGGAATGTTATTAATTTTTCAGGTATTTGGTCATAAACTACCCTGGGAACCAGATGAATCTGCCGTGCTCATGTTTTATTTGCTCTGGCAGATGAGTGTCTGGCCACGGTCCCATTCAGACAGATTTCCACCAGACCTGGCCCGTATGGGGCCAATCACAACCGTTTATTCAACATGGGGCTGATCTGATATGGGGACTGACAGAGGAGTGTCAGCGGTCCAAGTCACTTGTTTTGCTGCACTGATTCGTCCTATTGGTTGTTCATCAAATCTAGTCTGCGCAGTAGACTGTGCAGGCCTGATCACTTCAAAATCAAGATTCTGTTACAGCGGAGTCACATGGGTACAGGTACAGCTCAGATTTCTGACAAAATTGTATATTATCTGAAGGTAGTAGCTTGTGGTTTAACTGAGTAAACTGTCAACGCTGTTAAACTCCAGCATTCCCTTGAGTTCCCGCTCAGCCCATAGACTTTATACTGTGATCATGAAAATTTCACAAATATAAAACCTCCATGGATCAAAAATTAATGATGAAAAGAGTCATAATTGACTTTATTTGCATTTGTTGACGTCCTGTCAACCGTTTTACAGAATGCTTTTTGGGCTGCAGGGGAATTTTTCTCTGCAATAGTGGCCACCAGGCCAGATTGGAAGCAAGGCTGAGCAGCACCCTCCTTGTCTCGGCCCAGAATAGTCCTCATTAACTTTTAGTGCATATCTGGATAAAGGTACGAGTCCAAGAAATCTTTCTTTAACATTGAAATATTTTTTCACATTTTCATTAATTTCTCAGGAAATAATGCATGGATCAATGGTTTGGATTGGATTTAAAGAGGTTTTAATTGTCACTAGATTACACTAGATTGAATAGAAGGGGACTTGGCAGAGGTATGCGCTCTACTGAGTGTCATTCTAGTTTTAACTTTGTCCTTTTATGACTGTTAGCTGTCAGAAAATGAATGCCTCAGAGTGCTTAACCGTCAGATTTTTAATAAGTGTAACACAACCTGTTTGTTAGCACATGTTACATCCTGCAGTGTGTGTATACGTGTGTGTGTATGTGAGTGAGTGTGTGTGTGTGTGTGTGTGTGTGTGTGTGTGTGTGTGTGTGTGTGTGTGTGTGTGTGTGTGTGTGTGTGTGTGTGTGTGAGTGAGTGTGTGTGTGTGTGTCGGGCCTGAGGGCTAACTGTCAGAAACAGATAACAGAACCATTAGTGCATCGGCGGTCTGTGATGTTCATTGAGGGTGAAGGGACGTTACTGCACTCGTTTGCTGAAACACTGCTCCTTTTTTCCACTCAGCTCCTCTCCTCATTTGGCCCTTAGCGATAGGCCCGCCTGCTAAGTTGCCACGGCCAATCAGGGTTCAGTATGAGGGAGACGAGAACTGAGAACCAACTGATAAAGACTCATTATCTGCCCCAATATGTCTCTCTTTCCTTTCCCTCTCAGTGCTCTCCTGCTTGTGCTGTGGATACCATTCGGAGAAAAAAAGGGAACATGCGCAGTGAATATTAAGTGGTTTGGCAGTTGGTATCTGAATAAATGAGCATAATGAATACATAATATAGCTGGTCAGGGATTAGTGGTTCAGCAATACTCCTTTTAGGGGAAGAGAGAGGGTAGTTATGAGGCTGGAGCTGACGTCTGTCTGATCAGCACAGCAGTTATAATGAATAAAAAAAGGAGCAGTGATGAAATTACACCAGAAAAGGAAAAAGAAAGGGAAAGCGAGGCCATTCAAAAGCACAAATAGTAAACAAAAATAAACAAGCCCATTCAGAAAAAATGTGCAAGAACCAACAAAAGCTCCAAGCGTTGCCGGCGTTAGCAGCACTTAGCTGTCAGGAAACATGCAGCTCTGTTTGACTCCTGCCTCTGACCCAGTCTGTCAGCCCGTTCTGGCCAGTCAGCACTTTTCCTCTGACCTTTTACTTTAATGCATGTGCGTGCTAACTTAACCTAGCTACATAATTACAGCTGCTTGTGCTGTAATGTCAGGGGGAACGTGGCTGTCCAGCACAAAGCAATCATACAGCCTCTATTGAAAGTGTGTTTAGCATTGTGAGCGTAGCATAGAAAAGAAAAAGCTACAGATCAAATCAAATAACCGAGATTCCAGAAAATCAGCAGCACAAAAGCAGCGCCTCTCTCACAATGTGTTAAAACCTTATTGTGCTGCGTTCAAAGCTCTCCGCTGCACAGGAAGTCATCCATTTTCCCCAGTTTGACGTATGAAGGCAAAACTGCAAAGTCACTCAGAGGTGCAGGGCCATTCTTCACTCCATCAGACGAATCAATCAAAAGCATAAAGGCATATTTTCAAAATGTGTAACAGCCACAATAATGTGACGCCAGTGCATAGACTGACGTCACTGGATACCAAGAAACAGGGCAGCGGATCGTCACAGCGGCAGTAAAACACAAAATGCAATGATGTGTTATCAGCAGCTGCACAATAATCTTTGTCTGGATGGTGAAAAGAGGCTGAAATGGCAGAGAGTGAAGGAAAAAATAAGACTCTACCTGCTCTAATTTGAAGATGTGTTGGTTGAAGTAGTGCTGGAGCCGTTCATTGGCAAAGTTGATGCAGAACTGCTCGAAGCTGTTGTTCTCATAGTCCTCAAAGCCAAAGATGTCCAGGACTCCTATAGACAGAATCTGGTGGAAAAACAAGACAAAGACAGAATGAAAAAAGTGTGATAAATGTCCTCTGGCAACACTGTAAACATCAGTAAAGATTTATGATCCTTTATCATCTTTATTTAGAGATATTTTTACTGTGTTTCTTTTTATATCTCATTCTTTTCCGCCTCAGTGACCCGGCTGCTCCCCGGCGTGTCAGTAAGATTCATATCATCATACATCATTAATATGCACCATCTGAAGGAGGCGTTCACTCAAAGACGGCCTTTAATTATGAAATGGACTCTAAAAGCTGTTCCCAATTTAATCTAATTTAATCCAGCATTGTTTTATTTCTCTCTGAAGGATTTTGGTTTTATTATTCTGGCGTAAAAAATACAACATGAGCTCACGCTGCATATATAAAATGTTATCGGTACATAAGAACAATGACCTTGACAGAAAGTGCAGCCTCATCGACCCCCTGACAGCACGGAGGGAGGGCAAACACACACACACACACACAGATGATGTCAGTGCCAAGGGAAGCACACACACACACACACCAACAAACACAGACACACACTGCACTGCACTGGGACAGCCGAGGACCACAGGGGGTAAACTGAGCTGAAGGGAACTTGATGCCATCTGCCCAAATGTTCTTGGCAGACACACCTACACACCTACACACACACACACACACACACACACACACATACATACATACATACATACACAATGATCTGTTTTCTAATCCTTTAGATGCCCCCACAGGGTCTGACCAGCCAGCTGCCACTGTAACACACACACACACACACACACACACACACAGAGGAATTTTTTCATATCACACCACTCCCTGCCTCTGGGAGTGGAGGACGCCATAGCAGGGAATCATGTCTTGACTGACAGACAGGCAGGCAGGCAGGCAGGCAGACAGACAGACAGACAGACAGCAGGATGAGGAGCATGACAGACAAATGAAGATGAGGAACGACTCAGAGAACAAAGGGAACACATGATCAGAACAAAGGGATGTTGATAATAGACCGTCAGGCACAGGTGTAATCAATACCATTAACGATGGCTCTGATCCAATTTAGCATATCAGTCAGTGAGTCGACATACACAGCAGCAGTGCCCTGAAACTAGTGAAGCTAAATGGTGTGCAGCCCTCATTAATAGCATCATTTACACATGTGGATTCCTGCTGTATGCAAGTCTCACTGCTCAGAGAGAGCAAGAAAAAATCCCTCCAGTAGAATAGAATATAAATGGTGAAATGGCTTCGGCCCACCCTGTAGTTCATTAAAAAAATCTGACATCTGCATACATAACACAACAAAAACACTGACAGGATGAATTAGGGCTGGGGGATATGGCTTTAAAATCATTTTAAATACATTTTTATAATAATATTTTTAGGCTATATCGCAAAACACACTGTATTTCTGTATAAATGCTAGGACTGGGTGACATAATCAAATATCACAATATTAAAGGCCCTCAATATTGATCAATTGTGACCATAATGTTGGGATGACTATTGGTACTTTCACAAAATATTGAAGGTTTAAAGGGTTAAAGGACAGATTTTGCTCATTTGCAGGTTCATAATTGTATTTTACTACTACTACAAAAGATAGAAGCTGAAATCAGAGAATTTGGACTTTTTTTCTTCAAAAAATTACATAAATTACATAAAAGTCGGGATAATTGCTATCGATATAGTTGGCGTTTGATTTATTAGTTGACAACTGATCGATTAATCGTGGTATGCATTTCTTAAAAACATAATCCACTTTAAAAGAGAAACAAAATCTACCATCTTGTTAAATGAATCTGTCACAGTTTTAACTCGTTTTGACTCAAAAGTAACAAGCTAGCTAGCTCTGGCATTAAGTCTAAAAAAGGCTAATGCTTGAATAGTCACAGTTGGACCGTTCAGAAAGAGAATATTCACATGCATCGTAATATAACAAAGCACAACATCTGATCTATGAGCTCAGCCTGAAGAGCATTTCCAGCTTAAACTGAATTTAACGTGTGGTTGAATTGTGGTTAAAGGTGTTTTCTTATTCTAAGAAGGCAATTCTGAGACATGAAACCCTTCAACACCTTTAATGCGAGTGTTAACCGTCATTGCACAAGAATAGAATAAAACCGAATTTTCTTTTCTGCCTTCATGGGAAATGATCTTTACTCTGACAGCAATTTAAACAAACACGCAGACGTTACATTACAGCACTGTTACTACAAATACTATATATATTTGACTTTACCACTATTGGACACACAACTGTATGATGTAATGACAACAAGCACCAACAGTACACAGACATGTCGCTGTTTTACATTTATTTATGATAGAAGGTGGAATTCATGTTTAATTATTTAGACTAAAAACAACAAATTATGAGCTTGTAGCCTTACAAAATCTACTCCTTCCTCCTTTCTACAGTTAAAGGGAAGCCAATGTTGTTTTTGTTGCTGGTTTCATAAATATTGGAGCAAAAAATAAGTGTGTTTCTGTATGAGAGAGCACATAAGATGTCTTTAAGTGTCTGTTTGTGTTTTCTTTCCTACCTTTGACTTGTCCTCCAGGTCCCTGTTGTTCAGCAGGGCATGGTTGGTCCTGAACACAATCCAGTCAAACAGTGCGCTGTACAGTGACTTGGCCATCGAGTCCCTCACCGTGCCCGCCTACACACACACACAGAACACACACATATTTCAGTTTCTCCCTGATCAAAAACATATGGATTTCGTAAACTGGAAAAGGAGCCAAATACTTGTTAAGCCCACTGTAATGTGTTTTATCACTTACAGCCTCTGAAGACTGAAGTAAAACTCCTCCGCTGCTTAAACAGTTTTATTCACAGTGGTGCTGGTAGTGTTGCTGTGGTGGCCCACAAGTGTTAAATACAGAGGGGACACTTATACAACCAGTAAATCACTCCCATCCCTTTGTTAACGTGTCCCTTTGTTAACATGTTACTTTTTTTTTGTCTTTTCATTGAGTGATTAAAAATACCTAGAAACCTGATGACATCACTTCACCTAAATTAAACATCTGCAACAACTGCAGTAGCTTAAGGCAGAGCAACAAGACAAATATAACATGAACGTTCCCCCTCTCTTCTCTGGAACTGGATCAGTGTCACATTAAATGTGTGAAGTGGGCAGAGAAGAAGTCTAATGAACTACTGCGATGGCTGAGTCATCGGACGGGATTGACTGAGACAAAGAACCAACAAGGAAAATAGCAGAGGTGGAAAGGTCAGACATGTGTGGTGAACAATGAATCAATGGATACTGTTTTAAATCAGATGACAAAGTCAGGCCAATATAGGAAGCTAGTTTGACACTATTGCTAAAATTATAGTCAAAAAGATGATCAGTTGATAGATGGGAAATTATTCACCTACAATAATCATTTAAATCGTATTTATGCCAAACTTTTGCTGTGTTAGATTATGCTGCATTTAACAGCCTTTGGGATTCGGACTGTGGGTCAACGGACAAAACAAGCAATTTGAAGACATCGTTAACTGATGGACATCCCATTTTCTGTTATTTCATGACTTAAAGGTTTATTTAAAAATACTTTACAGAATGATTAATAATAAAAAACAATAGTTAGCTGCCTTTTGACCCACAATAAATATTGATTAGTATAAAATCCTTATGAAGTAAGGCTCAATAGATTATTTGCTTTCATTCAAAAATTAGCTGAGAAGATCAATACCAGTCTCATATCTGTACACTAAATATGAAGACAGGGCCGGGAGACAACTAGCTTAGCTTAGCATAAAGACTGGAAGCAAGAGGTAACACCTAGCATGGTTCTCTCTTAAGTTAAAAATAAGTCAAAATCTGCCAACTAGCTCCTCCAAATTTTACTACTTAATGTGTTACTTCAGGCTATGAATTCCTTATTTTTATCATTGATTTACTGTAAATAACGAGTACCTACTGTTAAATATCAGATAGAAGCATATTATGCATACACTCTCTGGGGAGTGGGGGAGTGGCCAACAGTTGTACAGGGGGCACCACTGGCCAGCTGTTACCCTTTGTTTCCAGTCTTGATGCTATGCTAAGCTAAGCTAATCACCAGCTGGTTCTACCTTCACATCCAGCATAACATGTAAAGTGACATGAGAGCCGTTTCAATCTTCTCGTCTAACCCTCTAATCAAATTAACAACCAACCAAAATCCATAAATCAACATAATGTTTATTTGTGCGGCTTACAAACAACACTAGTGTAGCACCGGGTTGTTGAAGTGAGCCAAAAGCCAATTAGCATTAATGTCTCTCAAAGGAGATTAATTGGACAACCGTAGGCTAGCTATTAGCTCAAGTAAGCTTCCATCAAGCTAACAGTAATTTAGAGATGGGAATGCCACGGAGCTGCAGAAATGATGCATGATATCATCTCAGGCTGTTGTTAAAAATACATGTAAATACACTGAAAAGATTAGAACAACAGCCAGTTTGTATTTAGAGGACAAGCACAGGTTCTGAGTTGAAGCTCACAACTCTGAGTTCTTATGTTTGGTAGTCTTGCTTTGTGAAGTGCTGTCATACGTCAGGTGTTTTCAGTCAGGAGCCAGAGCGTTAAGTGTCTCCAGACCTGCATATCAGTATTTGGACCTTCATGATGGATCATTTTTTATCCATTAAACAAAAAAAACAACACTGCCAGGAGGAGCCATTATTAAGCCTCGACAAGCCAAAGAGCAACTCTGCTCTCTTTTTAGACATGATGAAATGCATGCTAAGCTAACACAAGCACACTTAAATGGAGACTTGGACACCAGAGCACGTTCTTTAGCAGCAAGAAGTGTTATGATTGAATAAGGAGTGGAACAAGACAATCTGCTTCAACTAGGTCAAACAGTTTCATGCCAGGAAGCCCTAAAATAGTTTTGCATTAAAACAGAGACCACAAGACCTTTTTTATTGTAATCTAATCAGAGCAGATTTAATTCAACACAGAGCGAAAACAAATTAGATATGAGGAGGGTAAAACTTCTGTATTTGTGACAACACATTGTGATTCAGAATGCTGAGGACTCAATAAAACCATAACAAAGGCCCCTGGACTTCACTAGTTTACTTCATTAAATACTTAACTAGTTGACCTGTTCACCACAGACAAGGAAAGTGACAAGTTTGGCATCAGAATGTGTGGATGTTTGGTAATGCTGATGTCAGAAAAGGAGTTTAAACCTTGTTTCCTGGTGTTACAATCCCACCAAACAGCTCACTGAGATGTTACAGACTACATCTGAATGTAAATATATAATTTAT
Source organism: Pagrus major (assembly GCF_040436345.1). Taxonomy (NCBI): domain Eukaryota; kingdom Metazoa; phylum Chordata; class Actinopteri; order Spariformes; family Sparidae; genus Pagrus; species Pagrus major. The sequence continues at coordinate 19,260,800 of NC_133222.1, read as the reverse complement.
AATGCAATATCCCTATAATCTCTCTGAAGATGCACTGTGATTAAAGTTTAGAGTTACATAACTCCAGCAATTCTCTACAGTGAAATTGCTGCCATCATGAGATCTATCAGTGCTAAAAATGCCAGACACATGCAGTTCAGCCTGGTTCCAGTCCAGTTTTCAGATTTTTTTAGCCATTCAGATAGGCCTGGTGTTCTGCCCATTGATGTCTATGCCAGTTAGAGAAACAGTCAACTGGAAGACTGGATTGAGAATGGGGACGTCATCTTCCCACATACATAGAAAGCTACATTTATGAAATGTAGCGTCAGGAAATGGCAAAAAGCCTGAATGAAATCGACACAGCTGTACAAGAATGAAGAATGGAGGAAGGAAGGAAGCGAAAGAAAATGGCTGATTATCAGGATTAGATGCACATTGTGGAAATCAGCTCATCAAAGTGTAACCACACATGTCAAACTTTTTAGTGTGAAGTAGTTTGTGTTTATGTGTTGAAAACTTGTATGTTGAAGTAAACATGTATGTAACGCTGTGATCCTACCCTCTCACTGACGTTACATAGCGCAGAAACAAGTGATCAAGAGTCATTCACCTTATTACAAGACACTGTACCCTCAACATGATTCTGAAGCTGTTATTTTAAGGTCAAAAAGTTACATAATGTTGCTTTAAACAATTGTGAGACGCACATCTGAACACTGAAACAGGTTTTGTTTGCTGTACTCACTCATACTGGGCATTGAAACATCCCTTTGTAATGCAGTAGTACACTCCATATGAAGCATTAACAAATGAAGCTAATATTAAGACAAAATCAAGCGTGTATCTTATATAGTTACAGTGATCTAGGATTGAAATTCCCCCTTTTCATTTGCTTGGACAGTCTGTCCTTGCAGAGGTGAAGGATCAGTATCACAAAGAGGGAATTTTGTCCTAAAAAAGACAGTAAGATGAACACTTGATCTGTGTGACTTAAGCAGCTGAATCTATTTAAACACCAATCACATACACTGAAATCGATCTCTTAATGGTCAGGATGAACAGGGAGAATCAGTATAGCAATCAAAACCTATTTCAATGGTCACACGGCCAACTGACTACTGTTTTGTCAACCTATGCTTTAACTGGTTTGCCTGGTTTAATCAAGATTAAATGTAAAATATCACCTATATACTGTGTTTCAACTCAAGCGACAGAAAATTTAAAGGTTGAGAGGAAGTTGGACTGAAGCTTCCTAAAACAATTGACAAAAACAGGCACACGGACTCAGAATACCGGGACATAAAAACTAAAAAAAGCAAAATAACTTAAAACAGTTACATAACGATAAATAATTAAAATATTCCTCCTCTGTCAGAAGCCTTTTTGGAACACTGTGGACCTGATCAAGCCCCGGTGAGGCTGCCCTCACTTTGAAGGACTCTCAGAGACGCTGCCTGCTGAGACCACATGCAGCCAACAGCCGTGATGAAGCAAAACCGTGCATTTTAAAAGCTGCCTCTTCACTCTTGCATTATTGATTGTTTATGATATTTTTAGCACGCAGGCCTGTGACGTCCCTGCTCCCACAAAGTTATGTAAGATTGCTATGAATAATACAAACATTTGAGAAGAGAATCACTGTTTAAATGCTTCAGCAGGAACTCAGGGGATTGGCAGATGTGATGTGAAAAGTTGACATGCTCACTGGGCGTGCACTGTCTCTGTGTTTGCCATGTAATTTAATTATTCACAACAATGGGACAAGTCGGGAAGAGGAGGGAACATGGCTGGGAGCAAATGGGCTGAAAGTGTTTTACAGGAGGGCCACCCAAGAAACTGACAAAATAATAAGCAGGACTTTATCAGAGACTTTTGTAAACTGTAATGGTCCCGCCTGTTAAACCAGGTCTACGCTGGTTGTTGTTCTCTTTCCATTTCTTTCTTTCTCCTGAAAACCACAGGAGGTGTGAAACACCAGCATGAGCTCACACTGCACGTGGCCTGCTAGCTTCCTCGCTGCAGGATGTTTAGTGTGTGCGCGCGCGTTTCACCACAATATGCCAACCTGCATATGTTTTCAATTTGTATTCATGTAGTTGTTGTTTTTGTCTCAGTGTACATATACGCCCATGTTTATACATGTATGTGTGTGACGCATTTTAAATGAACTCTATACTCTCCCTACGAGGTTGAAACGTTTTTTAAAATGAAGCAGAACCTTCTTTATGAATGCAAAGAGCATGACTGTCCCCCCCTCTCTTCCCCTTCCTCATGTCTGTCTTTAAACAGGAAGAAGGAAGTGGTGGAGTCAAATTATCTGGAGCCACATCAAAAATGTCAAAGTCAGACAGCACACCTTATCTTGACAGACACGGGCTCACACGAATGTGCACCTTAACAGACACACACACGTGTGCTATCAGATACACACACTCTGATGTTTTCTCACTTCTTCAAACGGGACACCTTCATTTACCTCTGTGATAAATGTGTGAAGAAAGAAAGAAAGAAAGAAAGAAAGAAAGAAAGAAAGAAAGAAAGAAAGAAAGAAAGAAAGAAAGAAAGAAAGAAAGAAAGAAATTCTCACTTAGTGAGTTAGTTAATTTAAACTACAATTCTTACATATGATACCTTTAAGAGTTGCCTTAATAAAATCTGAAAACAAAAGCAGCAGGATGGCTTATTCATTAGTAATGTGGCTCTTTTGTGAAGCCTGACTGACTGACTGAATGATGGAGCTCGTGAGAAACACAACAACAACAAACAAAACAAAATCAGGGGTGACATGAAAAAGAATCAAAGGCTGGATTTAATACAAAAATGTGCATTTTCATGACTCATTCAGCCCCTGAGGCACTTCTTTAGAGACTGAAACAACAAACTCAACTCCAGATTCTGAACTCCTTACAGGTTGCTGAGCCCAGTTTCCCTGCTTCAATAAGGAATCACTTTTGCTCTCATTGATACTCTGGAACCGAAGCCAAGCAATTCATAAACACATTCCACCTGACTCAACCGGGGCTGTCCAACCTCGGCTCTGCAGCAGGCCAAGGTTCAGCAGGTCAGACACTTCGCGAAAATCTCCCCATCTCAATCGTGGGTGGATGGGACAGCTGCCTAGCACACTTTCTCAAACTTGTCTCATCCAAGTAGGAAGAAATCATTTCTGAGAAGAAGCAGCAACATTTGCCAGGTTCTTTTTCCACATTTCCTTTGTATAAAAACAGGCGTGTTATGGATTCCACAGGTGGCCTCGACTCGCTCCCACGGCCCTCAGTCAGGTCAGGGCAGGGCGTCACTTGCTCTCGTGGTGTGTTTGTGTGTGTGTGTGTATCTTTGTGAGGACCGTTTTGAGTGTCAGATATAGAAAGTGAAGATGTTTTTGGAAAGTGAGGAAATTCTGGCTGATGCTCACTTCTTCAAGTGGTTGTTTGAGGGTAGAGACTTTGTTTAAGAGTTGGAATCAGATTCAGTTTAAGGTCAGGGGGAATAGCTGGGGTTAGGTGTACAGTGGTGATGGTTAAGGTCAGGGTTAGTGGCTGGAGAATCCATTGTATAAATGAGGGTGCTGAGAGTACAGCAATACAAACTTGTAGGTGTGTGTACTCCTTACCTTGATATTTGCTAGCTTGACTTCAAGTGACTATAATTCATATTTTAGTGCTTATAATGGATCACAAGACTGTGTGTATGTGAAAAGTCCCTTCACAACATCTTTCGGCTCATTGTTTTGGTTTTACAGCCTGTAACTTCACAATTCTGGCTCACTCTTACCTCTCAGTGTTATTTTGGAGCAGCTACTTTCAGCAAAAGAGCTCTTAAAACTCACTGTGTGCTACCTGCCCAGCACCACATCATGAACAGAGGGAGTTAGCGATTAGCTACTGAAGTAAGAGATTAAAGAGCCACGTATTTCTATTATGTCAAATATTCACAGAACATCTGCGAATCCCCTAAATTCCTGCTGAAACATTTAAACTATGATTCTTTGTCAAAATTATGAGATAAAAAGTCAACATTTATTTAATAATCATCTCATAATTATGACTTACAATTGGATTTTTTATATTAAAGCTAAATTTTATTTTTTTCTTTAACTTTAATGGGCTTTCATTTACAGCTATATGGTGACAGGTAAAAAGACTCTTTTTCTTCTCTTTGTGCGCACAACTGGGGATTTCCAGTTATGCTATTCTATATTTTTTTCAATCTTTTCCTTTTCTGTCAGTGGGGTTTTTTTCAGAGATTGAAAGGTCTCTGCCTCAGTCTCTCCAGGTCTTTCTATTTCCATCTGCCATTTGCTCTTTTCAAGATAAGGTCTTCTCGTGAAGGATAGGAGGGAACTTCCATGGCATGACACCAGAAGCTCCAGGACAGGGTTTATCATAGCTGCAGCCCTCGTCCAGGATTAAGTGTCTGATCACATCGTCTGAGCCTCCCTTACACAGCTAGTTTTGAAGAAGGGAATGTGTTTGACTGAAGGAGAAAGAGAGAGAAAGAGACAAACAGAGACAGGCTAGATCCGGCTTTTGGCCTCTGTACTGTATATTCCAGTGAAGGTTGCACATTCCTGAGACCAGACCACATGACTGGAGAGATGGGGGGCGTGTGAGAGCGGGAGCAACCATTGTTGGGCTAAACTAACCCGTAGATCAGATGTGGGGGTGGAGCCGAGCAGGGTAACAGACCATCTATGTGTAGCATTTCCTTCCTCAGAAAAAAGGCCCTGCAGACACGAGCAGAGAGCTGGACCAGATTCAATCCTACGCTGAACCATCAAAGACTTCAGGGACGAAGAGATAAACGAAAACCGCTGAATATTAATACTCACTGGCACAATGAGAGACATCAGAGGAGTCTATCTAGGTCAACTAAGCATCCTGGAGGTATATTTCACAGACTACATCCAGAGGGCTGTATGGACAGGGTTAAGTCGCACGGTTCCTTGACTCGACAGGAAACAGGAAGTTGCAGAGGAAGAGACCCCTATCAAAAGAGCCTAAGAAAGAGAAGGTTGGGGCAGGGGAAGTGCCACAACAAAGTCCCCAGACAAGCCCACAAACACAGAATCTCCCCCACAGCTGACGCACTTCATGACAAATCATTCGCCATCAGAATGCTTTCATGAGACTGACTGGAATTTATTCATGCTATTCCTCCTGCCGCCTTCACACAGGCAATTCTGTACATTAATAAGAAAGAAGAAAACTATAAAAGGGGTTTAAAATATCCCTTAATGTCCTGTTCCGTTAAGTCTGTGGACCACACAGCCTCAGAGGGGGTTTACCAGTCATAGGTTATCAGTTTTAGAAGGTCAGATTCAGTCTGTGGGTTTGATACTAAGGAGGGAAGGTGTCATATTTTGATGTGGTAACTAAAAAGTAACTAAATAGGTCACCTCGGCGAGTTTGTAGGGTACGATGAGCCTCTCTCCGACTGTCACCGTCTTCCTGGTCGTCAGGGCTTCCAGCAGAATCTCCTCTTTGACCTGAAGAGGAGAAAAAAAAGATAAAGAGAAGAGTTTGGTGTCACTTGGATGTTTACATGATGTTGGAGGGATGTGTTGTTTAAGGTGTGATGCATTCAAGTACGATCGGGGATTATCAGGGATAAAATAAAATAAAACATTGTATGCATTATAAAGGGTCACCGATCATAGCAAATTAAGCTGAAGTGAGATTTCTTTGTGGGGGAATAATTGAAATTGAGATATTAAGACTTTTAGTTCCTTGTATGGCTCCAAGAACTACATTTCCCATAATTCTACTGACCTTTGTAAATACCATCCCTGCTCCATACCCCTCACTAATTCTCGTCCATTAAAATGTTTATTTTCCAGCCAAAGCCAAGATTATACATGATGTTATCACTATGATGTGCTAAAATGACAAAACTTTCTCCGGAGCCACGTGTGATGTTTTTTCCTACTCGACATGACTGTAAACCTTTTTTACTCCGTATAGAAACATCACACACTGAAGCGTCTTTAAACAAGACATCGAAACTGTACCACAGAAGTTTTCATGCAAATGAGTCTGATTGAAAAAACATTTTGACAGTTTATCAGAGGAAAACATTGTTGAAATGTCCTTTGGATTTGCTTTAAACTCTGACCTCCATTAAGCATATGTTAAGTACTGTCAAAAAATATAAAGATGAATATTTGATATCAACTAACAGCTGGAGATGACTGACCTCACAGCTGGGCAATAAGAGGATTTACTGCACCACTAGACAACATGGATTTGTTTGAAGGTAGAGAAAACAGCATATTTGTTTAAACCAAAGCCATTTTTACTGCCACTAAGGAGGTTATGTTTTCACCTGTGTCCGTTTCATGGTTGGTTGGTTGGTTTGTGATCAGGATTACACAAAAACTACTGAAAAGATTTCCACAAAACTTGGATGGAGGATGGGTCTTGGTCCAGAATAGACCCCATTAAGTCTTGATCCAGGGATTTTTTCTCACTTTCTTTAACATTGTGAGATAGAATATTTTCATTCATTTGTCGGCAAATAAGGCATGGATCTTGATGAAATAAATCCGGTGTTTTGAGGTGGCTGGTATCTACTGTATGAGTATAAAAGGGGACTGTTGGGCCTTGGCGGAGGTATGCAAGGTATTTGCTTTATGGCAAAATTGGATTAACAGAATTAAGAAAATTACAAACACTGTGACATCACTCATCTTTGATTCACTAAACTGTTTTTTTATAAAAACTCTGTGGCTTCTAACTATTACAGCTGGTCAACATCAGCAAGTAAACTCTGCTCTACGTCCTCACATGTAGTACAGTAATAAAGTATGTGGCCTTGCATGCCAGTTAGCACAGACCCTACACTTGGCCTCTGACAGACCATTGATGACAGGGCCACACTAGCAGAAGCAGATGTCACCGCACACATCTTCTCCATCTACAAGGATTATGGGATTGGGCCGAACAGCTGCTGCTGAGACCACGTGTGTTTATGTGTGTGTGTGAATACATATGACAGCGTGTCTTTGAGGGACTGCCTGATGTCTTCATGCATAAAAGGCAAAGGGTGTTAATGTTAGAGTTAAAACCATTATGGATCCACTTTCGTCAACTGCCTCCTTTGTACAGACTTTGACATAAACAGAGAAGGGAGGACAGGAGGAGGGCTGCATGTGTGTGTGTATGGGAGTGGGTCGGTAGGGGGGGGGTGGCATAATCAGACTTCATTTCACACTGCCTGATAATCCCTCGACTATGAGCAAAGCCTATTCTGCAGCCTGGTGATTGGTCTTTAGCCGCTACATTTCCATGTATTAGTCGCTTGGTAACAGGCTTGCTGCTCCGTCTATGATCACAACTCTAATACCATAATACACAGAAGTGTGTAAGCACTGGTTTGGGGTCAGTGATTCTGTTCTCAAATTAACCAGTTTTTTTTTTTTTCCCTTAAGTCTGATTCTGGGGAAGCAAATCTTTAGCTCTGACAGATGCTGCTCGCTCTTTTCGTAAAAGCAAACACCACCAAAATTGGCTGATCCTGAGCACCACTGCTTTCCCTCAATGCACGAACTTGGACAGCATCAGTCACCTCTCTGTTTTTTTTTCTTCTCCCTACATTTTGTGCTATATGCTACCACCAGCAAATAAACTTTGAAGATGGTCCAAAGACGTGTTTAGCAACAATTTGTATCCTGATCATGTAAACAGTGTTTTCATATAATTTCCAAAGCCTAAAAAAACAAGACCTCACAGTCAGGTCAAAATCAGTAACAGGTGGATTAGGGATGGGCCAATAAAACACTTCATCATGGATTGGGTTAAAAAACAGAATAAGTCAATTGTGATGAATTTTCATCATCTGGATAATCGTCAATCCAGAAAAACGTGAATATCCTCACATGAATGACTTGAAGAAGCTGTCTAGCTCACTGAAGAACCATCCCATATTAGTTTCCTAATTTATTTTGAATTGCCTAAGCCTGTCGCCAAGACTGAGGGCACACTCATTTATGATTACTTATTTAAGATTCTTTAAATGTTTTTCACTTAATAAGATGTGTGTCCAATCTGTGATACAATCCAGTACAGTAGGTAGTAGATGGTGAAAACATCACCATGTTGTTGACCTTGTTGACCACATTCTGCTCCTAATTAAAGCCACAGACAGTAAAAACCAATACATCTGACATTAAATATTGTTTATAAGTGTGGAGGCATAAAAAGGCTTAAAAAATGCTTGAAGGGAAACTACTGTTTGCTTATTGATAAGGAAAATAAAACAAAATACACAGAACATCTGAACTGGACTGGCCTCGGGCTGCGTTTCAAGCTTAGTTTTTTTGCATTCAAATACCATAAAAAAAAAGCTTTAGTGGGATTTGTTCTCACAGTAAGATACTCTCTCAGGACTGATTGTCAGTTTGTGCAGGAATGTTTGTGGTTAAGTCAAATCACTCAACTCAACAGCTCAGAGGATCCAGTCTGTCAGCCGTCCATTAGCTCCTACGAGCTCTACTTCTAGTAGGAAACAGGAAACAGGAAGTCCCAGCTTCTTTCATTCAATCATCAATCCACACTCACTCCATGCCAATCAGTTCTCCTTGAGAGGTGTTTCACGTCAGTATGCTGCCAGTGGTTCACATCGCATCCTGCCTAAAATGTTGCCAATTTTACATATCAAAGTGAAGCACGAAATGATTCAGTGGTTATTCATGTAAATTACGACCTCACTCAGAGCCAGTGGTTGCACTTCAGCTGAACTTTGCCTTGAAGCAATTCCAGCCTCGCATGACTCACACAACACTGCATTTAGCAAACATCAACAAGCTATGTTAGCCTTTTATGCAAAGGATCCTTAAAATAGAGCCATGCATCATCATAAAAATTAAGTGCAGAGTAGTGTTGATGGCGCCTGTCTGGTCTATACATCCATTCTCTAAGCATCAAGGAAATTCAATTTTAAAAGAAATTCAAAGGTTCTGTCTTAAAGGCGCAATATGTGAAAATGTTAGTTAAAAACATCCAAAATTATCCACAGAATGTGAAGAAATATCAGTTTTGACGTTATGTCATGGACCACTAGTCTTGTGTTCCAGAGACATCTACTGTACTGAAGTTAGCATGCTAACCCGCTAGCCCTAGTGATCCAAGGCTCCTTTGCCAGCAGCTGAACTCACAGCATGGGCATACATGAGTCGGTTTATAGGACTGCTAGCTACACGGCTAACTGAGCTAACTCGTAACGGCTGCTACATTTAGCAGCAGTTAGCAGTTACTCTGGTGATGTGCTGCCCCTATTTGTTTGGAGTATGAATTCAACATGTGGCCAACTCTTATACTGTATATTGCATCTTTGATGCTTGTTTATCAAAATTATATTAAACAAACTTCCTGAAAAAAAAAAAAACAATTTTTAACAGTTGCTGCATGAAACCAATACAACCATCACATATTCTTTAATAATCTGTCCTCTGCTCCACTCCTCACATCAAACAAAACTGACTTCCCATTGGTTGATCCCTCATTGAAACATAATGTTTCAGCAGAAATTAAAGGGTTAAGAAGCCCTCAAAATGCTGTTTCATTGCGACTCTTTGTTTGATTTCATTAAGCTGTGTTTTGGTTTTCCTTCCTTTCTTCTTCTTTGCTTTAAGAATGTTTTATACGTCCCTGGGGACAAATAGCCACTGCTCTTGCACCAACATAACAGACATCCAAATAAACTTGAACTTAAAACAGTAACCCCGAGCATGTGGCCAACATGTGGCTCCGCTCACGTCACTGCCTCTCTGGGCCTCTCAGGAGTCAAAGACACCAGTCTGGATGTTAAAGGGAACCCTGGCAGGCTCTGCACAGCCATAACATCCCTGCTGTGCTGTTGACAGGAGTCTCCGGCACACTTCGGACATTGTTTTGTCAGCGACTCAACAAGCACATCCGGCTAGTCATTGAAGTTTGTAACAGGGACTGGGACGTGCCACCACCCCTCAGTCCCAAGGTATAATCAGAACAGCATGTGGATGTTTGAGCTGTCCTCGCGGTGCACACTGATGAGCATGTGTGTGTGTGTGTGTGTGTGTGTGTGTGTGTGTGTGTGTGTGTGTGTGTGTGTGTGTGTGTGTGTGTGTGTGTGTGTGTGGTCTGCACTCAGTGTCAAGAATTAACCTAAATTCAGCACAACATCATAAATTTGTAAACGCTGCATGGCACGTGAACCCATGCCAGGAAATGTTTTTCCATGTCGCTCATTGTAGACCATTAAGAGTCCAAAGCAGCCTGAAGCTACAGACCAGACTGATTAGTGTATGTTGGATAATTACTACTATATTGTGGTCAGGAAGATATATGCAGAGATCAAAGGCTTCATAAGAACCACTTTATATATTAGCTTTTGTTTGTGCAGTAATAAAATACAAGTCAGGTTATGAAAATGTTAGAATAAATTAAATGAAGCAAAAGAGGAACAATGAATCAGCATGAGACTGTCCACAATGCACCAATTCTGCAGTCTATAAATAATCCGAGGCAGTTTCTCTTCTACTGAACTGCTTCTATTATAATGTTTCTGAAACCATTTGTTGGCTGAACTTCACATGAACTTTATTCGCAGAGACAAAGTGCTGCCACTGAGCAAACCAATCTGCTTGCAAATATGCAATTAGACAAGAAAATGACTGTACAAGCAAGGATGTGATTGGACAAGCACTGACCACCCACCACACATCAATACTGCGAGTGACTGACAATTTACAGCTGATGAGCCGAGGCAGAAATCAGCAGTATTTTGCAAAAAAATAAGTGGTTTAAAAAAACATAATCTCAACATCAAAGCTGCTTCTTGATGATTCTGGCGGCCCCTGTGGACAAAAGCCTCCTGTAATAAAAATCTTGATCTGACCACTGCATACAATCATTTTAAATCGTGTGAAGGAGACAAACTTTGTAAACATTGTTTTACTTGTCAACCCCAGATAAGTCTCAATCTGACCAGCTGACAGCATTAACAATTACTTTTTTACTTTTATAATTTTGAAATAGCAGCCAAACTTCTTGCTTATGGTATCGTTCGCTTTAAAGGATGTTCACCTAAAAGTGTCATTTTTGTGTGAACTTGTCGTTTAAAGTAGGTCATATAGAGGCATCAGTATTAAACTGAGGCTGTTTTATAACCAGTTAAAGAACACAAAGTTGTGGAAAGGTGAGTCATTAATGACAGATGGTGCCATTGTTGAAGCTTTAATCAGTGTCCAATGTGTTTTTATAATCATCATATTATGATTTAACCCTGCAGGTGATTCAGGGACAACAACAAGTACTCGGCCCTGGTGGGAAAGCTCACCTACGCAACAGCCTGCCGGCACAAGAGGTCTGAGAATAGCCTCAACACAAACAGCACTTTGTGGAAGCACTGGGTGGTTGGACGGCTCTTTGGGACCTGAAGCACCTCTTAACTTCCGCTGTCACCACAAGCTGTGCTTGTAGGCAGAGAGTCCTCAGCTCTCTAAAAGGCTTTTTGTAAAGCTCCACATGGGAGGTAAACTCTGGCAGTAGGAATCATGATTTTTCACAGTGTCTAGGAAAAGGAAAACTCATTCACTCAAATGGATGCGACTTGTTTTTCACTAAGTTCACTAAGTCCGTACAGTTTTAAGTATGTCCAGCAGGCATGTGATGGAATAACTTCGGGAGACAAAACGGCAAAGAAAGTATTTAGGGAGAATAAACAAGCCCTGTGGTAAAGCCCTGCTCCAATTCTTCTTTTTTATTATCCTTCAAAGTATTTAGAGTATTGTATGTCAGCATAAAGTCAGAAGACAAAACGTTCAGACAACTCAGACATGTCATATGTGGCCGTTTCTGTTGGGTTTTTAGATGGAAACTGGATTATTATCAAAATCGAATTACATTTTTCCAGTTGCATTAAATGTGTTGATTTGAAAATTAGTAATAGTCGAACTTTGATGCTGTGAACCAGTGAAAAAAAGGCTGCTCACCTCTAGCAGCTCTGAGACGATGGGCAGGACCTCTGGGTTGCAGATGTCAATGGAATCGTCCCTGTAGGTCTTTTTCTTGTAGCGGATGTTTCCCAGGTGGAGAATTGCTGACAGCAGGGAGAAGATCCTGACAAAGAAGAAAGGCACTTATTGTTTAAACATTTACATGATGGTGGGAAACCGAGCTTCTGTCTCGCTGAACGTGTTTAGAGTTGTGACACAGTGGGACATTTGTGCTATTGGATGGTCTCTTTTTTTATCAACCTGCTTTCAAAAATGTTGGGACGCTGTGAAAAATGTAAATGAAAACAGAATGCAATGATTTACAAATAATTTCCAACCTATATTCAACTGAATGCAGTACAAAGACAAGATGTTTAATGTTCAAACTGCAAACTTTATTGATTTTTGTAAAAAAAATATATCCACTGACGCCTCTAACATGTCCCAGAAAATTGTGACAAGGTGCCCTTGAATGCAACATTAAGTCTCTGTTGGTGACCATGCGCTCTGCTGTACAAAGCATAGAGTTTACAATGTGCTCTTGTATGCACCATGAAGTCCTGCCCAATATGATCCATGGCTCTACACCAAACGGAGACTGATAAAAAAATTTATAATCTGATGAAATATTTATTGCTGATTGCTTTTTCCAGTGGGTAGAAAATGATCAGGATGTCAGTTTTAATTTCTGACTGATGCCTGTTTACTTTCAGAGTTTAAACTAAAGTGCAGTTACTTCACGGACTCCATTCATCTCCAAAACACTATAAATATTTAAAGGAGAATGGCACAACATGCTTTGAGCTACTGATTTTTGAGCCATCAGACATCATCATTTTAAGCCCCTTTATGTTCCCACATCTGCCAAGCTCGTAATATGTTTCAACAGAAATATAATTCAATACATTTCTGCAAATTCAAAAACATTCCTGACCCTGATTCTAACAGACAGACTTGAGGTTCTGTAATCAGTTAGATGAGAACAGTTGTATAAATCACGTAGCTCATCTTACTGTTTGCGTGTGGTGGGCAAGAAGCCGACCATCTCCATCGCCAGCTGCAGCCGCTCAAAGTCGTGTTTCAGATCCTCTCCTTCCACTGTGAAGCAGTCCTGCTGGTGTCAGGTGGAAACACACAAAGAGAGAAGAACAGAGGAAGACAGAAAGAGGCATCAGCATCACAAAGGATTGTTAAAGGAATATATGACATATAAAACTTAACGAAAACCTGTTTGATAACTATACTATCACAAAGGATAAAGACTTGGCTCTCTGTGACACCTAATGGATGTATCTACTGAACAAGTGTCCTGCAGAAGCTAAATGACACTTTTTATGTGTGTGATTATGGAAGGTTGAATCCTATGAGAAGGGCACATAGGAGGAATATCAATAAATCAGAGGTAGAAGAGTTTAGTTTTGGAAGTCACAAGTAAATCCCAAGTCCGCATGTCATAACCGACAAGGCCCGAGTCCAGTCCAAGTCCTTCATGTTGCCTATCGAGTCCTAAAATGAGTCATTAGTGTTTAAAGTACCTAAAAAAATCATACTTCGATAAAAGTAAAGATAAAGTGTTACAATATTACTTTGGTAAAAGTGAAAGTCCCCCATATGAACAGCACTTCAGTAAAAGTCTTCAAGTATCTGATATTAACCGTACTTCAGTATTAAAAGTAATTTTCTGGCAATAAATGTACTTAAATATCAGAAGTACAAGTAAAAGTAAATTACACATATATTTACATTTATGTATAAACTGTATACTCTGGGTTCACTGATTATCGATCCAATAATAAGCATTTTTCTGATTATCAGCATCAGTGTTTTTTTATCCGATTGCTGATAAAATAAATTAATTTAGAAATGTGCAACTTTGGCTCTGATTCAGAATTTAATCTGCAAAGTAACCAGCAACTACAGTAATCAAATACATTTAGTGGAATAAAAGTACAATATTTGCCTCCAAAACGTAGTGAAGTGGAAATATAAAGTAGTAGAAAATGTTAAGTGCCTCAAATGCCAGTAAAGTCATTATGCGCCCTTCACCAAGTTTTTTTTTGCTGAAAAAAGGGCTTTTGAAATAATTTCAAAATGATTTAGGACTTTCAAATAAATGTGACAAATTCCTGTGGTACAGTCCTTTTCTTTGTGCTTTCTTAATGTCTAATTCTCTTACTAATTATTTTTTCTATCTACCTGTCCAAGGACTACTGATGGAAAACAGAAATATTCTACAGGGTTAATGGTTTTTTTGTGCATTGTCCCTGATCAAACAAAGATATATTAACATTGGCCGCTGGATTGACTCAAAGAAATCAAGAGCTGATGTTTCTTCCTTTGAATACTTTATTTATAACATCATTTCCAATCACTGGGACGGAGGGAAAACAAAGTCATTCCGAGCCAAACGGCTGAAGTCCAAGTGAAGTGATGAGTCAATGGTGTTGAAGTCAAAGTCGACTTTAAAGTCCGCTCGTAATGAAGCTACATGAGACCGCAAAGGCCACGTTTTCAATGGGTGACACCACCATGCTGGAACTAAAGTGATTACAGGAGACAAAATGTTGTCATGGTCGTCTGACTCAGCTCAGCAGATGACAGTGATTAATCAATTAAACCGTAGGTTCACTTTGAAGTGATTAATAAAAGCAGCATGTCTTAATGTCAGAAAAGGAAGAAAATCTTGTGAGTTTTTGTTAGCTGAGGAAACTAAACGCAAGTCTGACTGCATTTCTGTGTAATTGGGAGACACTAAGATACAGTGATTGTAAAGGAGAGAGCGGATATGTGTTTATACGGTGACTGTGTGTAAGTGTGTGTGTCTCCTCGGGCCCTCCGGTCGGTCAGCATGTCTCTGCTCCAGCAGCGAGCCTCTCTCAGGCTGTAATTAGCACATACCACAGCGACCGTCCAGCGAAAGAAGACACAGGAACCCATAATCCACACTCTGGATTGCCTCTTCTACACTTGAACATTCAACACTCCTCTGCCTCTCCACTGTTTTCCTTTGGCTTACAACTAGTCAGGAGCTGCAGAGCCAACAATCGTGTTTCTCCTGTGAGCTTCTCCAATTGCAACAAAGGGGTTTTGAGGCTTCTCGAACTACGGCGAGACCCGGGAAAAGCCACTTTTCAAATTGCCGGGTATGTTGGACATCAGCGCCAAGCAGCACAATGTGATACGTTGAAGGAAGTTGAGAAAATAAAGAGATCAATTTTGGCAAGTTGCGAGGGAATACTTTGGTCAAAAACCCAAACCTTAGGTATTGGTACTTGGAAAAAAAAAAAAAAAGAACAAGGGATGCTTGAGTGCAGCAAAGGGATGATTAAGAAACAATCTGTTCTTCTTGCTTATTTTAAACAAAGAATCTTTTCTCCCTGAAGAACTTGATATTTTATGCCAGTTGCAACACTTCTGGTGCAGGTTTACACTGAATTAAGTCAAGTCAGGAGCCCAGCTGACGCTGCACATGGAGCTTTTTAACAGATCACTCATGGATCCAGTTAAAAGTTGTATGCATGCAGTCGAGGCTTTTCCTGCTACTTACCATGACTTAAGCGTGATTTATGTTGTCAAGGCACCTGGTCAATGTTGCCAAAAACAGCATGCCACCCGGTCACTAGACATTCCACACGGCCAAAAACCAAAGACACCCAAAAAGGCCCAAAATGCAAACCCACAGCCACCGAGGCCCAGAACCAAACACCCGACTGCACACATCAAATGCAAACATCCACAACATGTTTGGTCTTTGGGATCTTCAGTCAAATACTTGATTTTTATGAAAATCACTTTCGTTTATTTTCTATTTTCAGCTCCAGACGTTGCATCTGGAATCTGTGTACACTTGTCACTGTTCAAAGTGCTGAGTGTCTCTATTTACTGCAGCGTGCCCCCCACACATCGACCAACGTCGAAGGTCAAAGGTTAAATAGGCCCAAAGGGTTGGTCAGATGCTCAGACAGCTGTCAAGGGCTGCTGTGCCTTCTCTGTATGTGTGTGAGGGTTTGTGAAGACAGTGACATCATCTCCTTAGACGGCGGGGTCACAGACTGATGAGGTCATTGACTGACCCTTGAGAGAGACAGTGTGTCAGCAAACAGTAAGAGGGGACGGTTGTGTAAGGAGAAATTTATGAGATGGAAAAAAGAGAACAGAGAGAGTCCAAGAAGTTAAAGGAGTAGTTCAACATTTCAGGAAATAGGAAATATTTTGCAACCTGCACTTGAGCAGTATATGCTTTAGTGATTTCTAGCTTTTCTAGTAAAGCTAGACATTTTCTTTTTTGTGCTAAGCTAGGCTAAAGACATCCTGACTCTAGCTCCATTTTTTACTCACCAAAGTCAATTTCCTCATCTCACTCTCAAAGCAAATAAGCATACTTTGAACTAACCCCCAGATGTACAAGAAAAGTCAACTGAAAATCTACAATCAACGGGAGGTTGGATCTGAAATGTTTGCAGCGTAGCCTTCTCCTTCTCAGAGGTTTGCAGTTGTCAGGTTGAAGTTAGTTACAATAACTTCAAGTGTCAACCTGGAGTACAAACATGAATCAAAACATCTACACAACGTCGACAGGAACTTCTCAGATCACTCCTGTAGCATAATCTAGTTCTTCAGCATTGATCACGTTCAGTAATTTTCATGTTGCCAAGAACTTGCTAGATATGCTGCTTGCATAGGAGCAACAAAGTGGAGATTGTTCTGCAGGAGTGATACTACACAGTTCTTGCTATGACTGTATTTCACCACCATTGTGTATTCTTAGAATCTAAAATGACAACATCATATTTCAGCCTATATATTCAAAAGACAGATTTTAGTTGGATTACCCCTTTAACTTGTAAAGGAGGGGTTTATTAGATGCTGAACGAAAAAAAAGCAAGTGTCCTCAGGAAGCCTTTCCTGGATAAAAGAACAGTTTTTAAAAAAGTGGGAGACAAAGAGCCAAAGTCAAGAAGGAAATACAGTAAGACCAATGGGCGAGTTGTATTTATACTATCTTACTCTCATGTCAAGTGTTTGCTCAAGGGCAAAGTCAAAGTAACATAATCTCCCATTAGGAGATACTGAATCCTTTAACCACACACAAGAAATCCCACTGACCAAACATTACTCACTTCAGGTGGAGACTGGCAAGACAGTGGCACGCTCAACGGCCGGTGAAACACGCACACACACAAAATGGACCACACACTTAGAGGGAAGATTCAGGATGTGAAGTGTGTCCTGTTGATCACTACTAAAACGTTCACATGCAGTATAATGAACAATGACCGTTTCTTTAAAGAAATGCTTTCTACCACTGTTAGTTATCGTCTTCTGTATCCTAAATGTTACTGCAGAGTATAAAAATAACATGTTTGTTGTTTTATCTCATCGATTTAAACCTCAGAGTTTATTAGTCGCTCTCATACAGCCTTAAAATAGCTGTATTACTGGAAGTACGCTGCTACTTCACATTAAAAACATTCAACTGGCAAAATACTGACATGCTTTTATTGTGAAGCACTGAAGGTCTACAAATCAACCACAATTATAAACTTTAATAACCAATTTGTTTATATTATGTGTTTAAGTTTTTACCCACTGTGGTAACACTTTCTTTGAAGCCCACGTCTATTATGTGTTATAATGCGCCTATAGTGCTGTATAATAAGAGTTAGAAGCACTCGTGAATATTCATAATCATTTGTATTATTCTTTTGTACTAATCATAACTCATCAAACTAGAAATGTCTGCATGAAAACGCTTTCCATTCTGCCACTGACCACTTCAGTGGCAAAGCTTATTTCATGCTTTTCCTTCCCTGCACTTGAATTTAAGAACATGCTGTTGGATGTTGCTACTATAATTTCACTGTATTTTTACTCTACAGCTACTACTTTGTCTGCAGCACATTGTTTTGCACTGTCTAGTGCGTGTTAGTTAATAAATGTAAATGAAGTGTTGAAGGTGAGATCCTGAACCTTCCCTTTAGAGACGGCGGTTTCCAGTTTGACGTCATCACCCATCTCCCAACAGCAAAGCATCCAAAGCCAAAGATCAGATTAAAGGGATTCCTTCATGTTTGAGTTTTATTTGATCAATCAGTTTAAATAAGTCATGTTCTTGGTTTCAAAAGAAATGACGAATGTACGATCTCCATTTCATCTAGAAAAACTTTAACTTACATATATATGTCTCTTTTGAAGAGACAGAAATACGTTTCTGATATAATTTTAAAACAAGGAACTCAGAGTTAATTTTGCCATCAATTATCAAATATTTCAAATACCTCACTTTAAAGTCAAAGTCATTGCATTAAAGGAATCCCTTTAGAGGCGGTTCTTTATGGAGCTCGACCAGCTGAGGTCAGTTAAGGTCGCCTCCATCTTTAGTCCATTTCAGTGAAAGCAGGCGGGTGTGGACAGCGAGGAGAGGACAAGACCAGGACTGGCACCAAAAACCCAGAGTACCACGACACACCCATGAGCACAGACGCACACAAACAACTTGTCATCCACATGATACTGACCAGATCGCTCTCATAGTAATTGTCCCAGTGGTGTTTGTGCGATTTCTTTGTCATCTGGAAGCAAGGCAGAGCGGTTAAGAAGGCATGAATTACACACAGTAATACGAAAGATGACACACAGTGTGTTAATACGTGAGGAAAAATGACTAATCCTCACAGACACAAACATACGCACAATCTCCAGAGCTGCAATAATTGATCCATGACGTGACGTAATCAGAAAACTTTATGTTCAGGGTGGCAAAACTGATTTTCTTACACTTTGCATACGTCTATTCTATTTTTAATTTAATTAAAAGTAGCCATAGAACAGTCTAATAATACTCAATTACAAGTACAACTTAACCTCTTCAAAATATTACTTTAGTAAAATAAGAGAGAAGTATAATTTTTATTACCCAGTGATTGTTATATTTCGTTTTATATTGCAGTATAATATTGGATAATTACTAATGACGCGTAATGTGGAATTAAAGTTTTAAGCTTATTTTAGCATCATTATAAACTGTACTAGGTAGTTTAATCTGTGACTATACTGTTGTAAATTAATCATATGTTTTATGCAAATTCATTAGTAGTTATAGGCATCAAATAGATGTCGTGGAGTTAAAAGTAAATATTTTCCTGCTGAAATGTAGTGGAGAAGCAGTAACATTAGGCACAAAATTGTACTTAAAGTTATAATCCGTAAGATTTTCATGAAATCAAAAGGAATATCCAATAAAATTACGCACATTCTGCCTCTCTATGAGGTAGTTTGTATTGGTAGTGGCGGGGTCCGCCATTGCCACATTAATTCCAACAGGATATGATGCGTACATGTAATCCAGCACAACTTTTTCTCATTGATATCAGCTTTACTGTTTGTCATTAAGATAATACTCATGCTATCCCAGCCTTTCCTGCTACTTCACCTCAAATATGATATGGCGTATTTATCAAATAGTAATTTATTGCTCGAATCACAACGCAATACACAGATTTGGTTGGCTGAATAGCGTCACCTGAATGATTATCAAAACATGCAATTGGTCTGTGAGTTTCCTGGGCTGCTACTGCCAAAAACGCTAGGACACAATCAGCATATTAGTGATATTTTGCTGACAAGGGGGAGGGCGTCCCCCATCAAATCGCCAACTGTCTGTAGGTTCATCACTATAAGCGACCACTTTCACATCACCACATTGTTTTCACGTTGTCATTTTTAGTATTTAAATATTGGTCACAGCCTCGATTTAAGAATTACAACTTTAAGTACAGGTCTTGAGTACATGTACTTAAGAGGCAGCGCTGTGAGACAGACAGACAGACAGACAGAGACACAGAAAACTAAATCCATCTCTGAGCGGGCAGAGTGATAAATATGAATAATCATTTTGCTCCTTTGTGACACCATGTGTGTAAGGAGGAGTGCCTGTGTGTGCGCCCAGACGAACGCGTGTGCACACAAACACACGCGACCGCCGGCGCCCTCTGCACGAGAGCCAGATTAACTCCTGTTGCCATGGAAACAGAGCTGCATGCTAACAGGCAGCCGGCAGCAGAGGATGGAGTTGGGTG
This sequence comes from Pagrus major, assembly GCF_040436345.1. Taxonomy (NCBI): domain Eukaryota; kingdom Metazoa; phylum Chordata; class Actinopteri; order Spariformes; family Sparidae; genus Pagrus; species Pagrus major. The sequence continues at coordinate 19,240,766 of NC_133222.1, read as the reverse complement.
TGGGGAGGGTGTGGGGGGGTTGTTGTCGTGGGGATTAAGGGAGGAGGAGAGGAAAAAAAAAAAAAAAAAACTGTTACTTTTTTGGGGAAGCCAAAAGAAAGGAACAAAGGAGGTTTTTGTTGTTGCCTCCCCGGTGCACTGCCATAGGAAGAGGGAATATGAATCCTCACACATCTGCTGCCAACACACACAGATGCACTGCAAAGGATGCACACATATGGAGGCTTCTGGCATGTGCACAAGAACGTAAACACACATACACACAGGACACACATGAGATGCAGGGTTGGAATTTTTGAGCTGATGCAATCAACACATCAGAGTGCTGAGCAGTGATCCACTTATGATAAATGAGTAAATAAGACCCAGCAGAGAAAAAAGGAGGGAAGGGAGATGCAGAAATGTTCTATCACATCGTCCTCAGGGTCTCAATAAATCTCCCTACATGGCGCCTGAGCTTTATCTTTTTTTTAAATAACAGATGAATTCTCCCCATTTGTGAGGAGAGAAAATGGTTCAAACGTACAATGAATTCTTTACAGGTCAGTAAAACTGAAATGTCACTTTGGGCCTCATGCAAGAACCACTTGTACAAACAGATTAATTTTCATGTGGCACGTTTGGGTGAGTTAAGAGAATTTTTGGCATTCTCCTTTTCTTTTGTTTATCATTGTCTCTTAGGTACGCACGCAATTTTTGGGTGATCGAGACGTGTTGTATGACTCAAGCACAGGTTGTCTGCCTTCCTACACAGTAAAATAAACAACTTCTATTGGCATTTTTTTGCACAGCAATTTATACATTGCAAAGGACAATTCTGGGACTATAAGGTCTCTGTTACAGTACAACATCTCCTACTGTAGGCTGTTATATTCCAACATTCCCCTAGATATCTCTCATTTAGATGCTAAAGAAGTCTTTTTTAAACAAGCTGTTCCCTCTTTACTTCTGGAGCAGTACATTGTTCCTCTGATGACATGTCGTTGACATCTGTAAGTATAATTTCAGATCCTCTAACACCACTACTGACTCTGCTAAACTGCCAATCTTCTGATTTATCCACCAGCAGGACTTGCAGCTCCGTGGCTGGAAAGTCGTCTTTTCACTCTTTAACAACATGTTTGTGAATGAAACCTGCCCACAAATGGAGGAGAACAGGCAATTTTAGGGGCATCCATGGACCATATTCACACGGCAGCCATTTTCCACTGGTGTTCAAATATTGGGGTAATTCCATATACGGCTGTTTTCTAGGTTACATTGTTATTATTTCACACCTTTCCCAATTGATCAGCAACTGAGAAGATGATGGATAGTGAACATGTGGGGGGACATTGGGCCATATTTCAAGGTAAAACAACATATTTGATAACCAGGTAGCTAACGTCAGCATTTAACCATTTCTTAGTTAACATTACTGTTTGATTACATCCAGTGCATTTCAGTTGCAGGCTAAATTAAATGTGTCCAACATGTGAGTTACTGTGCGTTAATATTTTAGATATCAAAAAGTAATGCAAGCTAGAAAGTGGTTCAATGCTCATTTTGTTGTATTTAATGGGTCAGAAAATGTAGTTTTACCCTGAAATATGGCCCAATGTCCCTCCAGATTTTCACTATCCATTGTCTTTTCACTTTCTGATCAATCAGGAAGAGGTGAAGTATTAAACAATTGTAGTATTGCCTGTGTTTATGAGGACCTGCAACCTGGAACAAAGCAGTACAACATTTGAGCTTACCACCCTGAGCGTGATGTCAGAGGAAAATGGTCGCGTGTGAATATGGTCTACTCTGCTAAAAGAACAGGCGGTATTCATCAGGCTGAAACAAGCCATTAATGACAAGTTTGTGCAGAGATTAGTGAATCTTGCTTCTTGCATGAGGCCCGATGTCTTCTTTGAAATTACAAATCAGATGTCTAAATTCTTCACAACATAAAATGTTTTTTATTTATTTATGTTACTTTATCTTTTCTGGATACACACTGGATAATGATTTTGAGACAAGCAATTTTAAATGTATAATCTGTTTGTCATAGAACATTTTGTCTTTTTGTATAATTATGGCATATTTCGTTGTATCTGCCTTATGTAGTTAGTCTGTAATTCACTGTTATTGGAACCTATTTTGGCCGGGACACTCTTGAAATATATTTTCTGGTTAAATAAAGGTTAGATTGAAAAAAACAACAAAAAAAACACGACTCTAGTCACTTGAACTGACAGCATAAATACAAACACAAAGAGCAACTTTGTAAGACGTGAACACATTTACACAACCGTACACAAATTGAGATGTTTTTAAGAGCCGCACAGCAAATTGCAAACCTCACCTTAAAACCCTTGAAATCAATAGATATACACAACTTGTTTTTTTCCTCTTTTTTCCTTTCATGTTGTCAGAAACAGCATTTCAATAATTTAACAACAGAACGACATAAATATATTGACATGAAAGTGTGTGTGCGGACCTGGTTGAGGTAGTGGTATTCCTCAGGTTTGAGCAGGTGGAAGGATTTCCTCTCCTCTTCACTGGCTCCGGCCAACAGGTAGTAGAACACATGGTAGTTCCTACAGACACACACAAAAAGTTAGAGGCTGTAACTCTACTATAAACTCTTTTCCTGTGTTGATTCCTTGAATCATTTTAAATTCCCTCAGAGGTAAACAGAGGACAGCAGCTTTTACATCTCTCTCTGAAACGACGCCTGAGGAGGGGTAACAGTGAAAAACTCTCTATATGCATTCCTATTTCACAACCCAAACCTAAAATATATAACAAATACGGTCACACCTTTGACCTCCTGTAGGCTCACGTTTCAAGTCAAACAAAGCAGCAATGCGGTGTGTGGGCTGGAGGTAAGGAGTCGAGCCACTGTGACAAATGCTGGGGCTTCAGCCAACGCACTGACATGTAATTCTATTACAGCTGGAAACGAGCTTCAGTCCTCTGCACAGGGACACTTAGTGCCTGATGGAGTGGTGGAAAGTTAAAGAGCCCAGGGAGGATATTAAAGAATCCAGATCTGTAATTGGTGGATGGGTAGGAAGGATGTTTTTAACTGAAAACTGTATGCAGCTACAGAAGCGATACCATAATGTATTATCTTTAATTCTGCTGGTTAGTGCTGGTGGATAAAACGTTAATCAAACTAAAGTTTGATTGATGATCAATAGTGTAAGGTAGCAATGAAACACAGGAGGTGTAGTACTAGTACTGCTTTAATTTAAATAAGCTACTAAACTGTCACTACAGCTGCTGTTAATACAACCACTATGGCCTCAAGTTTTATTCAAGGTAACTTTTTCTATCATCACAACTCTTTAACCTGTTAAGAACTAGCCTCTATTTTGTGTCTCTGCTCAATAATTAACAGAGTGTAAATCTGCAATTACATGGTCTATTCGAATAATCAAGGTATCATAATAAAGGGAACACTTGAAATATTTGTTCAGATGTGTAAGTATAAATATATATGTCACTGGGTCCGAGTAAATGAAGTTGGCACACAGCATAAATGAACGATTTTTTTTTTAATTACAATTTTAGAAGATATATTCCTGAGGAATGATGCAGCTGCAGCTCTGCATCTCTAGCAAACCATAGCAAAACATCTGAACATTACCTCTGCCAACTTTTATGCTAATAAAGTCAATCGGAACAAAATTAGAGAGGTTTTAGTACAGAGTACTCAGGCAGAATCTCATTTTGGACAAACTATACATTTCACTTATATGTTACCATAGGTGTCCCAGTTGGGCTCTGCTCTGGCTTAACAGGTTCAAGAGTTTTAGAACGAATGAAAGTTGAAGGTACATGATCTACTGAAGATGCTAAAATATGATTGGTTGCAGCCACTTACAACATATGACACTCAAATGTGCTCAATTGTGCCCATGTTACCTTCATTTATGACAATGACATTGGCAAATTTACAGTATGCTAAGCAGCCCCACAGCTACAGTTAAAAATTATAACATGATATATGAATAACAAATTAATAGTTAAAGCCGTACTAATCATTTGAGACGGAACAACAGTTGTTAAGTAACAGCCTCTCGCTTTCACTACAGTCCCATCAAAGTCCAGAGTCATAAAGCCCGACTGGAAAGCTCAGCTAGCTCACTCCTAGTATTTCATTTCTTCCACTGGGGTCGTACAGAGGCAACCTGTCATGAGCCTGGTTTTAAGATTTAAGATAGTTTGCAGTTTATCATCAGCCTGCCTGCTCCCCCACCTCTCTGCTTCAGGTCTGACCCGTCTGGGAGGTCCTGTCTTTAGTTTCCACCCTATCAATATGGCCGCCAGGGCCTGTCATCGGGATGAAATAGAAACCCCAGGCCAATCAAGGTTAGAGGGATTAAATGACCGGTGGACGGGTTTACATTGTTTTTTTTCCCCTTTCCTCACAAAGCCATTATTCTGGTGGGATCGGTGATTTTGTTTTACTGTTGACTGGGACAGATAGAGCCAGTCAAGCAGAGAGGGTGTATGTGTTGACTGAGAGAAGAAATAAATTATTTAAGTTATGTGGGTACAGGTGAAAATTCCTATCTATGTGTGAGCGCTGTATTGGAGATTCAACAACAGTTTCTGCTGGCGTGTTAAAAAACGAGAAGTGAGAGCAGACAGTAGGGAACACCAGTTTCTACAAAATCTCTTTTATCATTCTCTAAAATTGTTCTGATGTGTAATCAGTATAAATAAACGATCACTTCCTGCGTGCATAAATGACCAAACTGAGAAGGAAAGCTGATAGTTTGCGGTGTTAACTTCATGAAGGGCAGAGGGCTATTTCAGACGGACACCTGATACATCTCCAGCTTCCACAGGAAATGAAGACTATTTTAGTGTTGAGTTTCTGAGACAAAGAACATATCAGTGCAGAGATATGGATTTGAAATCTTATCCCTCAAACAAGTGGGAATATGGCTCTCAATTTATGGCTGCACCACAGCACCCCGGACTCCTTAAGATTCTTTATTTCTTCCTTTTAAATAATTTTGCTGAAGAAAAAAAGAAATTGTAAATGAGCAGATTGCTTCAAACTGATTTTCACATGGATTTTGTGTCCTTACATCTGAAATTGCTTCCCGCTGCTTTAAGATACTCTTACCATTGAAGGGGATCCACTTACAGGAGACACATTATGCTCATTTTCAAGCTAATAGTTTTATTTTGTGTTACTACCAGATTAGGTTTACATTGCTCAAAAAACACACCAGTTTCCTCATACTTTGCTATAGCACGGTATTCCCTCTCTGTTTTGGCTCCAGTCTCTTTAAGGTCCCCCCTCCCGAATACCTGGTCTCTACTGATTGGCTAGCTGACACATGCCTGAGCCAGCACTGTTAACAACAACAACAGAGCAGCTTCGCTAAATCCATTCTTATGTGCCAAACTAGCTAATAAGCATAAATTATGCAAATGTGTGACATGGTGATGTAGTGTGATGTCACAAAGTCACAGAATTAAAGGCGGGCCAACTGACGAGGCGTTTCAGGAGCAGTGTTTTCTGATGGAGAGAGAAGCTTCTGTTGGTGACCTTTTTTTACTTTCAAGATCTTTTACATGCACAAGAACATTTATAAAACCCTGAAGGTAAGGAAGAAAACTAAAAAGCACTGTAGGTCTCCATATAAATGGTCAAAATCAATGCTGATGAATTCCCATGTCACATCCTCAAACTAAAATCTAACATACGGGAGAACCTTGGGTAAATTCTTACAATGTGAGCATGTCAGAGATGTGTTAACTACATGACAAAAACCTGAGCAAACCCTGTGGTGAGTGAAAGTGGTATGTAAAACCCATACAGTACATGATCCACAAATCTCTGCTTCCTGTGTCTCTGCTCACCTCTCATTGTGCTCCTGATACACCAGACGGGATTTCTCCAGCAGGTACTTCTCAACATAGGCTCTGAAGATAAACATACACACAAGCACACAAAGTCACATATATTTAAAAAACATACTAAGATATTGACTGAACGAAATGCTTGGAAGAGGGTTAAGTTGCAGACTAATGTCTCATAAAGGAAAATTAACATAAAAACAGACAGGAGGGACAGTTACGAGGCAGAGTTATAATTGTGTTTTTAATAATTGGTGAAATGAGACTTATTAACAAGTCTCAAGATAACCTAATGGCCGATTTAATTCAGTTTCCTTCCTCACATGAGGAAATGAAGCACTATGAATAGCAGTTATAAATTTACAATCAGGGTCCAATGAATGCATCTTAATCATATTATCAACCTTGGTATTCAAAGATTAGAGCATTTAATTCTCACAGACACAACATTTATAATTAATTATTCATTTTAATAATTTTATGTGACCAATGTGGGATATTAATCAGCAGCTATTTTTAGCAATTCATTAAACAGTAAGTACTAGGTAAGTTCTATTCGACTTAATGTGGCCCTTAAACAACCTCATTCTGGCCCCTATGATCATTTTTTTGTAGGCTGATTTGCCCATTTGACCAAACAATATTTATAAATACGTGGATCATGCACCATCTTCTATATGTGGGTTATGTGTGTGAGTCTCACCCTCTGACGGTGCCACTCTCCTGGTAGTTGACCTGGATGAACTTGCCGAAGCGACTGGAGTTGTTGTTGTGGGCCGTTTTAGCGTTCCCAAAAGCCTGGTGAGAAAACAGAAAGAGACACCTTCAGTTCAGTCCAACAGATCAGCATGGAGACAGGTGATAACTGACAGGTACACGTGTATGGTGGTGCCATTTACCTTTATGCACAGAAGTAAAATAAAAAGACACACTTTTTAAAGCCACATAGCTATTTTTCTATAAAGAAATACACATGTGAAAGACAAAAAGCTAAACAAAGCCCTGACATGAAAAGATAAAATGTAATCAAGAAAAATATGATGTATGTTAAAGTATTCATTAAAACAAGAGCACAGTAGGACAGACTTCCATACTGCCAATGGGGTGTAAAGATGGTAGTAACACCATAAAGGGCACCTCATTTTTTCATACATTGCTGGTTTCCTCCTCAAACTATACAATTACTTTCAGGAGTGCTATAGGATGTTCATTTAACTATTTGACTATAGATTTCCAGATTTCCAGTTTTGCAGATATATGTTAGTTATTCTATTAATGTTTTCCCAAAATTCTTAATGAAAGAAAAAACACAGTCCGCTGAAAAACTGTTTTGACTCTTGGCGTCCTGAAGCTGCATGCAGTTCACACCTGGTAGTAATGACGATGACACCATCGACGGGTGTCAATTTAACATCACGTCAGTGTCAGTGTTGCCCACATATCATCTAATGAAATACTTTGTATGATGAAATATAAGGAAATAGTTTTGCCTTCTTAAGGTTTGGCTCCTACGAACAGCTCCAGAGCATATGAAGTAAATCTACAACAACTGGCTACAACTTGCTTTTGCCAAAGCAGAATGAAAAACTACTTATAAACAATCAATAGCAAAAAACACAAGTTTTACAGTTTTACAGGGTCTTAAAAATACTGTATTTATACATTCAGGCTTTATGATGGGAACCGAACTCTGAACCAAAGTGAAAAAATGTGTGAGGAGGAGAGGGAAAAGCTACCAATCACAGTACTGTAACAGAGGTCATGAGGCTCAGGAAGGGGCCCACAGGAGGCACACACACACACACACACACACGCACACGCAGGCACGCACACGCGCGCGCACAAACACACACACACACACACACACACACACACACACACACACACACACACTAACTCACTCTCAGACACGTCAACCGTGCACTAAACTGCCAAATTCCTATAAAGGCAAACACACTGCAGAGCCGAAAACAGACACAGTAACAACTCGTGGGAGTATGTGGGCATTTCTGCCAACACACACACACACACTAACAGGGAGTCCATCATTAGGGGCCCCTGGAGGACTCATTCAGGTTCTCATTAGGAGTCTGATGGCCCCAGAGGAGAGGAGAGGAGAGGAGAGGAGAGGAGAGGAGAGGAGAGGAGAGGAGAGGAGAGGAGAGGAGAGGAGAGGAGAGGAGAGGAGAGGAGAGGAGAGGAGAGGAGAGGAGAGGAATTAAGGAGAGAGGAGGAGAGGGGACTAGGTAAGGAGAAAAACAAGGAGAGGACACAAGGAGAGAGAAGGAGAGGTGACTGAGAAAAACAAGGAGAGGAGAGGAAACAAGAGAGGAAACAAAGTGAGTGGAGGAGAGCAGAGGAGACTAAGAAAGGATAAAAACAAGGAGAAAAGAGGAGACTAGGAAAGGATAAAAACAAGGAGAAGGGAGGAAACAAGGCGAGAAGAGGAGAGGAGACTCGGAGAGGAGAAAAAACAACAATATGAAAGGAAACAAGAGAGGAAACAAGTGGAAGTGCAGAGGAGACTGAAAGGGTTTTTTCTCTTAATATGGCAAGTTTTGTCCTCACTCGAATCGAGGGTCTAAGGACAGAGGATATTGTTTCACTGCACAGTTTGTAAAGCCCACTGAGGCAATGTGATTGTGATTTTGGGCTATATAAATACAATTGATTTGATTTGAGGCTAGGAAAGGAGAAAAAACAAGGAGAAGGAGAGGAGAGGAAAACAAGTCCAGAGACAAAAAAAGAAAAAGAGAGACTTTAGCAAAGATGCTAAAGAAGAAAGAAACAAGTGGGAGGAGAGACAATGAAGGTTGAGGGGAGGGAAGATCATCCTGGAAAGAGGAGAGATGAAAGTAACGAAGGAGTGAAGACAAGAGGAGACGACAAAACAAAGAATGAGAAGGAAGGAAATGAGGACAGGATAGAAGATCAAAAAGAAGTGAGAAATGAGATTAGGAAAATGAGATGATAGGCAAAAGAAGAAGAGTAAAAAATAAAGAAGGAGGAGAGGGGATAAGGAAGGAGAGGAGGACATGGAGAAAAACACAAGAAAGAAAACAGGAGGAGTGCCTACATGTAGCGTGAGAGAGGCAGAGAAAAACATATTTCCATATTTCAGTTCACTGAAGCAGGGGTGAAATTTCAGGCTGATGCAATCAGTATTTTGGAGTTATGATAAATGACTAAATAAGAAACAGCAGAGAGAGAGGGGGGGAGGAAGAGGGGAGGGAGAGAGGGAGGATGAGGAAGAGTCTGGGAGAGAAGTGGGCGTCAGATAACTGACTGTGGCCGCTGGGTGAACGCTACAGCTATGGAATAACACCGTTAATAAAGTAAGATCCTGCTCCTGAATCAGACTTTGATCTCTCGATGATTCATTCAAACTCCCCCGAACACCGCCGACCTGACACACATTTAACCAGCCAATCAGGACAAACGAGAGCAACAAAACAACAAATACGACTGCATTTCTTGTTTTCTATGCTCGTCTTCTCTCCTTCAAATCCATCCATCTTTCTTTTCTCTCCACCAGATCCCTATTGTGGCTTCTTAGATGAACCACAGAGTGAATGTGAGAGCGGACAGGCAGCGAGATCTCCTTCAATTCCCTCAATCCAAAATGTAAATCGAAACTGCAATTTACATGATAATGACAGAGCTTTCATCCCCAATAATTTCTGGATATAAGAGCCCCTTTGTGGCTAAATGTTTCCAGTTTTGAGTTTTAGAGGAAAATCCTCTTCCTGAAATGATTGAGTGAAATGAGCCCGGCTCTAATGGAAACTGTCAGTGACAATCAAACCGCTGCTGGCAGAAGAAACGCAGAGAGAAGATAGACAGGGAAGATATTCACTGTATGTTTGTGAGAACAGGAGGATGTATGGACTGCGTTTGAGCTCATAATACATGCACTTCTGTTTGTGTCGTGTGTGTGTGTGTGTGTGTGTGTGTGTGTGTGTGTGTGTGTGTGTGTGTGTGTGTGTATGTGTGTGTGTGTGTGTGTGTCTGTGTCTGTGTGAGAGCATCTGTGAGAGAAAGAGATTAATGAGCAGGGCAGGAGTGTCTGGATGATTTAGCGGTGAACTCTGCTTCATGGTCAACGCCTGCTGTGACCACAGCACAGGAAAACACACACTGTGCATCAGTGATTACTCTGTGTGTGTGTGTGTGTGTGTGCGCGCGCGCGTGCGTGAAGTATGCATCGTGTGTCTGCTAAACATATGAATAAACCAGAGGTGAGGGAGCGAGAGACAAAAGGGAGTGCATGAGAGAACAAAAAAATGTCACTGTGGTATATCATTGTGGTTATTGCAAAATTAAAAACTACAGATATACTTCTCAGCTCTCGTTCTCAAATGTCTCTCCTCGCTCTCTTTCCCCTCATTTTCTGTCACTTCTTTAACATCTACTTGTAAATGAAAAAAATCCACCAACAACCCCCATGAAAATAGGCCAGACATTATTTCCTGTACTGATAAATGTTTAAAATTGTTTAAAATTAAAAAATTAGTATAAAGTTGTTTGGACGATGAAAGGGTCAAGTTCAAGGTAATTACTGGGGAAAGAAGAAGAAGAAAAAGAAGAAGAAGAAGAAGAAGAAATTAATCTAAATTTGTGACAAGCAATAAGATCCAGTGTGTAGGATTTAGTTAAATTTAGCATCTAGCAGTAAGATTGCAGACTGCAACCAACTGATTACCCCTCGTCTCACCCTCCCATTTGGTGGCCGCTATAAAGGCTAAAAGCCCTCTCTAGATCCACTGCTTGGTTCATCATTGGTTCGTTTGGTGCAGCATGGCGGACTCTGTGGAAGACGACCTGCTCCTTCTGTAGATGTAAAGGCTCGTTCTAAGGTAACACAACCCAAACACATTGATTCTTATACACGAATGAAAACATAATTTCTGCCAATACATACTTCCAAATCCTTCTTACTGGACCTTGCAAAGCATAACAAACTGTAATTTCACCTGTCACATGTAGCCTTGAGGAAACAAAACAAAACACAGAGTGGACACATTTGCAGTTCTCATGGACTTAAAACACTCAATTGTCATTTCAATTTGAAACTCAACATGACTCAATACAAACGGAATTAACCTCGGCCTTCACACTGCATAGCCTGTGGTGCCATATGGAGACTAAATAACCAACTTAAGTGTGCTAAAAACAGCTCCACACATCGCCGGCCATATGTTAGATTTTATGTTGAAGCAAATGTGCTGACCCCAAGGCTTAATCCTGCTGTGACTTTATGTGTGTGTGTGTGTGTGTGTGTGTGTGTCTCTAAATCCAAATGGCAACACTAGCTCGATACTGACAGTATGCTAATGTATGCTTATGCACTGTGTTAACCCCTCTGGGCTCTTCCACGCTGTCACATTACGTTAGCCAGTTGTTTCCTCCACCGCTGCGGAAAAGCCTCCTCAGCCTCCAAGGAAGCAAGCAGTGGTGTTGCTATTTCAGAACAGGATTTAGCGAGTTTAGTGTGGTGGGGAACGAGATGGGAGCATGCCCATTAATTAGCATGTCAGGACCTTCTTTAAAGCGGGGGCTAAAATCAGCTCAAATACTAATGCTAATAACCTGGTGCTCTCTCCTTCTGTTCCCCTCTTTGTCTGCTTCCCTCAGTACGGCTGCAGTGTTTCCCTAAACACACTCAAAAACCGTTTGGTGACCTAGATTGTGAAAAAACAAGCGGAGACACGCCAAAACCTCTGCTGGGCTAGCTTCCATTAGCTAGTTTTCTGTGTTTCATGGGGTGCTGAGTGGTTAAAATTATTGATGGCGGCTGCGGCACCCTGATGTCCAGGTGATGGTGACTGCTTGTTTCAGCAGTTTCTTTGTTTCTGCCTTTGTGAATATCCAGGTCAGAGGGAGCTGACGTCATGGGAGGGACCTGCGTGAGCTCTCAAGATGATTTTGGTAGACTGATGCTGTTTTTGTTCAAATCAACTGTTAGCTAGGTAGGGTAATGTAAACATGGCCACCAATATTATAATATTCTTGCCTTGAGTAGGTAGTTTGATAATGCATTCTTTTATAGGTTTTCTGACAGTAACTATGTAATTTGTTGCTGATTATATATGGAGAGTTTCCAAGGAATACTGAATAAATATACTTTAGACTCATATATTGCGTTTCATTCAAGGAAATTAATATATATATATATATATATATATATATATATATATATATATATATATATACATATATATACACACACACACATTTATATACATTTAACTCATACTCTGTATAACAAAACACAGTATTGTGTCTCACATTTTGAGTTGAGTGCTAGTTGTCATCAATACATTTTACAAGTGGCAGGACATTGCTAGCATTCTTAGCACTGTAGCAGTACTGCCCATGGCATTCACACTCGCTGTAGACAGTATTGTGTTTGGACAGAGCGGTTCCAGAAAGTAGGTTAGCTTTTGTTTTATCTTGCTCCATGTAAAGTTTGCTTTAAAAACCAGCAGGTGGGCAGAAGATCTCAACCTTCTTCCACAGATTCAACCAGACAAAACCGAACCAGAAACCACCGCTCCGCTTTCAGCCTGTGGGTATCCAGACAGCAGCACACAGCGGTACAGCTACATGGTCTGTGTCAGTCAAGCTTATACACACACACATCTTCTATGCAGCGACCACACGCTGAACGATTTTGGTAGCAGATACAGTAAATGTCATCACTAACAGACACGCACACTCCAGATCACATTAACCTCATTTGCTGCTTCATTAAACAACTATAACACGACAGGAGTAGACTGCCAAGTTACACCGCTGATACGCATGAACAGTTGGACATGTCAAACTGAGCTTTTGACAGCTTCATCCCTGGTAAAGAAAGGGAAAAATCATACAGACAGATACAGTTCGCTGCAATCATGACTTCAAGTGTCACACAATTATCATTTAGTATAAAAACTGTGAAGCTATTTAACACCAACAAATGACTAACAGAGAGAAGAAATAGTTTTCATCTCTCAAAGATTATTCGAGACTGTTTCCAAATAACATTCAAGGGATTTACTGTGAGTGTGTTACTGCCCTGTCCTCTAATCAAAGGCTTCCTCTTTCAATAGTTGGACTGCTTAGTGCCGGTTTACTCCAGAGCGGCTAATTTCAGCCCAGTGTGCCATTATTAAAGCAGACGTCTGCTCTGCTCTGTTTCTCTGCTCTACAAGCATATTATAGTGTGATGAAAACACAGACAGAGACAGTCGGAGGAATGTGTTAGGTAAGACTGCCTAAACTCAGTTAATCTACTGTATATGCTGACAAATACTTATACATACTACTGTGCAAAGAACAAGTATACAATAATATACAACAATAGTGTCTGTCTAACTGGCAAGAGAGTCTGACACAGTATCCTTAAACTGGCAGCAGACAAGTTTTGTGCTTCAACGTATGATTATGTAGTAAATGTTGATTGCACAAAAGGAAGGTTAACTGGCAATATACACTAAATACTTGAACAAAGTCATGTTTTGTGCTGTTTTGTTGTTATTTGCGACTCTGAAGAAAACAGAAATAATCCAGTTGTCTTTGTAACAATAATGCCACCTGAAAACACTCAGGGGGAAAGCTGTCTATTGCCACCTTAAGGAAAGGTTTTCCAGCGACAGGATTTTAACCACATAGCCTGCAGTTCTAACAGATTGTGTTAACTTGTACTCTAACCACTCGACCATTAACAACCCTGGCACAACTGAAGGCATTAAAGGGGCACTATGTAGTTTTGGAGAAGGAATTCAACCCCAATTCAGAATTTTAATATTTATGATATTAATGAGGAAATAATACAAACTCAGAAATATTTATCTTTTCCATAAGTGAATAAACAAGCTGTTCTCAGAGGAAAATACGGTTCACAGAACAATAGGCAAAAGAAGTTTGACTTAATGAAGCGGTTCAACCAGCAGCTAAATTCCAACAAGCAACACCCTTAATACTCCAGACTAAAACCACTCATCACAGGAGTCATTTGTCATCATCCCTATTCATTCCACTATACAAATTAAATTTTGTTTTGACTGTCTGAGTTGAGGTGAACTGAGATGTCTGCGCCAACCATGTCGTAACCTTGGATCCATTTCATCACCTCTGTGTCTTTCTTATCCATCTTCCCTTCCCTGTTTTGTGCTGAACAGCATCTGGAGCAGCAGAAATGCCTTGAAAACAATCCTTCGCAATGATTTCATGCTGTGTGGATTCTCCCAGAGAGGGCCGTCCGAGTCTGCTTTTAGACCCAAAGGGTTTTTTTTTTTTAGGGCTTTACCACTTCCACATTCACAGGAGCTCTCAGCGAGATGACATCACATCGCATTCCTACGCTCAGCTCAGCAGGTGCAGCCGGCTTCACAGAGTGTGTGTGTTTGTGTGTGGCTAGAGTAGAGTAGCTTTAGTGCCAGCCATTCCTCTAGGTGTGCGGTCAGGCTTGAAAACACACTCATGCAGGAGAGCAGGTGCTTGTGTGAAGAGCTCTGCCCTTCATAGCAGAGAGCTGTAACATTCATAAGATGTGACAAATGACAACATTGTGTGAGAGAGTGTGTGTGTGTTTGCATTCTGCTCAAGTGCGCTACCTCCTTAATCCGTGTGTGTAAACTGCTATTACCTGCATCTGGACATCCACAAGCCCTCATTAACTGGGCTAACTGGTGTTTGTCACCAGCAGCTGGCAGGTTGACTCATACAGTAACTGAAGGTTGTAACGCTCCATCCTCTGCAGGCAGACAGGTGGTTTTATTCCTTTTTAACTGACCAAAACACCCTTCGGCAAGGCATCAAACTTTTTATGCAACTGACTGTTATTTTAATTATGGATTAATTTGTCTTTTACTGTTTTTACATCATTGTTAAGTCAACAAAACATAAAAAAAATGTGAAAAAATCCCGAGTTTGACCAAGTTGATGTCTTTAAATGACTTTTTTTTTTAATTACACAGATAAAAGCAGTACATCAGTAATTGGTATGTGATGTAATATGTTTTTACGTGTTGTCTTATGTGCACGTCACAGAAAAGAAAATATTAAACTAACTAATAACTACATTTGTATGTATTTGTAAGAGATTTGCCAAAAAAGAAAGCCGCTGTATATCTCTGAATCCCTTCGCTAAACAGCAAACTGTCTTCAAGAGACAAAGAACTACAACTGACCCAGACCTCTTTATCAAAATGTATAAGAATTCAGGACCATGAGTGGTTGTAACTGTGAAATTAAGGACCCTAAATAATGAAGAAGAAAGCTAATAAAGTCTTTGCATCTCAACTTTATGACTTTCTTTTAACTTTTCACTCTTGTCTCATTCCTCTCTCTCTTTTTTCTCTGTTCTCATTCTTTCATTTACTTCAGACACATGGGATGAGCCCTCCTTTCTAGGAAAAAAGGAAACAAGGGAGGGAAAAGGAGGTGAGGACGGAGTAGGGGGACAGTTACGTAATCCTGACAGGGGCCTCCTTGTAACAGCTGGCATACGTAGAGAGAAGCAGAGTTAGTTTGGGTGACGGAGAAACAAAGAAATTTAATACGGTATTTGGATACGGCCTGGAAATATGCACATATTCAAGCAAACATTCGCTAAAGCCAGCCACTCCAACTCACATACACACATGCACACACTTACTTTATATGGCCATCGAGCACTTCCTAACTTCCTCCAGGCTTTTACAAAAGACCATTACCTTATTTCCTGTTTAAATGTTAACTTACAGTCCACCTCATTCACAGGCTGAACATTCAGTACAGCCACTTAAACATAAACAAACACTAAATCATTTACAATGATCAATTATTGTCTCTTGTTGTTTACCAGCTACAGTGAAGATGCTTATATATATTTTAAAGCTGTAGGAAAATCTGAAAGATACGTCAGTAAAAATGAATATTTTCTCACCACTAACAACTCAAACACAGATTTGGTAAAATACATTACATTTAGGAAAGTATGCAAATTTTCTTTCTTGAAGCTACAGCTAGGAGATGGTTAGCTTCGCTTAGCATAAGGACTGGAAACAGAGGGAAACAGCTAGCCTGGCTTTGTCTAAAACCACAAATTCTAAAGATACTTTATTGATCTTTTACAGGAAATAACATTAATATAATATAACACATCTATATACAGCTATACTAGGCTCAAGGTATGAGAAATAAGTTAATAGAACACCAAAATCGTACCAAAAAAAGCTCCAAAAATATGTGTAATATATAATAAAATACTCAGTGTGCAATGTGTGAAAATGCTACCTGTATTATCTAAAACAATAAGCTATCAAACTATAAACTGTCAAACTACCTCTTTTAAAAAAAAAACAATTATGAAGCATCTTACTCCTGTACAAGACCTTCACAATTCCCCTCATGAGCTCATATTTATTGCATCTTATTGAGTTGCTGTGTTCCTGCCAACGATGATCAACTGTTTATTGATTAAATGGTACATGTAGTGGGAGTTCATGATGTATTATCATGTACTTTCAATAAGCGTATTTGTTCTAAAGCCTTTCTGCAACACGGGTTCCATTAAATCTGATCCAAAAATAAGGATTACATTGTAGAAATAATGAATGTTAAGCATAACGTGAATCACATCCATTTCTATCACCTACAGAGTTCACTGGTTTCAGCTCTCTGAGAAACCAGCTTCATCATGGCTCTCCATGTGGCTGCAGTTATTGGCTAATAGTGCTCTGCTATTAGGTGACACCCTCTGAGCTGGAGCTTCGTTTCATGTGGTGAGCCCGAGCAGTTAACGTCACAGCCTAATGAATGGTGCTGGACATGAAAAGTCTTGCTCGCCAACTATCATCCATTTGAGTAAATTCCCAGTATTTATTGCCCAATTTGACCACAAAAAGGTTTAAAACTGGACAACGAGCTGATGTTGGCCTGTGGATCTGCAAAAGGGTATAACAGACACGGCTGTAAAACGTAGAAGGCTTATTCTGAATAAATGTTGTTGAACTTAAGTGGGTTCAGTACAACTGGGTTTTTAATACACTCTTCAGTGGAGGAAGGCAGACTGCAAGTGTGTCTCATGGAAGTGACTGAAATAAAATCAGATAAAGAACAAAATGTGAGACACTAATCCTCATCCAAGCTTACACGACAAAGTATAAAGTCAACATAAAGTCATTTGTATGTGCAGCTGAGGAAATACTGTCACTTTGCAGAGAGAACATACTGTACAAACACTTCATATTATCTCTGCATATACTCTTCTCTGTGCCTGAAGAATAGTGTTTCTGTACATATCCAGGATGTGACTGCATGAACGTACAGTATGAGTCATTTGCAGCTCTGTTGTGGCTTTGTCAGGGTCAGCCTTTCAACAGGGGCCCATTACTCCATTCACACACAAACACATGCAAGGACACACCTCTGCAGTGGATATTTACTACAATACATCACACACACACACACAGACGCAAACAACGGGAAAACGGAAGGAGAGAAAGTCACGCGAGAGACGCAGAATAATACAAGACAAACACACAT
Organism: Pagrus major; assembly: GCF_040436345.1. NCBI lineage: Eukaryota > Metazoa > Chordata > Actinopteri > Spariformes > Sparidae > Pagrus > Pagrus major. Next base: position 19,223,393 of record NC_133222.1, on the reverse strand, counting down.
CTGTACTTGTAAGGATCTTCCACTGAAGAGACTAAAACTTGAGATCTATGGAGACTGAGGAAGACTTGAGGAGACTGTAACCCTTCTAAAATTAATACATGAAACCAACATAAATGTCAGATTTCCATTGTGCTCTCAACTTAGTTTTTTACTGGGAATGTCGCGCCCTTTTCTTCTGCGGTTTAATGGCACCTGACAGGAAAATTAGCCAGCTGTTTATATCAACCAACCAACTCCTAATAATCGCATAAAAGTAGTGGATGGAAATGCCCAATAATGTGCAATTATGCCAGTTTTCTCAAGATTTGGTGAAATCTTTGCAAAATGTAAGTGTAAACCTAGCTACTGTTTTTCTTTTGTAAATAAAGATTCTCACAGTATCATCGTAGTTTATATTTCCTCACACAGTTTGTCGGTCTTTATTCTTGTATAGTAAACAGAAGAAACAGACAGAGAACATAGGGAGAGGGGCAGACAGGGGGATGGCATGCTACAAAAGTCCCCTTTTAAATCTGTGGTTATGTGGTATGTGTGTCAGACCACAAGCCATTAGGACGCCGCACTGAACTTAATTCTAACCTTAACCTTAAAACCTTAATTTAAACCCCAAACAGCTCTTTGAAGATACGAGGAATGTCAAAAATGTCCTCAGTCTGAAGGTCTCACAGTTAAAAGATCCACACACAAAAATGTATGTTGTGCAACATCACAATCACCTTTTAAACACCTTTAACCTGACGTCTCATATTGACTCACATGTGGATTCATTTTTCAGAAAGTCTGCTTTAATACATTCGCTTCTTTTCTACAAACATTTCTACCTGAGTCCAGTGCAGCCAAACACATCTGTAAACGTGTTGAGAAGAGTTAAAGACCGCGTTGAGGAGACGACAACTCACATCTTTCTAACACTCTCTCACACAATAACACACACACACACACACATTCTCTCTCTCTCTCTCTCTCTCTCTCTCTCTCTCTCTCTCTCTCTCTCTCTCTGTCTCTCTCTCTCCATAAATGGCTTCTGTCACTAGAGTGCTGGGCCACATCTGGATCCCATTGGCCTCAGGAAGGACTGAACACAGAGGCGCAATAAAAGCCTCCTTCCACGGCACAGGACTGTCAACAGGCCCTCTACCACTGTCAGCAAGGAGGTGGAGAGAGGAGGAGGAGGATGGGCACAGAGAGACATGAGAAGTGGGAGAGGTAGAATGAGGAGAGGAAGGGAGGAAAACAATAAAGAGGGAAGAGGTCGAAGGCAGAGAAGGGTGGCAGAGGGGAGGAAAGTGAGAAAAGATTGAAGAGAGGTACACGAGGGTGAGGAGGAGGATGAGGAGAAGACAGAGAAGAGGTAGAAAGTTGCAGAGAGAGGTTTTCTGAACCTCTGGCAAAATTAAATGCAAATGAGGGTTACATTTTTCCATTCCAGCTCCATTTATGAGAATTTATGCAGAAGGTTGTGATTTATTATAATTTATTGAAATGACATTGTTTTTTAAAAAAATCTTTTTTAAAAGGAACAACAGTTCAACACCTTGTTTATGCTTGGATGAGAAAACAAACTTTGTACGGTATAAATGTAGCTGCAGCTGGTTAGTTGTGATTATTGGGGTGGGCGGTAATGTATAAGACGATTACTTGGTCGGGTGCAGTGGCTTCCTGAAGTCTGGTTGTCACAATGAGATTGCAACTAGAGACACTCCAGGACATCACTGCAGCCAGACAGCTAGATACTGGCTGTAGCTTCATATTAACTCTAGAGATATGAGATTGGTCTCCATCTTTTTATCTCAGCCTTGGCAAGAAAGCAAATCTTTCCCAAAATGTTAAACTATTCCTTTAATGAATGAGCGATGAATGAATTTGTCTCCTCTGCTCCTCACATACCTTGTGGTGCTTTGATGAGCCGATATCGTAAAAGAGAAGAGGGTAATAGTGACAAGCAACAACTGTCAGAATGAAACCTGAACATTGTGACTACGTACTAGTATATTTTTTATTCCTTATTTTACAGGTTTTTCAGGTAGAGTGGAAGCATGAAATAGCAGGTAATACCATGACATACATGTTATCTAAAGCAGAAGAAGCAAAGGTAAAAGGTGTTTTCAAAATATCTATTTCTAACAGCCGTTAAAATCTGACTGATTTTTACGTGCCAACATTTCCACCTTAGCCGAACTTCAAAATTCTTTGCAATATTTCACCTTTTGCCTGTTTTTTTTCTTGCATTTTCTGGTGTACAAATTAAAAATCTGCGTAAAAACAGCTGGATGAAACCCATTGGGAGACAGATAAAGAGGTCTGTATTTAACTCCACCTGATGAAATGTTTATTACTCAACCAGCTCTGAACAACTGGCCGGCCATACATCATGAAGGCCCTGGCCTCGTGTGTTCTGCCTCTGCCAATGTAGCTGTTCGCAAGATGTGTTTCAACCTCCCCAGTAAAAAAATACAAAACACAGCCTTTCGACAAACATTAAGACACCTAATCGACCCCAAACCGCCTTTGCTTCGATCGAGCGCTCTAACGCACCACAGCTTCGCAGCGTTTTGGCAAATCCTGAGGGTTTCTGGGAGTGTGCTTGGAGCTGGCGGTGAGCCTGTAACCCCGCGCGGCGTGACTGACAGAAAATGTAACTCAGCGTGCGAGGTGGTGTGGGAAAATCCCACGACTGAGTGTGTTGAAGTGTTAATCCCTCGAGAGCTTGACTCCTACATGTTGCAGTGGGTAAGTGTGTATATGTGTGTGTGTGTGTGTGTGCAGCAGCGATAGATGATTAATTCAGGGATTTGGGAGTGTGTGTGCACTGGGTGTGTGCGTGTTCATACAGAAGTGTGTGTTTGTCCATACGTTTTGTGATGTAGTGTGTGAGCATGTGTGAGCTGAATGCTTGTTTGTTTCAAGAAGACTTGTCATGTCCGTTTGTGTCCTGACGGCAGCAATTTCTTCAATTTTCTTTTGCGTTCAGAGAGGAGATCTCACGTGGTATGTATAGATTTCCAGTATTTGTCCATGTGTTCGTGTATACATGCTTGTGCTTTGTTTACTGTGGGTTTTGCAGGGGAAGGGGAACACTGGTTACAACCTCAGGCATTTCCTCTCCCTCTCTCATCTTCTTTTTCTCCTCCGCTACACTCTTAAATTCACTTCATTAACTCGGTTCCAACAGGCCTTAGCAAGCTCATTGTTGCTTTTAATTTCCTTGTCAGCGGTGCAGTCTCCAAGTGCTACTGTTTATAAAATATACAAAGGAGGATTTAGGCTCTTGTGCAACATCTTTGTTACATATAATATTTAACACATTAAAACAGTACACAATTTAATCACAAGACACAACAACACGGCCTAGTTAAAACAGGGCAGGGTTAGTGCTGAGGTTAGTGGGGTCGTGTTGTTTAAGACAATGAATCATGATCCAGGAAGTCCAGTTTGAGCAACACATTAATGCGTTTAAAGGCTGATCAAACCCAAAACACTGCACAATGGTTTACAACACAGAGAGAGATGGGAATTAACAAGTCTGGATGGTTATCACAGTGGTAACTAGAATGGCACTCAGTAGAGTGCATACCTCCTCCAAGGCCCAACAGTCTCCTTTATTTCAGTCAAGCCTTATCCAACATCAAACTCACTCAAAATGTAAAACAGCTTAACCATAATTAAAGCTCACCAGATCTAGGATCCATTGTACTCACTCATATATACCAGCCACCTAGGTATGCGTGATTTTTTCATCAAGATTCATGAATTATTCCCTGAGAAATCAACCAAAATGTCAAAAAACACCATTTTTGCAAAGTTAATGGCAGTGAGAATATATTCCTGGATCCGTCCCTTTATCCAGATCCCCACCCCCAACAGTTATTGGGGTTGATTCCTGTCAGAGACTCATCCTCCATCAAAGTTTGGTGGAAATCCGTTGAGTAGTTTATGTGTAATCATGCTGACAAACCAACCAACACGGGCACAGGTGAATCTTTCTTTGCATCAATTGTGAGGTAAACAGTAAAAATTAAGTGTTTGCATTACCAAGTAATCCAACAGGAATCTGTGCTTGTATCTTTATGTGTTGCATTGCTGCTAAAGTTGAACCTGGTTAATTGTTTTTGCTGCGGCCCCCTGCAGCACTGCCAGCTGGGTCCATTCATACAGACAGAGGCCTCAGTTTGGTCTGAAAGCAGCTTTACATCTTAAAAAGTGTGATTGTTCTCTCTCGTGGTTCTCTATTTATCTTTTTTATTATTCTGTAACATTCCCACCACGTTGTCCTCAAAAGTGTAAGTAAAGTACCTACAGAATATTGGCTTCACTACTTCCCCTTTCCCTGTGTGACTTTCCCCAACTCTGCATCACATTTAGCTCAAAACATGAGATTATTTGCTCAGCAGCTCACCAAAGGCCAAAGAGCTCAGCCACAGCAAGTGAAACAAGAAACTCCACACTTGTAGTATCATGATCTTCACAAAAAAACAATTGGTCTGACAATAAAGTTGTTCTTTATTCAACAGTGTTCATCTTCAACCTTGGAAGTAGGTGTCATTGTGCTGCAAATCTTTACTCTACAACCATCTACAATATGGTTTTCTTAATTAATGCAGCACACATCAAGGTAGGTAATGGAAAAAAAGACTGAGGAATCATTAAAGAAATGATGAAGCATTTTTGCAAACATAGGATACATAAAAAAAGGCCGACATAAACATTTTGTGTTTTCTTAAGAGACAGAGACAGAGAGGTACGGAGAACCTCATCAATCATGTTGGCACTGTTGTGTCTGAAAGGTCAAAATTGATGAGAGGGAAAGATCACCACTTCAGACAGAACAGCAGAGTCACTCTCTATCTTCAGTCGTGGGCTGAAACCTCATTTCAACAACAAGAACCTCAAATCACACCGACTCACACCACTCTGCCATAGCTGCTCGCTGTGATTCATGTCTGTCTTCAAATGACCGGCAGCCACAAGACCATCTTCTTCCTCCTCACTGACCTGACTGAAGAGACGAAATGTTCTCCACTTTCACACACAGACGGAGATGATGATACACACCTCTTGTGGGGTGTATGTAAGTGGCAGCTAGCAGAATTTCCACATGCATTTGATATGCCTGTTCTTAAGTTATCAATTCTCACCCTTTAGTCTCCTGACTGGTCCAGATTTCATGACAAGTCATCCAATATTTGGAGAGATATTTCACCATAGAACAAAGATTTACTACACTTTTACTAAAGGAAACGTCAGGGGATCACCAGACATTCCCACCAACTACTGGATGGATTGATGAAATTTTCAAGAGACAATTATTGTACCTGAGGTGGACCGACCAACTGACCGACCAATATTGCAATCTGTAAATCCATGCTGCTAGGGTGGCTAAAAACATTAGCTAGAAATAACAGCTTTAAAATGTGCAGCTCTCCACACTCGGATCTAATCTTTCTGGTGGAGAGCTCACTTCCTCTTCAAAAACACAGCTTTCAGATTTATGAGATAAACATTTTGGATTTAGAGATATTTTGGCCAACAAGTCCAGTTTCCAGTTTGGCCGTTTCCACGTCCAAACCATATTTCACATTGGCCACAAATACAAATAAATATCTCCAGCTTTAACTGAGAGTCACCTTACTGGTCATAACTCTGTAAACGGGTTAAGAGCCAAAATGTCAGTTCTTGTGGAGTTATCATCCGATCTCTCTGCTCATGGATGGGATATTGTGTTACCAAAGTGCCAGGGGAAGAAAGAGCGGGGAAGTTGAATTAGAGCTCTGTATGAACAGTGGATTTGGTGAACTAATTCAATAAAGGAGGATGGCATTTCCTCCTCTCTTATCTCTGTCTGCCGGGGAAGGAAACATCGGAAGGAGGTGAAGCAACTAAAAGAGAGACACTCTTGTCTTCCTGTGAGACTGAACTATTTCCTCTTTATCCATCTGAAAATTAGCCAGAGATTTTTTCTGGAAACTGAGCAGCCATTCATTATTTCTTCTTCCATCTTTAGCTCTCAAGTTTTGCTAATAATAGGCCGCTCTACCGCTCTCTTTCTCCCTTTCCTTTCTCCTTTTTTGGCTGGCTCCACTTCTACCTCTCTCCCAACATCCAGGCTTCATTATCTTCTTTGTCATTCACTTCTCCTCTCTATCTTATCTGTCCTCTGACCTGATGTGTTTCAGACTTCAGGACGATGCTACAACAGATCTATTTTTACACCAGGCTGCAGCCACCGAAGCCGCAAAAATGCACGCCGCCAATGTGAACAGTGCAACGGGCCACTGGAGCACTCACCGCATGTAATCCCAAAACCAACACACATTTACTACACACTCACACAAACAAACACACACACCGAGCAAAACCCTTGGATCGTCAGAACAAACTGTTCATCCACGTTTATCATTAAAACAACAGCTATGCCACAGGATCATCCAAACGGCTGTTAACAAACAGCTGCGACGTGATGGTGCAGTGATAGCAGCGTCACATCAGTGTTTATCTTCACACAGTAAACAAGCATGAACGATAAGACGGATGTCGAAGAGGAGAAAGCAGGCACGTGCTGTCCAACAACAACATGTCACTGGTACAGAAACACAATCTGTGGTTAAACACTCAAACTGAACATATTTTTGACTCAACCTTTCGAAGATACCTGTGCATCAAGACACACTGAAATTGCTTACATGTACACCAATACTCAGATTATTGGGAGTCTGCTGTTCAACATTTGTAAGTGTGACAACAGCTGTGTTTGTAGCCAAAAAAGGTATTTTAAGCTAAAGCGTTATGTTTTCCTGATCCTAACCAAGTTGGTTTTGTTCCTAAACTTAACCAGAGCACAGAGAGAAAAAAAAAGGAATTGAACCTAGAAGTTTGAACTTATCTGTGGTTTTGCATAAACATACTTAGCTCACATTTATTCTGGTGATTGGATTGGGTTTTTTTTAGGCATGAACATGTCAGTTGCTCTGGTCGCATGATAAAACGAGAGGCAGTCAATTTAGACAAGGCAATATGAAAAACCTGCATCCAAGAGCAGCGAGGCTGTCGAGGCTGTTGAGCCGCTCTAAATCACTGCAGGGGAAATTCCATCACCACGACAGCTCTACATGGATTCATCAATTATCTATCTGTAGGTCCAAACTACTGTCATAACCAGCTTTCCAAACTCTACCTCTTATCTTGTCTGCACTAACATCACACTGGCATATGAATACATGGTCAGAACAAACCATGGCACTAAATCAGAGATGATGGCAGCAGTTTAAAGACAAGAAATCTAAGGATGGTGACCTTGGCAAGGTAATATGACTGAAATCATAAAATATGACAACATTTCTAAGATTTTTTATTTACATAAAGAAACAAAATCCACAAACAATAACATCTCTCCAGACAATCACATTGATTATTTAGAGAAAAGCTGTTAACAAATATATTCTGTCACGTCTTTGTTAAGGAATTTGACGTTAGGATTAATCAGATCTTAAATTATAAATGTGAGCGCTCAACGTTAAACACTTTTTTGTTCAGAAGCGATGTGTCTGCTACATACCATTGTAAAAGAAGCACTGACCTAATCATATTCTCCCGAAGACCCCAGCGAGAATCACATACATCATTTTTTTGTCAGTGAAATTAATTTAAAAAATGAACATAACCACTAAAATTGTGGGTAATATCCCATTCGCAATACCATCCGCCAAATCCTTCAGCCCTAGTGGGATCCCTCAATCAGTATTTACTCATGTGGAATTTCTGCATTAAATGACCATGCTGCACATTTTTGCACATCCTGCTGAGTGAGTGAGCTCCTCCTTGACCTCTGGCCCTGGAGTGCTGTGAGTGAAGCAGGGTTTGTTTAGTGTTTACTGGGAGGAAGCGATAAACAGCGCAGACTGCAGCAGACCTGTACTATTAAACACCTTTAAAAGGATCTTTACAGAAGTCAGAGCTCAGAGGGCACCCAGACACAACTTCATGGTGTTTGTTTACAAGATGAACAAGCTGCTGAGGGGGGTGAGAGGCGAGCAAGATATGGCAGGAGAATTGCTTCGCCCGTAGAGGAAGCGTCTCCGCTGCTCTGCTTTACTCCTGAGGACAGCGGGGACGGTCTCCAGGAAGAGTGAAATCTGTCGGCATTACCAGCCTCATCTCGATTTCACTAAACCCCAGAAACTGGGACACTTGGGAGCGCGCTCACTTGAAAATGACTCTCCCGCTCTCTATTATTTAAGTGAGGATTTCATCCCCCTCGTCTCATCTCCCTCCTCCTCCTCCTCCACCCTTCTTTCTTCACTCTCTTCTTTCTGCGCCATCCTCCCCCTTTCTTTTTATCTCTCCCTCCTCCCCCCCAATGTGCCCCCGGTGGTGTAGTGGGTTGGGTGGGATGGAGAGAAGATGAAGGCGGGGAGGCAGGGTGCTGCAACAGAGCGCTTTCATCTTCCCTCTGCAGGGCTGTTGCATCAGGGGGCAGACACAGCGAGTGGCTGCAGTGATACAGCAGAACATACTGTACAACACAGACGTGTTTCATATAGTTTCACCCATTACTCCCGTCGGTTAGAGCGGCTTACTGCAAAAACGTGATCGGACTCAGCTCAAGCAACATGCACATGCTGTAAATCAGTTATTTATTATGTTATTACAGAAATCCTGGCACTCTACTTCCTGCTTTGTTGCAAATAAACGGACAAATATGACTCACATTTCAGGGAAGTGCTTCTTTGTTTTCACTTTCAAATAAGCCTTTCATAACATGATGAAACTGAAGATTCAATTAAAACTAATAATAGACTCTGAGTTGCCAGTTTGGCCAAATATTAAACTTTTCGCTGGGGATGGCAGTCATTCAGACAAATATCATATTAATCATGACCTCTGCCCAGATATGCTATATCAAGTCTCTGGCTTTACTCACATTTTAGTGCTCTAGATAATCATCTGGGATTAGAAAACAGCAGACATTAAAAAATGCGGCATCCTGTGACTGAGGAGCAGTTTAGATTGTTAGCATCGTTAGCAGGAGCTTCAAAGCAGTGAGCAGAAATGAGGCTGGCGAAACAGCACATACATCACGCTGCTCTCTCTTTCCATCACAGTTCTGCAGTTTGTTGATTTTGACAGGTTTATAGCCTGCCATGCTGTTATACTGTGCTGCTCTGTGTAACATGATCCAGCTGAGAAAAGAAAAGATGACCGGACTGACAGCATGATGTTTGAATCCAGACTGCTTTACTGATTATAAGAATTGCCAACTTTTAGGAGGCAATCTTTATCAGAAACAAAAGATAATTCAGGTTGTAAATAAAACGTAAAGCATAATAACTGTCAGCTCATTGTTTAGCTTTCCAACCAACAACGTCACTGTTCTGGTTCACTCCCACTGCTCTTGTAGCATCGTTTTCAGCCACCGCGTCATTTAGCAACTAGCTGGTGAACATAGTGGAGCATTTTGCAGCTATAGAGACAGATATTTCCCTCAGGAGTTGATAGAGACCAAAAACAGAGCTAAAAGAGAGTGAATATTGGACCTATATTTGCCAGGTTGTCCGAAACAAGACTCCAGATGAATTATGTTGGTCTGTAACTGCCTGATGTGAGAATAAGAAATGGTTTGCTTGTGCTTTTCCCAATTTCAAAGGTGATGATATGTCAATGTCATGTTCACAACTTGTTTCCACAGCCAGAACGTATGAGAACAACAATCGCCGTGTTTGTGTTGTTCTTACAACATCATAGTTAATGTTGCTCCAGGACCATCAATACAACTGAAGAATCACGTTTTTGTAATGTCATAGTTTTGCAACTCAGGAAAAAGACTGAAAAACTACGCACGGGGGAGAAGTTATCCTTTCAAACATGTTTTTAACATTGTGAAGGCATCCATTTTAACTCAAACAATATTTTTCAAAACCTCAAGTGTTTTTGTAACAAAACCAAAAACAGCACCATCAGAAATACCGAGGTCTGTCGAGTGTCAAATTGTACAGTGAATCAATCACCTTTGATTTCTTTCAAACCACAGCTTGCAAGACTTTTCCTGTGATTCTGAAAAAAAGAAAGACAACTTCTGCAGCTGCAACAACCTACTACTGTACATTACCACAGTTTATGGCAGCAGCAGCAGCATCAGCATCAGTCAACTGTGCTGTTATGGTCTATTAGATTAAATGAAACTTTAATGATCCCCATGGGGAAAACGGGTCATTGCACCAGCAGAGAACAGGATTCATATCAGAACAGAGCCAATAGAGTGAGGTTAGGACAATATGGAAAATTATTAAGAAAAAAAACATCATCAGGGTTTCTAAACTTTTCTTTTTAGGAAGAACAAACAGGTACAGAATAGGTTGAAGGTGTTGGGATGAGACTTTTCTTTTTGATTTGATTGTAATTGTATTATTCTGTGACCCGAAAGTAAGTTGAATATCTGAGAGAGGAAAAGCTTGTATTGATTAATGTAAAAAAAGTATTATAGATGGTTAAGTAAGTGAAGGCAGAGACATAAAAGGAAAGAGGAAGATGGTAAAAAAAACTATTTTCTGCTTAAAGCGATGATGCAGATATAAACACAGAACATAATACAGCAGTGGAAGAGAAACAGGTGTGTGTACAGTCAAATGACAAACCGAACCAAAGCATCACCTGTCAGCCTCAGTCTGGGAACAGCAGCTATTCTGGGAACATGTTCAAACTTCCACCAGCCACTCCCGGCCTTTTCATTCACCCACCCACTCTCACACTCAGCAGGCCGCTCTCAATGGCACATCTGCACCATTCATCCCGTCCATCATTCATTCAGCCTCGACAGTCAGCTTTGCTTTCAGTGACTAGACCGAACGTGACCGTACTTCATTTGGTTGCAGCTTTATTTCAATAGGACCTGTTGAAACCTGACGGATGAGGCTTCATGTGTAAAGTTATGTTTTGTGAATCAGCACAAAGACAGTGATTAGGGCGTCTATTGTCTGGAGCTCTTTTCAGTGATCCAGAGACACACAAAGATGCTCACAAACAGACAAATGCAAACCAGCGTGGGCTTAATACACACCACTGATAACATTACGCAACTCACACAGCAGCTGAACCAAATCCATCTGAACAGAGTGTGCAGTTTGACTAAAAGCACAGTTACGATTCCCACTCTTTCTTTATAACCAGACCTCGCTGTAAATAGCTTTCGTTGGAACTACTTTCTGCTGATAAAACAGATTAGTCAGAGTTACAGGGACTGGAAAGACATGTTGCTGCTGACTTGTTTTGTTGACAGAAATACCTCAACAGTTATCAGATGGATTGATGTGAGTAAATATAGATTTCATTTCTACATTTAATGATTTAAGTATCTACCAACCTAAGGTGTGTCTGTGTACCTCTGGATTTCTTTTGCCTCAGGACGTTGTGCAGAATCTCGTGGCATGCTAAACATAATAAAGCCTCCTGCTAGAACAGACAACCCGATCATTAGAGCTCTGATTGGCCGTAAGTCAGTCTAAATGTCATGAAGTCCATTACCAAGGATTTTCTTTCTTGTGGCTGCGAGACAGAAACTCTCTGTGACTTCTGCAAGAGTTTAAAGTTTACTTTTTTGCTGTAGTTGTAAGTTGAGAAAATGCTAATGTCCTCATACCTTTGAAACCCCTTGAACCGCTTTTAAATTAGGCTTTTGCTCTCAGCTATAACTGTCATCATTCAATGCAAATCATTACAACTGGAGTTACAAGTTCAAACAAAACAGCGACAGGTATCTATGCGGTTATAGTTTAACTGTCAACCCTGTTGTTGTGTTACAGGAAATTTAAATGTAGTGTGAATATCAAGGCTTCAGATCTAAATGATAAACATGACCCCAAACAGAACATTCAAGGTTGTTCCCAGCGTTTTATAATGGAGGCACCTTTCCTCCACTACGCCTGCAGTCACAAGCATCTACGCAAATGTCAGAAGATATATTTCATTTTCACTGTATGTATTTTTAGAGTTATAACCTCCCCATAAGACGTTATGTGACCCATGTCAGTTTGTTTGTTGGTTGGTTTGTCAGCAGGATTACACAAAAACTACTCGACGGATTTCCGTGAAACTTGGATGGTTTATGGGTCTTAGTCTCACTCTCTATAACATTGTGAGATAGGGTAGTCAACTTTTTGATTAACTTCAGGGAAAATGCTTGGATCTTGATGAAAAAATCAGGCGTTTTTAAGTACCTGGAATCTATGACTGAGTACACAAGGGTATGCCTGGGCCTGGTCGGAGGTATGAACTCGACTGATTGCCATTCTGGTTGAAGGAATAGTTCAACCTTTTGGGAAATATGTGGAAATCTGAAAAAAATTTTAATGCCTTAATTGAATAGCAACAGCGGAGAAATGACATGAAGGAAAGAAAGGAGCAACAAAAGCCCCCAGATTATTTTCCAACCAAGGAAGTTGCAGTTCATCAGTCTGGCTCTAAGCTTCAAATGCACCCTACTTATTTGCTGTGTTGACACCATTCTTATATCGGTAAATATAGTATATAAAATGATTCATTCAAAGCTCATTAATTCAAACATCAGCGAAAACACATTGTGGTTTAATCGTGGGGTTATTTGGAGTCTCAATTGGATGCCTAAGCCAGGTACTTAGATGCTAAACTAAGCAGCTGCTAGCTCCAGCAGTAGATTTAGCATACAAAAGAGTATGTGTCTGAATGAGATGATTTATTGATCGATCACATTATATGTTCACTTCCAGTCATTAATCAGAGAAGCTTCCTGGGGGAAAACTTGATTTAGTACTCTTAAAGACGATATGCTGAAAATAAAAATTGTGAAACACGAATGGAACGTCCTTGCCTCGCTTTTGTGAAGTGCTTTGTAATTGTGTTTTGAAAATGCTATTTACAGTATGGACCTGGCTTTAAACTCCCACATGTGATGCACACCCATCTTGGAAAATGTTATTTTAATTTCTGAAATCTCTCTGCGCAACACCATATGCCGCTGTCATGCACCAAGGCTACCAATTAGTCTGAGGCAAACCTTCCCCAGAAACTCACAAACAAAAGCCGAATTTGTTTTCTTTAGAAACTTAAAATAACTCTTCAAAGGGTGGCTCACAACCGCAGAATACAGAGAGAAAAGGTAATGAGAAACATGCTGGTTTTTTGTGCGTTACAGACCAAATGAGAGACAGAAAACAGGACAGACGTAAATTTAAATACTGAAAACTTTCTAGGAATGAAAATGAAATTCTAAACAAACCCTTCAAAGATGAAAAATAAAAAGAGACAACCATTTCATTTTTGACAGACGGTGCTTAATTAGATTCTATCTGACGAATGACAGTCTAGTTAACAGGTTCAAATAGGCGACATGACTAACACAGATCTAGTTTGCTCAATTGCTTCCATCATCCCAGATGGCCTTGTGTCCGACCGTGACTCCTAATGTCTGTTATCTCATCTGTGTCTGATTGCTGTGACACCACGTAAGAAGCCTCAGATTGAATCAGGCCCATTTGGACAATCAATTTCCTGTCGCGAGCCTTTCACTAAACTGGTTGAGTGGAGTCGAGTTGAGTCAGCAAGACAGGAAAAGTGACATGAAGACAGATTAAATGTGGCTTAGAGGAAAAACAGCACATTACTCCCAATGTTGAGGTCAATCATTGTTTTAAAAGATATTACATGTATTCAGGATTGAACAACAGGACATATTTTACTACATCAAAGGATGTAATATCTATAGGCCAGTAGCTTATCATGCTTAATTCAACTTTAAGCAGGAGTGAGCCATTAATCGAAATTAGGATTTTGGCTTCCAACGATTATCGAAACAAGATAATCGAGCTCAAACGATTATCGAGACACATTCTCTCAGCCAGGCTGTGTGTCTAGTTCAGCTCACTCGAGTCACTTAAATTACGTTTGTGAAAACCCAGTAAAGTCAGCTTAATAGTTGTCCATCCATGCTGTTACAGTACTAGTTACTGTTGTGAGCTGCTTCAGAGTGGCCAGAAAGGATGAGAAGGTCACATTTCAGCTCACTTGACTGGAGCGAGCAACACTAAACATACAGGCTGGCTGAGAGAACGTGGCACAATAATCGTTTAGCAGGATAAGCTAGATTTTCACATTGGTGTTAAGCCTTATGATCTAGTAAAATGTGTCCTTTTCCTTTGAACAGTAACCCTGAATGAATGTGATATCATTTAAAAATTGTAATTGCACTCAGTAGAGTGCATACCTCCGCCAAGGCCCAACAGCCCCTTTTTGTACTCCCACTGAGATACCACTAAGACCTATGCTTTATTCCCTGAGAAATTAATGAAAATTGTGAAAAACGTCTCATAATGTTAAAGAGAGAGAGGGAAACATTTCTGATTGAACCAACTTTGAACCGGCACTAGCACCAGCCCAGAACCAGCACTTGGTTAACTGTGGTTCGAAAAGGAGTATGGGAGATTGTTCCTGCGTGTTATTTTCATTCATTTTGCTTTCATAACAACATGAATGCATCTGAATGGACACTTTATATTGGGTGGATGTTGGGAACACTGTGCTTGAAGTTTCAGCTAAGAGACAGCAGTTTCCACATGAAGGAACCTCTAACCATTGCTCAAAGACGCAGTGATCATATTAGACATAAATAACAAACAGATTAAGAAGTTAAGACTGAACCAAGAGCGGAAAAGTGTTTGATGCAGAAAGGAGCAGCAGGAGCAGAAACCTTGGCCACTGACATCACGCTGAACCTCATCCAGGTCAACTATACGAGCATGGAGGACTTGAGTACACTGTGTACAGCTGTCTGTGGGGATAAATGCACACTGTACTGAGCTTCCTGAGAGAGGAAAGCGAGAATGCTCCAGAGAAAGGCCGAATGTTAAGGAGGTGGGGATAATCCAGTGAACAGATGTTTGGGAGCGCATCGAAGAACGCTCACTGCCCAGAGGATACGGATTATAGGGATGGACGTGCTAACAGGAACACGGAGGGCCTGAGGTGGGCTACGTGATTAGCCAACACACAGCCACGATAGCTAGCCGAAGCACGGCTCTCTGAGGTAATGGCAGCGGCTACTGTTAAGCCACATGTAATAAAAGGGAGACTCGTTCTGAGAAAAGCTGGGGTTTAAAGCAGTCTGGAGAGGAAGTACGAGAGTTCAAAAGTGGGATGTTTTAACCAGAAATAGAGCGTTGATCATCATCCTACCTGGACTCAACCATTAATAGCTTCTCCAGTCCAACAGCCACATTAAAACTAACATCCCCAAAAGATGAATGAGAGCTGAAGTGACCATTCACTGAGGGAGGCAGAGCCACAGTATAAAGTGCTGTTCAGTAAAACTAGCCTGATCGCAGAGAGCTTTTGGATGTCTCATTGCGATTTAAAGAGCAAGGACACACCGAACGTCTCCCATTCCCCTACTGCTGGGAGAGCTGCTGCTAACACGTTCTGACAGGCACCACAGAGGTTAGCAGCGCGCGCACACACACACACATAAACACACATACACAGAGCAGTGTTGCCCTCATTCAAGCAGGAAGAAAAGCAGCTCCCCTACAACACACACATGCCTCGAGCATAGGTGCCATAATGCATGCTTTCTCTGCCAAACTGCCCGCCTTGTCACGGGCAGCACAGTTTTCATTTGGTCTGTCAGGTTCACTGGGTTCACACACAGCGGCTCTGGTGCTGCTACTGTATAGAAACTGTGTCTATATGCAGAGGCGACACGGGATTTAAAGATTTAAAATGAGTAGCTGTATCCAATCCTCGCGTCTGTGGTGCTGGATAAGAGCACTGGGCAGCTTCTCACACGCTTAACGATACACAGGCCTTTGAACGCACGGTTTTAAAACCAGAGGGCCGAGAAGGCACTACCTGGAGCCATCTATCAGCCACAGGAGACAGGTCTCGTCCCTGGGGGCCTGGTTAAGAGCAGGGGGGACATCTGGATGGGAACCATCTGGTGAAAGGGGTCTGCTCGGCTACTAATGCAGCGGGCAGGCAGGTCTGCCGGCCACACCACCAGAACAAAGGCAGGCTGTAATCTGGCCCTTGCGGCCCCACAGGAGCCCTCGGCCCGTCTGCCCCCAGACGCAGCACCACACAGCTGGGGTCACTCTCAAAGCCTCAGTCGGCCTTCAGGAGGATTTGAGGCGCGGATGCAAGGTTCACCTTTAGTCAGGTCAGGGAGGAGCTGCTTCTACTGTTCAAAGGACAACAATGTTCAAAAAAGATCCAACTCTTGTACTTCAGCGTCATTTGGATTTAGTATTTTTCCAGCGTTTACTGGCAAACAGACACTACAGGCCAGTTGCCAGCTCACTGAGGTGAACTACCAAAAAAAAAAAAAAAAGGTCCTTCTGGATAGAAAGTCTTGTCAAGTCAACTGCTGCCAACATGTCCATCAACAGCTGTGTGACCTTCCAAAATGCCCTTGAATTTACCGAACGTGTGCACTGAAAAATACTGTAATGTGACTGTACTGTCTGTATCTCATGCAGAGCACAAGATTTCTGGACAAACTTATCTTTTTTTTTTTCAAATTTATGAGTCTGTGTGGACGTCTGTCCAGCTTACATCAGAAACAAGGATGAAGTAAATGTCTTTTCCGTCTGATTCATCTTCCCTTGATGATTTAGTTGTCTCTTTTTATTGTTGTTGATCCAACATGATGTCAAAAATCTGTATTTTCACCACATACAGCCTGAGCTGTTTGAGCTACAGTATACAGGACTTCTGAGGGACTTAAGCATCATGAAGACCTGAAGAGAAACAGCTGGTAAAGTTTATAATTTCCAATCTTGTCTCATGCAGGCTGACTGTCACAAACATTCAGCGACAACAAGGGGTTATTATTAATGTTGTTCTAAAACTGGAAATGCTTGATCGGGTTTCAGCGAGTATGTAAGTCTATGCACCGATCTGACATCACATCATTTATTAGCCCTGAAACTGAACCCTGCTACTTCCCAGCATCATCCCGTACACCTGAATTAATGACAAGCAACCTGTGTAACTTCAGGCACATGTCAGCAAACTTGTATTTGTCCTATGCAGCTGTTAAAAATTATATTTATACATGTTTTTAAAATGCACTGGCATTGGATCCGTACTTGCCATTGGCCAAGACACAACGTTCTGGCATCTTTCTAAAACAGCTGGGCATGGTAGTCTTTACCAAAGGTTTCTCAATCTGGAGTAAATAGCACATTTATTGGGGACTATTTTCAATGGCGGATTGATCCGTATTTGGTGCCTGAGCGTACATTCACAGCAGCAGGACAGTGTTTGAGGCACCGACTCAAAATAATATACAGCTTTATTTTTATAGTAATGAAGGAACATGTCATCCTGTACAACAGTAGCTGTAACTTTGAAGTATTGGCTTAGGAAGGTTTGATCAAAGTGGCAAAATTCACAAAAGAAAGCTTTTATGTCCACTTGAGTTGGTTAATGCGCTTAATCTTAATGAGTTCTGATGTAGATTAGTTATTAAACCTAAATGACCGAAGAGTTGTTTTTTCCGCTCCGACTGAAACTTCTGCTCAGCCGAGGTGACGAAAAATATTGGCTCAGTCTGATGTCAGCCCTCTCGCATTAAAACATGAAACACTGTTTTAGGTTGGACTGGCGCCCTTTTAATTATGTTGTCTTGATGCACCCTCTTCTTCTGCAATTGTACAATGGCTGGAGAACTGGCCACACCTCAAGCTCCTAATACATTAAGAGAATATTGATAAACTTGGCTAGTGTGGCTCATAGATGTGCTTTATTGACAACAATGGAGCTCTTTGGCACGGAAGAGGACTACAGTAAATGAGGCTTCGGCCACTTAATCAATACTTGTTAGCAGAGTGAGATCATTGTTGGTTCTGCTCCTCTAATGGGATTTATTAAAGATAAGATTTATCCTTGAAATGGATACAATTTACACAGAAATCTCAGCACAATAAAAATCCTAAAATAAGTCTGATCTTGAATAACACAAACACATAATAGTCAAATTCCCCCTCATGTATATATCTAGTTGTGTGTAACACAATAGGATGCTGTGTTGAGGCTGGGGACAAAAAAAGAGCATCTGAGATCATCTGACTGCATGACAGCGATCAGACTACCAGACACAAACCACAGAGGCCAAGTCCTTCCCATCAGCCTGCCAGCTGTCTTACCGTCAGCGCTATCCTGCTGTACAGTCATATCTACACTGTCGCCTGGCTCTGAACGCAGCTCAGATTACACACCACTGCAGTTACAGGCCATCTGCGGCGCGTTATTAGAGGCTTTTTCATGTCAAGAAACGATTCCAGCGCGCTATCGGGGCATATAGAAAATCATTGATGATACCGCCGGCATGATGTAATGCTGATGGTCACTGGTTGCCATGTGGCTCAACTGCTGCATTTCTGGTCACACAGCAGTCCAGTGGCTACAAAGGATGCACTGTAGCCAAAAGGTCACAAGACTGATCCCTGCGGCGGCCGACATGTCTGTCAAGAGCTGAGGGTCCACAGTCAGGACAATAAAGCTCTATGTGCTCGGTCACAGTGAGTCAGCTCACTGCTTTAATGTAAGGAGACTGTTGTGTTGCTCCTTTAAGAGACACACACACACACACACACACACACACACACACACACAACTGTGTCCTTGAAAGAAGAGCAAAGTCACTGTCATAAACTGGCCAGTTAGGGCGGGGAAATGTGTCTGTGTAAGTGTGTGTGCACCAGGGTATTTATAAGTATTTGTGTGTATAATGGCTAAAATCATGATCAGGATATTAATAAGTGAATGAAATGATTAGTCAATTAATTGATTGAGAGAAAAATTAATCAGCAACTATAATGATTGATAATCGTTTGGGTCATTTTCAAGCTATAGTACCAAATATTTTCCCAACTTCTCCGTTGTGAGGATTTGCAGCCTTATGTGATAGAAAACATAATATGGTTGGTCTGTTTGTCCAATGAATTGTGTTTTGTTATACTTTCCTGTAAATGGCAACCTTTTCATTACATATCTCAAGGCAAATCATTTTTATTTAACATTTAAATGTTCAATATAAAAGTGTAAATATGAGAATGAAAACATTTTACAGTTTACGTCACATTTGGGTCAAAGGTGTGCAAAAATTATAGCTCATGTCTGGTCCTCTTTGTCAAAAAGGTTGGGAACCTCTTGACTAATTAATAGATAATGAAAGGAATCTCTGTCTGTCTGTATGTTATACACATATCTCGAGAATCGTTCATCAGATCTACTTCACACTTTGCAGGTTTGTTGCTGATGACTCATATATGTGCAGTGTTGAATTTGGTGCAAATTGGACACCATGATCACCACTGTGTTAAGTAGCGGACGCGTGGCTTCTGTGCTTTGGCTTCATGACTGCAGGCTGAAGCTGGGCTCACACGTGATCCCTCTCACGTGATCACATGGGGAAGCAGACGTAAACAAAATGGAGATTATAGCAAGATTTGACAACTTGCTGTGGTAATTTTTTATAAAAAAAAAAAAAAAAAGCAGAAGGCTAAACAAGGCTGGATGAGTGGGAAGACAGGATCAACACAGGACTGAACGAGAGGTGAGATTTGAAGCTTCTGTCAACAGTAGTATGCTCGCTAATGTTAGCCTCTTGGGCTAGAATGTACCATCAGCTGGTCTGGGATGCCTCTCTCACCGGTTGTTTTCGTCCCACTCGGAAAGTGCTGTTGTAATCTTTCAGATTATATAACATAAATATCAACATATTTGATATTGCTGTTTTGAACGGGCACAGCACTGGTGAGAGTAACTGTTAGTTGCAACAATGCTACAATGCATCAGATCAGTTTTTGCTTATTTAAAATTATTAGACAATGCTGTGATTATATGTGTCACGACATGATTCCACTATGAGTCAACATAGAGTAACTCCAAAATATCCCCCAGCTCTAAAACATAAATTCATGTTCACATTTCTTCACTGAATCGTCTCAAATTTGCCAGCGGGGAAAAAATCATGGAAGTTTTGGAACAAACAGAGTGTACTTACAAAAATAGTTTCTTAATTTAATTAGAACTAAAGTGATCATGCAGCCGGAAGCAACTGAGCATTCTGGCGCAGCACACGCAGCAGCAAGACAAAGCTCTTCGTACAAATCCATGCATTTGTTTACAGAAAGTAACACAACTAAGAATAAACAGTGAAGAGCAAATCAGAAGAGGAAGACTTTGGACTGAGAGATGCATCTATGCTCATGCCAGTTGGAGCTGCCAGTTTGTCAGTTTTCGGCGATGAGCTTAGTTTGTGATGATGTGCATATAAACATGCTCGCTCGTGCCTCTTGATGCGTGGGAGGGAGGGAGAGTCCTCTACATTGGCTCAACGAATGACTAAAATAGCCTTCGCCTGCAATGCTGTTGACCTTGCACTTCAGCGTAACACGATGTGAAGCGCCGAGCTGATGGCCACTCTGCTCGGCTAGATCGAGCACAGAGGGACGAATGGGAGAGGAGAGGTCGAGAGATGCAGAGGTGAAGAAGAAGGAGGAAAGAAACTAATTTTGCTCTTAACATCACACTCACAAAAAGCTTAATATCTTTTATTTCCCTTGAGCAGAAAGAAGCTTTCACTGTTTAGAGTTAAAGTGAGGGAAATAATCCCCCTTTGGATTCTGCCTTAAAGCACACCCCGCGGTGCTGTTTAAAATCTGCTTATCATGTTTAAATTTCGTCAATCAAAATCAGCACGGGAGGCACATGACTTAAAATAATTGACTCTGAATATTTATAAGGAACAAGGTTTAAAAAATAATATTTCACTCTCCTGCAGGTTCCCCTCCCTCCCTCCATTCATGCGGTTGGCAGTAAGCTTCTTAAGTGAATCCAAAGAGAATGACTTATCTGTGTCTACAGGCACTTACACAAATGTTCTCAAATCGAGGTCCAACCGCAGCTTCTCTCGCCAGCGAGACATAGCTCATCCCGAGAGATAGTTTTCCTTTTTTATTCCAGAGCTCAGTTAATGTCAAAGTCTGGACATCGATTGCTTCAGAGTCCTTTGCTCGTTGACACAAATACAGTTTGAGCTTTCACAGTTGATACAAACTCTCCGTGCTTTCTTGAAATTTGTGCCAAGTGTTTATGTTCTTTGTTCTGCCACGGTTTGCTCTCAATTTCTCACATTCCTCTGCTTCTCTCTCGGTTGTTTTTATTGAAAAGTATAACATCTAATTTTTTCAAAACTGTGAAGCAAATAAAACCATTACCATGATGTAAATGTGTGTGCAAATTTAGATTCCTTTGTACTTCTTTTCATCTATCAATTCTCAGGTGTGTCTGGATTTGTTTCACTTATTGATTGATGAATAGTTTAATGTGCAAAATGTCAAAGAATTGTGACAAAATGCCACTAAACCTGAGATGACATGTTCAAATTAGGGATGCAGAATCTATCTCTCATTAGCTCTTTTTGACATTTGTTGTGATGACAGCCCAAATGCAAATATTACATTTTAAAGCCTTTATCAGCCAGTATCAATGACATGCTGATATCATCATGCATCTCTCACTTAAATAGCTTCTTTTGTCTTAAAAACATAGTCAAAACTTAAATATATTCTATTTACAATTATATAAAACAGATAAAACCAGAAAAGGCATCTCACTGGCAGAGTGGGAACTGAGAAATGATTGAAAAGATCAATCGATCATCATAAAAGCTTATTGACTAATCGTTTCAGCATTTAAATCACTGATAACAGTCAAAATAGGTTTAAATTTCAGTTACTTATCCAAGTGATCAACATTTTGGGGGTCACAGTGTAGATGGAGGGGACACGTGTTTTGTATACAAACCTACAGGAAGACAAAGGGGAGCTGAAGCTACCCATCAAGAAATGGTGGATGGACTGCCTTAATATTATCCTTCTGTAGTCTTACCGACAACTCAAAGCACTTTAAAACACCAGTCAGCATTCACACATTCACACACAGGAGGCAGAGGCTACCAGGCAAGGTTCCACCTGCTTATCAGGACAACCATTCATACACACTCACATACTAATTAAACAGCCACTAGGCGCAATTCAGGGTTCAGTATCTTGACAAAGGACGCTTCACCATGTAGACTGCAGGGGCCTGGGACTGTACAGTCGAAGTGTCCTTTGTACCACCAACTTTCTGATTAGTGGAAGAATTTTAATTCTTCTCTGAGACTGGCATGCATTTGAAATCCATCTAATAAGACCCTGCTGACCTCATACTTTCAGCCTGACTCTGCCTCAGGCAAACATTCAAACTCTCACAAACCTTCAGAGCAGCGGCGGCAGCATCTGACCGAAGCAAATGGTTCTGTAATTGGCATTACAACTTGTGGAAACCAAAGAATTCGGCTGGTTCAGTTCAGCAGCCTCGTTTCTTGGCTGGCGGTAAACTTTTTACCCCAGAGGACCGCTTCTCAAAAGAAACATGTCAGGCCCCGGGGCATTCACAGCAGCCTATAACATCTCTGCATCCAGCTGTTGGTCACAGGATGCAAACAGTGCATTAAGGTAGACGTCATGTTCAGCTGTCGGGGAGTATTGGAAAAGACACACAGGAAAACAGTTAATGCCAGAGGTTGTTTATAGTGTGTGAGCTGTTGGATGGTGACAAGAGCCACAAGTTCATACAGAGTGATGGAGTCACTTTGGCATGTGTGGTTACTTTTTTGTCTTATTATCAGATTATCCCAGTTATAAAAGCATCCATTTATGGCAAAAAATGTTTCCTGATTCTTATTCCGAAAATCCAATTACTTTTACTTCCCTCCAAACTGCATATCTTTGGTGATCTAGACAATATATTCTGTGTATTATATAAAAGGATTACAGCTAATGCTGCTGGAACTTCCTCTCAAACAGCTATTTTATTCACCTTTTTGACAAGAGTTAAAAGTCTTAATGCTAAATTTAAAGCTAAAGTCAGCAACCGTTTAGCTTAGCTTAGCACAAAGACTGGAAACGGAGGGAAACAGCTAGCCTTGATCTGTCCAGCTCCTCTTAAATTTGCTAATTAGCATGTTATATCTGGTTTGTTTAGTCTGTACAAAAACTGAGGGGTAAAAACGACAACTTGCCATTTTACTGGGGTTATTTCTTGGCTCCCAAAACTTTTGTGCTCTAAATATTGTTTCAAATTTTTTTGGAAAAATGGTATTGGTACTGATATTTTTCCGCATATCAGGACAACACACTTAGAGATAACTATAAAAGATCGATGTCATATAGATTATGTAGTTGAAACGTTCATCATGATGTCAGGTAAACAAGCAAAAATCAGTCCCTTAAATACAACAAACTAGAAGAAGAAATCAAAGATGAAGTTTTCCTGTCATTTGCTTGTTGGTCTCTGCACTCACACCTCAGCCAGACAGGTGACTGATGGGGAAGTGATAACATGGGACACAGTCATGCTCTCCACACGCAGCAAACAAGCCACCGAGCAGTATCTAGTTCCTCAGAGAGTAACGTTCCTCTATCTGTGTTGTTATCAAAACAAGCCTCTCCGGTCCCCCAAGAGCTGTCGCCTGTGGCACCTGAGCTGTGAAAGGTATTCAGTCATCGCTGTCAAATCATCACCTACAGACAAGTGCAACTGTGACGGTCAGGTTCAACCACAACTATAAGGAGAAGCTCCACAGCTGAAATACCAGTCATTTTCGACACATGTATGGATGGTTCCTTTGTTTGTGATGTTACAAGAGATTCTTCGGATGTATAACATTGTACGAAGCACTAGTCACCCATGAAAGCAGCTTCTGTTTCGCAGGTTTTAACAGAGGCCATTTATATTTTACGTAATCAAAGTGTAAACACGAACGCAGCTGCAGTTACGTGTTTCTTCCTCGGAAGCAGCGAGGAGGTCTAAAAGGTGATTCATGATTTCCAGGTGACAAAACGTATATCCAACTGACCGTACGACTGCCTCGTTTTACTGTACAGACCTCCACATGGGACGCACATGGTGTCAACATGCACAGCTGCGTGCTGACATGAAATCCCCATACGTCCTGACAGGAAGCAAGAACAAAATGGCTGCAAGAAAATTACAGGGAGGTACAGAGGTCACTCATATTTAGTCATATTTATGAGGCTGGACAACATGTTGTCCTTGAATAGACCTTTCCAAAACATGAAATTCCCAATGAAATTCCATAATCCATAATCCTTTATTGATTTATAATCCAGGGCGGATTAGGCGACATTCCATTAGGTTTTTTCCCCCATCAATGCAGAGATTTGACACTGTGGAAAACCCAGTTTCTGGGTCAAATAATACATATAAGAGTCATATGCGGTAAAGCCGGGGCTAAATATAGGTTTCCCTACATGTCGAGGCTTTCCAGTTTCAGAGGGACATTTCTATAATCCATTTCATGCCTCATCTCATGAGCTGACATTCCAACACCAGAGAAATAACCTGCTGACTTCTCTTCAGATTTCATCAGGCTTTTGTCACTTCCTTTCTAAACCGGGGTGTCTAATTCACAACATATGAATCGCATTCAGCTTATGTTGAGCTCGCTGTTGCAGTAAGATATACTCTGTTAGCTTTGTACACAGGGCATTCATAATAGAATATTTCAGCCCTAAATTAAAGAGTGCCCATGCCTATAGTACTACAACAAGTCTTGGTCTCAAGATTATTCTTTGATCTATACTTGAGCCTTTTTTACTCTCAGTCTTGCTATGAAACACCTTCATCTTTTAGGTCTACAGTTGACATGTTTAGAGAACCTTAAAAAGACGGACTGCAAGAGCTCCTGAGCGCTCTTAAAGATGCAATTTGTAAGATAGATGATTTTTGATTTTTGATTCCCAACTCAGTCCTTGGTGGCCGACCTGATCTACCTTCCCAGGGCACCAGTGGTTGACGACCTGGGGAACCTAAAACATCAGTATTTGGTTTGTTGTTGTAGTTGGGAATGAGACTCAACATTAGACTTTCTTTTCAAATTAACTTTGGTCCTCAGGGTTTCAAATTGTTGGCTGTTTTCCATTAAATTGTCCAAGGACCTGAACTCAGGAACTAAATCAAGACCATAAAACTTCTCTGTGCACATTCCTGTTGGCCTTTTTTGAGGTGCAGAACTATTCACACATGTAACTGAAAGTCCTTCTGGATCAAACTGCAGGTTTTTTTCAGGCACAGTTCTTGAAAAAACGCAGACCAACATGAACAGAACCATATAACAGTTGATCAACACAGCAGGTGTTGTCGAGTGAGTTTCTTACCTCCAACACTGGTCCTGCTCCCAGGATGATCTGCTCCACCCCGCTGGCGAATCCCTTCTGGCTGAGTGCAGTCAGGTGATGAATGAGGAAATTGGTGCTCTGGGTCTTCCCTGACCCGCTCTCACCAGAAATTACTATGCACTGGTTCTTCCGTCGCTGTAGCATGGCGTGATACGCCACATCCGCCACAGCATAAATGTGGGGCTCAAGCTTGCCCAGTGTGTGGTTGTCGTACATTTTGACATATTTCGGATTGTACACTGGCAAGAACTGGAAGGGGTTAATCACAATAAGAATACTCCCAATGTAAGTGTAGATCTTCTCCTGGCGGAAACGTGCACGGAGGCTTTCCAAAATGGCGCGCTCTGTTAGCTCCGGGAGAGCGCAGAGGTCAGACGGAGGGTCGCTCCCTGCAGGCTGGGGGAGGAAGCCCCGTTCCACCATGCGCCGACGCTCCTCAGTCACCCGCAACCACATCTGCAGGCTGCCGCCATAATGGATAGATCCATCCAGGTTCTTCTCCCGCAGGAGGAACCGGTAGTCGTCACCACTGCACAAGCCGCTGCGGTTCTCCAGGGCGCTCCGCGGCCACAGCATCATCCGCTGAACAGGGCAGTCGCCAGGGTTCAGGATCCATTCCTCCCCGCCGAACTCCTTCACCTCGGCCAGCACGTAGCATTTGGTACGCTCCAGGCGCAACCGTTCGATGAGGCACTCGATGGCTTCAGCAGCTGTGGTGTTCTTGCGGGCGCTGACGGGGCAGTAGATGGTGCCCTCAGCCAGGGCGCCTGGGTAGACACGCAGGGTGAACTCCTGGTCCTCCAGGCGCCGCCGCATGCTGCCACTAGCAGTGGCCATGTTGGCGCTGCTGGCGTAGCTGCAGCCGCCATCTTGTAAGCTCATGGTGGCGCAGCAGGTCCCATCAGCACACCGCTCTCTGGGCCCAGAGGACTGACTCAGGACATCCCAACTGGAGGAGGACAGAGAGAGAGAGAGAGGAGAGAGATTAAACATGGCTGCAAAGCAACAGAACAACAAGGATTCAATGACAAATTATTGGTCTCAGACATTAGTTCATGTCCTCACAGCCTCGGGCATTTCCAGTACACTGAGTCACAACAGGGTCAGTAGAGTCACGGCGATTTCATCTGTCCCATGACAGAGAAGGCCGACTCAATAGGCTTTCTGTTGTGGATTGTAAAGGGAACTACTATCAGAAACGCCACAAAGAGGAGCAGGAGTCAAAGAGAGAGACAAGAACTGATAGCTATTCAAAACAATGAGGAACAGTAGCTGCTTCATGAATTTAAAGGCTACTGGCCAGCTTATCAGAGCCACATACCCTGTGTGTGTGTGTGTGTGTGTGTGTGTGTGTGTGTGTGTGTGTGTGTGTGTGCATGTGTGTACTCATGTGATAATCCAAGGGCTCTAGCCGTGTGCCAAGATTAACAGCTGCCACCTTCCACACAAAAGTGGCTGTAATGAGAGCACAATGGTGTAATTCACCACTTCCCTGTTGATAGTGAACACAGCACTCCATTCTGTCTACACACACACACACACACACACACACACACACAAACACATACACACACACTTCACAGACTACAAAGCTTCAAATGTGATGTTGAAATAAACTGTATTAATTGTATTAATTACAGTTAAATATGCTGACTATTATGGGACTCCACTCCAATGTATAGCAATGTTTTAATATACTGTATGTTTAAAAAGATGCTTGATTGGTCATTCAATTCATGCTAAAAATAAACCTCATTAAAATGGTAACTAAGGATAAAAGTATGTTTTAGTTGCTTTTACTTTAGATGACCATATCAAAATACTGACAAACTAAACTGTAATTCGACATAAATTTCAAACAAATTTCAAATTTAGATCACTCAGTAATCTTTGCACCCCTCAGTGTAGTTTCCTGATGTAAAGTAGATAAAATCTCATTCTTAGAGGAAATTCTTTGCAAATCAGCCAATTAAATTAGGTATTTTCAATCTTTTTGTGTTAGCGAGTAATGGTCCCACACTGATGTTTGTTTTTGTTCGTTTAGGAAACCACTACTCTGAACCCGTCATTGTCATTTCTCTCTAATACTGGTCGGATCTGTGAATTGAGGCTCATTAAATTCTACTGCATGATATCGAAATGCAGAAAATGAGAATAAAAGATTTACAGCTTTGTTTTGCCAGACAGAATGCCAATATCAGACTATATGTAGTATGAAATTCAAGCACAATATCATGTGTGTGTATGGAGCTACAAGACGGACCCATCGCTGAGTAACCCCTAAAATATAAATGTTAATCTAAATATATATAAGACCACCATCATGAAGGCTTAGCTGAGCTAAGCCACCTCTTGCTATCTGTTGTACAAATCCTGTCAATAATCTTACTTTTCTGAATCAGTGAACTGAATCACCTGTTTCCTTTTTACATACTTTGCTGGTTCTCTCCTGCTGTTTCTGCTTCTGTCTGACTACGTTTTGGATATTCACTGTCAAGGCAAACAGGTACATGCATAACATTTTAAAATTTCAACATTTTCTTCTTTCTCTTTCAGATCAAGTTCTGTTTATTCTGTTTATTGGGAACCATAATAAACAGGCAGGACAAGCCATTAAAGATGAAATGTCCTTAAACAACAATTTACACAATTTCCAACCCACTGAGCTTGTTGTTACAATGAAACCATGTACCGCTGCCCTTTGAGGATCTCATTTAAACAATCTCTCTGCTTTTCTGCTGAAAAACATTTTCTTCAATGGCTCTCTGACCTACAGTAAGTGTGCATGTGCTAGATAGATATAAAAAGAGAAAATGAAGGAGAGGATGAGCCAGCCAGTCGTCCTTTGAGCGCCCCAGACAAACCCTCCTCTCCCTCCTGCTGTCTGGACTGATCCTGACCACCTACAGCAGTCTGCAGCAGCCCACCACCACCAGACAGAGACAGACAGAGAGGAAATAGAGAGCTGGGTATCTGTACGGCACAAAGAGGAGGACTGTGAGGGATGAAAGACAGAGCAGAGGCAGGGACGACGGAACTGAGAAAGAGACCGAGATGAAAGAGCGTACACAAGAATCAAAACAATGTCCCCCACGTCTGATGCATTCACTAATGAGCTGTTCAAACGGGTAAAGGGTCAGAGTTTCAAGTCTATTATGCAGAAATGTAAATACAGTTTGAAATCATGGTCCGTTTGTGCTGTCTGGTGGGCTTCCGCTGGGTATGTGCTTCTCGTACAAATTAAGGCACAAAACAAATAGCCGAACCAACACCTAAGGTCTCCAATCAATATGTGGTCAGTATGTGAGAGTGTTGATTCAGAAATGCATCCACACCTTTAGTTAAGATGCCCACACTGAACATCCAAAACAACAGGGAAATGGACAACAATGAAACTGTGCATCACAGCCAACATCTGGTAAGGAATGGAATGGACACAGTCCAGTTAACCAGCCACAGTGACCCACGGTCCACAAGAGTACATGTAAAAGGGTCAAATACATCGAATCAGCCCAATAAACTTCCCCTGTGGAGTTTTCTTGTTAACAAACAAAAGTTAGGCTATTTATTCAGTCACCAAAACACATTATGTGGATTGAGCTCAAACAAATGTGTTGAATGTTTTCCCATCATCATAAAACATTTACAAAGTAGTTTTTCTAAATATCTTAAAATCCAGCTTTGTTTACATGCATGTGTACTAGCCTAGCTTGCAGTCTTCTGTGGCATTTCTGCCACATTAGCACCACATGTTGACAAGTGGAATAGTGTGAATCTATCCAGAGGAATATAAACGTCTCGGTGTGAATACATGAGACAAACAAAAAGACACCCACTCACTGCCTAGGTCTCAAGGCTTGCTAGCTTGCTAAGTTTCAGTTAAACGTTGTTGTCAGTTGGCGACTGTTAGTTAGCCGCAAGCTAGCAAGCGAGGTAGCTCGGTCGCTAGCGGGAAATTTCACGTTTTCCGTCAGCCATTTTAGTTGAGTGTGTGATTTTCTAGTAGGTATATCTGCTCGTGCCCCCAAACAAATGTGTCCAAAATCTCAATTTACTGTGTGCTACTGAGTAAAGTAGACAGAAGAGTGGAGGTTAGGGACCTAAGGTGGTGAAAGAGTGAATGAAGGATTTCGGACACAGAATGTTCAACCGAAACTAAATAGTTGTTCTCATTCATGTATTTTTCTGTTTCAAGCAAGCGGATGAGCTTTAAAATGGGCATTTAATCAGGATTAACACAGAGAGCTGTCTTCTTACCACCACACAGTCCCTTCCTGCGTCTGAGCATCTTTTCCTTAAGTCCCTGTATGACCACAATCCACCTGCTGGCTTTTTTGGGTTTGATATAAATATATATCAACTGAAACCAGCTGTTCTAGCTTTCACTCAGCTCTCCTGTTGCTTCATCTTCATTGGTTCTCTGTAGCTGGCTGACCTCAGCTGTCGGTCTAACTCAGCGATTCACTAAGCTGGAAAACAGTGACTTATGACTGTCATCGTCAAGTCCTCGTGTGGTTGCAAAAAATGTTAACCGCCAGGGGCTAAAACAGGCTGCTTTCACAATGAGAATGGATGACACAGATACAGTAGCAGAGGAGAGAATGTACAGTATGTGTGGGAGAGTGTGGGCTTCAACGAGCAACTACCAACTGTTATCTAATATCTTGCATGAAAAGTGTCTAGAAAATACAATTAGTTATACATTTTAAGGAAGAAATAAAATAAATATAAATACATATATCAACTTTGAAATGATCCAGCAGGAAACTTACAATTATGTGCAAATAAAACATGGGGAATCGACAAATATGTGCCTTTCACGCCCTTTTCCTATCACTGATTGATATGGAGACGGACATTTTCTTAGCAGCTGGTGTCATCATAAAAATCTATTTTAGACACAACGTAATAGAGCTTATTATATTTACAGAAGAAGCAAAAGTGGTTTGTTTGTAACAGAAATAAAAAATCACAACCTGCAGTTTTTACAAATTTCATCAACAGAAAACTAAAGGAAGAAGACATTTGAGTGCAAGTAACGCTGAGGCACAGTGATCTCTGGGAAATACCATTCAAAAACACCACAGATGTCACCAAAATAAAAGGATATTGCGGATTACCAGTTTAAAGGATCGGAGGCCAATCTAAATCCCTACTTCGGGTAATGACGTTTTTCCAAAAACGGATATACAGCAAGTGTAATTCTTCTCTTCCTGCATTGTTGCCTCGAAAGCTAAGACACCCTCCAGCTTCTACTGGAGCGGAGCAGGAAAATCACTGGACAGCGTTTCTCCAGAGAAATTTAACCTCTTTGCTTACTTTGTCTGCTGAGACTTCATGAACCAGAAAACTGGACTGCAGGAGACTTCAGGAGTAGCTGGAAGGTTGTGTGATGGATGGTCTTTCGGGGTCAAAGGTCAGCGTGAGGAGCCAAGGTTACATACCAGCTGAGGCTCTGACAAATCACATGTGTGGAGCTACGAAGCTGGCGGCCAAATTTTTGGTGGGATGAAAAAACTTTTCTGGCATTTCCTCGAACAGCTGCGCGCGGTGAGGTCACTCAGGCAGGAACTGGACGGCTATTAGACGCTGAGTACAATGGATAGACATGACCTTAATAATGTATGTTAAGCATTTACAGAGAAAAGTATTTCTGACAGTTGTGATGGTGATGGATGAAGCTGGAAAGTGATAGAAGTCAGGCACAGCAAGGAAGGAAGGAGACGAGATGGGAAGAAAGTTGTGGAAAGAAGACAAACAAAAAGAGGCGGTGAAGCGGACGACGCTAAACGTCTTTTACGTCTTGTTTTGACACGGTCAAATCTGAAGCGCTGACAGCGTGTTGAGATAAGGCCGTGAGCTGACGCGGTGAGGGAATGAGCCCGTGCTTTAAAACTGGAGAGAGACTGAGAGAGTAGTGGATGTCTTAATGAGAGCGTGTCAGTCTTTGGACTGGTGGACAGGTTCAGCCCCGGGTCACAGCCGTTCAGAGGCAGCCATCACTCAGGCGGAGGGGAACTGCAAATGTTAGAACGCAGAGCTGCTTCCAAGTTGATGTTAATATTTAAAGTCAGGCAGAGAAAGGAAAGAGGCTCAACGAGGAGAGAAGGATGTAAGTTTAGAGAGGAGAATGTGAAAGACAGAAGTAGGGCTGCAACTACCTGTTATTTTCATTATCTATTGTCTTAATATCTTTTTCTGTCTGGCAAACAGTCCAAAACTTACCAATATTCAGTGTATGATGATATGTCAAAGAGAAGCATCAAATCTGCATATTTGAGAACCTGAAACCAACACATTTTTGGCATTTTTGCTGGAGGAAGTGACTGAAAAGGATTAAAACAGCTTTCGATTAATCAACTGATTGTTTCAGCTCTAAAAAGAAAAAAAAAGGCTGAAGGTAAAAGTCTGTCTCCACTCTGTACGATCAATGACAAGTTTAAGACGTGCATTTGTTGTTTTGTATGGTCTGACATACGATCTGAAAAGTAATAAATTAAATTATCCGCTATAACTTCCCAGAAGTCAGCAATGCTGTCCCTCCCATGAAGCCTGCAGGTCTACATTGCGGTTGTGTTTGTCCATTAGTTGCTACATTAAGAATTTTATTACATGCATGTATTTGTTTTTCTGCTCAGATAAAAGCATTAAACCCAAGACTTATTATTATTGACCAAGGAACAATAAAATCTGTTAAAGTCGAGCTGTGTCTGAAATGACTCACTTAGTGCAAATAATAAGTATGTAGCTTCAGACACTGCCTTTCCTGGCAGACAGTACTTGCAGATTTGTGCGGCAGGTTATGAGTCAAGTTATTGTGAGTTTCTAGACAATGAACGAAATGCTGCTACTGATGCTGTCAGATGCTAAAAAGGAAATTCCTCCTTTAAATGACGCCTCCATATTCATCCGCAGGTGCAAGGACTTCCATAATAGAAAACATACACACGTTTTTTATCATAAGGGGTGATTTATTAATTGCTGAATAGGATATAACCTATCAAGAGAAGGTAAACATTAAACATTAGATCACACTCCTCATCAAACTAAAACAAGTTCATTCTGAATTCGACATGTTATTTCTTCCAGAGCTGTTAACGGAAGCTGCTGAGGAGTGAGACGTCCTTCTTCATCCTGATCTCTGTTGAGAGTTGCACATGTGCAGTAATGATCGGTACTACTTTTTTAATATCTTTGACTGCAGTCTTTCTTTAAAACTTTGTTGTAACCGCAATAAAGTCAACTCAACTCAACTAAATTTAGTTCCATGTCCATCAAAGTCCCAACGGACCGGGAACTTCCTTGGGCCACTAAATTATTTAGATGCAGGGGAAATGGACTTTTAGTCCTGTTTTATGTGACTTAGAGGTTTCTGGAAACCTTTGTTTAAAAGAGCTTTTATAAAAAAGACCTGAGACTTGACTTGGAAACTGCAGCCTTTTTTCTCCTCCTCCATCAGCTGAGATAAAGAAGGTATGTTTGAAACTACTACACCTCCCGATCGTTCTTTGGCACACAGAGAATAAAATCTGATATTTTACAGCAGCAGTGCAGCAAACATGCAGTAAATTACTATGTCTCTACTACAAATGCATTAGAGGAGACAGGGAGTCTTTAAGATCGTATAAAAATGGAGAAAGCTGCCAGCGAGGCACACATCCAAGATATTAAATACAGATGAGAAGCTCAACTCGTCCTGCAGGTCTTCAGATTCTGCCTGGTAAACGGTAACACCCCCTCCTCTCCCACAGTCGGTTCTCACAAGTATAACAGCAATAAACACCAAACCTCAGCATTCCTCAACACTGCTCACACACACATAAACACACACAAGTTCACTTAACTTTAAATCTCTCAACACAGAAGGAGTGTTTGCTTCCCCGTCCCAAAACTGAGGGTTGCACTGTACTTATTAAACCCAGGATGATGATTGCACTGCAGAATAGGAACTAAATGGTTAAATTACACTTTGAGTTGTGACTAACACACACACACACACACACACACACACACACACACACACACACGTGCGCTCCCCTCCCTGATCACTCATCAGAGAGGATTATTCAAGGATTATAGGCATGTTTTAAACACCCTGTTTGGGTTTACTCCTCACGACTGGCAGCTGATGATCCACAGTATAGGTACTGACGCTTACTCCACACACACACTTCCACCCACATGCTCCTTAAGCATCAGCTCAGACGAACACCACACCTTGTGTCCACACATCACACCACCATCCCCTGAATTCAAAATTAAGAAAGGTGTGTTTGATTTGCATGTAATCCAATTTGTCTGGATGTCTGACTGATTTGCTTTTGTATTCGTTCACCCATTTTTAACAATTGCTTTACTTTAAATTTACTCTTAAGAAAACACTCATATATTCTTGCATTTTCAAAATATTAAATGGCACTTAATAAGTGCGTAATAAAGAATTTACTAACTTTAATAAGGCATTGTTCTCGCTTCAAATCCGGTAGCTGCAAAACGCTTGGTTAACTGCTAATAAATATATAATAACGTGTATTAATCTTAATAAAGCAGCAAAAAAGCTTTGTAATTCTTTAACAGTGACCTAAAAGGTAAATGAGTTGAACTTAATAAGTGTGTTTGTGATGCTATTATGAACAATAAACAACAAGAACTTGAAGAAAAAGGCTATAAACTGTTAATACATTTCAAAGTGCTTATAAATGTTGCAGAACCTGGCAATAAATGTTTTTATTATGCTGTTATTAACACTTATTACTAGTCTGTTATTATCAATGTTAATAATAACCCTAACCCACTTACAGCAGTTTTAATATAAAGAGGCAAGTCTGTACAGTGAGTTCAGAAAATTCTTGTTGGACTTCTCGGGTTAAGGAAACCTTTTAAACCTCGGTGTTTAACGCCTAACATTCAGTCTTATCATGCAACATGCAGTTGGCGGTTTTCTTGGTTCCTGAAAAGTCTGACATTTTGAAGGTCAAATATTTTGTGACAACACAGAAGTTGCTATTTCAGATCACCACTATATCTGTGGAAGGTGAGGGTGGAGGAAGTGAATCTGTATATTGTTCTCTCCACTGGATCAACAGTGCTCTTTAACAATATACACAACCCCTTAAAACTGCCGTGAAGTCACCTGAGAGCCTCAGTGTGCTTTGAATGAAGTCGTATCACTGAACAGCGTCTGAATCCCCCTCCTCCACCTAAAGCTTTCTGCCGTTGGCTTCTTCAAAGAACCATGAACCACCATGAATATCAGTAATTTCTTTGAGGAGAGAGTGTCTGAAAGTGTGTGCTGTTCTCCATTTGTACGATTCATTGCATCCCTCAACGATGACTCTATGAAGGCTTTTTCTCCCTCGAAACAGGTATGAACACTCTCTCCTTCAGACGTGGTGGGACGACCTCGTTTAAGGTACACTGAGCCCTTCAGACTGCAGCATTTACTTTAAGTGTGAACGTGACGCAGAGGGTTACAGGGAAACAGAAAATGTGTTCAGGCTACTTTCACTGGAAAGTTAAAGGTTAAGATAGAAAAAAAAAAGCTAAATAATAAATGCCTTGTGTGTGTGTGTGTGTGTGTGTGTGTGTGTGTGTGTGTGTGTGTGTGTGTGTGTGTGTGTGTGTGAGTGTGTGTGTGTGTGTGTGTGTGAGTGAGAATTCCTGAATTCCAGCGGGCCAGCAGAGCTCACAGGAACTGAGCCCACACAGACACAAACATCTGCCAGAACCTCGTGCACACTGAGACAGAGTGCCGAGTCATTCAGTGCAGCGTTCTGAGTGTGAGTGTGAGTGTGTGTGTGTGTGTGTGTGTGTGTGTCTGTGTGTGTGTGTGTGTGTGTGTGTGTGTACGTCTAAAAGAAAAAAAATGCACATGCAAGTTGCGATTTCTGCACCGACAAAAATCCTAAAAGAAAACACTCAAGACTGCTGGTTTCACGTTCTGTAACTCAGCCCGGTCCAGACACTGCAACACCTTTCAGAGAAAATTATCATGTGATGTGTTTGTATATTTACGATGAAGAAAAAGAAAAACTTCTCTACAAAATATACTGAATGTCTTCACAAAATAAACACGCTGACTAAAAACCTACATCTCCCCTCACGTCACATTGCCTCTGCTCTTCAGATTCCCCCTATTTTGCATCTTTACCTTTGGTTGACCCGATTTGTGGGGGAGAAAAGAAACAAGTGAAAGGAAAAGAGGACACATGGAAAGTATAGGTGAGGATGAGGAGAGAGGAGAGGATTAAGAGAAGACACGAGGGAAGAGATGACGACGCTGAATGAGCACAAGACAGGAGAGGACACAGGGAAACGAGAGAGGAAAGATAAAAGAGGAGGAAAGGAAGAAGGGGAGGAGGAGAGAGGAAGCGGAAAAAGAGAAGAGAAAAGGGAATAAAAGAGATGAGAGGAAAAAAAGAGCAGGGAGAAAAAAAAGAGGAGAAGAGAGGACAAAATGAAAGGCTAGGTGAGGAAGAGGAGAGAGGAGAGAGGAGAGAGTCGAGGAGATCAAACAAGGATGGGAGGAAAAGGGAGGAGGCGGAAGAAGAGGAGACAAGAGGGAATAGGAGAGAAGATGATAGAACAGAAGGAGAGGAGAGAAGAGACACAAGAGGAGGATACGTGAGGAAGACGAAAAGGAGAAGACGACAGCAGGAGAAGAGAAGCATGTTTAAACTATTTATGTCTTTATATGCTGTCAGCATGAGCACACCCAACACTGGACCTCTCAAAGGTCAATACTGCGTGTGTGTGTTTGTGTTTGTGTGTGTGTGTGTGTGTGTGTGTTAAAGACACGATGCAGACCAACCCTTTGCACCATTACATTACCCAACGGGGGATGACATCACCTCGACCTGCACTGCTCTGCTCCTGGCACAGGGAGGTCCACACACACACACCCACATTAACAACTTTACACACACAGACACACACACACACACACACACACACACACACACACACACACGCTAATGGAGCATCAGTGTCAGAAAAAGCCACCACTGTAGGGAGCTGTATTGATTGAAGACCCCCCTCTTCGCTACAATCAGACATCATTTGAGCATCGCTGTTGCCGTGGTTACAGGCTGGTTGAAATCAATTAGTGCCATGTGTAGCTCAGATCTCTCAGTGTGATTTCACTGTGTCTTCTGTGTAGTGTGTCTTGTCAATGTCACACTGTCTTCAGTCAAGGGCCATAATGGAAATATGTTTTTGTTTCTCAGCAGGACACAGAAAACAGTGTTTTGTATCACCAAATCTCTCTTTTCCATCTATTTTAAGCTGCATTAAGCATTGGTATGTTTTTTTTGGCCACTTACGGACAGCAGAATAAACTAATCACACAAACAGTTGAACTGAAACATTTGTGGGCCCTATACAAACAAGCACAATGAGCTGAATCTGATGCTAAAATAGTCCATAGAACTAAAGGAAACAACCTTTTCCTAATTTCAAAATAACATTTCTTATTAAACACTCTTCCACTGGTTTCATGGAGCTGAAATTATATGTTTAAAAGCTTTAAAATGCAAACAATGATTCAACAACATCAATTTAATTACCTTGTTTCTTTTGTTGCTCTTTTTTTCCCTTTCTGGGATTTTATTTGTGATAAAATGCCCAGTATGTGATTTTGAACAAAGGTCAACAACACATTTTAAATGATATATAACAGTCACATCTGGTCAAAATGTCGCTGCCATCCCCTGTAATATTAAAATTCATTAATTTACTCATATAATGGTTGTAATATTTGTACATGTGAGTATCTGGCTCTAGTCTTTCTAAGGATGCAGCTAACAAACCCCTGGGAGACACAGATGACTCTATAAGTGATGGACAGCGAGTCGTTATTGATCCGAGTCTGTGAGCAGAGAGAAAATGTCGACCTGGCCTGCAGGGTGGTGGGGTGTGTCCTGCAGGTCTTCTGCCTGAACATGACCGACAGCCTGAAATGTACTGGACCGTCTGTTCCTGTCTGTGTCCTCTCCATGTGCGATATGTTATTTAAAGAGTGTAAACAAACTCACTGATACGTTTACAAAATTGCTAATATTAAGGTCAAAACTACAATTATGACTGAGGTCAAAATTAATGTACATGTTCCTAAAATAATAACCACCAGCCTCACTGTGATTAAAAGTTTTCAAACTCTGACACTTCAGTATCCAAACCAATGATATCATTTTGATGGTTTGAGGGTTAATAAATCATTCTGTTTATACAGGCAGAGCAGAGCAGCTGAAAGATTTGTTAAATACAAGAGATTATTTTGACAGTGATTACGGTTCTGATATATTGATATGATTCATGATAACTGGGCTTCATCATTTTTGCATCACAATTTTCATTTGCACCGAAAAAAATATTTAAATGATGATGATGTGACATTTTTGGGGTCTGTACCAAACAAAAATGTTTTCAGTTTGTTGGCGAGGGCTTCTCTGCAGCACCACAGTACTTCGTTATAACAGTGTTTTGCCAAACATTTTGTCAAACTGAAAATTGCAGCTCCTTGAGATTTCAATAGTGCACTTAGCCGTACTGCAATTTTGATGACATTTTGATTCATTGTGATAATGTGAGGCTTTACTTGAGCTCAACGCCAATGTGAGTATGGTGACATGCTCAAAATGACAACGCAGGCTTCAGGGCCAGATTGATACGACTGATTTAGTTTAAAATCTAAAACAAAATTTGAATCTTACACCAACTTTTCATATCAATCACACCCTACACTATCTTCTCTTGCTGTTACTGTGCAGAAGTGTGAGTCTGAGCCAAGGACGAGTTCGGCCTACATTTCTCTCCCACCACCCGAGCAAGGCCAACAGAAACACCCCCCAAGTGTGTTTGCATTAAAGCAGCTTTGCTCAGAATAAGCGATGATCCACCCGCAGCTTTGGCTCTTGAGGTGCGGTCAGCTGAACACTATCCAGAGGAGTTATTGCTGAGCAACTACTGGACACCGCAGAAGAGTGGAAAATGAAAGAGTGGGAGTTAATAGAGCAGTCAGGAACAACAGACAGACGCACAGGCACGAGGAAACCTGCGTCTGAAATGTTGACAGAGCGACCGCAGAGGTACCATCAGCCGCCCGCCGTAACTGCTGCAAAGTTACCCGACATCAACAGTCCTGCTTTCCAAACAATGCAACAAAAACCAATCAAACCTCGCCAGGGTCACTGTGTCACTAATGGCTCCATCATCCTCATTGATCCTCCAGTTTCACCACCGCTGTTTTCCGTCGGTCCCACGGTTCAATACTGGGATTCGAGTCTGCAGGAGAACGATCAATATCAGCCTCTCTGTTTTGTGCATTAGATGTCCACATTTTTCATTTTCAAAATAATCAATGATGAGATAAACTCTGATTTTTATTTCCGGAGGACGGGGCGGGTAAGGCTAAATGATTTGACACTTTTTTCATCAAACTAAGCACATACGTAAAGACAGGAAATACTTCAGAATGTGCAGAATAACAAAGCTCATTTATACTGCATTACTCACTCTAAGCTGGCCTGGTAATAGGTCTGAGATGTAAAACGTCAGGACCAATTAAACGCCCACAAAGGGTGAAATCCTCTTTTAACCCTTAATTTAAAACTGCCTTTTTTTTTACTTCCACTACTTTCCAATCATACCCAGAGGGTCTCAGGCTTAGTAATGCTTGCAGACTGACAGATCCCCATGCATAATTTCTGAGCTGTAATGAATGGTGCGGCGTTGGGCGTTTTGGGAAGATCAAAGCAAAACCGAGTCTGGCCCTAATAATGGCCCTCAAAGCGCTGGACCAGGAAGAATCAAACATGTCATGACCGGCAGGATGCGTGCATGTTTCTGAATGGAGAACAGGGGATTACGCTCTTCCATGCAGATGTAAAAGCTGGCTGTCCATGCTATGGGCTTTTGTGACGTTTTCGTGAAGCTTTTGTGTCAGTGTGTGACAGGTAAAGTGTCTGTTTACTACTTCCTCTCTGCACTCTGTCACTTTTGGTTCACGTCAGCAGCTAATGAGTGCATTTGTGCCTATGTTTGTGTGTGCGAGTGTAAAAATACTGTACATAAAAGCAGCTGCAGTCGTTTCGGACGGATCAAAATGTCTTTGAGATGAGGAGGTCTGCAGCACTTCAATGAAAGGAGGCCTGAAACACGACTCTGGTCGCCGCACAGCCAGAAAAAGGCAAAGAAAAGTAAAACAAGGGTGCCACAAGAATTACCAGCGGCATGTCTTTTAAACACAGGATGGTATTTGACAATCAGCAGAGATGATGTCAGATTGCATGTTTGCACCCACATTTTGGGCACTGCCTTTGACAGACGCTCTTAAACTTTCTGTCGTGGAACCTAAAATGACATGCCGCCTGCTGTCGTTCTCAGGCTTTTAATCCCCCTTCAACATTGTCTTGACCTTAAAAGGATCACTACGGCATCACTCCTGTTTTCAATTTGAACAACAAATTCCGCTGAAGAGACTAAACCAACTCTGAATTTATCCCATAAATGAGAAGTGCCTCTACTGCTATAGAACTCTATTGTTTGGGTTTATTCCTCTCAGCTTGTTAAACTAGCGAAGTGGTGTAAACACTGAAAACATCGATAATGAGAGCTGGAAACAGCTCAGTGAGTCAGCATTGTTGCCTATTTGTCTTTGTGGCAAAATAAAATACTGCAAAACAATCCTCTGCAGCCCAAATACGCCCGCCATTATACAAAGATGTCTGTAAAACAGGAAACCATGATCGCATGTGGCTATGTGTGTGACATCATCTCAGTGCAGCGCTCAGGAAGGAAAAGCACGAATGGGCACCGTAATGGATAAAGACATCCAGTTCTTATAATACATCTGCATTAATATTAGATGACTGTACAGCACATGGTTTACATCCAGTGCCAAGTCAATAGTAGTGTAGTAGTGTTGCTACTGAAGAAAACAGGATGTGCAGAAAAGGGAAGGCATACAGAACATGAAGCATGTGGAGGTACAGATATGAAAGCTTGTGTTGGCCTTGACACCAAACAACAAATGAAGACAACAAGAGGCTTCAGGGACCTGTCACAGTGAGTCATGAGACCAACCAGGGCAACATGGCTGTTAAGCAGAAGCGTCATTCAAGTGACAGGAAGAGGAACCGTTATGTTCTCCACGGTCAGCAAGGACAGACGGAGGAAGAGGGGATGAGCAAGGTCGACCCACTTAGCAAA
Organism: Pagrus major; assembly: GCF_040436345.1. Taxonomy (NCBI): domain Eukaryota; kingdom Metazoa; phylum Chordata; class Actinopteri; order Spariformes; family Sparidae; genus Pagrus; species Pagrus major. Next base: position 19,182,915 of record NC_133222.1, on the reverse strand, counting down.
CCACTGATACAGCATTAATGGAGTTTAATTCTGTTAAAGAGTCTCTTACTGAACAAAATGGATTTGTTCACAGCTGTGAGATGAGGGCTAGAATGAATATTTACCCTTGTAAAGTTAAACACATATTACTTAAAAGGTATGGTAGGTGAATCTGGAGAAAGAGAGTTTAATGTTGATTCCCATTCCCAAGTCGTCAAATACTCACGCTTCAGCTCGGTATTCAGCCAAGTTCTAACCCGGCGTTAATGACCTGTGAATTATCAATCAACTACCTTTCTCCAGAATCGCCTTCCCTACTTTAGTAGGTATACTTTCACCGAAAAATGAAAATTCCACCGCACTTTTCTGGAGCTCTACAGCAAAACAGCGTTTTGAAATTGTCCGAAACAACTGAAGTAGATGGGGACTTGTTTTTCGAACACATATAAATGCCTGAAAAAGCATAAAATGGCTCCACACAAGTCTTCAGAAGCCCTGAGATCCCAAATCGATCTGAAAAAGTCTTTTACACCCTGAACAACCCTCAAGAGTTGGGGTGTACGCTTTTAGCTTTGAAGCTAAAGTGAAGATTTTGGCTTAAAAATGATGTAAATAAAGTCTTTTCAAATCAATTTGGGATCTTGAGGTTTCTTGAGACTTGGATTATGCAGTCTGAAGCTCTTTTAGGTTTTCTTTCTGTTGTTTTTGCACATTGTAGAACAAGTCCCCATTTATTTGAGCTTATTTTAGGAGAATGCTGCAACACTGTTTTGTTTTTAAGCTCCAGAAATATTTTGTGGACAATGAAACCTGAGCGGCGAGCAGATAATCACTGAATTCTTTTTTTGTGGTTGAACTGTTCCTTTAAAGTTCACAGGTGAAACATGCTCTGTGACAGACCCCTATCTAATACGTTCACTGAGGGACTGTAGGAATTTCTAAGCCCCATGTTTAGTATTATTGTTGTCTGGGCCTTAATCCAACCTGAGGCAGAGTTCATGTTTGTAAAAGAGAGGAAAAGAGGGAGGTGGGGTCCAAAAATCTGAGATCACTGGACAAAAATAAGAAGAATGTGGCCCGACCAGCTCTGTTTACAGGCTTGTTAACACCCAGATTTCAGTCTTGACCTCTGACTCTGCAGCAGCTCCGCACACAAGGTGACAACGTGTACGACCGGGTCCTGCTGCCACTTTTCAGGTGTTTCATTAAGGGAGGCTGATTACTGTACTTGGTTACAGCTTCCACAAAATATTATTTGACGTTTTGATTTGTTTTCTGAGGAAAAGCCTGCACTGTTTGCCTCAGCCCCACCTATTGTTTGTACCAGACCTTGTATTTCAGCAGACTTGACCACGCTGGGCACAATAACAATGCTGCTGTACATTCACTGGCAGCCGCTCACATCGTCTTGCTCCCTGTTTTCTCTCCCTCCCTCCCTCTCTCTCTCTCTCTCTCTCGACAGCAGAAGTTTATCTTGGTTCTCAGTTTTCATTCGGCCGCATTAGCGTTCCTCCCTCCTGCCCTGAAATCCAGAAGGAAATGAGTCTCCAATTAGGAAAGAGGAAGATGCTTCAAGGTCCTCTTTTTGCTCTGTTGAAACATGACACGATAAGAGGCGAGGGGAAAACACGGCACCGTGGTCACTTTCACTTCCACCTCAGAGGTTTCAGCCACAGAGCTCCCTGCATTGTGTTTCCCTCCTACACATGAATCATTTCCCCTGATCGTCAGTTTGAATACGCACAGCAGCAAAAGACGAGCACACCCACTTCTTATACCGCACTGTTTCTGGCCTGCCACATCACTGGATACTGCATCGTGAGAAACCTGAGAGTCTGAACATGGCGGACGTCCTAAATTACCTACAAGCATCCTTGACCAGCTGCATTGTTGTCTGTGCTGCTGCAGTGCTCTGAGCAGGTCAGACAGAGAGGGGAGGGGACGACAAGGAGAAGAGACAACTGTCAAGTGCTGAGGATATGGTGCAACGGCAGGTAATGACTGGGCTCTGCAGGCTGCGTGACTGGGGCAAGCCTTCGTCATGGCACACAGGCCAGTAATAATCAGCACATTTAAATAGCAAAGATTGCCAAATCGTTTCAGAATCATAATCATAATCAAACAGTAGCGAACTGCTCTGCAAAACATACTCAGCACTACATACTTTTACCAAGTGAACGGTTCGCGCTGCTTCACCTTTGCACCACTGCCGCAATTTTAAACCAAAGCCAATGGTGTTGTGGTCCCAAGCTCTTAAGCTGGTGCAGAAGTGAATGTCTCTTTCTGGTCGACATACGACTGAGAAACAGTGGAAAAGATCAATCCCTGATGCTTTGAGTTAATCCTATATCCAATATGTTCCCAACAACTACAGTTTGAGGGCTACAGGACTGAAGCCAGCAGCTGAATTGGGAGCTGAAAGTGATTCTCATCTTCTCTTTTGCGGCCAAGTGATTATGTTATTAAGTGAAGACCTCTAGCACTGAGCGCTCCACTGCGTCCCATCATTGAAAAATGGGTGACGCGCTAAAAGAGATGGCTGGTGTTCAGTTCTGACCCTGGAGGCTAAGAGGGGGACACAAAGGGCTCTTTGGCAGTGATGACTCCAAATAGGGTCATAAATAAAGGTCTTACCTCAACAAGATCAGCTGCACCGGTCACAGTTACTCACTCGAACACCAAACAACCTCCTGCTCTGAAAATAACTCTCACAATATGGTTTGTGAGCCAGCAAAAGATTCATGCAATGAACTGCATGAGAACTACTACACTTGTGTAGTAGTGGAGTTTGAGGCTCTTAAATACACAACACTAACTATCAAAATTGTGTCCTCTGAAGACAAAATTACTATTTATCAGTAGTTCAGGGTTTCAAACCTCAAAACCCTTTAGCCACAAAACAAAATGGTGTTGCCCAGAATATCAAAAACTCCACTTGCTCATATTCATAATCGTCTTTACTTATTCTCTGATAAGACACCTTAAATGTATTTTTGATAAGTTCTTTGCAGCGCTTTTAATGGTTCATGTTTGATAAGTTTGACCTCTCTGTCTGTAAAAGAAATAATACAACATTTTGGGAAACATGCTGCAACATTTGCTTTCTTGCTGAGAGTGAGATGAAAAGATCAGTATCTCTCATATCTGTCGGTTAAAAGTTTAAAGTTGAGGTTTTTTTGGGAGTTTATGAGTCAAGTCAAGTCATGAGTCAAATAGCCCAGTTTCCTGTCTTTAAGCGAAGCTAAGATGACCAGCTTCATGTTTACCATAAAGAAATGAGACTGTTATCAACGTTCTCCTCCAACTCCGACCATTAGAGTGAAAAAGTCAGACCTCTGCAAGGAAAATATAAATATGAAATAGCCAGATCCATTTGTACCCATACAACACAATATTTAATTAAATTTCATTCTTTTGGCACAAGCTCCTCCGCCACATTGCTAGCTATAACTCACATTGCAATACCTTAACCAAGGATTAGCCACATTAAGCAATTTATCCAATCAGCAAAGCCCTCTAGCCAAATACAGTACATCACTCTCTTGCTGGGACAGACTGATTTTCAGCCCGGCCAGTTGGAGCCAAAATACAGCACCTTTCCAATTATCTGTATCTGCAGGGCTTTTTTTGTTTTTTTGTCAGGTTGCACACAAAATAAATTTATTTAAACATGTGTTACTTTGGCTCTGATCCTCTCTCTGTCTGTGGTCTCACTCAATGTCCTGCCCACAACACTACCTGATTGGTCACAAGTAATAGCCTATCAACACTGAATAATCTGAATAAGAAGTAAGAGAACAATAAATACCATGATCGCTACGATTCGACTGAGAAAAGGATTATACATGTCTTCAAGATTGATCATGATGTAAAATTGTCAGATCGCCCATCACTAACTTTTGCTTCAACATTTGAAAATTTTGGCTTCTTTAGTTGATGAAAAAAGGGTTTAATTAATGCATCAAAACATGTAGCGAAATGTACCAATACTCAATTATCATCAATATTGAAGCATTCAAACAATATCCAGCCTCAAAAATCAGCTGTTGAGCAGCTCAACTGAGGTGAAATTCTCCCTCATTGAGCGTCAAAAACATCTAACTCTGTTTTTCCTGAAACCAGACGTCTGTCCCAATGGTTATCCCTGGTCCAGGGGTTACCATGGCAACAGCCCCTGGCTCAGTCACCCTCTCTGCCGTCCCCAGTCCAATCCTGTACAGATTAGATATGACCATCATACAGAGGAACTGAATCCTCTGAGATTATATCACAGAAACAGAGACTGAGTGACAAACTCACAGCTATAGAGGCTGAGCTCTGACGCTGACCCTCCAAACAACTCAAAGGAGGTTTTTAAAACCCCTCATGTCGCCTGCAGACCAATGTTGTCTGTTTATTCTCAGCTAGAAAAAAAAAAAGAAAAAGAAGAAGAGAAGAAGCAGAGAGTGGAAAGGAAAGTGGTGTCAGATTTCACCCAAATCCTGCTGGATGACGTCAGAGATGCTCAAATACACTTTGAATGCTGTGATAACGCTTCAGGGCCGACGGCCACTTCTCATCGGGACGTTAACATTTAGACGCGTCACATTCATGATGACATTTTAAAAAGCAAAGCTGCGTAGAGACGACTGTAGCATCGGCCACCAGGCTGCTTCCACATAGAAGGCCCTGAGGGAAGACATGAGCCCGTATGAGTGTGTATGTCAGCGTTTGTGTGTGTGTGTGTGTGTGTGTGTGTGTGTTTGTGGGGATATCAATGATGTGGATTAGGTACACTCCATTTAGTCCCAAGAATGCAGCCATTAGACCAAACGTGTCTCCCACAAGGATGAGCCTCAGGGCACGATTCAAAAACCAGGGTGGGACTGAAGGTAGTCTCTCACACACACACACACACAGAATCATCTTCATGCTAACATGTGATCATACACACAGATACACACAGAGCTCTATTCTGTGAATTTCAACACACATGAACACGCAGAGATAAATAATACAAAAGACGTGTGTGAATCTGCTCCGGCAACAGGAAAGACGATAACGTCCTCATCAATAAATCAAGTAGGGATGAGACGGAGTAATCGAGAGGAAGTCTGCTTCACCACAAGGGAGGCAACATGCTTTGGTCACGTGGAACAAGCTGCAGAAAGAGCAAGGTGGTAGAGGAAAAAAACAAAACATACAGTCAATAAAGTTGATCAGAAATGCAAGAAAAACATCCTCTCCGACATCCATTTGCTGTTTTAACGAGCTTAAGAGACAGAACAGAAGACACAGGAGATATCTGCTAGCAGTCTGCTCTCGTTACCTGAGTAGATTCATTAACTGTGCCAGCCGACAGCTGAGTGACAAATAGAGACAGAGCTCTCCCCACTTCCTTTAAAGAACGACCACAAACTCTCACCGTGCTCAAAACACACACATGAAAACAAAGATAAATACAGCCACAGAGAACGTCACGGTGCGCTGCAGCAGCAACTAGTGATGAAAATGTGATGAAACTTCACATCAGCAACAGACGTGTAAGCAGGAAACACAGTCATCGGGTCCCGGCGTTAGAGCATGACCTTTTCTTTATTTTACAGCCTCAAGAGAGGAAATATTTGGGAAAATCAACTATTGCTTCAACCATCTAATCATCCTCCCATCTTCTATGTTTTTTAATCCTGTTCAGGATTGGAGCTTGTCCCTGCATGCACTACATGAGAGGCATGGTACAGACAAAAAGGTTTTCTTCCCCGTATTGAAAATTTAGCATCAATGCTTTGAGAGGATGTATAAATCTCCTGAAGTCAGAGTAAACGGCAGTTAGAGTATCTCTAGCATCAATAATGTAACGTATAGCCTCATGAAACACAGGGAATTGATCGATTTGTTAAAGGATGCGATTTGATTGGACAACTCAAAGAGGGTGTGGCTTTATGGGTATACGCAGTGACACAGTGTCGTTGAGGCCACTACAACGTCATCCACACCTCCCTCCATCAGTTGTCGGATGAGGAGATGAAGGATGAGGGAGAAATTAACAAATCAGACCTTAACCACACTTTTGGGTATGAAAACAACTGGTATCCAAACACAAATCTTGGAGCCCATGACATAGCTTGCATCACCAATCAGGAGTTAACAGCCAAGTGTGGCTTTACTGTATATGTTGAGCCAGTCGCCCCAAAATCACATTTGATTGGATACATTAACACATGTATAGGGAGCGGAGTGCCAGACGAGTCATCGTAAAATATTTTAAAATTCTCCAAGAAGAGTAAAGAGAGAGATTAGTTTTGATGTATAAATACTCCAAATTTGTTGCATATACAAACCCTCTGGCTTAATAGAAAACACACAACGTTATGCAGGCCGCTTGCAGAACTGTGATGCAGACATTTTTTTTCACTCAGTGTAGAGTGGTGCGAGTGTCCACAGTGCTGTGAAACTTCAACTTTTCACTGAGTTTGTGTAATATTGGTAAGTTAACATCTACAGACTACTGTAAGCTAAATAAAGTTACTTTGCGTCCACCAGCTATTCTTTAAATGTTGATCAACAGTCATTTCCTTGTATACAGGTAGTTCATTTTAACAAAATGTATGACCCGTTTCTGTTTAAAATGGCGACACACACCTCGCGTAAATAATACAAATAGAGCACTGGTCTCTCTATGGCACAAATGCATTAGTAACACGCTGCTCTCATGACTGTTTTATTGATTACATTGGAAGCGTAGTGTTGCAGCAGCCGCTCCTGGAAGAGTCCACATATGTTATGTTTTCAGTGTTATGTAGTCATGTAACGTTCAAGGTCTGAGGTTAGAGATACATTTATGTATCATTTAACAACACCAGAGTTGCAAAACAAGGCCATTTCATCAGTGGGAGTCCAGCAGAGGCTGTAAAACAGAAAGGACGAACACACGCTGCACATCAAACCTCCCCTCAGTTGCCAGTTTATGAGGCACATCTAGCTGAAACTGATGAAATAACTCCTTATCTTACTCCCACCTAGGATGTAGCTTGTGGTGCTGTTGAGCTGTATTCCATTACACAAAGAGGTCTTGTTGAGCTGCCCTCATTGATAAAAATGGGGTGGACAAAACAATAGAAACACCCGTCAGTATAATGTGATACAGTCTAACAGCGCCACGAAGAACAATAAGCAGACAACTGAGTGTGTTTACCGTCGTCACGTTTGCTGTTATCAGTTGCAGACTGTTTGGTGTTTCTCTGTTAAAATGCTTCACTTCTTCTTCACCGTATCGTATTAATTTGCTGGTGGAACGACCCAGTTTCCCCACATGGACCATTAAAATTTCATCTTACGCACACAAACCCCGACACATGTCCAACACATTGCTGGCAAAACCAAATCACTGCGCAGGACTGGCAGCACACACACACACACACACACACACATCTAGAAAACAAAAGGCACATCTAATCACACACACACAGTCCACAATCTAGACATGCAGCACAGACGCCGTCTCCCCTCCCCCTCCCTCACTCCCTCCCTCCATCCTTCCAGCCACCAAATCCACTTAGAGGCCAGTGTGCGACTGGCTGATTGTTTTCTCTCTGGCGGCAGCTGCTCTGCCTCCCTCCTCTGTCTCGACCACCTAATCAACTGTCAGTCAGGCGGAGATGGACTGAAGAAGAGGGAGATTTAAATTTCCTCCAGGAATCAACGCGGGGCTCTCTGAATCTTTAATTTAAAGCCTTTACACAAGTGTAATGCATACATGAATTGAAGAAAGGATTCAAAAGCAAAGAGCATTTAGCAACAAAGATGCCATTTCAACAATACAAACAAAAAAAAAATCTGAAAATGAGCACTGTCATTGTCAGTACCACAACTTGTGCGGACTGAAACAGGAAAACGTAATCACTGATGTCTAAGACGTCTTGGTTCTGCTTGTGTGACCTTGTGTTTTCTGAAAAGGCCAAAGTTAGGAAACCTCATCTGCAAACAGGAAGTGACAAGCGTGGTTTAGTAATGACGCTCGTGGGTTTTACGAGAAGAAGAGTCCCCTCACACTCCACGTTTTGTTTCGACAAGCACAAATTCATCTCCAGTGACTGTCGAGAGTGGGGGCGTCACAGTCGGGGCGGTGATACAGGAGACAAATGAGCTTTTAAAGACTGACACTCATTTGTACAAGCCTGTATTAATGGATGCACTAATGAGACTGTGTTTTATACAAGCATACACACAAACTCACACACTCACAAACCAGGTTTAAACCAGCAGTAGAGGAATGAATTGATGATAAATGGAAAATGAACCGCTGATTTTTTGTTTGATTCATTAATTGTCTGTTTTCGGCTTCTCTGATGAGAAGATTTGCTTATTTTCTGTTTTGGATCTTTGTAGATCAGATATTTTTAGGGGATTCCTATTGGTTGAAAAAAAAACCCAAGACATTTGAGGACATCGGCTGAGCCTTCCAATTTTATGACATTTTATAGACAATTTGTTGACCTTATTATCAAAAAAATACCAAATAATTAATTGATCGTGAAACCATTTGTTGCAACCGCCCAACCTGCGATGAATACTAACCCTTTGTGGTAATATACTTCTTGTGACTGTGTCAGAGAGGTTTTACTGAACAGCGAGCACTGTGTGAGGCCTCGTTCAGACCAGATCAGGCGTTGCAGCGATGTGTTGTAGGATTGTGCTGCGGTGTGGAAGGACAAACAATTGGGAGAGTATCACCGTTTGGTCTGTTAACTCCCTCTGGACAGCGCCCGCTTTCTGCCTCCTGGCTCGGGAGCAACGAGTCTTAACTCTTCTCCATCCGTAACAACTTTGCAGAGTATTTCCCCTCCACTGGCAGGTGCAGACGTTGTTTAAGGCAACCATGCAACATCAGAAATACTCAGAGCAATTTGGTAAGCTCCCTAATGTGTCATTTTATAAATTCAGTGTAAAAGGCTTGAACAACTAATCTGCTGACAAGCAAGTCTGATTGCTGGCTTATGTGACTGGCCACCACATTGTGACGTCGGGTTTCATTTCTCTGGGGTCGCTGCATTTTTGTATTTGTTTTTTGTTTCATCAAAATTGGATGGAAGGACTGGGGTTTTCTGATTTGGTCGAAATGAGGCCAAAGTGAAAATTTAGGGGTTTTTACATGTTACATGTCCTCACTTTCAGGTTTTCATGCTCTATGTTCCTCCCCTAAATAAACATTCAGGGGCTGAGAAGCAATAGAAACAACAAGCTAAACTAAATTTGAATATCTGATAAAGTGCAAATACAGTATAATATAGAACCATATACTGATACTTAAGCCCGACCCTATTATATATTGCAGAGAAACAACATGAATTATAAATTAATAGTCCATCATTTCACTGGTATTTTATGATTTTGGAGACAAAAGTCTCATCTCTAAGAAGGCATGAATGTGGACATAAGTTAATAGTAAGTGTGTGTGCGTGTGTGTCTGTGTGCATGGGGCGTGTCATCACTCAAAGACCTTTCATTCACACCCATGTCGCCACAGCGGGCCAGCTTTCACACCCTGCTCCGACTAAATTAAACCCCACTGTGCTCACCTTGACCTGAGCATTAACACACACCCACACACACACACACAAACTGTCTTTTCACTAACACACCTTTAGCCACATTAACACTCTCTCTCTCTCTCTCTCTCTGGTGAGACTTTTCAACACCGTGACAACAGCCAACCACATCGCAGCTACTTGGAAGCCACAAGCCAATCGCCTTCCTCCCTTCGTCTGTCACCGACCAATGAGAGCGCTCCATGCGCAGCTCGTTTTACATGAGCAGCTTTCATCATTGCTCCAGATGAGACTATGGAGCTGCTGCTGCTTCACTCGCCTCATTATTCCAAAGATGGTCTGCAGCCTCAGAGGGAAAACAGAGCTTTTCATTAACACGGCAGCTGGATACAAACAACATTTCACCAAATATTATTAACTGCAGCTCCTTGTTCATCATCTTTGTGTCACCTGAACATCCTGAGCTGCTCCTGTAGGCTTTTTGTCATCGGTTTTTATTGTTCCATGTTGTTTTTGTACCTCTTTGGTGCAGAGGTCCACCTTCTCATTATATTATGATACATACAAGTGCCCATTTGTTTCTGTTAGGGCTTCAACCAATGATTATTCAACCTGACAATGATTTTCTCAATTAATTAATAAAGAAATAGCCAAAACACTGGACCTCACAATTCCTCTAATCCCATATTGACAAATTCAGATGTCTTGTTTTGTGCAACCAGCTGTCCAAAACCCAAATTTACTGATGGACGACAAAGAAAACCAGCAAACATTCACAACTAGAGATGATGTTAATTATCGATTTATCTGCAGATTAGTCTATAAACTGTCAAAAGATGTCAACAAAAGCCACAGATTACCTCTTCAAACACCTCATTTCTCCATTCAATGCTCCAAAAACCACAGACATTCAGTTTTAAATGATATAAAACAGAGAAAGAAAACCGCAAATCCTCACAACTGAGGAGCTGGAAAGCGTGACATTTTTACCATAAACCATCTACCATCTACTGAAAACATTAATATTACAGTATATGAATCTCTGTGTGACAAAGCCACCAACAAAAAAGAAAAACAACATTTCTGCAAAATGTGAGAAAATCTGCAACAACACACCTGATCAGACTTAAAATCTGCCTCTTCTTATGAGTTTTCACTGAGTCTGTTAATAACAGAAATATAAGAATAATCCTTCTTACCTCATGCTGCTTCTGAGTTCATGAAAACAGCACAACACCTCTCTGAAGCTCATCAGCAGTGACCCTTATTGTTACCTACTAGCTGCTGATTTGAGAGCGAGCGAGCGAGTCTGGCTCCTAGCAACTGCTGCCTGTCAGGGAGGGTTGAAGAGGTATGTGGCCGATAAATGAATGAATGGATGATCCATAGTACAGAGAGCGGGAAGAAGGACCGAGATGTGAGTCGTGAGGGCCGACAGCAGCTACTGATTCCTTCATTAACATTGGTATAATGAGGATCAAAACAGAAGAAAACACAGCTGCTGTGGATCTGTATTGTTATGACAAGTATTAGGATCCTCAGTAGCTGATTTCTGTCTTGTTTGGGTCCATAAACAGAGTGCAGAACAATGCTGACTGTTGCTAAGCTGCTTTAGGGCTACAACTATCAAATTACTTGATGAATTTAGTCTAGAAAATGTCAGAAAAAGCAAACAATGTCATGTTTTGTCTGCCAACAACCCCAATCTCATTTGCAATCGTATAGCTTGATTAATGTCCTAATGACAAACTATTTATCAAATTTTCAGCTCTAAATTGCTTTAATACCATATAAAGATGACAAAAACAGTAAAGGGAGAGTGAAAGTCATGGTTTCTGTGGGTCTGTATTGTTTATGGACCCAAACAAGACAGAAATCAGCATATTAAGTATTAAGAACAATCAGCTCAGTGACCAGGATATTATGTTAGCAGTTAATGTTTTGGCAAACCACAGTTGACGTGTACCAATTGTGACATATCCCGCCTGTCCCATCAGGAGGTGCAAGGGGAAGGTGATGGCATTATTTTATTACAAGCCAACAAGGCTGCCAAACTGGCCAAAGTCACACCACTGGATATTTTAAGGATACCTGGAGACACTTTCATCTGTTTTTGTAGCGTCAAAATCAGGCGTTTTTTGAAGGAGAGCCGGGACATTTCCATCTGTTTCTGTGGAAACCAAAACCGGCTACCTTTCACAGGGAGTCGGACCATCTCTGTCCGACCAAAACAGGTATTTTAAACCAAACCATGATGCTTTCCAGACCCTAACCAAGTGGTTTCAGTGCCTAAACCCAGGCAGAGCATAAGCACAGTGTGTCACAAGAGAGAAATAGAGAATTGAACCTGAAGAATCATAAAGTTTTTGCAGAAACCTACTTTGCTAACATTTATTGGCGATTGGGTTGTTCAAAGATATTCACATTATAAATGATGATTGATTATCAAATAATTACCAAATAATTTAATGTTAATAAACCAATCTATACATCAACTAATCGTTTCAGCTCTAAACTGATTTACAACCGTATAAAGACAGCGACAGCGTGACCAAGAGACAAGCATGGCCTCTGATGAGTGTTTATGGAGCCTAACGAGACAAACATCATCCACTAATGATGACCCTGAAGACAAAAGAAAGATCCCCACCATTTGATGTGCCACATGACTCCATGTTTATCAGCAAAAGCACATGTTCACCTCCTACACATTTAACTAAGATAACAGCAGGTTATTTACATTTTAGGCAAATTAGCTGCTACTCTCATCCAAAGAACGATCACTGAGTTCAGCTTCCTGATGAAGGACAGAGCCTCCAAACATTAAGATAAGTCTGCAAAGTCCTCACCTTCAGTGTTTCAGTCTACACGTCATGTGATTTTGAGCCAGTGAACCACCGGCTCCTACCTGCTATATTCGTATTGTGGCGTCCCAGTTAGGTGTTTTGCACCAAAGTAGGACAGACAGCAGGCCAGAGCCACTTTGAGACAACCTTGGAGGAATGACTAAGCTTTTAGGGCCAGGAAATAGAGAAGAGACATGCAAGAATAAAGTAAAAGGAAGACAAACAGATACTACAAATCTACAAATAGAGGACTGGGTATCAATAGATTTCTTTTTGTTTTCACCTCACCCTTACCTGATGTAAACATGTTTTTTCAGACATACATGAACTGAGATTATAACCTGACACGAAGCCAGTGGAGCCAGTTGGCAAATCAAACTATTGCCAAGTTTGCTGGCAGCATTTTTAAACACCAACATATTATTGGTCAAAACAGCCACATCAGCTACAGTCAACAGCAGCAAGGAGATGAAGAGGAGAGAACTTCCCCAGACTCCCTTATAAAATTGCTAAATTTTGTGAGTTGTTGAGTTAGGGGAAACTTTATAAACTTTGTGAAGCGCTGTTTCTGGCGTATTCTTAATTATTTGGGCCTTCTTGTAAATTCAGCACATGTTACAGCTTCATTTCAGGGGATGCTGCAGCCCCCTTCATCTGTGGTCTATAAAATGTCAAAAAATGTTCCAATGCAATTCAACGCGCATAGTGACATCTATAAATGTCTCATTTTGTCCAACCAACAGATCAAAAAACAAAGACATCCAATTGACGTTGATATAAAACAGAGAAAAGCAGAACAAACGTTGCAAAGAATCGCTGAAAAACAGGCACAATTATGACTAAGATCATCATGTGAACAAGAAATGACAAAGAATTCATCCCTTTGGTACTTCAGTCAGTATGCAGGTAGTATTGATGCACAGCTACGTCTACAAATAAACAAAATGCTGTCAAGCAGAAGTATTGAGAGAACAGACTTCATTTGGTGCTTCATCAAACTGAGCGCCACACCCAAGTCCTCTGGTCGCAGACTGCTTTGTTCTGGCTCTGGCCACCACTGTCTCTGTCTTTCTCTCTGTCTCTCTCTCTGTCACACACACACACACTGCCAACAGCATATTGCAACAAAGCAGTGGCAGACAGTAGGTCACACGCTCGTCTTGCCTGCCTGTCGTGTTGCGCATGTATTCAAATTCCTCTCGCGTGTGTGTCGGCTGCCAGCGCTCTTCGGCAGGGCTTCATTTGGCCACGACTCCCAAACCCGCAGCCAGTCCACGGTGACTGAAACCAGACGCTGCTCGCAAAACTAACTGACAGCACAGACGGCACAAATATGAGACAAGCACTTATTAAAGACAGTAATTCAGCTCTTGGGGGAAGTGACACAGGCGCTGAATAACTCAGCCTCCTGAGTCTGCAGGCATCCTGTCAAATATGTTTATGAACTGCACCACAGAGGTGAGAGAGATGTGACATTATCGGCTGCCTCCGAACCCCAAAATGACATGGTGCTAATTGCAGAGGGGGGAGAGTTTTTCTTACTACTGATGTACCACTCTCTGGCTTTTTTCCACAGGCACATAGTCAGGCTGGCTCTAGAGGAGAGTGGCTGACTGAACCTAGATCTGTCAATCTGAGCAGCAGCTCCATCAATCTGCTGGCAACACGGTGAGACAAACAATGCAAGCGTCAGCATCAGCAGCAGAGCTAAAACACTGACTGAGAGCGAATAACGACCACCTGAATCCACTGAAGCGCTTTAAGTGGAATTTCAAGGCACAAGTAAGCCTGAGGGTTGTCTCTGACTGTTTTCAATCAAGTTTTCCACTTCCTAACCAACACAAATTACAGGCGACTAGAGTTTCAGAGCATCTCCTATTGGAATAAATCGACATTTGAGATTTTTCAATACATTTGTGCATCACATCCTCCCGAGCCTCCTGCCATTGTTTTCTGCGGGTTCCTCAAACCAATGTCAAGCTGCGACAGTCGTGGTTTGGCTCCCGGCTGCGCTCGGCTGCTCCGCTCATGTTATAAACAGAATAAAAAACTCTGAGTTGGTAAACAAAATGATTAACGTGATATTTTATTGATCACTGGAAGGAGATTCCCTTTGCTTCCCCCAGTCACTTGAGTGTCAGCCTGGAGGCTTCTAGGGACTCAAAGAAGTGATCAAAGACCTGTCAGCAGGGCAGATGACTGCCGGCTCAATGCTCGGACCGGGGTCATGTGGATCATGTGGATGGACTCTCTGAACAGGAAACCACCCAGAAGTCGACAAGGAAAGGAAGATAGTAGAGAGGTTTAAAGGGAAATTCTGGTTTCATGTAGCTTCAGTCTTATTTTTGTCCCTTTGGCCAAAACAGTTATGCAAACACTGTCTTCACAAAGTCAACTGCTGAGAAATGTGGCCACACCAAAATGATGCCAATCGTGTTAGTTTTAAACAAACCCAGAGGTTTTCTGAGAGCAGAAATGCAGTTGAATGCCTAAATTAGAACCCAAACTCTCTGTTGTCAGACATCAGAGTTCACAGACCAACTTCCTGGTTCAACAGCACTCACTTTCAATTTAACATCCAAATAAAGTGGTTTATAATCTTAGATAATCTGACTAAATTGTTGGATTGTTTGCAGCCAGTCTGATTGTGCAGCCGCTCCAGTTCCTCACCCTGTCTGACTTCTTTTCAGCGATGCTGCCATGATAACAAATACAAATTATCCTTCAAAAGGTAACTCCACAAATTGTACACTGTTGCATCGTGGGTAATGTAGGCGCCACTTTTGAAAAGCAGTCCAGTCATGATGGACAGTTTAAAAACAAATTATCAAAATCAACACAGCAGGACCAGAGATATCGCTTTTATATCCCACATATTGTTCTTCCTTTTCAAAACCAGTTGCCTAAATTACCCACAATGCAACTTAGCCACTCAGTGACATCACAGGAGGCATACTCCCCAAGACCTGGAAACACACTTTAATGTGTAGTTACCCTTTAAAGCAGCTATAATCAATGTTTTTATATAAACAATAGCCAAAAGAGAATTATCACTTGACCATGTATTCCCTCACAGCTCTGTTAAGCATTTTAGCATCTTTCAGCTCCTTGTTTTGTTTTTTTCCGTCACGTAACTTTGCCGTTAATCTCATCGCTTGCTGTGTTCTCAGCTGCAGCAGGCAGTTGTCAGTGAAAACCTCTAAAAACAAACTAAACACTACTAGAGCGGGGAGGTCAGGCTCTAAACACTACCTGCTCTGTGCTAAACACCAGACAGACACAATTAGCGTTTAGCTGGTGAACATAGTGGAGCATTTAGCAGCGTAAGAGCCAGATATTTCAGTTAATGGAAACCAAAAATAAATAGATGAAAGAGAGTAAATATTGACTTCAAGTGGCCATAGACCAAATCCAAATGTTACTGCTGTATGTGTACAAATTAGAAACTGTTTGCTAACTTTGTTTGTGCATCGATTTATAGGGCTTAAGGTTTCTGCTGGCCAAAAACCCCCCAGAAAATTTCATTTCCCATATCACAACATACTGTAAAATTGATAGAGACGCACCGATCGATCGGCCAGAGACCGGAAATAATATGTGAAATATTGTGAAATAATTATGTTTCTTATAATGTATGTAATGTATTGTAACAAAATAAATTCTTCATTCATTCAATCACAGGCGGCTGATCAGTGTCAGATAAATCTGATTGTGTATCAGTCACATTTGACCCCAACACCTAGAAACAGCCAAGAAAACATAAAAACAGTGCATCTGTAAAAAATGACAGAAAGAAGTGACTAGAGGACAGTTAAAACCCAATGTAACAGAAGTACATACAGTACTGCACCCAACTATACAGGCTCATTTCACAAATCCGAGGCCAGCTGCACAAATACCAACACATCTAAGTACAAATGCCTGCCTGTAGTGGTTCACTCTAAAACTGGAAGCTTTATATCTTCTGCCAGAGGGCAAAAAAGCAGAGCTCACATGAGCTGAATCTTCAGGGCCTGTCTGGTAGAGCCAGAGAGTTCACTTAATCCTAACACCAGTGATAGCAGAGTCTGGGTCCCAACTGTGCAGCTGAGCCAGAAGTTCATTAAAACATCTCATAGATACACTATATACAGAAGCTAGTGGTGTCATGCAAGAGCTAGCAGCATAATCTGCAGAGAGGGCTGGTTGGCTGGTTGATTTAAAGGAATCCCTCAACATGTATTAATGCCTACACTCTTTCTCTTAATCATCCTGCTCCCTGTCAAACTTTATCTTCCTGTTTCTCCATCTGTGATCAGCCAAGCAGGATGGAGCGGAGCGTGGCGATGCTGCTGGCTGCTCTCTGCCCCGGGCGGTGCCAGGGGACTGATCCATGCCCTCACCAGCTGCTGCCTGTTGCAAGAAGCAGAATCAAGCGCTCCAGTTCCCCATGTCACAAAAAAAAAACACTTCAGCAACAAACCGAGATGCGTTTATTTGCACAATGACACGTTGTTTATGCCTAAAGCAACGACAGCCATAGAATGAGGTTAAATGAATAATATAGAGATGTGAGAAGCGGTAATGGATGCAGAAATTCACGGAGGGCCCAGCTTTGAACAGCTGAAAGAATAACAAACATCAGCGCCCCGCTAAGAATCCAGCCATGTTGGAATCAAAAGGACTTCTGCTATCATGCTAACAATCTGACACATATTATACTACAGCAACTCCTTTGAAGGAGACTGGGGAAAAAGTGATAGTGAGTTTTATATAGTCGGACAGCCTCACAAGAAAGAGGTAGGATTTCGTGCCGGCTGTCTTTTTTTGTTTTGGACGTAGTGTCTTTGTGTGTTATTCTCTAAAGAATATGCAAAACCTAACAAGGAAAATGTTTTCATGAATTAACCTCGATTTTGGATGACGCGTTAAAAAAGGAGCAGGCGTGGCTGTGGGAGGTGATCCTCGTCTAACTGAGACCACGGTCAATATGATGGGCCTCACTTAAACACTTAAAGAGTCTTTCCATTAGAGCATCAACACTGTGACAAATCACTTTTTAGTCTTCATGTCACATGAGTGCAACAGAGGTCAGCAGGTCAGCAGGCGGCCTCGACTAGCAGCACAAACAGCAGAAGTGTGGCAGCGGTCACGGATCCACTGAATGATCCAACTGACTGTGACGATATTCAGGAAGTACACAGGATCGTCAACACTTCAGATTCTTAAGTAGAAAAAGTGTGACCAGATGTGTCCAAAGTACACGAACAGCATCCATAAAAGAAATTAGCTGCTAATGTCGTTCCGGGGTTTTTCTTTTTCTACTTCATAAAGTCAAATTATCTGAACTAAAATGACTTGAAATATGATGTCATGTCAAGTTATTACCACTACTACTACTGTTGAGTTAAAGGATGAGGCTGGTGTTATTCTATTCCTTTTGTTTTTTATTGTCAAGAATTCCCATTAAAAGACCAAAAACCAACAACTTTTCTGACTTGTTTGTCATGTCTGTTAAACACCAGTTCATCATTTAACAACAGGTCAGAAATATTCACATTCACTTTTATAAAAGGCATGTTTATTATCTAAAATAATATATTTATTATTACTGTTTTAATTGATGCTCTCTATTTTTGCTATCCCCATTGCTGCTGTAATAATGCAAATGTCCCCGTTGTTGGACTAATTGGAGTTAGTTGGATTATCTTCTTCTTATCTAAAATATCGATACAGCAATATATCATCATACATCCTCTTGAGATACAGTTATCAATACACCTTCACCAAATATTGATATTTTTTATCAAAACATGCGGCACATTGGATAATGGCCCACGTGAACATGGACAAGTTGCAGTGTGTGATAAAGAGGCACCAAGTTAAGACTCTAAGATAAATCAGGGTTTGAATACACAGACAACACTTATTAGAAGGATCAATTCATTGTTGGTTTTGTTTTTTTTCCAAGGGATTTGTTGACAACAAAAGAAATAAAGAATATATCACTGCATGTATCCTTTAAATAGAAATCTTTTTATATCTGAAACATTATTAATAAATGTCACATTTTTGTGTCCATCAGAATCAAATCAATTTTGCACATATGTATGACAAACAGATAGAGACAAATACACACTAAGAACAGGGAGACATGCCGATTACTACGCAGACAGGGGCCTCAACTGTCCAGAATGCATTGCAGCTACATCGGCCATTGTTTTTACGATTGAAGGCTGACACATAAAACCCACAGCTCAGTGCAACCAGATCATGCTCCGTCTCTGGGAGTTTTTGAAAAGCATCCTGGGAAATAAAGACTGCAGTACAGGCAGGTGATGAAGGCTGGAGGAGCAGAAAAGTAAATTGTAAAAATCCTACAATCCATCAATCATCAAGAGATTACTTTTACCCCTAAATTGATTACAATGCAGCTCCAACATGTTAAAATGCAGGCTGATTACTCCATATGTTAACAAAACATACAACAAACGCCACTGACAACAATGGAAACCTGACTACTTCACTGTAGTATCTTCTCAAGTCTTCTTGTCTGTGTCCGGACAAAGACAGATGCTATTTAAGATCCACACACACCACCTCCACCATTGTAGAGGGCTCTAAAAATACACCTGGTTAGAGACGCATGCAGCCGCACTGACATGGTATGTGCAGCATTGACCTCATCCTGGTATTGTCTTACATGAAGCCTTGAGCGTCGCAGCAGCAGGTTGGAGCGTGATCTGACTGCTCAAGCAAGGACACCAGTGGGATCCAATGGCAACCAGTGACAGACAACACAAACCAGGTCAGTGTGTTTGTGGATTGAAATGACTTTCATCAGTTTACAGTGGACGGGCCCTTTAGCTAAATCTACTGATGAGCTTATCTCCATGATCTAATACAGACATCATCATCAGAGCTTGTAGATTACGATAAATCTGTGAGAAAACTGATTGGACGATGGTTAAAAAAGGTCAGTGAGGAGATCATATAGGCGTGTTGTTTTTCTACTGAAAAATTCATAAACAGGGTAAAACCACGTTGACGGTCTGACGTCATAAACATCCCTAATTTGACCCTTTTTACGTCTCATTTCTACTATTCACTCATTGAAATTATGTTTACGTACAAGTAATTTACAACAGCAAATAGGTTTAGAGAGAAACATAATGGTTTTGTAGTAATGTAAAGAGGAAATGTGTTTATTAACATATCTAAAAAGTCGTTTACATTTTTGATACTTGAGGTATCGGTGAAATGTTTATTGAAGACGTACGTTTTTCTGCCAGAATATCCGATATACACACTAATTTAAGGAGAATCTGCAGGATTATTCAATTTTAATGGTTGTGTTTCTGTGGCACAACATGATCTTTAATATTTAACAAAACCACAACCTTCCCTAACCTCAACCAAAGTGCCTTTGTTGTCTAAACCTGACCACACACAGGAGTCTGTACATGAACCTTAAACTCTGTGCCTTGTACTCCCACTATCCATCCCAACCCCCTCCCAGTTACTCCGGTGTGGCTCCATTTACTGAACATACAATAATCCTGCCAGCAATTATGTTAGTCGCCACAACATAACTGGGAAACCAGTCAAGTACAAAAGGTGCGTTCACATCTAACATGTTTAAATCAGTTCAATTAACCCTTCTGTACTCACTCACAGACACCAGACACCTACACACACCTTTTTCATCCAGATCCATGGATTCCTCTCTAAGAAATCAACGAAAATATAAAAAAATGCCCTAAGTGAAAAGACATTAAAACAGCTGTTTCTCATTTAAGAGTACTACTAGCTTTTCATACCCAATATTACTCTTCTCCACCCCGTTTCTACCTATGAAAGGCAGCAATGTGTCATTTTGTCTTGGTCCAGATCAACTACACCAAACTGCAGGAGTGAAAACACCTAAAAGAAGAAGCTTTCCACATAAATGCACCAAAGTAAATTAACTTACATGGACCTGGATGGTTTCTGATAGTACATTTCCAAACCACATAAAGCCTTTAAATGTTCCACTAAATCTTAGAGGGGCTGCTCTGATCATTTGGCGTGGACATAGCGTTGTTTCTCCTAAATATTGATTAAACATCCGTAACAGTCTGAAAATCAAAGGAAAACAGACCCCAAGTGGTTCAGACAGACAGAAGAGACATTAGTGTCAATGCTGAAGAAAACGCTGACTCTCTACGTATCTGTACTGTCTTCAAACAGCTCCAGAAAAAGGGATTAGAGGCTTATATGAATTGTTAAAAAGAACCACAATGAATGTTTCCTGTGACTGTTTTTATGATGTTTATATTGTCTGTGACTGGTTAGACAAAGTCAGTTTTCTCCAGCCATGACGTCTTCATCCATCACACGTCTAAAAACTAAGCATTTCTGAGCCGCTTTAGAGCCGCGTTCACTCGTACACTCGCTGGGCAGCTGGAGCTGTCAAAGCGATGTTTTCAGTGCGGCTCTCAAGGGCTTTGCCACTTACATAATAACCTGAATGAAATGTTAATGTCAGCAAAGTTGACAGCGCAATGAGGGATTTCTCCCTCTCCCTCGTCTCTCTCCTGCAGGAGGTGAGAAGCTCTCGTCTGTCCTGGCATTTCAAAAATAATCCACCTGTAATGACTTTATCTCTGTCCCTCTGGCATTTCGTGAACGTTGCCACAGGTTGGCCGAGACGCTCGTCACATGCAGCCGCTGTTGCTCAACAGAGGCGCTTCAGAGGAGGAGGAGGAGGAGGAGGAGGAGGAGGAGGAGGGAGGGTCACCTCTTGAAGCTTTTGGGCTCGTGGACAGAGACCTCGGGGGCACTGCTGGTCTGGTCTGACTGAAGCTTGTTTTAACACGTCAGCTGACTCAATTCAACCTCATTTCAGCTCCGACTGAAGCCCGGACAACAAACCCACTTTGTTTGTTACTGGGGTCGACAGGGCAGCAAAGATTAACTGATTAGTTTCAACTATTACATTACTCAGCAACTATTTTGATAGAAGAGTAATCGTTTTTTGTCATTTTTAAGAAAAATAGTCAGAATTCTCTGACTCCAGCTTCTAAAATGTGAATACCGTCTGGTATCTTTCCTCCTCTATGACGGTAAACTGAATATCTTTGGGTTGTGGACATGACAAGACATTTGAGGACGTCATCTTTGGCTTTGAGAAACACTGATTGACATTTTTCCCCATTTTCTGACATTTTTTAGAACAAACAACGAAGCGATTGATTGAGGAAATAATCCACAGACGAATCGATAATGTAAATAGTGGTTAGTTGCAGTCTTAGGTGTCAGATTCACGTAGAAAGATTATACACAGGTAAATCTAACTGAAGCATTTTTGACCATTTATGCTCTAATGCTCTTAATCTGAGCCTTTATCGACTCCATTCTCGAAAGCAAGTTGTAACACAATGGTTTTCTGATTGAAAGCGCACATATCACAAAAACATGAAGCTGACTTCACTTCAGATGTTCTGTAAATCCAACATGTTTTCACCTCTTCATTTGCAGACTACAGCTGACCTAAATCTTGACAAGAGCTGCAGCTTACAACTACAGTCATCATCAGTTTATCTCTTGATCAGAGCTCCAGCGATTGGCCAACTATTCTGATGATCAATGAATCGGTGTGAGCCATTTTTAAGAAAATCCCTGTTTCCAGCGTCTTTTATGTGAATATTTCCTGGTGTCTTCGCTCCTCTATGACAGTAAAATGAATATCTTCGATATGTGGACAAAACAAGGCATTTAAGGAAGTCGCGTTGAGCTTTGAGAAACACTGACTGACATTTTCTGACCTTTTATAGAGCAAACAACAAATCGATAAATTGAGAAAATGAACGAAAGATTAATTGACAATGAAAATAGTCGTCAGTTGCAGCCGTGCTGTCGTTTATTTCCTGGAATAACTGATCGATTGTTCGGTCAATAAACTCACATCAACCAGTAGAAATGCTGACAGCTGACGTCTTCAAATTGCTTCTTAATTGTCAGATTCACATAGAAATATACCAACTAAAGTGCTTTAAACCAGTTGTGCTGTAAAAGCTTCTAAAAAGTCAATATTTCCTGGTTTCTTTCCTCCTCCATGACAGAAAACTGAACATCATTGGGTTGCAGACAAAACAAGACATTTGACGACGTTATGTTGCGCTTTGGGAAACACTGATCGACATTTTTCACCATTTTCTAATCAAAAGATTAATATCACTATTTGCAGCCCTACTGTTGGTTATTTCCAAGAATAATTAATTATCTTTTATGGTCAATAAACTCCAAAAAGTAGAAATTCACATCTTCAAATTGCTTGTTTTATCTCCAAACCCAGAAGATTTGAGCAAACCAGCAAATATTCACATCCGAGGAGCTGAAACGGGTCATTTTTTAGCCATTTCTACCTAAAAACACTAAATGCAGATTAGTTTTCTGTCCTTTCAGCTCCAACCTTGACAAGTTGCAGTGTAATGGAAGTAAAGCAGCTTCAGTGTCTTCTGCAACTGATCTGTGTTTGTTGTGATCAACAGGAGATCCCACAGTGCACCAACACACACAGCATCAGCCTCCATCCACAGCATCACTGCCTTGTTTTACTGTCGGTGCACACAGCAGCTGAACATCCTGGTGTCCAGACAGCAGCAGCAGCAGCAGCAGCAGTGTCATGTAAGCAGCCTCAACGCCTCAAACATGACGAACACAATGTCACAACCGTCACAGACACAAAAACAAACCCTGCAGCCTCTCAGCACCAAACCCACCCAGAGCTCCAGCCTTCCTCTGCGACAACGAGCCCGAGCAGCTCTGGGTGAATCTATCTCATTTATATCAGTGCGTCACGTTACTGCTGCTGCTGCTGCGCTGCACTGCACGCACACACACACACCACTGCACTGTAGCCCAGATGTGGCGTCCAGCATACACCAGGCAACATGTGTAACTGCACATTTACGCATTATGTAAGAAAAACAGCGTGACATTTATCCGAGGTGACGGCGGCGGCAGCGGTGGCGATGAAGGGGGTGAGGTGAGGAGGAGGAGGAGGAGGAGGAGGAGGGAGCCTCGGATCCCTGGGCGCGTACAGGGGCTGCTGGAGGCTATTTAGACCATGTCGATGCGTTTCTCTCACACTAACACGCGCTACGTGGTCTGGTGTGAGATGTGAACGAGGAACAGGAGGCTGCAGCTGCTGTTAAAGTGACAGACAGGCGGGGAGCGACCCCGCAGCACGGATCTGGGTCCGGCTTGACATTCCCACTCCGAACCCTGCTGCTGTTACTGACGGCAGAACACTGTGAGGACTCAAAGAGGGAGACAGCCTTACCTCCTCCTGTGCGCCTTCAGTCCGCCTCCCCGCTATAAACCCTCTTCTCCTGACGAGGAAGAGCAGGCGAGCCGTGCGCCTCCGGTCCAACAACTCAGGCTGGTTTCACCGCAGGGAAACGCTGTCGTGCGTAACAGCCCGCACCACGTATCCCGCCGCTCAAAACCTCCAAATCCGCCGCAGATATGATCCAGTTCTCGGCGTCCCCCGCTCCTCTCTGTCTGTCGTAGTCCCGAGAGCTTGTGTTTTCAGTCTCCTTCCTCCCACAGCTCCTCTCCGCTCTGCTCTGCTCTCTCTCTCCTTTTTCTTCTCGTCTACAGCCGCTGCCTGCCTCCTGCCAGTCGTACCGTGCGTGCACCAGCGCTGCGCGTCCACGTAGAGCCGTAGGGTGGGAGCTACAGAGCAGTGTTATGGGTGGGTGGGATGATGGGAGGACCCTCCTGAGAAATAACACTCTTCACAGAAGGTTAGGCTCATTCATTTTGGATTTTATTTAGTGTTTGGGTTTTTTTTATGAACATGATGGATTTGATAACAGGCGGGCTGTGTCAGTCAGCACATGACTGACAGGAGAGTGGGGTGTGGCCAAAAGTGTCAACACCCCCCTCCCCAACACACACACACACACACACACAAGATGCAGAATGTAAGATCACCTTAATGTTTCAGAGTGTGTATCCATGAGGTTTACTGATCAAATGAGTGACCTTGTGTCTTTTCACAGATGACTGGATTTCAATCTTAAACATTTGCTGCATTTATTTTCCTCTCCAGGTCCCACAGGCCTTGTAATCATTGAGCGTTTGTGAATTGGAGGAGGAAAGGCATTAAAAATATACATAATGAGACATAAGTCATTGAAAAGTGCTTGAGATTATGCTTCTGTCTCCTGCCCAGGGACTACAGATGTAAATTAGATACGTTACAGAGAAACAAACAAACAAACAAACAAATAAAATAGATAAATACATTTTACAGGACAACCTCATAGGTCGTGTGTTCGTGTCTTGATGGATCAGAGATGTTCTGGCAGCACCAGAGGAACTGAGAGGTGGTTTTAATGTTGTGGCTGATCGGTGGAGCAATACTACAACACTTGTTTTTATATGGACAACAACAGGGTGTTAATCAAAACTGGGGCAAGAAAGGCTGCAAACCCAAAAACGTTTCTATTTGATCTTTTATTTTACTCATTTATTTACTCGGGAACGGCCCATGTGCCATCTCAGTCTTGTTTTCTGCTGTACTTTCTATTGGGAACAGTACAACATTTAGTTTATTGAGATAAAAACTGATGATTTTTATTTTTACATATATCATGCACACAGATTGAGTTGGATACTGACACACAGGCCAGTAACTGAACCAGTTACACAGAGAAACCTGCAGGATGACGGCCAAAGCTCTTTATCATGACTAACTTTAAACCTGTCTCATGTCTTGTCTTTCTTCTGCTCGCATGCAGAGTTATGATTCATGTGTTTCTTCTGGCTTTCCATCTTACCGCAATACTGCTGATTTATTGGCACTGTTGTCAAAGGGTTGAAGCTAAGAGACATAATTAAGTAGAAACATTTCAGCGTGATGTGTAATATCTCCCATCAACTGTTCCGTAACATCTCTCACACTGCTGGTGTCGTTTCTTAGAAATGGAAACCAAAGAGAAGGGCAAAGAAGGGCTGTAGATTTAGCTGCACTGATTGAGAAATCTCAACAATTGTTGGACAGACTGGCTCCAGTGTTCATGGTCCCCAGACGATGAGTTCTCACGACTTTTGTGATCCTTTGACTTTTCTTATCGCACCGCCAGAAAGTCAAATCCTTTCATGTATCCAGTGAAATCACTTGACATCTTTCACAGACACTCATGGTCCCTCGAAGATGAAGCTTTCTGATTGACACCATGAGGTTTACATTTGTGTTGAAAGCATTAACTGTATTAATGTTGAGAGCTTCCATGTCTGAAAAGTGAAGCCAGTGCCTTAAAATATGCATTCTGTCTAATGGCCAGCAGGGGGCAACTCCACTAGTTTCAAAAGGAAGTCCAATTGTATGTAAGCTTATGAGAAAATCACCTCATGACCTCAATAAACGGTTTTCTCAATAGCTTTTGGTTGTTTTTTGTTTGTTTGTTTTGTTTTATTGAAGTCTTCTTTAATACAGCATGATGTTCATTTCACAAATGATGGTCCCATGTGGAGTAATCAGACTGTAAAGCAGGGTGTTCGTCACTTCTAGCTCCAAAAAACAACATTGTAACAGCCGTTATGACAAACTCAAGGCTAAAGTCCACAAACCAGTGGGCGACGTGGCACAGGGGGTTATCACTTGCTTCAAAGTGAAACATCTCGACAACTATTGTATGACCATAATTTTTAGTACGCACATTCATGTCTCCCTCAGGATGAATCATAATGAGTTCAGTCATCGTCAGTGAAAAACTCCCAATTGTCCCATACAAGTCAGCCTCAGTTTTTCATTCGGTCTGTAAAATTTAGCAAATGTTAGCGTGCTAACACGCTCAACTAAGATAGTAAACATGGTTGCCAGTATTTATTATTATTTAGCACAAGCTTTTAGCGTAGCTTTAGACTCGTTCTGACCTGCACCGATGAAAAAGACAAAGCTAGTCAGCTGGCACAATGTTGCCACAGGTCGCCTGGCTGTGTGGTGACAGTCAGTCAAACGTCTGAATTCTCGTGATCTAAACATGTGTAATACAGTAGGAAGTGAGTGTGTGACAATTCATCTTTGCCGTGGAAAATATGGAGTTTTTCAGTGACTTAATTATAAGAATGAGTAACAGGTTGTTTCCTCTCTGGGACGTGTTGACAAGCAGCTCTCTGTGAGTCGATACTCACACTGACGCCACACTCCTCCTTGTCAACGTGGATTTATCAGTTGAAAGGTCAGCGTCATTTTGTTTTCGTTATAACCGTGGGGGTGTTCAGTGAAATCCAACTCTTTTTCAGGTGCATAGAAAATAACACACACAGTGAATCTCTGGTGAATCTAATTAGGGCAGATTTAGCAGCAGATCTCAGATAAACGGCTCCGGGGCTGCTTACTCCTGACAGACAATACCTCCGCAGGCAGGGGACTGACACTCTTTACCTTCCAGTGTGTGTGAGGGAAGAAAACAGATCGCACACACTCCTGTGGCGAGTTTGAAAACATCCCACCTGTTTTTCACAGGATCGGTTTCCAGCCTGGTGACATATTTACCAGCCAGACATTTTGAAAAGGAAATCCTCCCTTCGGCCCTGAAAGCTGGAATCCAACTCCTCGTCGAGGGGCCCTCGGCGTGCACGTTCGGGCCGGCGCCGGTGTTCAAAATGACAGGAGCTCCACATAAAATAACAGAGACAGTAGCTGAGGGCAGAGGGTGGGCTGATGGAGACAATAGGCTGGAAAGGTTGAAATGGAGGGGAGCATAGCCAGGGGGGCTACGTCAACCAGAAAACTGAGACGGGATGAAAAAAATCCTCAAAACAGAGAAAGCAGCAACAATGGGGCCTCTTGGTATTTCAGCGATTGTCACATTTGGACATTTTTTAAGGTGAAATAAGAATCCATGGGCAGAAAAGCCAAATTCAAGGAATATTTTCACATTTTGGGAAATTAGATGAGAAGTCTGGTACATGAAAACGGTATCTAAGGAAAGGAAACTGGAGCGTATTTCCCAAAATGTCAAACTAGTCTTCCATTGCATTCATATATCAATATGTCCTTTCTGTAAAGTCAAACACAACAAGTGAAAAAGGGATTCAGTGTTTCTCAACCTAAATGTGATTTGTGTCGCAGAAACACAACAGTAATTTATTTAACAGTGTGTAATTTCCTAGTAATTTCCCAGAAATAACAATGTAACCTGGTGCTAATTACAGTCAAAACAGAGATGACGCTCTGAGACAGTTATTTGAGTTAGAGTTTAGTTACTTGAGTCTCCTGGCAGCTGTTTGAATTTAAAACTCTGCAGAAAATATAACTGAGCAGCTCACTTAATGAATAAAATCAAGATTATACAACATTTCTACATTCTTTGGAAAATGCGCGGCAGGATACAGACCTGCTGATAACCATTTTATTGCATCATGCCTCGATTCATCTGTCTGATTGGTTGAGGTCTGACTAAGCAAACAGCCAGGTGTGTGTGTGGGCGTTTATACCTAAACGATCAGATCCTAAAACTGCTTTCCAACTGCCAGTGAATAGGCTGTGATGTAAACTTTGAACACTCGAGTGCAGAAATGGCATTGATCTCACGCCCACCTGAGATGACACACCTGTGTGATACCTGTCACAGATCCCATGATCCCTTGGACGTCCCATTATTTCAACATCACAGCTGTTTTTTTCTGTTCAGTCATGGTTTCCGAATCGGCCTCGTCAGATAATGATGCCAGGTAGGCGTTGTGACTCATCAAACCAAGACTAAAAATAGATTTAACTTGGAAAAGGGGGATTCACTGGGAACAGTCTCTGTCTGATGTTCTGATGTAGGTACTGAGGGAAATAACACATGGAAACTCAGATGCTTTCCTGGATTCAAAACACCAAGGGCAAAGTCAGTGACCCGATAAACACTGATCCAACTGCAAGCTTCAAAATCATGATTCAGGCCGATAAACATTTCACTGATGTTCGCCACTTCCCGACACGTACGCTACACGCAAATGGTTGCCACATTTCTTTTCACGTTACACCATCTTCTGAAAGCTGTGAAAATATATGACATTTTTATTAAGTGATAATAATGCTAGAAAAAGTCAAAACAACAGGATCCCAGCTGAATTTTACTGAAATAACTTCAAGCACAAGAACTGTATGTTTCTTTTCACACACGTCTCTCATTAGTTGTACAAATAACAAGTCCAAGTTTGTACACGAGGCTCTCTGCAACACTGACTTTGGGATCCGACAGATGTGCTTTATGATTATCACCTTTTTGACCCTGTCAACAATCTGTCAATCTTGTAGCCTACATCTCATTTCATTGGTTTATGTATAGGCTAAATCTTGCTAACCTGAATCTTCTTTATCAAGGACCAAAAGACATTAATTCAAAGATTTTAAAAAATGATGCCATGAAGGTAGAAAGTAGCTAACTAGCCTGGCTAACATTGTAAGCATCCACATAGCTATAGCTAATGTTATGTTGCATTTCTTACACTGGCTGGCATAGTTTTATGGCGAAAGTTAGTTTCAGCTATAGCTAGCAAAAAGGCTGGTGCTCAGGCTAACTGGAAACCCTGGTAGCTAAACACCTAATTGAGCACCAGCCTTTTTAGCTAGCTATAGCTGAAACTAACTTTCACCATAAAACTATTCCAGCTAGTTAGCTACTTTCTATCTTCATGGCATCATTCTCACCTTCAAAGCTATCTAGCTGAAGCTAACTGTAATGCTAATAATTTATATAACGTACGTACAAACTTGTAAAATTAGCTAAAGCCATCAAGCTAATTCTTCCAATGTTAGCTAGGCTAGTTAGTTAGACCTAATGTTTAAACTTTGGCTATTTAACTTTGGTTTCACTCCACATTCCCACTCAGTGGCTCTGTGCTTTCCCAGGGAAAAGCTGCATTAGCTTCTACAATGAACTGGTAAAGATTCAGTATTCTGCCTACTTTTTTGCATTGGTTGTTTTGGTATTTTCACCTTCCACATACTTTGCATACATTTGGTAGTTAAATACACGTTAGAGTAATGTTACAGGGAGAGTTTGACAGTGTGACAGTGAGTGTAAATGTTTGGTTTATCTATGGATCTGTGCCATCCTCCTGATTGGTAGCTGGCCACCCCAGCCTCCCATATTTCATCAGGGTGCTGGGTACCTTTTGCCACTGTGTTGGGTTTTATAGTGTCCAATAAAAATCCCTCAGAAGCAGTCCTGCAGCACTGGCAGCCAAATAATGATTACAAAAACAAAAGCTGCTTCAGTGATACCAAACAATTGGAGGCCAGAGGAGATTGGACAGTTCACATCCATCACTCAACCGTAAGCCTGTATGTCAAAACAATGTGGCCACTTGCTCAGAGAGATTAATCCTGAGTAGTCGTAGAAAATAAATGTTCTGGGTTCAGCTCAAATGTTAAAAATTACAGTCTGCAGCGAGCACAACGTGAGACCAGTGTCAGAGGCCTTTAAAAGATAAATATGGTGAAGGAGCTATAAACTGTCTTCAGGCATATCCAGGAGGATCTGCGAGCCAGCTCCACAGGGGAGACTGAGGCCAGCAAAACAAATCAAAACACAGTATACTCCTCATCTCCGAATAAACAGTGCGGTGTTATGGCTTGTTTATTGCGGTGTTGCAGCTGCAACTCTGTACTCTCCTGAGCCAATCCTCTGAGAACAATGTGAGGATGTGATTATTTTTGATAATCTCAAGGTAAGCTGCCAGGCTGTGGCAACCGTGCACACTGTGTAAGTGAGAGGGAAACCTCACACGAGAAACAAAAAGGTTTCTTCTACACAGCTACAGTACATTAATCCAATCTGACCAAAGTATAAATCACTGACTGGTTCTTATCATGTGATTTCAGATGAAGAAAGAAATGAGTTTTCAGGACCAAACAGGATTTGCAGACAGATTTTGCTGACAACAGAGATGACTGTTTATGTGTCATTATTCATGCTGTGTGTTTTGGTTGAGGTTGAATAAAAATGAGCAAAATAAGCTTTGGAAAACACCCCTTCAGTTTCAGTAGCAACTCATGAATCATCCCAAACATTAATCCAACCGAACACTGGTTTGAACCTACAATCACTTCATAAGACACTGAGTCAGGATGATCTTTCTCTGGTACGTCTTCCACATTTGTCACAGCAGCGATAACATTTTAATTAGAATAAATAAGCCTGAGAATCCAGCAGGAGAAAATCCAAAGATAGAGACTGAATGAGGATTGAAATGCGACCACACACACATGCACACACCCGCACCACCTGACCATAGAGGTCAGAGGTCAGAGGTCAGCTACAGCACACGCGCTGATTTACTGCAGCAACCATAGATCAAAAATGTTCGGCAGCTTTGAGGACTTCTACGCTGAAGCGAATTCTTGACTGGTCAGTTTTATGACTAGATAACTATTTCCAGATCAAGTGCAAGAAATCCCAGTTAAACTCTGAAGTCAATGGGCCTAATCTTCACCACATACTCAAGGCGAGGGGGCCCCCTGGTGGTGAAGAGGATTAATTGCAGAAAGGCACAGCCAGCACTGCCGAAACTGCTTAATATGAAAGTATGAATCACTGTCTTTATTATTTTGTGAATTATTTTTGATAGACTTCAGGTTTGTAAATTGTCTTTATGTATTTGAAGTGATTTGATACCTATAGGAAAGGTTCACACTTTTTCAAGGCCGTCTTAAAACCATAAGAAGATTGAAACAGGTCTTGCTTGCTGTAATCTTTCCTCCTGTCCTGTTCATACTGGCTCTTGTATGATCCCTTCTTAACACACTTCCAATTAAAGAGATCAGGGACAAAATCCACAGTCGAAGGTTGATTATATCAATTTGGTACCTTTGAACACTACAGTGTTTTGGTACAATCTTCCCTCTTTGTGTTTCCTTGATATTTCCTTGCTGAGCTGCGACTGAGAGACAGAAACACAAAGAGGGACTTGCATTAGGACAGAATCTCTTAAAGTCAGTATGAATATGAGTGATAGTTGAAACAAGCAGAAGCTGATCGGTGCACATATGGGCTGTGGACCTATGCTCAAAACTTTTTTTTTAACACCTTATTCTACAATTTACAATGTGTTATTACTCATTACTTATTACTCTTAAGTTTGAAAGTGACTTCTATCTGAGTGGCCACAGAAAGAAGAAGTCAAATAAATTCAGATTTTTCTTTTTTTCATATTTCATAATACAGAAGAAGGAAGTTAAGCAACAAAGTGCATCCTTAAGTCTTAAAATCAGAACTTATTATATGTATTTGAACCACAATGACTCAAGTTGTGACTTGTGCATCCCGTTTACATTAATATGATATGCAGGCTATTAACAACTAAATTGTAAAGATCGTGTATTGTTTGTAATGTAATGTCTTGAAGAAAAATACAATTTTTAGGCATACTTAAAAAAACAACAACAAGTTAAATCCAATTGAAAATAGTAATATTTGCAGTTAAATTACCCAGGGGGGGATTTACATTAAAAATATAAATGACTTTAACATGGCTCCAGATTGTGAATAGATGATGAAAATGACTAAATCTGGCCAGAATTTTACAGCAAAATTAAATTTGTAAAAGAGTATGTGAGTGTGGCAAATTTCTATATCAGTAAAGACTGAAATAAAAACATCTGTGGGGTAGGCTAGCCCATACGTCGGATTATATAGAGTTTTATACATTATTATACTATTAATATTTATATTTATATCTAACGTTAGTTTCTTTTCTTATTTGGAATACAGGCTGTAAATGGTAATGAGCAGGTTTTTCAATTTCTTTAAAGGTAACAGGACAAGGTAAAGTCAGTGAGACAAATAAATAAATAAATAAATAAATAATAAACGGGCGCGCCTAAATGTCGTCATCGCCTCGCCTTTTGATGATGTCATCAACACGCGCCCCACAACAAGCTCTGTAAGACGGTAAGCAATTTCATGTTTTACGAATTAAAGATTGTAGCTGTGTTTTATTTAAAGTTAATGTCTTCAGTCTTGGTTTATGTTTAAAATATTTGCAATTAAGAGTATTTTACTAGCTACGTGTGAAAGCATCAAGCGCAGCGGTGGCGAAAATTTTGTTGATTCATCTCCATTTGTGTTCGCAGTTAACCGGCGATCAGTTTAGCTAAAACCTGTGAGTTATGTTAGCTAGCGTCAACCTAAACAGCCTGAGCTACTAAAGGAGTTTATTACCAACCTCAACTAGCTGTTTGACACCAAAGACGTCAGCGACTCTTAGTTTTGTCCCTTTCACTTTCACTGACACAAGCTGCAGATGACGAAGCAAATCTGTAGCTATTGAATTGATGTCTTTTTTACGTTACGCTAGCTGGTTAGCTCCAATAAACTTAGCTAACTGCAACAAAGATTAACTTGTGATTTGTTTTCCTCGATGGCAGGGTTTGACTGCAGTCTCCAAAAATGGTGAGTCAACTCAATTGCTGGCATAAAAGTAATATCGATGATGTGCTGCTCAGCTTCCTTCTCTGTCTTATTTCTCACAGCTAGTCAGCTTTTTTGACAAGATGTAAAACTTTAAGTTATTATTTGTCCAGTAGATAGACGGGAATATTGCATGTTGATGCTGCATGAAGGAAAACCTTGTGGACAAATTGTGTCCATGTAGATTTCAACTGTTTTCTGCTTCCTTTCAGTCTCGTCGATATGATTCACGAACAACCATCTTCTCACCAGAGGGTAAGATTTCTTGAATGAGGCCGCAAGATTTTTGTGATGTTTCTTCCAATTGCTTTTTTATATTAGTTTACCCTCTTTTTTTGAAGAATATTTCAACCATACATGTAACTTTTACATGTTCAAGCCGGGAGCAGGAAGCTTGTGTTTTTTAATTTCTAGTTTTTCAGTGCTTTGGGTTTGTGTCCTCATCTTGGCAGCACTGTGTGTCATTCATTTGCAGGGCGCCTGTATCAGGTCGAGTATGCCATGGAAGCCATCGGCCACGCGGGCACCTGCTTGGGAATTTTAGCCAACGATGGCGTGCTGCTGGCTGCTGAGAGGAGGAACATTCACAAGCTGCTGGATGAGGTGTTTTTCTCAGAGAAAATCTACAAACTGAATGAGTGAGTTCCTTCTGCCTCGGCCTTGTTGTAGTAATTTAGTGGCATTGGTCTGCAACTTTAAAAGGGCATTAATTCAACATTAAAAAAATTCAACAACTGTGGCGTTTGTCTAACAGCCTGTGATTGGCATAAACATTTAGATTATGAAAAATCACTGTTTTTGCATTGAACCTCCATCTTTCCATTTCCTCGCAGAGACATGGCGTGCAGCGTGGCAGGAATCACATCAGATGCCAACGTGCTGACCAATGAACTGAGACTTATAGCACAGAGGTAAACTTTAGTCAGGAACACAGTCTTCATTTCTGCCTCAGCCAAATGGTTTAAGTGGGACAAACTATTGATATGAATGTGGTGATCTGCATCGCTGTTGCAGGTACCTGCTGCAGTACCAGGAGCCAATCCCCTGCGAGCAGCTGGTCACAGCTCTGTGTGACATCAAACAGGCCTACACCCAGTTTGGAGGTACAAAGCAGCACCACAATATGAAACTATTGTCGTATTAAAATAAAAAGTAACAAAGCTACGGACCTTCAGAACTTTTAGTATTTAGATTTTAAAAAATCACAGAAAAGAACAGCACAGACTTTTCAGCGAAGTCAGCATAATGAAGTCGGTGTATGTGTGTGTCTCTTCTCACAGGAAAGCGTCCCTTTGGAGTCTCACTGCTCTACATGGGCTGGGATAAACACTACGGCTTCCAGCTCTATCAGAGCGACCCCAGTGGAAACTACGGAGGCTGGAAGGCCACCTGCATCGGAAACAACAGCGCTGTAAGACTCACAGGAGTGCCTGAAAGTGCCTCCCCAAGAATAACATTATTTATAATACTTTGAATCATAAGTTAAACCTAAGTGTGTGGAATCTGAATATTTTAATCTGAACAGTTGGCCAAAGCATTCAGACAAAAGTGAGGGAATTATAAAGCTGCTATTCCCCACACTGACACTGGAGGGTGCAGCTGCACACAGTTTTAAAACACAGTGGCCATGACAAGGACTGGACGCGCTCACAATAAACAGACATGCTGTGGCCTACTTTGTGCTGACTCTTGGGGCAGCTAATTGTGTAAGACTTGATTCACGGTGGCTTTGTGAATCTTAATGGGTCTCCACAGGGCTGCACACAAAGTATTGTGGGTAACAGAGTTGCCTCAGAGCATTGTATGAACACTCAGAGTGCGTGCACTTTTAGTTTGCATGTCTCCAGTGAGGAAACACACACCTGACTGTGTTACTGTTGTGCACACAGAGAGAACCATACAGGAGCAGATATCAGATCTAGCAGCTTGTAATAGTGTGACAGGAGACGATAAAAAGGTTTTGTAAATATTTCTGATGAATGTTGTTTTGAACTTGGGTGTGATTTTTTTACTTTGTCTCTCTTTGTGTTGTTTGCTCACTTGTAGGCAGCTGTCTCCATGCTGAAGCAGGACTTCAAGGAGGGAGAGATGACACTTTCCTCGGCCCTCGCTCTTGCCGTAAAAGTTCTCAATAAAACCATGGACGTCAGCAAGCTGTCTGCAGAGAAAGGTGCAGATTTTAGTAGTTAGATGGAGAGAAGTACAGATCTTGAGCATTTTAAAGGATTTTACCTATAATATTCAAAACTATGTGATGAGGGCAAATGCTTACTTTTTTAACCTGCCAGTCTCATTGTTATAAAGGTGTTTGTTTCAAAAGGTTCCTGAAAATGAAACTGTTACTGGATATAGAAATTGTAATACAGCCAGACAACCAGTGATCAAGCAACAAAAGGAAACCATAACAGACATTTTTATACATAATGTTAAAACGTGGTGGTTCGTAGAGAGAAACTCACAGAGAAATATCAGAGATTCAGTTAGTAACAGCCATTTAGTGACTTTTAAGTTTTTATTTTAGTTTTACGGCCGAAACATTTTGGTTAACTCTCAACTCTCTCATTGTGCTCTTTGGAGATGCGGCAGCGGGTTAATTTCTGCAAACATAGGTAAATATAGTGAAGCAGTTAGCAGCTAAAAAGGAAGATATTTACCTCAGGAGATGGTGTTGACCCAAATCAGAGCTAAAAGGGGAGCAAATATTGAACTTAACATTCATCACATGGACGGAAACAACTCCAAATACATAACATTGTTCCTTTGCTGCTGGATGTATAAAATAGGCAAGTGTTTGCCAACATGTTCAACAACTTTGTAAGGAAAAAGTATGTCAGTGATGTGTTGACAGCCTGCTCCACTGCCCCCATGTAGCCAAAGAAAAAACCCCAGAAAACAATGAATACTTTGTTAAAGGTGCTCATGTACAGTTTCAGGATCAATAAAACCCAACCAATCAAAAGAGAGACATTAATGTAACTACTGTAAACAAATACAGGTATTATTGGAGGTTATCATCA
The DNA here is from genome assembly GCF_040436345.1 of Pagrus major. Classification (NCBI taxonomy): domain Eukaryota; kingdom Metazoa; phylum Chordata; class Actinopteri; order Spariformes; family Sparidae; genus Pagrus; species Pagrus major. Next base: position 19,147,105 of record NC_133222.1, on the reverse strand, counting down.
TCCATTAGCTGCTATAAGGCTTTTGCCGTTTTGTGAGTCTGGTTTATAGTATTCATGACACAGTGACAAATAACTACTTAGAGGTTCCTGTTTTTAACAATAAGAGCACTACACCACAGAAGACAAAGGCCACCTTTGTGCTTTCAATGTGGTTTTATTTGCTTAAGTTTTTTGTCTAGTGTACACAATCAGTGGATGAGCCTACCCAGTACACAGTAGGTTATTATACCTGGTCAACCGGTTTCCTGACGTGGTCAGGTGACAACTATGCCTCCTTGTTCCAACATGCATCTGTGTGGAGCTTTGAGCTTTCACTTAGATATGGATAGACACAACTAGTACAGAGCCACTTAATATGTTCTCTTCCAGCAGCTGGTTCCTACTGTCTCTTTCTCTGTTGTTTCAGTTGAGATCGCCACACTGACCCGCGAGAACGGCAAGACCTGCATCAAAGTGCTGAAGCTGAAGGAGGTCGAGGAGCTGATCAAGAAGCATGAAGCAGAAGAGGCCAAAGCCGAGAAAGACAAGAAGGAGAAGGAGCAGAAAGAGAAAGACAAGTAGTGACGCTGACCCGCGCTTTTTGAGTTTTGTGTGTGAGAACGAGTGTGAGCTTGTGAGTGTGAATGTAAAAACTGAGTCTTCAGGTATGTTTGCATTTGTGTTGTTTCTTAAAATAAATCCAGATGATGAATTATTGACTAGTGATTTTTGTCTTCTTTAGTGGTTTATATCTGTTTGACATTAACCATCTCTAACATGATTAAAGTGTTTGGCTTTAAACAGCTCAAAACATTTATGGTCAAAACAAGAAGTATTTATTACCTTTCAATCGTGAAGTGACAGAACTGAACTAGCAAGAGTAGTTAAAGAGAAAGTGCTCTTTTTGTTTCATCCCACTTCAAATGTTGAATAGCTGTTGTTTATCCCTTCTATTACTTTCATGGATTATGTGGATTTAGAGTTGAAATCAATATGGGATTAGAGCTGAATGTGTGTGCTCAGTCTGTTGTAGGACAGAGCAGATGGTCTTGATGTATTCTGCATGAATTGTGTAATGCATACTTTAAAACTGTTATAAAATAGGAGACCATGATTACACAATGACAAATATAAATGCTTAACTCTGTTTAAGTCGGGATGCTCGGTGTTTTCCAGTCCTTGTAAAACAGGAAGTTTAGAGAGATGGTCGGGAGGAAAGTTTTGCCAATACTGTCAGTGTAGTTTCTAAACATTATACATCAGTGACATTAATTTAAAGTAGCTGTAATCAGCATTTTTACTATCATGTGTGAAATGGGCACAGATGAACCTACAGAAGTGTCATCTGAATCTGCAGCTCTTTTCAGGTTTTCAGAAATGTATTTAGTTTTAGTTCAATGTTAAGCTGTCATATTGCAACTTTATTGTTGTGGTACACTCATAGTGTCAGGTTTTCAGGCGCAGCAGGCAGCTGTTTTCAGCAAAAACACTCTTAAAGCCCCCCGTACACAACAGCAGACAGACAAAATCTGCGTCTCGCCGGTGAACATGGCGAAACATTTAGCAGCTAAAGAGTTAGATATTTACATCAGGAGTGGGTAGAAACCAAATAGTCTGACTTGCACGCTTCATGTGACCACTAACACGACTCCAACTAGATGATGAGGTGTTAACTGTGAGCCAATAAGCCATTAAAAGGTAATGACAAGTCAGCGATGTGTACAGCTTGTTTTTGCTGCTCCCAAGTATCTGAAAAAATCAGTTATTGTAGATTTAAAGACAATATAGACTACATTGAGGTCAAGACTGAGGTCAACTCCTGAACAGCCACTCAATTTGGTGAGGTTATTGTGTGAGCTGTCATTACTGAGGTCAAGAAAAAACTCATCACTTAAGTCTTAAAAGCAACCAGAAAAACCGAAATATGAACGTCTCCATCTGCTGCTAAAGAACATGTCAGATGATCAAAAGCTCCAGAGGAGCTACTAAATGGACCTTGTGGGGAGATTATTCTGTCAGCAGTAGTAATGTCGGTACACTATAAGATAATACAGTGTGAAAGTAGGTTTTCATTGAGGACATTACATTTGATCTGCGGTCTGCAGCAGTGTAAGTCTCTTTAGAGAGGATTAGCTATTGACTGGCCGCTTTTAACTCGGATAAACGGATACTGGAAACTGAGATGCGAGGACAAACATAGGCAGATTCTGGGAAACGCCATGCTTTGAGTGCGGCTGATGTGGTAACTGCTCATCAGCCTCAGTCTGAGGTGAGTTTATATAAAATGGACATAAGATTAAGGTCAGGAGGGGACTATCCACCTCTTGTCTTACAGTCCAGGGGATTACTGACACAGCTTGAACGACTGACTTCAGATTTTCAGTGCACCGTTGTGTCATGATGACATGATGTAAGCAGAAGCAGTTATATAAGGCCTGAAACAGCAGGGGGCCCTTCAGCCAGAAAGATGAATTTATCCTCTGGGACCCAGAGACACATTTTTCAGGTGAAAACTGTAGCGCCCCTAGTGGTCAAATATCACTACAACACTAACACAGGGACTTTCCAGACTGTCTTGATGTGTGAAATATAAATGCTTTTGAGGTGTTGTCTTGTTTTATTGGAATGACAAGGCCCCAAATAGATAGCTGCCACTCAGGATTAGAGATACGGTGGCCCTGGAGAGCAAAAAACATCACAGGAAACTCAAGAAGTAAATATTTTGGAAAAAACAATACAACTTTTTTTGACCACTTATAGCTCTATGGAGCAATGTTTGTATGAGTGGTTCCCCATTTGTTTTGTACTGTACACATGTAAGCTGGTGATACCCATTATTCTGTGGAACCAAAGTGGTCATGGTAACGTGCAAATTTGTGTAGCAATGTGTCAGCAAAGGCAGTGAAGAAGAAGACTGTTAGCGAGGGTGAATAATCAGTGTTAACTATTTAAAATATTATGAAAGAATTTGGCAAAATTTTGGAAGGGAATCTGTTCAACACACATTTGACTTTGTCAGTGTTTTAATGACTTGCAATGACAGAGACTAAATGATTTGACTCGACTTGAAAGTTAAAGACTCGACGTGAGACATGATGACTTGTCTGCGTTTATTTTATGTTTTCAGTTCAGGTTTTTTTCTTCAGTATTTCACTGTGTAAAAGTGATGGGAAAGGAATATTTTCTGACTAAGCTTTTATGAAGTTATTTGCTTTTTGTTTCATTACTTTATTGTTCAGAATATCAATGATTATAATACAAATTCAACTCATTTTCAGACTTTTTAAGAGGTCACATAAATGGTCGAATAACATCATTATTAGACAGGTACTAATACCTTGTCTTTTCTCTTTACAAAGACCGAATACTGCAGGTGAGACTGCAGGATCTTGGAGGGGAAAAAGTGACCAAGGATTCAACCAAATGACTTGAGTCACATGTGTGTATGAAAATAATGTGATCTGGTCAGAAACAATGAAAATAATTAACATAGCTTTTGTTTATTTATGTTTTCTGTAATGTTGTGTTTCCTATTTTTGTTATATATTTCGTCCACTGTTTTTGTTTTTGGCACCTCCGGGCCTCTGTACTGCAGCTTAAAGCTCTGAACACAGACTGAACACTGAATGGCTTTTCTCCTTCAGGAGGACACAACAAAGGTTTTGAAACGGGTTGCTGCTGTATTAGGGAGGCCGATATAGCACAGCTGAGTCCATCCTGGCCCGGTCACTGAAAATAGATCTCATAGATCAACTGACTTGGGAGGTTGCAGTCTCTGGCGAGAAGCCAGCGGTGAGCTGTAATGTGCTGTGAGCTGAGCTGGTTGGAGATTATCGCCTGAGTCAGCAGTCGGCTGAAACAGCTTCCTACAACTACTGTTCCTGAAAGCAAGACACACTTTCATTTCCTCAAATCAGCCTCTTCATCACTGCTCTACTTTGACTTTTTCTCATGTTTTATCAACCTTAATTTGGCTGCCATGTTGTTCTGCTTGTATAGCTGAAGTTATTTTATAAAGTCCCATATGTTTTCTCAGTTTTATAGCTCGCCTTTCTTCCTGTGTTGTTCTCTCTGCATGTTTTCTGTAGTTCAACACTGACACTGAAACATCAAACTAACTTTTGGGGTCGGGTTTAATTGAGCCCCATGGCAAGAAAACATGTGACAGCTACACAGATTCATACACACCCTGAAACCAAAACCATTAACAGGGAAAAAAGCATAAAACATCCATTTAGATAACAAGTTTTATTGTTTTTCCCCAAGACAAAAATTTCCAGAGTATACAAGTGTGGATTGTCATCGAATGCTTGCTAACTAATCACCGAGAACAAAAAATAGATCCCTAAACTATCACAGTAAACATTTGAGAAATATACATACATAAAAATATACCTCTGAAAAAAATTATATATTGACATTTCCTAACAGCTTATAGTCAGGGCTCAATCAGTAGCAACGAAGACTCATATGATCTGAACACATGCAGAAGAAAAAAGGCGCCCACCCCATCCCAACACCAACATGGAACAGACTACTATCACGTCTCTCTGAGGTGTTACAGGTAGTATGGCTGGCATGGGGAATGTAGGTTAATATTGCTTTACATACCAGGTTTAAATTTGGAAAGCAAGATGATTTGAATCAACAGCATGTTTACAGACAGAATGGATTCTTTGGCGTTTTGTTCAAAGTACTAAGAACCACAAAACCAAAAAAACAAAAAAAAACCTGCACAGGATTCCTCCTGCGTTTTTAATCTAATTGCATAATCACCTGAAGTGCTCCTGTTGTACTCCTACAATGAGATCATCTCCTTACATAGCATGGGTCTGAATCTGAAATGGACACATTCCTCAATAAGACTCACGAGTAAAAAAATATTAACATTGCACTCTCCTCTTTAGGCACAAAAAGCCTCGTTTCAATCGAGCGTTCAACTGGTTTGGGATAGTGATACTGATGACTCTACGGGGCTGAACGAAGCTTCACTAGTCACAGTTTCTACCTCTCATGTATTACCATTATTCAAGTCACAGGTTTAACAAAACTCAACACTGTTTTGAAAGCATTTCCAGAACCATCTGGATGGAAAAATATTGTTTGCAGCTGAATGTTTCCAATTTGAACTTCTTTTTCCTGATCTAGATAACGATGGAGGCCAGAATTTAATTAAAAAAGTGATGTTAACAGTTATATTTGTCAACATTGTTCTTAGTTTTAGAGAACAAGCATGTCTTTTCAGGCAACTCGGATATAAATTTGAGCATTTTATTGAACAGATTTTGTAAACAACTTCAAAACGAAGATAAAAGTTGTTAATAAACCTTTGTTTTTATTACAATCACCAGTTATTTATTTTAAACAGATGCTTAGCTTGACTTGAATTCAACACCAGTACATGAGAAGCACAAACTGGGGCTAAAGCTCCACTAGATTTAATCATCGTGTGTGTGTACATTTTAATGCAAAGTAACAGTGAAGGGGAGCTTCTTTTGAAACCATCTCACAATTATTCAGCTTATGATCTCTGAAAAAAACAAAAACAACTTTAAGTGTTTCTTTCTGTGTGACGTGCAAAGCGAAACAACAGTGAGGCCGCCGTCCTCTCCAGAACATCAATAACTCACACCGTCAGCTTGACAGTTTGATTACTGCAGAGAGAAGGTGGAGGAGAGGAGGTGCATGTCTCATTGAGCTGGCAGCCACCCTGTTGCGACATTCAACATACAGGCTGCTTCTTAACCTTGACACGTCCACACAGACTAACAGGGTTTACACATTTGTGAGGTGATTGTTTTGGGTGGATAAGAGCAAAAAAACAAACAAACGTGTGATGTGCTGGAATGATGCCTTAACATATATCAGGAAGAAGTGTAAAGAAATGTTTACATGTGCTTTAATGTTAAAAGCAACACATCAGGCTTTTACCCATCTAAAATCAAAAAGCAAATCAACATTTTATTGACCATACCAAACCCATAATTCCCTCTTTATTCTTTAGCCCTACAAATACCACTTGCATGGTATACAGCACACAAAGACAGACCAAAGTCTCTTTCCTTGCAAAAGTTGAAGCTGTCAGAGGAGAGATATGCTGAATTTTAATGTAAAACACCACCTTATCCTGAATGTCAAACAGTTGTTTGTCTTGTTGATGGCAGCACAAACAATGTGGCCAACAGAGGAACAACTAAGCAGACAATTTCTTTTTTTTTTTTAAATCCCACGATGCATGTGATGTATTAGTTCAAGCTATGCCGCTCCCTGTAGTTATCCTCGGGGAAGGGAAAGGGGGGAGGAGGGGGAGTCTGCATCACATGGAAATCCTACCGCTCCCCTTTAATCACAAGTCCATAAAAAAGTGACACCTCCCAGTCAGCGATGAAGGATTTCAGAGGGGGAGGAAGGGTCTGTGTCAGAGCGAGAGTCGATTTCTTGAGGAAGAAGATGGGTAGAAGGCGTGGGGGATGGAGGGAAGGGAAGGAGGGGAGTACGGGTGGGTGAGAGAGGTGTCAGGAGATGGTGTAACAGTCACTCCTCGTCTGAGCTGCTGTTGTCCAGAGAGTAAACCATGAAGGCCAGATCAGGCCGGGCCGGTACCATGGGGTTACCTGGCTTCACCATCTCAAAGCCCATGTAGTGGAACGTCTTGATGATGGACACTGGGGAGGAAACAAGGACACAGTCAGAGGTGGTGTCATGTCAAGTCTCAAGCTACATCCACATCATTTTTGTTTTAAAAACGCATACACATACACATACGAGTAGTGAGTCTACACTACTCCAAGTCCTGATACTGAGACTTTTGGAAATGCTGCTGATATCTGTTTAGTTTGAAAAAATGTGTGTTGTAATGTGGACAGGCAGAAACGATGACTCAAGATGACCATGTCAGTCTTTATGTGCCCTTCCCCAATTTATCACGCCCCTAACATGTCCTTTTCTGAAAGAAAACAGCAGCAGACACCAGCCTCAACTACTAGCACTTAAATCAACATGGATAATGAATTACAAGCGATGCTGAAAGATTAGTCTATACTACCAGCTTTCAACAGTTTCCAATCCAATCCAATCCAACTTTATTTGTTAAGCACTTTAACACAACCAAAGTTGACCAAAGTGCTGTACAGTTTGCATATACACTTATTCATTATCTTTCCAAGAGTGAGATCAACATAAAATCTCATGTCTGCGCTGCAGTCAGAAAGTAATTAGCCTAGCTTAGCATAAAGACTTAACACAGGGGGAAACGGCCAGTCTGGCTCTCTCCAAAGATCAAAATTATGCCTGTGAACACTTCTAAAGTTCATTCAAGGCTTTTGGCCCAGTCTGGAATTGAACAGATTCCACTGTGGAGGCCTCTGTACATGGCGTGCATGCTCTACCAAGTGAACTATCAGGGCTACCCTCTTTTAGTATTATATTTGGATCAATACACTATATATTATTGTTATTCCACTTTTGTAATGTAATTGACAACCCTGATGGTGGTCACCTAGAGGAGGGGGGTTTCGGAGTTATTACACTTGGGACACTTACATGTCATCATTACTCAAATATTCAGATTTCTGTACTTTCGTCATGGAAAAAATATAAATAAACCTTTTAAATAAAGTTAAAAAAGGATGCTATAACAACAGCTGGGAGCACTGAACTGCATGCAGGTTCCATAGTATTGTTGTCGAATAAAAAAAAAAGGTATAACTGTGTCTGAACAGACCCCAATACCAGAACCTGTGCTTACCAACTGTATCTGGCAACCCTCTCTGCAGTTGGATAAACGGTTTGACAAAAAAAAAAATTTAACAGCACAATTCCCCCTGAAACCACAAACGTTTTTCTATTTCAGTTTGTGCACAAATACACAAACTAGATACATGTTAAGTAGTGAGGCCTTAAGGTGTTGTTGTGTTTCTGAACTTTCGAGAGAGCCTTTTTTTTGCCCCGGGTGTCCAGAACTAGTTAAATCAGTCATGGACACACACCACATCAAGTAAAAAATCTTTACTATTGACTCAGTTAAAGCTTCATATGTTCAAATCAATATAAAACAGGTTGTGAGAAGCAAAAAAAGGTATTTAGAAATAACAGGAGCACTTACATCGATCCTCTCTGTTTTTATGGAACCACAGGAACACATAGTTAACTTTGAGCTTCTCTTCCGCAAACTCGAGCAGAGCAGTTAGCCTGAGGATGACATGAACAGAGAGAGAGAGAGCCAGTGAACGAGGGGAGAGGTGATGACGCACACAAAGATTTTTTTTTTATTTTTTCTCTTTACATAAGCACTGCAACTTTACATAATAATGCAGTGGCAGCTGCAAAGCTGGCTGCTCAAAACCGACTGGCACTGTGCCCTCCGCAGGCAAGGTTACTCTGTCCAGGCATCGATTACAGACAAACACAAAGACAGACGATGAAACAGAAACTTATTAGTATCTATCATGTTTTTTAAGGCTATCAGTGTGTGCCCTAAATTAAATAAACAGCCTCTCATGGACAAGTTAGACCCATACGGTGTGCAGACTTCCACTAAATTGCTCTTTTAGAGAGGACTTGACAGTTGTAGTTCTATAAACACAGTTAATTTCAGACACTGTGATGAAACAGTTTATCTCATCTTAAGCCACAATTTATTTCTGTGACACGTGCATTAAAGCCAAGGTGAAATGAGAGAATTTAATAACATCAAATACTCCACATAAAAATCCCTCTAAAGAACTGTGGCTCAGAAAAAACATCAGTTGTAGTGAGATTTATAGCAGTTACAATGAATTCCAACATTTACTTCACCTCCTCATCGCTTCCTGGAGGGAGCATATTTAGCAAATTCTTGGTGAAACAGACCATTAAGAGCTACTCTTCAAACCTAACGAGGGTGAGAATTTAATCTCAAGCCAGAGTATTCATTTAAGAAGGTGCCCTGTAGAGGGTCATTTTTCATTTGTTTCAAGTAAAGGATCTCGACACATTCTTACCCCTCCTTGCTCCCCTCCGCCAGCGGCCCAGCAGCGATCTCTAGGAAGAGGCTGTCTTCTGAGAGAGCCGTATCCCAGAAGGCCGAGCGGCGCTCACTCAGCTGGTAGTGGAAGCGGAGAAAAGAGGGGTTCCCACCCACTGGAGCAGCCTGTGTTACTGTTAACTTCTCATCCTGGATTAATACAGAAAGAACATGATTTAGTTTATTGGTTCAATTGAATTTTTTTAGCATTAAGTAGGGCTAAAAAATGTAATTGAAACAATATAGAAATCACAATGTATAACATAAGTGAAAAATTCAAATGGCAGAAACTGCAATTTTTTGATAGTAAAAGGTAAAATCGCAATATCTGTCAAAATAATCCCATTATGATTATTTTACCATATCCTGCAGCCCTAACATTAACCATAAGACCCTTAATCCAGCCCATAATTTGACCATTTATATTTGAGCCAGTCACATACTAGAAAAGATTCAATTATAAATGTTTAGTATTTCTTCTTTTTCTAAACTGATCACAACTCAATAAACAGACATTTTCCTGTTCTACAAAATAGACTTGTTGTCTAGTCTGTTAAAAGACGAGAGAAGAAGAAGAATGTGAAAGCTGGTTAAAAACAGTTCAGTGTTGACATTTAAATCAGAGATAGTGCCGTCTATTTACCATCTACACCAATAGTTTTGGCATCTGAGAGCAGCATTGAAGTGAAATGAGGAAGTGGTTGTAGTCATATGGGTATCTTGACAAAGCAGTCCTGTACTGTAACTGATATAGTTAGACAAACTGCTTATACCTTTATTAACTCACTGAGCTTTTGGTTTTCTTGGTTTGCCAGTCATATGATTTTATGCTGACAGAACATGACAGCTCAGCACGAGTCCTGTGTCAAAAGCAGTGATGTATAACATATATGCATCGCCTTTTTGTTTGGTACATCATTTTCTCCCCTGTGGCAGTTCAAGCTTTTATAGTTATTCAATAATCTGGGTCATGGGATTGCTGCCAAAGGTCTGCAATTATTGGATCTAATGTTGCCATGTAAGCTAAGCAGTGCTGTATGAAAGTTTCATAGATGTACTATTGAGTAATAATATGTAGATACTGAATCAAAGTTGTAAGTCAAGTTAAACCGTGTTTCACAACTTCCATGTTTAACGGTAAATAAAAGTCTGTGTGAATGCAAGCAAGAGTCTGTGTTCAGAGTGGTGACCAAACGTCACAGGGTTTTCTGCCCACTGAGGACAGATGAGGATGTAATATGACATTTGTGACTGATCTGTCTGATCCTAAATCTCTAATCCTCGAGTCGGTCACATGTCTGGGGTACAACTTGACACGCATGCACACACACACAGCAGAGAGGACACAGCAGTTTGTGTGTAGGTGTTTAAAAATGTAAGTGCTATGCGAATAAAGTCATTGCTTTACATTATAAAATTTGAGCCTGCTGAGAGGAAACTAGGTGAAAGAATGAAATTGTGCATTAAATCCAATGCAGGTGCAGATGAGGAGATGGAGACCGATTAAAAGGTTTAAAGCTTTAAAAAAGGCGACTTTCCAGACTGAAGGTACAACTCATTAGCAAGGTGTTCCTGTGTTTAGTGCTCTGAGTCAGAGTGGTCCCTGAGGGATGAAGCACTTTACACACAGTTATTACCTAGAGCGATTACACCGAATAAGAACAAAACATGCCCGCACTGAAACTATATAATCCATAAAAAGCCTTTAAAAAACTAATCTGGGACAAAGATTTATCCAGCTCGCTTTAAATAACGTTTGAAGTCAGAGTTTAAAATGAAAATGTCACATTTTAAGTCATTAAGTTCGCTCTTTATCACTGCAGTTCAGGTGACATTTAGAGGCCGCTTTTAGCCATTTGTATTATAGGTTCACATATGCAGATGTTTCCAGGAGGTTTTGAACTACAGCTCTGTGTTGTTGTGTGAAGTCAAGGAGTATCACCTTGTGTAGTAGCACGCCGAGAGAGTGATCCCTCACAGTCCCTCGCCCACCCGGGATCTTCAGTTGTGGGTGAGGGGCATCAGGAGCACCACAGAGGCCCCGGAGACTGAGGGATGGAGCTGGGCAGCCGAGATCCGGCTAACCAGGAGCTGCAAGGAGAAAGACGAATCGGTTAGTGTTTCAGATTGTCTTCTGTCCTGTGCTCGCTCTAATATCCTCACACTCACACTCTTCTAATTAAAATTTTCTCACAGCTGTTTTATAAAGGAAACAGGCCTCTTGAGGTCCTTGTTTACAGTGAGCATGAATGAAGACCTGCACTCATTGGTACACACAACTAACAGCTGTAAGCTTGCCAAAATCAACTATATGGTCACTGTTGTTGTTGGCTGATTACAAAGTTAAGAGTCCATCCAGTGTGACCTGTTCAGATTAATTTTCTTTTCATTTGATAATGTAACCATTGATGAAGGAAAATGTTTGAACACGAAAGCCAAAAACCTCAGTTTCAGCTGTACCAGGACATGTACCCTGCGTTGTTTTTAACTCCCAACAGCAGTGTCTGTGTAATCTTTAAATCTTTAAACAAATAGATCCTCGAACATGCACACAAGAAGTCACATGCATTAGTGCTGGCGTTGCAACATCCTGCCATTGGTTTCAGACACTTCTGGTATTCATGAGTTGGCAGTGATAACAAACCAACAAAGTGCAATGTGCCAAACAACGCAAGGAAATATATATATTTTTTTTAAATAGGGAAGGAAATGCACTTGACTTGTTAAGGATTCAAACAACACATATTTGATGAGAAACACTGAAAGTAAACAGAACTTCTGTGTGTTTACAAGAAAACTCCACTGGGTACCTTTAACTCAAACAGACAGAACTAAAACTGAGATGCATGATGACTAATCCTGCTCTGCTGCTGATGCAAACCCCCTCAGCATGTTGCCTCACACACACACACACACAGTCCCAATTTAACTTCGTAAGGGACAATCCTGTAATTAGCAAATCTAAAGCACCTGTGGCAACACGCCCCACCGCTGGACAGCCCAAGGGATTTAACATGAATATACCGCCTGCTGTGTTGGATCCTTTCTGTAATTAGCAGGTTTCCACCAGTTGATCCAAACATCTATTCAAACATAATGGTACAAACTGAACAAACTCCTCCTGCTTGACTTTACTCCTTTGAGTAATGTGGTAGTGTGCCTCACTATTTTTTCTGTAAAAATATGGTAGATACTGGATATCAGAAAACCTGTCTAAGACTGAATTATCTACCAGACAAGTTTATAATCAAAAGAAAAAAAGGCCTCAAACCTCAGAGACAGATTTCGGCATCTGTGACCACATTTCAAAACATAATATTTAAACAATGAACAAATCCATCAAGCATGTGATGCAGACACGCTCTGCAAATTATTAGATTACTTCAACAAAAGTTTCAGTCCATTAACTCCACTGAAAATCCATCACAGCCACTTTGTTTATGACGGTGCTACCACGCAGACAAAATTAAAGCTATGATTTATAACAGCAATCAAAGAGTTCCTGACGGGTTGTGCATGCGGTGGAAGGCATGTATCATAAACAAGCACATGATCTGTAAACACCTCTGCAAATAGCTCGGGAGGCTTTCGGGAACACACATCTTCAGTCGCTTTCGGTTACATCTCATACCAGACATGATGGCAGCCGGCCGACACCGGGGACAGGACATGACATGAAGGCTGGGGATTCAGATTTTGTCAGATTCTCGCCTGAGCAGACACACCCTGCAACGTCCTGCGACTGTATTGAAAGCGGACTCATTACACAATCTTATGCAGGGTTTTTCCTGCATATTAATTTTGGAGGCGGCCACCACCAGCGATTTCCAGGCCGCCACCACTTAAAATGGTCAATGTCTGCAAAAACTAATAGTTTTTTCATCACAGTTTTTTAACATGCAATGACCGCAGTTGTCCATCGCGGTGCTGTCGCGGTGCCTGACTATGTCCACATCCCAGAATGGAAGCAAGGAAGAAAATAAACTTCAATTTTCCTCAAAGTAATTTCCTCCAGACCGAGGAGCTTTCGGTGTCAAGCAGTGTACTGATATTTGAACAGGTGCAGTGGTGGACTGGCCATCTGGCACACCTGGACAATCCCTGTCAGCCGCCGCATTATTGAGCCGGTCAGATGCTTTCGGTTACACCGGCCCGTCTTAACTTTTCACAGGCTCTAGCGCTTTATCGATCATTATCGTCTTATAACCAGGTTAAAAGTTCCACACGAATCAACCTCTATTGTAGCTTTTCAAGCTAGCAGCTATATATGCCACTTTCCCTGGTTGTACTTCACCAACTCTTTGGCCATCAAGATCCTCAAGTGGCAAGCAATGTTGATTTGGAGTATCACACAGAAGTGATAAGATTGACGTTTAATTAATTATAGGCTATGGCGGCTATGTGTTCGGTTAAAATTAGCTTGAGCTTACAAAACGAGCCCACTGACAGACAAGTTGGTATTAGCCTACTATTGAATGCATATTGATGCACTTTACAAATTTCCTCTTTAGTGCCTAATGAAATTTGTCCTAGAATACAGGTAGACTTTCCAAAGTCTAGACAGACATTCCAGACATTTAGAGTCACCTGTCATTGTAAGACCAGCACAAGCAAATACTACGGTGCTGAAGCTAGTGGGCTATGCTATGTCCTTTAGAGTCTGTAAGCCTGTGTATTTAAGAAAGGCTATGCATGAATAAATCCAAATAATGCAATGATATTATTGAGAAATTCTGCAGGACTGTCTAAATGGCCCTAAAGTCACAATTTCACAAAGAACAAAAATATAATAATAATAATAATAATAATAATAATAATAATAATAATAATAACAACAATAAATTGTGGTTCTACATTAATTGTTGTAGGTCTATATTGTGTACCTCTGTAGTCTGCCCATATCATGCTTTAAAAAAGAAAGGAAAAACTTTTCTGGCACTAACTGTAAATTAGTATATATTTTGTGTGTTATATTTTATTTAAATTTATTTATTTATTTATTTAAATGCATTTTGCCATCTTTTTGAGTTGTTATAAACTGATTAGCCTAAAGTATGTGAAATTGTGGTTATTTGGCATGAATTTAAAATGTTATGAAAATGACCCATCAAAAAATGTTCGCTGCAGCTCAAGGCCATGGCACATAACACCACCACCCTGTTTGGTCCCAGGGACAAACCTTGTTATGTCTGAAACTGTGCTAGCTGGTCCAACCAGTTTGTGAGTGAATATTGATTTATGAGAACATGTGCTACAGAAAAACATCAGGTACATGTATCTGTGTGAGAAGAGGAGCTGTGCCTTTGTTTCCCTGCAGACCAGACAGGTAACCTGGGCGACCTGATCTGCATAGCTACGCACCCTGAGAGTGAGCGATGGAAAACAAAGCTCATTATGCCTGGCCTGTTCACATTTACAGCAACAACTGCACCAACACTTCCTTGTTTCTTAACTATGCAGAGACAACAGAGTCCTTTTTTTATGCATCTTTTTGGTTACTGTGTGGCTTCTTGTCATTTTTCTCTCCTTAATCCCTTTACCCAGTTAAAGTAGTAGAGCTGCAATGATTAGTTGATTAATCCATTAGCCAAGTGAAAGAAAGCTAATCAGCAATATGTTTTTTTAAAGTCTTCAGGTTGTCAAAAGTGAGAATTTGCTGAAGATTTTCTTGGTCTTAGGTGGCAGTAAATTAAACGTTTTGGGGTTTGGCCATCTTGTGCTTGAAGATATCATGATGGGCATTTTCAAGTGTTTCATAATCTGCATAATAAAGAATAAAGAAAATAATCTACAGATTAAAAAACAACAATAATTGTTAGTTGCAGCCCTAAAAAGTGGCAACCACTCTAGAAAAGTACTCAATTTCAAGTTAAAATCCTGCTCTTAAAATCTTAAGTAAAATGCAAAAGTATTATTAACAAAAATGTACTTGCATTGTACACAATATGCAGCAGAACGGCTCCTGTCTGTGTCACAATGACATGACACTTTGTTGTTACAGATGCATGAACATGTAAGCAGCATAGTTACTTACATGGGTGAGCTAATGTAATAACTTTAATAAACTCTTGGGCAGTTTAATTGTAACAATACATCACATTTTATTAGGTCAACATAGACTGTGTGTAAAGTATTAATATATAGTATTGGAATGGAATAAAAATCACAATATGAACACTAAATATAAATATGCTTAATAACTAAAACAGATGCATGAAAATCTGCAGTCTCAGCACCCAGCAGGTGCAACTTAAAAATCTACTGAATCTACCAGGATTTCCTTTGAAAACAGTGCAGTTTGGAACGAGATGCACATTGGCAGCACAAAATTAAAACAGTCTAGACAGCCAAGACTCTCTCTTCATTTATTTCAGAGAAACAAAACTGAAACAGACTGTATCAGACTGCATCGGGGACAGCAGGTACGACACAAATGTAGGAGGAGATCAGCACGCTTGCTAAGATGTCAAGACCTGCTTCTCTTTTTCCATCTTCCCTTTCAGCAATAGACAGATGAGCCTGTCCTTGATGCAAATGCCAGCTTGTTTTGAAAGGCAACACTTTCGTCCTCTGACATTTCAGCCACACTCTAAGCGGCCCTCCCCGCCCTCCTGTCCCCATGATGCCACTCCAGTTGGAGCAACCTTTAGCCCTGCCATAGGTCATTAGGGCACCCCAAAAACAGAATATAGGCTACAGGAGGTCAACTTGACGGGTAAAAAAAAAAAAAAAAAAAACTCATTGAAGGCCAAGCACACCCAGTCCTGGGCTGTATTAGTATGCCGGTGAGGATTTAATCATCTGTGTGTTGCAGAGAGACTCAAAAGATGCCAAGTGCGTCATCATCCAATTCTCCCAGCAGAGCCGAGGGCATGTGTGTGTCCTCACTCTGCCAGTTTGCTCTTCCTGAGCTGCGAGTTGTTTTGAGAACCGATTCAGGTGAATTGTTTCAGGGGATGAACAGCCCGGGCTGGCCTGCTGCTCTAGTTTGACCCACCGCCAAGAAACACACGACTCAACCAAAACAGGAAGTGCTGTGGTAGGTCCTCCAAAAAGACCGAAACACACCATACCAACTTCTCACACTTTAATTACCAGCTAGTAATGGAAAAAGACTCAACTTAAACCCAGACTGTCAGCATAAACAAGCTTATTATTGGCCCCCAAAATAAACATGTGGTGAGAATGATTTAGGCTGGAGACACGATGCTGTATGCAGGAAAGTAAACAGGAGAGTCCTCAGACCTCCTCCGACCCCCGGAAGTTTGGCAGAGCAGCGTGTCGGAAAAGATGTCGAGACAGAAACAGGAAAGGGACACGTGCTCTGAAACCTGAGTGTGGATGGATGTGTCCCTGTCAAAACCCGTCGGTCTGACCCCTGGGGACAAAGTGGAGTAAACGGCCAACTAAATGAGTCTGAATAAGTACAGTGCAGGATATTCAGAGGAGTCACGCGTTAAAGCAAATAACTAATCGACTCAGCAATGTTTATGAAAATTTTAGCTCAAGTGATACATAGACAAGGCCAAGATCATCCCAAGATTATAGTTTATCACGGATGCTTTCATGGACACGTTTACAGATAAGAGATAAATGCCAAAGATCTATTTAAAGACGAAACAAAAACAAAATCACCATGATATAGTTTGCCAACCAGAGAGCACAAAAGAGTTTATTTTTTCAACTGTAAAATGTCCCGGTCAGTCACTCACTATTAAAACGACATTCAGTGGATTTTATGCATTTATGTTAACACAAGACTAAAAGTTGAGCTAAATTTAGCTTTGAACTAAATGTTAGCATTGCCTGTTCACCATCTTAGTTTTGCTTGATAGCAGGCTAACATTTGTTAATTAGCGCTAAACACAAACGGCTAAGGACAGGAACATCGCTAGTATTGCAGGTATAATTATCGCAAGTCATAAACCAAAGTATGAAACCAATCAAATTAGGGCTACAACTAACGATCACTTTTATTGTTGATTAATCGATAAGTTGTTTAGTCTTGTAAGGAATGTCAGAAAATGGTGAAAAAAGTCAGTGTTTCCACAAAGTCCAAGATGACATCCTAAAATGTCTTGTTTCGTCCACAACCCAAAAGATATTCAGAGTTCTGTCACAGAGGAGTAAAGAAACCACAAAATCTATTAATTGTGGCAGCTCTAAATGACAACCAATGTCATAAATGTAGACATAGACATACCATATAAACCACAAATACCCACTCCATAGTGGAGAAAAAAAATATGTGATCACCAAAACCATTGGGGTTCATGACATTGAATATCTGTACACAATTTCATGGCAGTCCTAATAGTTGTTGAGATATTCCAGTTTGGACCAAAGTGGTGGACGGACCAACACTAATGTTCTTGGAGCCACACTGCTAATGAACAGGGACAGTCACCATGGCTAAACAGGCTGCTGTAAATCAAGTCTTTTGACTGAAAATCCAAGTAAACAGGCATCACAAAACTCTGCATGTCTGACTGCGAAAACACAGTAGCTACAACAAATTTGTTAAGATGTAAGAAGGAATACAGCCTCATGCAAACAGGCAGCCCTAAAAGGTTACATGGCAATTTTGAAAAACATCACCCAACAAAAACACAGCTGGCTGTAACAGCTGCATAGTTTAAGTCAGCAGTAGCTTTGTCAGTACAGGAACAGGTAAGCAAGTATGACAGTACAGACAGCCAAGTGACATAATGAAACACATAATTTACCATCATATTGACACAACGCTTGAGCCTTCATGTCTGTTGTTTGTTATGAAAACATAAGCTTTGGCGGGAACCAAGTTCATGGCAGAGCAAAGAGGGTGTGTGTGTCTGGCAATAAATTATCTGTGGTGGCGTGGGTGTTGCATCATATTAAGTGCCAATCTGCATTTAAGTGGATGAAACCAGAACTTGCCAAAGATGCTGTTTAATCAGCAGATGATGATTGATTTTGGACTATAATAAAACTGACTTGGTTTGACTAATGTTTAAATATTATAAGTTTCTACTTCTCAGGTTTGAATATTTCCTGGTTTCTTCAGCCTTATATGCTATTAAACTAAATAGCATTGGTAGGGCAGCAACTAATTACTTGTCAACCAATTATTCTTGATTAATCCACCTTATTTTAGCCCCCATGATACCTCGGGCAAAGCATGGGTGAAACATCCGGTGCGTCCCGTCACTTCACCAGAAGCGGCATTTTCCGTGGTAACAAGACGCTAATCCTCATTCTTAGAACTCTAAGTGCTGTATCGTAGGCAACTGGACTTGTTTTCTTAAAGACATTTCACCTCTCATCCAAGGCGCTTCTTCAGTTTGATTACTAC
The DNA here is from genome assembly GCF_040436345.1 of Pagrus major. NCBI lineage: Eukaryota > Metazoa > Chordata > Actinopteri > Spariformes > Sparidae > Pagrus > Pagrus major. The sequence continues at coordinate 19,128,791 of NC_133222.1, read as the reverse complement.
TAACATTATTATTGCTAAGCAGACTTAGCTAATGCTTCTCAAGCCTTGAAAATGCTAACGGTCAGTTATTATGCTACTTGTTACTTATGCTAGCTCCGGTGAGCACCAGAAGTATCACCCATAATCATTTCTCCAGTAACCTCCCCAGGAAACTTGAGGACTCATTAATCGTTTGGTCAATAAAACTTCAGAGAGTGAAAATGTCTCAGAGTCGGAGGTGATGTCTTTAAATGTCTTCTGTTGTTTCAACAACAGTCAAACTCCCCAAAAATATGAGATTGACGAGGTTTTAAAAAATATTTTAGAAGTTGTGACCATGTTTCACTTTGAAAGTGCCAAAAATGATTGATTTCTATATCACCTTTGGCTTTGGGAAATGGTGATTTTAACTATTGTCTGACATTTTATGAGCACTTAGATCCCAACCTATCTATCACTTGGCCGGTTATCATCTTTGCCACGAGTGATTGATATTGACATTTGAGGGGATCACTGCAAAAAGTGTGTGTGTATCGGCTGACATATCGTTATCGGAATTTTTTACTTCCTATCGCATCAGCCCCAAAGAGTACTGGTCTAACAACAATGAAAAAAATCTTGGCTCTAAAATCGATACTTTTCTGTACATGAAGAGCCTCTTTAAGTTTTCTGCCAGTGTTGGGGCATTTTCTCCAGTGGTATGTTTTAATTCAAGCCCGTCAGCTACTCACTTGTATGTGCATGCAACTCTAGAGGTTTATATCGCAAACTCGCCTGCAGTCAACTATAATGGCTGACAACACCTGACAACTCCAGATGTCAGCTGAAACTGGTTGGCACACTTAATGTTTTGGTTACTTAATGGAAAATTTTACAGCTGTCTGACCTAGACTCTCCCAGCAAACACTGAAGAGATCAGTCTGCCGGGCACTCAAAGGGGCACTTACTTACACTCAGGTAGCTCAGGTTAGATAATCCAGCTGTTTCTGAGTCAATGCACCCCCGTACTCCTCACACACACACACACACACACACAAACAAACACACACGCACACAATCACACACGCACACATTCCATTGATGCTTGAGAAGTGAACCAGAGGTTGGGGGGGGGGGGCTTACGCAACCAGGCTGATGTAGGCCAGTTGATGCCTTAAGCTGACAGGGCCATAACAGTCAGAGAGCTAATATAGTCACTGCTCTGGCTCACAGCGTCAATGGACATCTTGTTCTCTCTCTCTCATTCAGATCATAAAGAGGACAACAACAAGGCCTTTACCTTTGATTTTGCAAAGATAAACAAATCACTCGGGCAACAAATCATCCATTTAATTGCTCATATATACGTTAGGTTTATCTTAGTTTCACTTCACTTTCAACATAAGAAAGAAGTAACAAATAATAAAATAGCAATGTACGTTATTGATCTTTATGGATAACTGATAATTGGGTGCTTTTCATGGCTGATACCAATAAGGTAACCAGTTAGTTGACACTTTTTGTATTTTGAAAATAATTTCCTAACCTGTTTTGCACACTTGAAGGTAAGAAAGTTTAAGATATAGTGAACAAATATGGATTATTTCATCTCCTATAGCTCCAATAAACTCATCAACCTGGACAATACAACTGTGACAGACAATTCGGCATCATATCATCAGCTTTATTTATTAGCTATAACTGCACCGATACCAATAAGTAGCAGATGATATAAATTGCACAATATTGGCTCGATATATATCTTGCATCACTATAACAAAATAATATATAACACTACCGCAGCAACTCAAAACTGTCCAAAACAGTCCAATATGATTTTTTTTATGTATTTTATTTTATTCATATGCACAATGATAAAAAACAAGAATTATATTTAATAATACAAAGGCAAATAATTGTGCAGGAGAGGAAAAGAAGCCCAAAGGGCATATATGAATTCCTCCCCCTCAATATAAAATCACTAAAACAAATTAACCAATAGATAAAAACATAGACAAAACCAGTCAATGTTTGCATCTAAGAGGCTGGAAGCAAGAAATGTTTGACTTAAACAAATAAGAGATTATCAAAATTGTCGTCAATTGATTCTCTGTCCATACATTAATCGCCTAATTATTTCTGCACTAGGTGGGAGGAGCGCATTTTCTCCATTGGGCCTTGAATTAATTTCTTTAGTGCTGAAAGTATTTTGATAAATTAGCAAAAAGTATGTCTTTCGGAGTTTCTAGTATATAAAGATCTGCAGCTTCTGTGTTTGTAAATTATATAAAAGTGTAATATCTTTGAGTTTTAGACTGTTGCTTAATACAGGCAATGTGAAGACGCTAACCTGAGCTCCATAGCCATGTTACAGATAATTAATCAGTCAAAAATAATCGATAGTGAACATAATGGACATAACTGTAGGTTGCATCGTTTCTCACTCTGTTTGAAAAACATGAAACAACTTGGAACAGATCCTAAATCTACATTGTGAGTTGTAATGGGTACTTAAATCTTTCAAGTGTGACCTTCAATGGCCTTTCAGCTCCTCACACACACACACACACACACACACACACACACCTAAATTCAGTAATAGCTCGTGACATGTTAAGGCTCTTTTTTTTGGTGTTGCGTTACACGCAGACAGAGAAAAACATCCATTTGTGTCTACTGCATCACTGTTAGCTTAACTCCTGTCTGAACTCATCCGCAGCATCTAACGCTGTGCTGTATGTACAGACAGTCTGCTTTTTTTTCAGTTGTTTTCCGGCAATTTTGCAAGCTAGCTGAAGAAGGTTGCAACTATTTTAACAAAGCTACACTCTCAAAGTCAACTCGCACTGAAACAAACAGACCAGCTGACTTCCAGAAAAACCGTCGACGGTTATTTATTTATTTTTGTTAACGTTTATTAGCATCCTCTTACCTTTCCTCGGTGTTCAGCATGATAGTTTCGAGGAAACACGGGTCTTTAGATCCTTTTTCACAACTAAAACGATTACTATTGGATAAAAACTCCACTGAAGAATTCACCATCCGTAAATTAAGACGAAACCTTGATGCAGTAAAAGTCTCTAGCGCGACTGTTCGTGACAGAGATGCGTTTGTCGTCCTCACTTCGCCTCACAGCAGGAACTCTGCGGTCTGCAGCGGCACGAAGGGCTTTTATAGGCGCAGCAAGGCATCATGGGTAATTCATACCAGGAAGTGACAGGAGGCACCCAAAGTAAACAAACTGGCCACAAGCGGTTAAAACTCACATAAAATGACAACAATAACAACAGCATTTATCTGATGACAACGTTTTGACATTTTATGTCAAGTTTACTGCAATTTCATCACACTTTATAGTGGTTTTAATTATGTGTAGCTTACTTACTTTCAATCAACCAATCAATCAATCAATCAATCAATCAATCAATCAATCAATCAAACTTTTCTTACATAGTACCTTTCAAACAAATCAAAATGCAATTCAAAATGATTGACAAGTGACTGAAAAAAGAACATGGTATAAAAACTGGTTTAGAGACTAATGCACACTAATCGCAAAAAAATAAGTAGTTAAAATAATAAAAGATAAAGGATAAAAAACAAGCAATACTAATAATAATAGGAAAAAAATTAAATATTGCACCTAAAATTAGATTTTAAAAGTTTATAAAATATAATATAGGAATAAGAATAATAAGAACAGCAGTAAAATGTAAATAAAAATCTATAAAAAAATATAGTAAAAAAAATGTGAGGCTTTGATAAAAACAGAATAAATGAAGTATAAAAATTTAAATGATACATATCTTAAGACAATACATGAAAGCCAGACTGAATAAATACGTTTTTAGTTTACGTTTAAGAGTATCAATATTTCGAGCTCCTCTCAGATCCTCTGGCAGGCTGTTCCAACGGCTCGAAGCATAATGGCTGAGAGCAGCATTACCAAATGTTTTTGTTCTGCTCTGTGGAACTACTGAAAGAGAAGAGCCGGAGGATCTGAGGGGCCTTCCTCGCTCATAAATTAAAAGCATTTGTGTGATGTATTTCGGTGCAAGGCCATGTAGTGTCTTACAAACTGATAAAAGAACTTTAAACTCAATACGAAGACTAACAGGCAACCAGCGTGAAGACTTTAAAATAGGCGTAATGTGACGTAACTTTAATATGTCTATTTTCAGTTTTAAACCATCTAGCCTCTAATCAAGATACCTTGTTTCTTGGAAAATATTCACTGATCCATTGGCAGATTTTGTTCACTTGCAAGCAAGAAACAGTTTTGTAATCATTGTGTTTTTTTCTTTTTCTTTTCTTTATTTCTGGAATGGCAATCCCCGTTTTTGAGTTTAAAGGTCCTATTTGCAAGAAATGCATATTTTTTAAGTCTCATTCCCAACTCCCATTCCCAAGCATCAGTATTTGACGAGTTGGGAATGAGACAAAAATCAGCTTGTCTTACAAATAGGACCTCCTAAGTTGTGGAACAAGTAGGGTAATTAGATCTATCTCTTTGAAGGGGAACATATTTAAAGGGGCATATTTATTTTTTCCAGAACTGAATAAACAAGCTGTCATCAGAGGAAAGTGAGGGCCTTTAGAACATCGTTTGAAGCTAGAAAAGTGGCAGGGTCCACCAAAAATTAACACACTGAAACAGTATGAAAATGTGTTGTCCTTTAAGATCAGTTTGTTTATTTTGGCATTAAAAAATCAGTCACTGAAGTTCTTTATCTTCTGATTAAAATGTCTTCCCCCAAACTAGATAGGGCACCTTAAAGTGTTTTGGACCAAAACATGGTAAGTTGGACACTCACCTCTCCATTCAGCAGTTACCTCTAGCTTCTGAATGTCAGCTAGATCTGGGTGGACAAACCTCTCCTTAAACTAAACATCTGCACTATTTAGCATTTCCCAGAACTCCTGTCCTGTAATGCTCAGGTGATTTGGGAGTGTGTTGGTGTTTTGGTGATTGTCTTTAGATAGGAATCTGAATTAGCTCAATTTGTGCTCCTGAATGTCCTCCTGACATATCAGCAGACCCATCATATCTGCCTTGTCTGGGGTTTTTTTTGTCATTTCTTTAAGAAATGGGCTATATCTATCAATTCGTTTTCTTCTTCTTCTTCTTCTTCTTCTTCTTTGTTTTGTTTTATTATTATCATATTTATATATGATACGTATATTATTATTTACCCTGGAAACGATGGCAATGTTACTATTTAAGTGTATTTAAGAAAAATGACATCAGTATCACCTGGTCACATACCGCTGGAACAGTTTCTCTCTATAGGTCTCTCTTGATAGTCATTATGGTACATCCTCTTAAATACTGGGTACGTTCTTGCCAATGTTTTTACAATTTACTCAGTAAGTAAGAAGAAACTGGACTGTAAAAGGAAGCCTTGTCTGTTTCCAAGTAATTACCAGGATATTACTATATGACTTGTAATAGATAACTCCCCTTTCTGTGCAATCAACACAAACCTGTATTATATAGATTCCACAACATTACTATGAAATGAATTTTGTCAATTTATTTGATGTTAGGATTTGTGGGAGGAAACCGGAGCATCCGGGGAAAAACCCACGGCAACACGGGGAGTCAACAAACTCCACAAGGCAACGATTGAGGCTGGGAATCCAACCCTGACCATCGCCAAACACTGAGCTTCCGTGTGACCACGATGTTTCTCACAGCTGGTATTTTGACTTGTCCAGTTCGATTTAGATGTGTCTTAACGACACACCTAACCGATAACATCAATCCCAGGTGAAGCGGGAGATGGTGATTTTGTTATCGCTGCTGTCCTCGATGCACCGCCTTAATGCCCTGGTTAGTTTTTTTAATGTTACAATTGTAACAATGGGGAAACCGGAGCGTCCTGGTGAAAACCCGTTAAAATCCAGGGAGTCGAAAAACTCCACACAGCAACAATTAATGGAAGGTGTGATGAACCTGTTTCCTTCAAGATGAATGCTGTGTGCTTCCAAAAGATGTGGGGGGTGGTGAAAAAGGTGGATGGGTCTTTATTCTTCGGCGTGGTCAGGGATGAAAAGCGTAAAGGGTTTGATCAGAACTTTTCCCACCATTAAAAACAATCTGGCAGCTGTATACCTTTCTGGACTGTAGAGGGCATCCAGATGGATTGCCAGAGACTCCAAAACTGCTTCATCAAAAAATGAAGTGTTTGATGCCATTGCAGCATCCAGTAGCTGTTCAGGAGAGCCAAACTCCCGTTTAAGGTCATTGATCACCGCATTACTGACTTTTTTCATGCTTCTTCTAGTCTTCCTGACAGCAGAGTCATTGATGTTGATGTTATCCCGTGCCATTTCTGAGAGACGCTTAATGATGCTGTCGATGTCTCCTGTCTGAAGGGACTTTCTGGTTTTCTGAAGGACATTTTTGATGAGCATCATGAGTAGAGCCGTGACGAGATCGTTGGTTGTCATCTCTGATATCAAAGATGAGGTGTCAGCCGACTCTACTGAAAGTCCGCTTTCTGACTTTTCAGAGAAAGCTGGAGATGGGGCAGAATCGTTGAAAGGTTCTACTGGAGTTGTACAATACGGTGTTGAAGTCTGGATGTCCGGGGACACTCTTTTTGTGAATCGGCTTTTGATGTTGCCTTCTACTTTCCAAGTGGGAATTATGCTGGTAGCCATGACATGACAGTATGATTTATCAGTCAGCTCTTTTGAAAGCTGCTTGGCCATGTTTTCCAGGTTTTTCTTGCCATGTGGTGCAGATTTCTCTGGCAGGTGTGAAATATTAAACAAGGTCTTATCATCATTTTTGACTGAATCAAATTCTGGTGGAGAAGGCAGCTTCTCTTTCACACTGATTAATGGCGTTGTCCTGGTCTGAATGCAAGCCTCAGATTTGGGCCTTGGAGACTCTGGTACAACTCCTGGTAAAAGAAAACCCTTGTCAGAGGCACCCTCTTCTTTGAGTGTCGGCTTAGAGGTAGATTCAGTCTTTCTTGGCCGCCACCACCATTGTAGGCAGTTGTAGTTCAGTTCACTTACATATCTTTTCAGACATGTGGTAGCATGACTTACCATTTCACAAATAGACGGTGTGTCAGACATGGAGCGAGAGACAAAACTGGCAACGTCTTTCAGCAGAATAGAGCTGCTGATCGCCAGAGTTACCTTTTGTAAAACTTCGTTCTCGATCAGTTCTGTCAGCATTTCTGCACTCTTGCATTTGTACTGTGGGAGGTGAAGAACTAATGCAAAAGTAGCAGTGAAGACGTCTCCCAGCTGTACGCTGAACTTTTCCAAAGCTGTACTTATATCAGCCTGTGAATCCTTCTTCAGTAAGACCTTTGGAAGCCTTCGTAAGGCTACGCGAACGGCCGATGCACAGAGCTCCTGTACGATTTCACTGAGCATTTCGGTCAGCGTTGTGTCGACACCTGGGTCACAAATATCGACAAACAACAGCCTCCACTGTGCTAAAGAGATTCTGTCCAAGTATTTTCGCACGATGGACTGAAGAGCCGTCGGACGGACGATCAAGGTGATGTCCAATGGGGATCCGTGCTGCTTCACGATGAACATGTTTGTTCCTTTGCTGAAGTTAGTATGAAACTTGATGAAAGTTGTCCAGTGATGTGGAAATCCTCACTGTGGTTTTTTTAGCTTGTGTAACTTTTAGCTTGTGTGTGTTTGATGTACCTGCACTGTATACATCCACGTTTCCATGACGTTTTGGAACTGTTATTATTTAAGATGAAAGCACGCGCGTCTTCTAGAATGCAAACACACGCGCACGCGCACACGGACACGGACGACACACAAACGCACACACATTTGGGCGGAAGTGAAGAAGCAACAAAGCGACCAAGTAGTTCCAGATAGCGACCAGAAACGTCAACCAATCAATCAATCGATCATAATTATATGATCAACGATTATGTATGTAAATATACCAAAATAAAAGAGGTGTGACTGCAGGTCGTTTCCCCGCGCAGTTGTCACGTCAATATTACTGCCAGGGTAAATTCAGTGCGCCCTTCAGGCACAGCTGTGGATAAACACACGCAGAAGAAATATGACCTTCGGATGTGCCCTTAGCTGCTCTGCTGCCCTGGCTGAATTATTTTGAACTGATCACTGTGGAATATACTATACATTAATAATGATATTAATAATAAAAATCATCATCATCATCATCATCATATGTCCCATTGTTACACACTACATCATTAGCCTCACATTTATCACAACATATCACCAAGTCATTAGCATTGCTGTACTTGTGCTGCCTTGAGTTACTTCATTACTGTTTCTATTATGCAACTCCATTTTGAGCGACTCACTTGTGTTCGAGTATATTCAGTAAAAACATGCCATTACAAACCTTTGCAATTGTTTTATTTTTTAAAGAACAATACCCATAACTGCGAGTAATCAGCCCTTAATAAATACCATTAAGGCACACCAGCCATTCCTTCCATGTTACATTTTATGAAGACATGTACACCAAGCACACAACTATCGGATTAAAATATAAATAACATTAACACAGAGACCCTGGAGTCCCAAAAGCTTGTATTTTGTGCAAAGATTCATATTTTGTGCGCACAAATAATATCCATATTGTGCTTGAAATATCTAGGCCTAGATTTTTTTCTTTGCAGATTCGATCATTACTAACCCCCCAAAATAATCTGAAATAGCAACAACGATCAGGTCGAGATAATTTAGACAGGGGAGCAGAGCAACTGAGAGCACCTCCGAAAATGTAGGCTACGTTTCTTTGTTTATCCACAGCTGTGCGTAAAGGGCGCATTGAATCTACCCTGGCATTAATCATGACGTGACAGCGTTATGTCCACCCCCAAGCCCCCCTACCAATAGTTGCATTTTTCTGATCATTGGAATCAGGTTTTTTTGTTGTTGTTTGTATCCGATTGCAGATATAATACAGCTTTAAAAATGCGTAATTAGGTAGTAATTAGGCGGCTGTAAAAGGATGTACAGCGTAAAGGCAGCTATGATATGTCAGTAACTATACACCCTGAACAGAACCAATAATTAGTATGAATGGTAGAATTAGTGTATCTATGTTATGTACAGTTAAAAAATAAACAAAGAAGCATTTAATATGTACATATGTTTTATTTATATTTCTACTTTTATATGCAAATGTATTGAATACCTTTTTCATTTCTAAACATTCCTTGATATTACTGTTGAGTGTTGGAGCTTAAAAGACATTTTTCTTCCTGGCTCATACATTTAAAACATTTAAGGTATTCTTAAAATAACATGCTATGGATTTGGTATTTCTATAGTTCTTTGCCCTGAGGGATTGACCTACTTTTGCAAATGTATTTCTCTCTAAATCCCTCCAGCATTACTTATGGCCTGACTGAGGTGCTCTGCATGTCAGGGTGGTATACGATACACCCTGACATCTTCAGAATAAATGCTGCATATAACACACTGTGGCCTGGCCTTCAGTCCCTGGAGCCCAAAATGAAGATTTTATTAAGTAATTTTATAGTCTTGATGACTGTTAATCCCTCTCTCTCTCTCTCTCTCTCTCTCTCTCTCCCTCTCTCTCTCTCCCTCTCTTGTAGTTTAATTCTCTGTCATGGCTTCTTTACATGGAAATGTTGTCTTTTACCTTCTACAACCTAATGCTTCACTGTATAATGCCTTAATATGTTGATTTTTCCTTACATAAGCGTTACATCTCATCAAAAATTCAAATAAGAAGTACTTCCTCAGTTCGTTGCTGATTTGGAGTGCAGCTGCAATGGTAACACTACCCTTGCTCATAGTTAATCATATTCTCATCCCATAAAAGTTCCTGTTGTGGGTGTTTTTGTAACCATGAGAGCATCAGCTGGTGATGTTTTCACCTTGTGAGTCTGTGTGTGTTTGTCATGGTAAATTGTGGTCCTGGAGACACAGATTGTAGCGAGAATAACCACAGAAGCGGCCTTGAGTACCTGCCAGGTGTTTATATGTTTGTCTGTCTGCAGATTTTTGGAGGCACGATGGCGTCACAGCCGTGCAAGATAGAGTCAGAAAACTTTACAGGTGTGTAGTTCAGATCAAACTGAGGGCTGAGTTCGAAGATGGGTGTGGTAGTAGTCATTACTGACTAGTCACAAGTCACAACGCGAACAAGTTGACGCGTATTGGTCTCTAGTTTTGTGATGTGAATGCTTAAAATCTGAGAAAATTGATGCCAAATTAGACTGAAGAAGAGACGCATAAGATAATTCCAGTTAAGGAAACACTTTACACAGACTCAACAATTATTGTTGAGTCTGAAGAAATAGTCCTCTATTTCCCTAAAATGTGGGGTGTTGAAGGTAAAAGTAACTTTAATTACCTCAGGTAACTGACGCATTAGATCCCTGAAGCAGTTTTGGGGTCTGGAACATGTTTTGCAGTTCACTATAGTTGATCTTGACCTCTGACCCCTCTGGAGAAAGATCTGTGTAGAGATCAACGCAAACTACAGAAAAAACAACTCCTGGAACCACAGAGTCCTTCCTCTGTCTGTCCCTCACAGCAGTCAACTTTTGGCCCAGACTCTCAGCTTGATCTGAACATAGACACAGTTATGTAAGGAGGAATGGAAAAGAGCCCCTGTGCCAAACAGATTATCCGATTAGTAACAAGATAGCAGCCCAGCTACTTGATCCTGGCACATCACAGCATAAATGTTGCCTGTCCAGCCTGCCTGGGAGAGCAGGGGACACGGGGGTCACTGCCACCTGCCAGCCACCGGGCAACAGCACCCTCATGACGTAACTGTGAGTCTGTGTTGTGTAAATGACAGCAGCAGAGTCAAGAGGGACTGTCTGCAAGTTTAAAAGTAGACGTTTACATCTCAAATAATTCAAAATTACAACCCTAACAACTCAACAGTTGGGTAAAACATGAAAAAAACGAATGTGATAATTATGCTAATTGTTTTTGACATACACTCAACAGTAAACAGTCCACCAGCCAGATTAAATGTTATAAAATGGCAGTTAATATTTTCAAACCACTGATGCGTTCACATTTGTGCGTGTCATAGGCCCACGTACCATTTCTACAAAGCGTGTGATATCACATTCACATAACATATTTATGACCTGACTTTCATATCGGGCAGAGGTGGAAAGTAATTAAGTACAAATACTTTGTTACTGGACTTACAATCCAGTACATATGAATTTTTAAGGTATCTGCACTTCACTTGAATATTTATGTATTCTGACAACCTTTTACTTTTACTACCAACATTGTAGCACAAATATCTGTACTTTCTACTCCTTACATTGTCAAAACTAGCTTGTTACTTAAGTTTTAATGAATTTGATGGGAATTATCAATTATTTTTAGGAATGAGACTCAACAACTGTCTATCTGTTGTGTTTACAAACAGCTCGGACAAATCCTACTGATTCTACCTATAAGTTTAATAGTCTCTGAATTATATTAATATGACGTGAGCTTCAGTTAGCTTTGCACAGATATGGCAGGTAGAAATGTCCTTCAGAGGGAATCTTTTTACTTTTATACTTGAGCCTGTACTTTCCTAGTTTTACTTGAGTAAAGAAGTGGAATCAGTACTTCTACTTTTACCAGTCTTTTTTACACAAGTATCTGCACTTCTACTTGAGTAAAGAACGTGTGTACTTTTGCGGAGGTGAAGGGGATGGCAGCAGAGTTACAGGCGGGAAGGCTGCCAAGCCAGTGACCACAGTTCAAGACTGTGTTTCAACATCTGTAAGTGTAAAACCACTGGATATTTTTAGGGAGAACTTTGGACAATTTCCATTTGTGTTTGTGGCAAACAAAAATAGGTATTTTCAACCAAAACATGATCTTTTCTGAGCCATAACCAAGTGTTTTCTGTGCCTAAACCTAACCAGACCATAAGCACAGCTCGGTCACAAGATAAAATCAAAAAATTAAACCTAAATAAATATCAAGCTTTACGCAGTGTCCCAACTTTTTTGGAATAAGGGTTGCCGGAGTTCCTTTCATAATTTGTCTTCATCTCTTAATGCACATCTCTTTCTCTGTAAGTGATACAGATTTAAGGATAATTAACGATGATGTTTATTTCCAGGATTCACCACCTCAGTGCACATCATGACAGGAAGCAGGGTCCCCAACATTATGCAAGGATGAGAACCTAACAAAGGAACAAATTAGACATCAAAGGATTACAAATTAGATTTGGAAGAGGAAATTAGGTGGTATCCAATCAGAAGATCAGAATGTGATTGATATGTTTTCTTAAGTTTATACTATGTTATTGTGTGAAATTAAATTCTTTTTATCGTAGGACATGGTGAATGTGAATGCAACAGATATAAATGGTTTCTCTGTTGAACAACATTAACATCAGTGGCGCTGAAAGCCTTAAATGATTCTGAAATGCTTTCATTTTTTCGTTCTTTCCAAGACTTTTGGTTCACAATCTGTTGCCACATTCACACTGGGAGCTGCCTAGTACAACCACAATCTCGTTCCAGTGGCTGCTGGGTGACTTCGGTCGAGCAGTTAGGGGTTACATACCTTGCTCAAGGGCTGCTCAGTTGATTAGGGAGAGGAATCTTCTTTCTTCTGTCTCCCTAGCCAATTTTTCACAGCTAGACTAGAGTATTTAAGAGCCGCATTTAAAGGTATTTGTCAGCCTGTCATAATTTAACAGTTCACGCTTGAATGGGACCAGTAGATTTATGGCCTATTTCTTCTAACAGAATGTTTTTAGTTCAGTCTCACTGAGACTGCAAACAAATACTGAGGTCAAGGTCAAATTCCTGGCCTCATTACTTGTAATGCAAAGAATGTTTCCCTGCTGACCTCTGTGTTTTTTTTTCTGTCTCAAACACAGATGGATTGCTGCTGTTTCCACGTGACGGGCAATCCAAGATTAGTGGGAATAAAAAGAAACACATCTTTCAATACATTTGTATTTATATTGATTGTATGACAAAAGGTTTGCAGTATGTATTTAGTTTCGTACTTCAAATAATACAGGTAAAAACAGACTAATAACAAATAATAAACAGAGCAGTAACCCATAAAGAAAGATTAGACTGATTACTGGATTAGCACTTGGCAGATTTTAGCATATCAGCACTAAATGGCAGAATGCAGACAGAGCTTGAGCATGATGTTCATATGCACTGTATGTTTTCACTGTACAATATGTTCTAATAGTTTTTGATCCTGCTTGAATCGCACCATGAGCTGTCTGCAGAATGGACGAACTCTCCTTTCACATAACTGCAGTTGTCAATAGGACCAGTTTTATTGTGGCTTTCACCTTTTTTAGTAACTTTTCTGTGCAGAGTTAGCAGCCATGTTGGTGTTGGTGACGCGTGTTGAGCGGGACGATGTAGTTCACTGAGCGGTTTAACACAAACTAGATGGTATTTTACTTTAATTACGACAAAGTGTGATTTTCTTGACTTGGAAAATTATCTGTTAAATTTACGAACATCAGATGTGAAGTTCATGGCAAAATTCAAACGGGATCTAAAAATGATTTTTCTCTCTCCAAAGTTTTTCAGAAATAAGGTCCCATTGGGCAAACCAAAAGGGGCATGACTTCGGCTCTCCATACTGCGTGTAGCAGGTGATGTTTACCGTGGTTACCGTCCTAATTTAGCGTGCTAACACATGCTAGCACTAAACACAAAGTAGGCTGACAGATGAGGCTGATGTGAATTCCATTAGCACATAATAGCATTGGGTGAATTCATATTTTGACTTGATGATGGTGTGAGAGGAAAAACCGAGGAAGGAGTCATCTAAGTTATTACAATGCATCCCGAGGGAGTCATGCATATCCACACCAAATTTCACAAATAAATCTGCCACCAAACATGATTTTACACTGCTTATATATCAAGTCTTTTTGTCATCATCTAACCAAAAAAGATAGCAGTTATGTGAGGACATAAATTCATCAAAAAACAGACAATCAATAAAATAAAATGAAAAAAAAAAACCCAAAAACATTTCTATCCACAGCACAGCACCAGTCCTTTCTTTTACAGTTTGCAGCCGACGTACAGCAGCAGCAGAAATAAAGCAATGTGAGCCCGGGCTGAAGCTCAGGTGAACGCTGAGCATCTTAGTTTCCAGGACAAACTGTCCCTCGGCTGCCCTTCATGAACTCTAGCACAGCGTCGCACATGAACTGCTGGCTGAAAAACAAAACATCTTATGTTACAACCTGTCGCCTCGATGCTGTTTGAGACCGACACCGCTGACCTGATATTTCATTTTGTCCACCGAGCTCCTCACGCCGAAGACAAAAGGCAGATCGTGTGAACAGCTCAGGACACTCTATCTCTGCTTTGAGGATGAAATATTCAGCAGGAGCTCGGTGGGGACTGAGTCTGAGAAACTGTTGCTTAAAGAGCATCCTGCTGTTGTTGCCAGATGTTGACGGTTGATAACAGAAATGAGGCTAATCAGGGTTGTTATCAGCACTAAAGGAAGTGTCAGACAGAGGATGAGTCGGGTTATTTATCATTCAAATAATAAAGCATTCCTCTCTCTCACACTTTTCCAGTAAATATGTGAAGTGCAGAGAAGTTTACTTAACAAAAACTATTTCACACTGCAGGCCATGGCGCTCAAATCAGAGTGTTTTGCTCCAGTATCCAAATTTATTTAGAGTCCATTTGAATGTTTGAATATTCAGGCTCAAATGAACTTTCCTAACCTGCTGGTCAACACAGCCCGCCAGGGAAAGTACCAAAAACACCTTTTTATTCAGTGACTTCACTAAAATTCATGTTCAAGGACGTCTTCTGCCTCATTGAACTTGATGAGGGCTGCAGGTAGCACTGAGGTTAAGACACCAGAGTCCTAATTTTTCAACAAATGTGTAGTTTAGTGACAGTGAAAAACAGTTGGTGGTTCTTCAACACTGCTTTTTCGAAGACATTGGATTCTTAGATTTGACTATTTTAGGCCGAGAAAAATAAACCTGTGCATAAATTCAAAAAATGCAATGACTTCTGTGTTTTTTAAAGGTCTTTAAACATATTTTCTCAATCAGCTTCTTGTGACCAATGGGTTCCTACACGAACATATTATTTTTCTGTTGAAGTCAGAACTAGACTGACAGAATCGGTCATTTCAACGAGTGCCTCCAGTCTCGAGTGGGTGTATGGGGTTGAAAGTAAGTTACTACCAAGCTAGTTAACTAGCTAAGAGACTTCACATCCTGGCTACTAGACCGTTTTTTGACGCTGCACTTGACAACAGGTGTGGCCTCATTTCATCTCTTTTCTTGAAAATGTGTCACATAGTAGAAGCTGATATGACCGCTGTTGTTGTGCACTCACAGCACAGCCTGCAGGTGCACAGTTCAGGTCAGGTCAGACTTAAGAAAACATGCTGAAAAATAAACATATCATATTTCCTCGTATACATTATGTGTATACCTGTCTTCAGGTTTCATGCTTGGAGCTAAACTGTATCTATTATAAAGCAGAAGAAAGAGAAGAAGAAAAATTGTGTAGTTTTATGTATCTGCTTCTGTATGTGACTGTGTGTGTGCGTGTGTGTTATGACAATCCCTAGACAAACTCTTGATCTAATTAAAGTTCCCATTGTTCCTCTCTGGCAGCGTCCCACATTCTTGCGCAGGTAATCACAACAAACACAAGGACACATTGAAGTTCGTGTCAAGGTTTCCAGTATCTTCCCACTTCTTGTTTTCATGTCCACTGAACAAATATATCAGTAACTGTGGTCCTGACCAGATGAAAAGACAGTGACTGTGAGTTTAAGATCAGCCAGTCACTCTTTGCCAAATCTTCAGTGGAAGTTATGATGATGATAGTGATTGTTGTGGGTGAGGTCCTCGTCAACAATGGAGCCAAGCGTGCAGGCGACCACAGGAAGGACAAATTGTCCACTTTTGTTCTTCAGATGATTTCCAAGTTGCATGCCGGATGCAGCTCTACAGAGCAGCTTATAGTGTGTTGTTTGGGGTGTGGATACTACAGGCTTTCAACTCAACTGCTGCCCCTCATCCTTAAATAATAATACAAATCATATAAATATGAACATTTTGTGATGTTGTTGTGTAGTTCAAGAAATAAAATACATTTTAGAGTCACCAACAGACCTTTGGTGAAAAAAAGTTTCATCAAAAAAACAACAACAGATAATGTTTGTCACAAATAATCTCTAAGTTCAGTCAATTCAGGACATGTCACTTTGTCAAAAATGTATTAAAAAATACTGCATCAGTAAAGAAATGCAGTTGAAAGAACATTTCAGAGGCAGAAGTCTCGCTGTCTGTTCAGAGAGAAAGTGTAAGACTGCAGCTGACTGCTGACTGTCAGGTGCTCTGTACAGTTTCAGGGTGTTAGGGGGGAAACGTGGTCCACTTCTGTTGCTCCCACATGTTTCACATGTGTTTGTCTCAGGAAGTTGCCCTCACGTGATAAAACTCACATGTGCTGAGCTCACCTGAGAGCCATGATGTTCGTACTCAGCACCTTTATAAGCTGATTGTATTTCTGTAATGCAGCCCTGCAGGAGGGTCTCACTGATTCCAGGTAAGGCTGTCCTGAGACCGTGCCCTGCAGCCTGCAGACCGTAATGAGTGGACGGAGCTTTCAGGTCAAAAAATGTAGCCCATGTGGGAGGGATAATAATCACTTAACATGGCGGTTTGCGTCCTCTTGATCTGTTTATTGCAATCAGATCACAGCAAAATCTTTTTGTTTTGGGTTCATACCAATGTGGTAAAACAGATTAATTCAGTCTATGTCTACTTGCTGTGACTTGTGTCACAGTTACTATTTATTGTTTTTAACACACCTATTAAGAATCTGCAACTCACTGGAGACAGATGGACAGGCGCTCCACAGCTGAGAACTGGGCAGCGGTAAGTTCTTAGGTAGCGCTGGAAGCTGCAGTCATCCAGACGGTGAAATTCACCAAGCTGGGTGCCACACGTAATGTGAATAAAAATTAATAATCGCACTATGAAATTTTAGCATGTTACGCAAAGCGAACATTTTCATTGCGTTTGATCTGAATGCACCATGAAGGAGATCTTTTCCAAACCCTTACCACGTGTTTTTTGTGGCTAAACCTAACCAGAGCATGAGCACAGTGTTGTGAGAAGAGAATCTTTTTAAAAAATTGAACCTAAAGGAATATAAAGTTGCAACGTAAAGAAACAAAGTTCTAACTCATCTGTGGTTGTGCAGAAATGTCCTTTGCCAACATTTATTCTGGTGATTGGGTTGCATGAATACTGGATCTTAAGTAAGAGAAGCTACACGCTGTAACTACAACTATAGATAACAATAAACAACATGTTCACTTCCACCAATCTGTTTGCACTTTTCTCACAGAACAGTAGCAGTGGTTGGACTGTAGGATTATGGTCATCCTGGCAGTCTGCAGGAACTGTATAAGTGGCTAATCTCTCAGTGGGCTCCATATCGATGCCTCGAGTGCTGACAGAGCAGCTCTTTCTAAAACAAGCCCATCTCGACCCTCAGCGCAGCGCTTTATTACATAAGTCCTGCTGTCCCATTTCCATCCACCATCCTGTCTGTACGCCACAGAGGAGACTTTTAGTATAAATAGTTCCTTCCTTCAATATGTGGGCCCATAAATATTGGATTAAAACACACACACTTACCCACTTTACCCTCTCATGCATACATACAGTCTTAACTCTCCCTGTTTCTCTCTGGCACCAGGTCCACAGCCTGAAGAACTACAGTAAGATGAATATTTCAAACTCTTACACAACCTCCTCAATTAGCTAGTCAGCATAACCCAGTGCCACAGCTATCACCCGGCTGCGTGAGACGAGCAGGAATGCAGCAGCACTTTATTGTCAGAGCACTTAACAGTGTCCCCATGCCGCAGGGTTTTATCACGTCCCCAAAAATATGCGTCCAGGCCGGGGGGACGGCAATGACTTTAATTAGCCGAGTACCCTGCACAGAGCGTGCAGAGCATTAAGGCCACCTGGTCTGTACAGAGCAAGTGGAAAGCCATGATCCCCTGTGATTTTACTTATTCACTACCTTTTAATCCTGAGGCTGAGGACGAGATGATGGAGAAAAAAATCAAGACAATTTATTAAAAGTGAAACATGGAGAACATGCAGCACCATTAAAGTTTGACTCAACAATATCTGGTGCAATAACCTGTAAGTCAAAGTCATGAAAACACACAACAAGAGCTATTTATGCACTTCAGTGTTTCCTTAATTTACAATGTACAAAAAAAGAGTTGCTCAAGAGAAGTGCCAGTGACCTATTTTGCAAAAATAGACACTGTTTTCCAACATTTCTGGCTTGAGAGCATTTAAAGTAAATAAATGGCTACTCGTGGCCCTTTGTCGTGGCTTATATATGTCAATGCACTCAAACAAAGAGAAGATTTTCCCTCCTCAGACTTCAACTGAATGATGTTTAGAGGCCTGAAGAGGTAAAACTATCAAATATTTCACAAAAAAACAAGATTCTTCAGTCTTCTGTAAGTCTGAGCTTTGAGCAGATAATGACAAAGTACAGTTGAGGCTGATGGGACTGCCATTAGATGCCTTTTTCCTCATAAACCAAAGTATTGAAGAAATGGAAATTTTAACCTGGTGATGGTGCAAGGGCAGACATCAGCGGATCACCAAAGTTATTGCAATTAACTCTAAGGGGGACACGAATGTCCATAACAAATTTCACGGTTAGCCTCAAATGTTAACCTACCAGTCAGGGGGTCACCAAAGTCAGTAGGCTTCATCCTCTGGCAGTGGCTATCCCAGAATCTACTGGGGGCCAAGGCAATAATTGCCATTGGGCCCCTCCGACCAGAGCTCATCACCAAGATGTTATAAATAATCTTTTAGTCTCGTCTAAAATAATGAAGGATTAAACGAGCAATATTCCCAACCCCTAAACCATAACGCTATCCTGGCTGACAAAGATTAAAGAAAACTGAGGGAAAATAAACTACATTTATTTTAGAATTGTTTTATTATTGTTCGTCATTATCTTGTTCATTATTTTGTGACTCCTCTGAATTCTCTGGCACCCACTCCAGGGGTCCTGACACCCACGCTGGGAACCACTGTCTTATTGGATAAAATCACAGAGGAAGCATAGTGCTGCTCACTGGAAAATATTCTCACTGATTATGAAAAATTCTTATAAGGACATTTATGTCTAAGGCATGCGCGCACGTAACTCCGATTTACTGGTGATGAGCTCCAGAGAACACGCAGGCACATGGTCCTTCACATAAATCCCTTTAAAGACAATAGAAAACCAGCAGAGCCGGCCTAAATTAGCCCACACTCTCAGTGGCCTTGTTGCACCGTCTTCCTGTTCAGAGCGGTGAGCAAGCAGTAACTCTGCAGGAAGGGCAGGAGATCGTGGGAACCTGGCGTGTCACCGCAGCCTCGGCTACGTCCCGAAGAAAAGCTCCTACCAGAGAACAACACGGCAAACTCTGCGAGGAGGGGAAAAGAAACCAGAGAGGAAGCTGGAGAACAATGCAGAAATGGATGTGACACCACTGCTCGGCTATAGGTCTGGGTGGGAACCCAAAAGTCTGTCGTACCGGAGTCAGAGCCTGGCCTACGAAAAACTCATTGACAAAAAACAAGGCCCAGTTCCCACAGCGACCTTTCCCACGCTGCTGTTGTATATTTATACTTCTCTTGTCGAAGCGTTTCCCCTCTGACTCGTACACTGCATGTTTGTGTTTCCTTATCTTTGTGGACGTGCTTCGGCTCTTGTTTTGAGCTTGATCCCGGCTTTATTCTGGCCTTTCAACCTGCAGACGCGTCTATTAATTTGTTGGTTTCATAGTTGGCAATGGTCCTGCAGTTGTAGACTGAGTGGGGAGGGGAAAGTAAAGTAAAAGTGGAAATAGAAGGTTTTTGCTGAAATGTATCATTGATTGCACAGTGTAATGGTTATAGAATAATAACACCATCTGTGTTTAGATCGGTTCCCTCTGAATCTAGTGTTTCTCTATGCTATTTTATCTGCAACCGGGAACAAAATCCCCCCCCCCCCCCCCCCAAAAAAAAAATAATAATAAAGCTAGCAGCCTGGCATCATCTCTATCTGCTTTCAGGTCTCCATTGTTGACTAAATGAATGAATAAACTCTTCTTTTGTCCTGTGTTGTTGCTAGTTGTTACTATTATGGAACATTTCTGTATTAAACATTACCACATATGTGAATATTTCTGCCTTATACACCCTGGCTTCTTGAAATACTTTCAGTCAGGCACTATCATCCACCTCCAGCCATCACTGAAAATATCTCACTGACAAAGTGACTGTCATGTCCTTCTAAGTAGGTTTGTTTAACCTGCTTTTTGTTATCTGCACTGGTTTGATCAGGTTTGCAAAGACCTCATACCTTTGCCTGTGTCAGGTTTGTTTCTTACACCTGGTTCGTTCACGAGTTTTGGAAGTGAAAGGTTATAGTTTTCTTCAACGGTCAACAAAACCCATGAAAAGACCTTTTCATGGTCTTCATAAAAGTATTAAAGTCTGGAAGAGCTTATTCCTCTGTGCCACAGGTCCAAAAACTATTAGAAACACATGAAGCACACTAAATTATATGTTTACTGCTGCTTGAGAAACATACATAAAAACAATAGAGGCCATCAATTTCAAAAAATGAACTATAATTAATTGTTTTTAAAGATTTATGTCTTCGGTAGGAACCAGCGGGCTTGGAAAATATAATGAAAAGGATATCATATTGATGGTTTTGGGCTTAAATACTGTACATAAGACATACACTTGATAATATTGAATAACACCAACCTTATTTTTTAAATGTCTCCCATCAGAAATGCATGACAGATATTTATGGTTAACAGCAAAATCAGGAACCATTCATTTAAAGTCATCACTCAGTTGAGTTTTTGGAAATACCGTATGTACACAGCTTGAATACTATTCAAATGCATTTTGTTGTGGCTTCAAATAAACTGATATGTATTTTAGCACATTTTTTGTGAGTTGCTCTATAACTTTAAATTGTCACTGATTACTCTTACATCACTATAATACAGTTGAGACAAATTCATCTAACTATTGATGAAATTGGAGCCAAAATCATTTCATAGTCCACAAAACAATTCTGGAGATTCACAGCAAAACAGCATTGCAACATTCTCCTAAACAACTGAAGTAGATGGGGGGAAAAAACAACAAAAGAAAAAATTGCTGTGCAGTGAACACACAGTGAGTGCACAAGCTCGATGGTGTATCAAGGGTGTAAATAAAGTCTTTTCAAATCAATTTGGTAGTTCGGGGTTTCCAGAGAGTTGAATTACATCTGACGAGCTGTATGGATGGGGTTGTTTATGAGAATGCTGCAGATCTGTTTTGCTGTGAAGCTCCAGAAATGTTTTACAAACTTAGAAACTTCACCTGAAGTTCCTTCGACGTGAGGGTGTGCACATAATGACTAATTCTTCATTTTTTTGGGTGAACTGTTCCCTTAAATCCACGCAACTCTTCGCACACATCTGAGATAAAACTGTATTCATGCATTGATTGAAAAGGCCTCCAGGAGCACAGTGAGCCCCATCAGGAACATGAGCCACCAGCTTGAAATGCTGCCAAACACAGTAACTGAGCAAGAGGAGCCCCGGCCACTACAGTGAAGACTTCAAAGACTCATAGGGCGGAGAAACTGCCCGAGGGACAACAATCTCTGCAACACACCCACCGTCAGGTCTTTGCTATGAGGAGAGTGAGGGAGCGGCTAAAAGGAACCAGAGCACACGTGACCTCAGACTGAGAAGAAGATTCAAGTTTCAGCACAACAATGATGCAAAACGAGACAGACAACACCGGAGTGGCTCTGGGACAAGTCTCTCAGTGTTGTGGAGATCCCAAGACAATGTTTGGACTTGAACCCTGTGAACTGAAGTCTGTAGAGACCTGAACGTTACAGTTCAATACAATAGATGCTCCAGATCAAGACTGACAGCGCTGTGGAGGAGACTCTCCACAAACAAGAACTCAGAGAAAATGACTAAGTCAAGGAAACATTAATATCTTATAGAAAAAGTATATAAACATTTTATCTTTTATAAATCTGCAAAACTATAAAAACAAAGGTTTCAATAGACATTTCAAATACATATGAATCAGTTTTTTTGCCATTTGGGAACTGAACTCCACAACTGGTCAAAAATCATGGCCACATTTGACATATTGTGGCCTTATAAAGTTGTTAGCAAACAACTATTTTTCTATTTACACATTCAGCAGATGTGGAAGAACATAAGAATTTGTCGGGTTTGTCGCCACTTAAAACATGTAAGTGCCATATTTACTCTCATTGTAGCTCTGTTTTGGTCTCCACCAACCCCTGAGGGAAATATTTGGCTCTTTAGCTGCTAAACACTTCATTCTTTGCTAACTTTGTCTGTTTGGTTTTTAGAACTCCTCACTGAAAACAGCTGCCTCCTGCAGAGGTTGATCAGTGAGCAGTGTTGGAAAGTTATTAAGTATGTTTACACAAATACTGTGCTTGTGTACAAATTTTGAGGTACTCTATTTGAGTTTTTCCTTTATTGACACTTTATTTGCCACTTCTGCTTCACCGCATTCCAGGGACATTTGGGTCTGACAAGGTTAAGCTTAACGCACTTTCATGGTCCTCGGCTTTAGTTCCTGTTTTATGTTGAACATTCATCGGAAGCCCCCAGGAAGAGCGCCAGGCTTTGAATCCAACTTTCGGGGATCAAAAAACTTTTTCCCCCTAAGTTATATGGTGGATAATTTGATTAAATGAAATGACTCTTTTCACTATCATAAGTTAAGCCATTTGATCCAATAAAATTTGAAAAGTCTAGAAGAGTCGCAAGATTAAATCATTTTATTTCTATTCAAGTAAGCTGGGCGCTAAACAGGAAGTGAGTCGGCTCGGTCAACCCGACAACGCAGAAGATCCTGGTATTGTCATGACACAAATATCAGATCATGTCTCATGTTTGCAGGATAAATAGGAAGCTAAAGGCAGCTGTTGGATTGCTTCGCTTAGCATAAAGGCTGGAAACGGGGAAACATCTAGCCTGGGTCTGCCCAAAAGTAACAAAACTTCTAAAACACACTATTAACACCTAATATCCTGTCTGTTGAATCTATTAAAACTGTAAAAGTGACATGTGAGCTAATCAGCTGCTGGCTGGAGCTTCATATTTAGCATACAGATGTGAGAGTCTCAGCTAACTCTCAAAAAATGATTGCAGATCTCAAACTATTCCTTTAAAAAACAGCTGGCAGGCAGTTGGAGTTTCAGTTCAGGTACGCATCGATCAATCAGTATGATCCAGACTCAGCCATCAGAAACAAAAAACAAGTTACATAACTGCACACAACCATCTGACTCAGATATGAAAATATGATTTGTGACAGGCTGTTAAACTGCAGGTACACCACACCCTGACTGCAAGACTCCAACCACAGAGAAAGTCCGTCTTTATTTTCCGATGTGGTTGAGTAGATTTGCATAAAGACAGAGTAGTGAGTCAACACTATGATGAGCGTCATCATGCAATTATATAATCCACGTTTGCTTTGATGAGCTGTGAATCAAGTCTGAAGAAGTTTATAAGTTGTAAAAACTTGATATATACAACTGTAAGTTTCTCAGTTGTATTCGGTGTAATGAATGTTTTTTATAAATGATTAAGGGGAAATATGTTTCAGTGTTGCCAAACAGCAGTTCAGCCAAAACAAACTGTTTTCAAACGAGGATCTGTTCCCCGCAGTCCTTGTTTTGCCCAGATTCACTCAGGCATCCAGTGACTCACCAGAAGGAAAGTATGGAAAGAATTCCCTGGAGTCGGCACATCCGTGGTCTTGGTTAAACCCTCTGTTGTTCGGTTTGGCCGTGTTTGTGGCGATTGGGGATTGTCCAGTGAAACAGTGTTATTCTTCACTTACTGGCTTTACTGGAAAAGCCGTGACCGGCCGGACATATCTGGCATAACTTCCTGCAGGAGGCTTTGTCAAAGAGATTAAAAGAACACTGGAGAGAATCACAACACCGAGTGTGGAGGTTTTCTGTCACACCGGAGGATCGAACGTCCACATCCTGCCCTCCTGACAGGGACCAGTGGAGCATGTTTTTATATTTGTCTCCTCACCCTGAAAGTTTGTATGTAGCTGATACAGAACAGGTGCATCTGCTGTCATTTAATATCCTAAATATAATCAATGAGAAGATGGACTCTTGTAAGGTCAAGAATGTGTGGTGTAGTTTGTAGTCTTAAAACACAGAATTCAGTCAGCATTTTTGCACAAAATAAACATATTTTCGGCCATATTCCAAAATCCAATCCGAAAATCCTATAGGCTTTTTGTCGAGGGAACCAGGGCGATGCTCACTTCTGAGTTAGCCCACAAAAATACGTCATCGCTATGCCAAGTTTCAGGAAGTAGCCGGCCCCCTTCATCTGTTTTTCTGTTAACCTAAAGCTGCATAAATCACTATTTGGATCAAATGACTGCATGTATGTGAAAGGTGTCATTCGCAGTAACAAACCAGGAGAATTATCACCCAACTCTGCAGTCTCCCCTAAGCTTTACAGAGTGGTTTAGCATCTTTCACCTCATTGTTTTGGTTTCCGACACGCAGCTGGAGCTGGATATCGAACCACCGACTCGCCACGGCTTTTAGTGCTCTACCCCTTGAGCCACAGCCACTAAAAGTACTCCACCAATTAAGCATTGCGCTCTTGTAACACTGTCGAACTCATGATCACAATCAACTGTGACTTTGTTTAGATCTCCAGTAAAACATGTAAGAAACAAACAGGCCCTCAAACAAACAGATGAAGTTTTCCATCTCACTTTCTGTCTGCAGACGTGTTGACAAAAGCAGATGAGGTCAGTTATGTTTAGGAATACCAGTCTCTCACCCAGCACTGTTCCCATGGCCTCCACGTGTTTCCAGTCACTGCTTCTAAAAATGGCTGCATGGGAATAAATCACATTATTTTAGGATTATATTAGTAATTATCAGGGGGATTGCCTCAAAGCTGTAAAGTGTGTAGCTCTTATTAAGCCCCAAATGTATGGCTATGTCCCTGATCATTATACAGAGATTCCAGATATGTATTACAATGTGGCCTTTATGCTCTAAGAGCACCCACAAAGGCATTGTATGCACAATAATAAACTCTTTATTGATGCACTTTACCCAGTCAGTCAGTAATATACCCTCAGGCTGATTCAATATGAAAAAAACAGTCCAATCTGATCTGGAAATCATTATTTTAGCCGGTTTAATAGACACTGTGATCCTCAATCTGCAGCTAATTATGACCTTAAGACAACAGCCAGTCCGGTAGAACACACTGTACAGACATGATATCATGCCTGACCTGAGTCAAAGTGTTTGTTTGTGTCCTTGAAGCTCCAGATGGGAGTGGTTATTCCACATGAGCATCGGCAAGATCAGACAATCACAGGAATGTGTGTCTAACCTCCATTTTCTTTTTGTATATGACAACATTACCCTCAGTGTCCCGGTGCAGTAAAATCCTGAGTTTGTCACAGAAGAGGACAAAAGCAAATTCTTCTGTAAACAACTTTCTTTCCCCCAGGGAGATAATGTGTGATTCAAGTGGAACAAGCAAAGTGGAAAAGCCACGAGGAGCCGTTTAATGTCCTCAACAATCATGAATAGACAGAGTACCACAGAAACGTACAATTCCTCATTTTATTGCTCTAAAATCACATGTGAGACCGCAAACATGAACTGCTCTGATCTGCTGTGCTGCTGATATCTCTGGTGAGAGGGAGCCCTCTGCAGGCGAGACTCACACTTTCATTTCATCTGTAAAAGTACCCACTGTACTCCTTGGCATATTTTATTTTATTCATTACTCATCTGTTTTTGTGCCTACATGTTACTGTACGTTTGAGTATGTGTGCAAGGCAAGCTGGGATTAATAAAATTGTCTGAATCTGAAAGTCACCCAGTAGTAGAAGTTAAGTTAACAATTTAAAGTATCTCATATCAAGTATCAGAAGTAATTTTCTGGGAGTAAATCTAATAAAGTATTAAGTGTGCAAGCAAACTTTATTATCTGAATTACTTGAATCAGCGTTTCTTTTATCAGATTGCTGATAAATGAAATTAATTTAAAAGGGAACTACTCTGGCTCTGACATCTGCAAAGTACAATATTTTCCTCCAAAATGAAGTGGAGCAGAAGTATCAAGTAGCAGAAAATGGAAATACTCAAGTGCAGGACTTGAGTATATTTACTTTGTTACATTCCAACACTGGGTTTAAGCAGCTGTGGAAGAAGTCCTCGTATAGTTAAAGCAGCAATACCACAGTGTAGAAATACTTTTTACTTGAGTAAAAGTACAAAAGCATTAGCATAAAAAAAACTTAAAGTACAATAAATAAAAGTACTCGTTATGTAGAATTGCCTGTTTTTGAATGTTGTATATCATGTTTGTATTGATTATTGATGTATTGAGTGTATGATGTATCACATTGATGTTGCAGATGATAAAAGTGGAGCCAAGTTATAAGCTTTAATATAAATGTAGTGCAGTAAAAAGAATATTTTCCCTCTGAATTGAAGGAGAAAAAGTATGAAGTAGCAGAAAATGGAAACACTAAAGTACAAGAAGCACAAAATTGTACTTTGGTACAATACTTGAGTTGTTTTCTACGGAAGCCCTAAAGGGCCATGCATTCATACATTTTATTTCCTCCGTTTTCCCGTGATAACGAGTTAATTTCATTTGTTTTCTCGAGATCTCAAGTTATTATCTCGAAATAACAACTGCCGTTTTCCCGAGATAACGGGATAATTTTCTCGAGATCTCGAGATAACGAAACTTTGTTTTCCCGAGATAACGATATAATTAATTCGAGATCTCGAGATAATGACTGTGATATGATAGGCCTGAGATTATGGAGACGCCCGGGACCTCGTAGCTGGTCAGCTATGTAGTTAACAACATCAAGCTCACTTAGATTGCACTGCCGATATAGCTGAAGCCTTGCTAACCATCTTTTTAGATTACGCACACTAATGTGTAAATTATCTGTAATAGCAAGGCATAATGCTATTTCAGCCTGTGTCAGGCCTTGATTGAAAAGATATGTGACACGGTGATCGATAGTCCTGCTCCTCTGACATTGCTACACTGAATGATATTTCCTGCAATGATTTAATATACTACAATATTGTTTTGTTATCTCGAGATCTCGAATTAATTATATCGTTATCTCGGGAAAACAAAGTTTCGTTATCTCGAGATCTCGAGAAAATTATCCTGTTATCTCGAGAAAACGGCAGTTGTTATTTTGAGATAATAACTCGAGATCTCGAGAAAACAAATGAAATTAACTTATCACAGGAAAATGGAGGAAATAAAATGTATGAATGCATGGCCTTTTAGGGCTTCCATAGTTTTCCACTATTGGTTTTAAGAAGAAAAGTTCCTTTATTATCATCAGGAGATATCAGCTTCTTCTGGACACAGCTGGCAGGTTGCTGTACATCTTGAGATCAGTTTTCTCCCATAACTCTATTTTCACTTCTCCTTGGGCAGGTGTCCAAAGCTTTCACACATCACACACCCAGTTATGTTGGCCAGTGACTGACTTATTTATTTTTGACTTCATGCTTTCTGTAGAAATCTAATCCACGCAGAAAGAAAAAAAAAAAGTTTACTCTTGGAGACCTGTCAGCTCCTTCTAATCCTTTGGTTTCCACTTCTGTGGTCAGATAGGATGACGTGTGAATAGTGACCCCTAGTGGTCACAAGAAGAGGTGTCACAAGCTGTGTGAATGGAGGTTAATAGGATATAAGAAGTGATTGAAATTTCTTTGTGGACACAACCAGTTTTTAGACACTAAGAATACACACATTCCTTCTAAATATATCAAGAATAAGTAAACTAGCAACACATAAAACTTGTTTTTTATGGTGTTAGTGATGCCTTGTTGTAATGAAATTCACTCAGCAATTTAACAAAACTTGAAACCTTTATTTCAGATTTCATTTTTTTACAAAAACAACGGTTAAGTGCACCTTGGAATGCTCGTTGGTAGATGGACCCCGAGTGTCGTCATGATTGCTCGATTTTGCTCTTCTGGTGCTTTAAGAAGGCAGCCACAGACACTGAATGACCCCAAAGCCCCGTCTCCAGGACCACTGGGCTGGTAGTGATAAAAACAAGGTGGCCTGCCTGCATGATCCCCCCCCCAAACCCACCCACCCAACACGATCAAACCCCAGTCCTGTTATCCCCGTTCTCCACCCTCCAGCAGCGCTCTACTCCTTGGCCACTGCGAATGGCTTCTCCACTTCGATTGTGCCGCAATCGTGGATGGTGACGTCTTTAAGAGGCTTATCACGGCCATCTGTTTTTGTGGACTCGATTTTCCTCACCACATCCTAGAAGATTAAAAAAAAAGTCAAAATTTAATTTGAAAAGTTGTGAATTTAACAACAAAACTCTAGACAAACGTTTCCTTGTGACGTTTTTGGTTGTTTAAGCTTCACATTTATATAGAAATTTGTATAAACTTAGCATATGATGGCATCGTTTTGATTAGCCTGTAACAGCTAGGGTATTATCTGTCTCACCACAGTGGTGGAAGAAGTATTCAGTTCCTTTACTTCAGCAGCAGCAGTGCCACAATCCAAGAATACTCATTTAGAAATTCTGCGTTTAATCTTGATTAGGTAAAAATGACAAAAAGTATCCAAATTTTTACTGTTGAGTACTTTAATGTGTAACAACCAATTATATTTTATGAACCATCAGATTTTTATGTTAATCTTAAACTGCAAAAGTAACTGCTACAAATAAACAGCCAGATTAATGCAGTACAATATTTCCCTCTGAGATAATGTATGTAGAGTATGGAGTATACAGTGCTACGAAGTGGAAAGACTTGAGTTTAAGTATCTTAAAATGTACACAAGTAAAATACTGCATTTGGTTTAAATCTCTGGTCAACATGTTGACGTAGTGACATCTATATAGACATGTTTAATTGGCACATTTCAGGTTTTGTACAGCTTTTTACAAGTAAAATTCAAGCCCTTTTCAAGGTGCTCTTGAAATCTTTATTATCACATCTAAATTGTTACTTATGAGAAATAAAGTTTATAGATTTCCTTTATACCCAAAGCAAACCATATATATTTTCAGTTTGTTTATTTCATCAGCTGTTCACATCAACTTTGATTGTAAGCTTTGGTCTGATTATTTAATGCTTGCTAAAAACAAATAAATATAACGACGGGATTGTTTAATTTAAATTACAAAATAATATTAAGTTTGGTTTACAGAGTGATTGTGGCATTGAAACACCAGATTATGTTGAAAACTAAGAGTATTTTCAAATATTCCTAACCTTGAACGGTTAAAATAAAGCATTTTGCAAACTTCCAAGACTCTCCACTCTTCTGCACATGACTCAGTTTCAGCATTTGGAGGACATTTATAGTCATTATTCAATTCTGAGTAATTTCGCAGCAATTGTTACCGACGCCAATTCAAAAGTACAGTGTCAGTAGGTGCATATTCGTTCATAAACGTGGTGAAATGTTCATCAAAACGCATTTTCCTGACAACTGAAACAACAAAACAAGCCTGAGGACATGAAATACCTTTTTGCAAAATCTGTTAGACATCAGAGTGAAAGTAGGTTGTAATTATATTCAGATGCATTTAGGAAATTGGCTAAATTTAAGTTAAGAAAAAAAAAACAATCTGCTTCATGAAGCATTTTAGTCTGACTTCCTTTGTTCGATATCTGTTCGTGGTGCACCTGAGGAGGGCAACTTCAGAGCAGGAAACTAGTGTCTATTTTAGTCTGAAATTCACCTGCTATTTTTGGCATTTCTGCAGATAGCTGGTGGACAACTAGACATGACAAGACTTATTATAGGTTTTATATTTACTTTGTTCTCAGTTCAGTTAGTTCCCAGGGTGGTTTTGCTCGTTTCAGTTTAGTTTTTATTGGTTAGAAATGTTTTAGTTCAGAGTTATTTGATAACCATTCATCTTCAACGCCTCCTCATGCTTGTCATGTTCACAAATTTGACCAAATTGCCAGACTAAAACCAACAGGCATTTCCTGTTAGCTTCCTCACACTCACCATCCCTTCCAGAATTTTTCCAAAGACGACGTGTTTGCCGTCCAGCCACGGAGTCATAACGGTGGTGATGAAGAACTGAGAGCCGTTGGTGTCTTTGCCAGCGTTAGCCATGCTGAGCCAGCCAGGGCCGTAGTGCTTCAGCTTGAAGTTCTCATCAGGGAAACGGTCTCCATAGATGCTCTTGCCTTCATTTAAAGAAAGAAAATGATATTTGTACTGTTTGGATCTGTACCAGACAATTCGTTGATATTTTGTATATTTCTACAAACATCCTGTAATGACCTTTGCATCCAACTTGGATGACTTGACTGTGACAATTATTTATCTCCACTTTATCTGATGACATTTCGTTATTCATGAATACGAGACGGCGCTGTGAGTCACTCTGACAAATCGACAAAGTGACACTGCGAAATAGCTCTTGGCACAAAGTCTCAGGTATCTTTTGGTGCTTTGGGTGATGAATTTTAAAAAGCTATAGAATAAATCCTCAATTCATAAAAGCATTAAACACTCAAAACAAGGAAATAAGTAGAATAATTACAACTTAAACAATTTCCCTGACAATTTGCACAGTTGAACTGCTGGTAAATTCCTATAAAACCCAAGCCTAAAACAACCCTACATAATTTAATGTTCGGGACGTCACTGATTCAGACAGTCGTGAGCAAGTTTGTTCTTGCAGAAACAAATCTGTGACCCGCTATGAATGCCATTCTGCAGGTGTCGGTGGCCATTTTACCTCCAGTGCCGTCCCCTCTGGTGAAGTCTCCACCCTGGATCATAAAGTCCTTGATGACTCTGTGGAATTTGCTGCCCTTGTAACCAAATCCTTTCTGTATAATCAGAACAAACAACAAAATAAACAACAATATAAAAAGGAGCATCAGCTGCCAGCATTCAACATTTTAGACCACATGAATGAGAGTCGAATGACGTATTCAAAGTGTCTTCACGAAGTGGAGGTTTATGGTTTGGGAGCGCAAACAAGGAGGTTTATCCCAAGTTAAAAGTTTACAACATGGCTCATTTCACCCTCAACAAACAGTGAAATCTGACGCCTTTTCTATGCCCCAATACAGAGTAAAAACACGGGACAATCCTTTAAATGTGTGTCCATTGTGTGGCACAGTATCAACCGTATTACCAAACAAACAACAAAGCTTTGATGTTCTCACCTCTCCTGTTGCCAGAGAAATAAAGTTATTGGATGTTTTAGGAACTGTTTTCCCAAACACCCCGATGACGATTCTTCCAACATCTTCATCTCCGATCCTCATGTCAAAGAACACCTATAAAAGAAGTCAAGTTATGAAGTTAATTTACTCTTAAATGTCTCCCATGATGAAGCAAAAATATGTCTTTCTAACTGTCTTTTTTTCTAATATTTTGACTCAAAATGGACGGGTTGACATAACTGTACAGGCGCAAGGCCTTTCAATAGGTAACATCTTATAGGCAAAAGTGAAGCGCATTCGTATAATAACGAGAGGGTTCGATATTCCATTCAATTCAATTTATTTGTCAACAACTGCAATCTAGTCCATCTTTGTTGGAGATCAGGATGGGACATTGGAAGATATTATCTCATAAATAACATGAATTTTCATTATCGCATTACTCATGAATATTCTCACATAAATTACAAGGAAAGGCTGAGTCTCATATTGTTTTCTTATAAGAATATTTTGATGGTTATCGGGATATATCATTAATTGCAATTATGTTGGAAAGTATAATGCCTTGCTGGAGAGTTCGTCTGCAGCCATTTCAATCTTGATAACAGCCATATATGTACTGTACAGAGATATTCATTAACTGCAGTTTAACCAGGAGCCCGGTTATAGTGTGAACCAAGAGCAATTCAATTTTACCCTTTTGCCAGTATGATACACTAACTCAAAAAGAGTTAGGGATATTGGGATATCTGAGTGTTTCACTTGATTGTTTATTCTGTGACATATCTGAATTTTTAGATGAGACACGTTTCAATTGACTATTATTGCATATCCATGCACATGCATAAATGCACCCATATCCCAATATCACTCATTTTGAGTAGTGTAAAATTACAGGTGACAAAAATATTAATAATACAATAAAATGTTCTGGTGCAAGACAGTTTTTAATAATATGCATTTTTAAAGAGAGATAAGGCATTGGCCTGTCAGTGTTTCTCGCCCACATTTGCTGCAAATAAATGAGACTGCGGGACATTAGAAACAAAGAGCCTGTGGGGTCTCCTGGCCACTTCACAGCTTCCTTAAAATGTAACTGTAGACGTGGACAAAGCTGCTGCACCCAGACACAACAAGGCCAGACATAATAACATCTGCTGAGCCTCTCTGAGCTGCAGCCAGGGGACTTAACTAATGAAGGAGACCTCAAGAATTAAAGCCTTTAACAGATGTGGGGCAGTTTATTAGTGGTGCATTTAAAAATACCGACAGTTGACGTCGAGGCCGACGTGCTGGCTAGCTTGGATTAGCTAGCACCATTTCTTTGCAGTTTGCCGCCCGGTAACGGTCATATTAAAAATAAACGTTATATTCACCAATTACTAGGATTGTAAATGTCATTAATTACCGCACAAACACGAGCTACCACGCTAACGTTAGCCACACAACCTCGCATTAGCCGTCTGCTAGCTAACGTTAGCTTCCCTGTTAACAAGCCCACCGATCCAGCAAAGGATAACCCGTTAGGCTTGCTTGCGTGTGACGTGGCTTTTGCAATCCTCAGCTAACGGCTAGCAATGAGGAAGAGCTCTGATTCAATGCCTGATCCTCAGGAAAGTTAGCTAGCGAGCTACCACCAACCTTCGCAGTCACTTTGGGGCCTTTCTTCTTCTCGTCAGCAGATGAGCCATTTGGGAAAGCGAGAAAAATCACTGACCCCACAATGATTGTAACAGCTACAAGGAACTTCATCCTTCTCTCGCAGAGTCTGACCATCAACAAGAAAAAAAGGCAGCCCGGGGACGGCCTGTTAGACGTGCTAGCTTTATATAAGCCGGGGGCAGTAGTGTGGTATCCGGGGTGGGGACTGCAGCGGCGGCCGCTCCAGGCTCCAGGCTGCGCTGCCTCCACGACACAGGGGCCGGACGTCAACACGGCGTACAGACGCGCGGCGCTCTGATTGGTTCACGTGTCGGAGCGTCTCAGCCAATCAGACGCAGACGCGTAATTCCGTCGTTAATGGTTAAATTTAAAGGGCATACAGTTTGTTCCCACAGGACCACAGAGATCCTCTGAGTTCATATCTAATACAGGGATTCTTGATTAAAACAATATTTAAAATCTACGTCAGAAGCTCCCTTTCTTGAGGTGGCTCTATGTATTGCTTCCTTGTCATCCACTGTACAGTCTAGTCTTATGTTATTTTCAATCAGGCAATGTATTTTGATAAACATATCACATCATTAACACACACGTTTCTTCCATCTGAGAGATATGCCAATTTCACATTCTTCACAATGTCTTCCTGTTAAGTTTATGATTTATTTTAAGGTTCTTGTTTTTATATACAGAGCCCTTTATTGTCAGACTATGTATATTTCCGAGCTGCTCCAACCTTACATTCCCAATTGGTCACTTAGGTCCTCTGAACAGGGCTTATTGGTTGTGCCCTGCACTCATCTGTAAACAAAAGATGATCGTGCTTTTGAAGTGGTGGCTCCAACACTGTGGAATTCCCTTCCCATGGGCTTGCATTACGCAGCTTCTGTTGATACATTTAAAAAACAATTGAAAATGTATTCAAACTGGCCTTTGACTCACCTAAAAATATGTCATTGAGATGTGTTGTTGCTTATGTTTGCTGTTTAATCATTTACTGTTTTTTATGGTTTGATGTTTTGATTTTATTTGTTTAGTACTTTGTGGCCTTGCTATGTTAAGGGTGCTATATTAAATACACTTTACTACTTACTTGTTGCTTCTTATTGTATATGATGACAAAGGACTGACAATCTGTTCATACTTTGTATATATTGAGGAGACTCACTGCAAAGCTGTTTTTGCTGTTAAGCTCCAGAAATGTTTTGTGGACTACAAAACTTTCCATCAACAAGGGGGCGAGAATAAACTGACTGAATTATCATTTTTGTCTGAACCTCTCCTTTACGACACTGGGACCAGAGAATGTGTGGTGTTTTTTCTTTACAGACTATTTAAAATTGCAGTTTGATGAAAGTCAGTTGTCAAATCAATCATCCAAAGTTCTTTCAACATGACAAATATTAATAATCTGCAGCACAATCAAGCCAAGTACTTCTCTCCATACATACTTTAATGACAAACTACAAGTAAATGAAACTTGTTGAGAGTTACAAATGTTAAAAACATGAGACACAAACTATGAAATGAGTAAAGATGAATAGATTGTACTTGCTAAAAATAAAGGGGGGGTTCGGAGTTAAGGTTACATTCACCTTTGCAGGCACACCTGCCACTTCCTACTAGTGCAAAGAATTAATTCTGCTAAACAAAACGCCATACATCTTTTTGTTGCATGTTTGCATTAAGACTCCATTATTGCATGCCTTCAGTGGCCATGTGAGGTATACAAATACACTGTTCTGACAGTTACATACTGTACATCTAACATGATGCCGGCGTTCCCACGATGCTCAGAAAATAGAAACAAACAACCCATGAAAAAAAAGCACAATTCATGTATATGCTAGAATCGGAATCAGGAAGCTTTTCTCGCAGTACATTACACAGGCCAGGTATTTTTTCCAGCCAATCATGTTACATAATCACATTTTATAGGAGAGGGAAAGCAGTAAACCAAAAAAACAGTAAATACAAAAATACAGTAACCCTGATAACATATGACCTACACCTCATTTTTTTAACAATTGACTTTAGCTTTAATCCAACAGATCCTTGAGGGTTAATCTGATAATAAACTGCTTTACTGCATAAAGAAAAATCCCCTAAAACCATGTTTAACTTTGCATTTTTTTGTGTAACATTTCATTAATCGATCACACATTTATTCGAACGCTGCATCAGGAATTTATAATGTAGAACAAGAAACGGAGTTGTTGCTGTTGTTTGCTCCATGTGGAGTTTCCAAACTTAAAAAGGGGCAACGTGTAAGATATGGCCACCTGTTGCGTGTCGCTACAAACAAATAGGGGGCAGTATATCACTAGAGAACATCTCGCAGTGGGATCACACAAGCCGGTACGCCTGTCAACATGTTGACTTTAATATCCACGTTAATCAATAGCGATTACTATATTATCACCTCTGCCAAGG
This sequence comes from Pagrus major, assembly GCF_040436345.1. Classification (NCBI taxonomy): domain Eukaryota; kingdom Metazoa; phylum Chordata; class Actinopteri; order Spariformes; family Sparidae; genus Pagrus; species Pagrus major. Next base: position 19,093,404 of record NC_133222.1, on the reverse strand, counting down.
AGGTCATGTTTTCACCTGTGTCTGTTTGTTTGTTGGTTTGTCAGCGGGATTACACAAAAACTACTGAATGAATTTCCATGAAACTTGGTTGGAGGATGAATGTCAGCACAGAATAGACCCCACTGACTTTTGGTGTGAATCCAGATACAGGGACAGATCCATGATTTTTTTTCTCCCTTCCTTTAAAGGTGCACTATGTAGTTTTGGGATAGAAGTTTTAATCAGAAGAGAAAGATCTTAATTGACAGATTTTTTATGCCTAAACAAACAAGCTTTATTCTGTGTCATGACTGAATAAACTTCATAAACAAACTGACCTTAAAGGAGAACTCAACTTCATACTGTTTTACTTTGTTTTGTTTGGCGAACCCTGCCACCTTTCTAGCTTCAAACAGTGTTGTATTTTAGTTTAGTAAGGAAAATAGAAGTAAGAGAATTTCCTTTCTTGAGATTTTGTGACTTTATTTTGTTTATTTATTAGATTTAAAAAGCTAAGAGCGCTCGTGAGAAGTAGAAAATAAGAACTAGACTATCAGACTACTGCCTCTTGTGGTACAGAGTGGTATTACTAGACAGGACAGGCCGGGGCTAGCTGGTTAGCACACTAACTTCCGTAGATATTTCTGCAACACAGTACGTAGACGTCTTTGAAATAACGTGGACATTGATATTATTTCACATACCTATGATAATGTTTGTTCCCTTTTTTTAACGTTTTGAACTAAAATTCCAGCCATATCTTACAAATTGCCCCTTTAAACATCTTTATAAAAAGGGAGTGTTCAGGCCACAAACAGAAAACATAAACTTTGTCACACACTCTACCATTTTTATCCTCACAGGACAGATAACAAAAATGTCAAGTATATCTAGATAACAGTTATATACCCATCGGTGTCTGAATGAGCTTTCAAGTGATCTAATGACTATTTGACATGAAGAAACGAAGAACATCAAGAATACCACTTAGATTCTACATTATAGTAAGACGCTCACCAGTTTCCAGTCAAACACATTTGTTTATATGCGAGTGTAAATATGTGAATCTCAGAAGGGTAACTGACGTAGTGCTTATTTTTAAGTTTGTTTGGCTCTAAAATATGGATAAAATATTCAAGAATAACTTTAATTTTCTCAAGGCACAGCATACTGAAGGTATGCAGGTCAAAGCAAATTAGGTGAGCCAACAAAACTCTTTGGAGTTTGTGTCGATGGCTTTGAGCTGAGCCCAGTGCATAGAATCAGGCCACCTCACAGCCCGGTCAGATCCACTTCTGGAACGTTCTGCCTCAGTTTCTGTGTCTGCTGGAGGATTAGAGGAAGGAGAACAGAGGAGGCCGGAGCAGGCTGGAGAGGAGTCATCAGGCAGGATTTTCCTTTGGGAAGGAAGACACAGAAAACATGACTCCGAACCAACAACCACAGCTGCAGGTGAAGCTTCACTGGGTCTTTTCAGCACTTCACATCAGTGAGTGTCTGATGTGTCAGATTCAAGCAAATCTCAGAAGGGCTGCTGGGTCTTTAACTCGGAGTAAATCAGTCCCTCTGCTGAAATGGCGTCCCCGAGCCCTACTGTCCGAAGTGGCTGTTTGCAGACCAGCACCGGCGTCATGTGGAAGGTGACGTTTCCTCGCTGCCACACAGTGACCGGGTCTGCTGGGTTCAGGGACAGCTTCTCTCTCGGCTCAGAGTGTGAGCTGTGAAAATTCAGCGGGGCTTTGAGCTCCACTTTGCTAACGTCAACAGACTGGAGGCCACAGGACTGACTACTGGCCACTCGCGCTCCAGCCATCACCGCCGCCGCCTGGTTCCCCCAGTATCCATCCACCGTGGCCAGGATGTGGTAGGCTAGCGTGTGGAAGTGAATGCGAGTCAGGTCCGCCTCTGATGACGGGTCGCTGCGGCCGTGCTGCTCCAGGATCCAGAGGAGGATGTCGCTGACCCGGCCCATGTCTGGAATACCTTTCCAGGTAGCCATGTCTGAGTGAGGCCCCTCGCCAGCCTGAGAGAGGAAGAGTAGCTCCTGCTCGTTCAGCCCAATGGAGCTGACAATGGGCATAACCTGCTAACAGGAAACAGAGAAAAAAACTTTAATTAAATACACAGAACTCTTTGGGGATTTGTGGGTTTTGAGCACACTCATCTTTTCTCTGTGAAGAACTCTGAAGTTCACAACATGAAAAGTCTCTCTCAAGACGGTTTTCGACATATACCTCCTGCATGATGCTGTTCATGTAGTCTTTGTCGGTCATGCTTGCCAGCTCCAGGTGGATGGGAACATCTTTACGGATGTCAGATATGGCAGACACGGCCTGCAGCGCAGAAGGAAGTACAAGATATTAGATAAACTATCCTACAATGTTAACATTTTGAGTTGTGAATACTATGAATAAAACATTTCTTTGTGAATAGCATGGACATGAAAGCAATCCAGTAGTTTTAAGTACTCGAAATTCAAGAATCAGCTAAAATCAAAGTAGTTTTTGTACATTACTGCAAATCATTTTCCAAAGGAAAATCATTGTTTTTTCAATAAATGAGTGTTTTTGATGAAAGAGATGAGTGATCCATCACATTTACTTTTCACACATGAAGAGACTAAAAGTGGACAATGTTTGCCGCAATAAAGCTATTCAAGTTCAATATATTGGAAGATAAACGATCTCACTTTTATGAAGAGGAAATGCAAAGTGTTATCATTCAGTTTACCACTTACAGCTACTGTAATAAAAAATGCTTCTACAAAACAAGACAAAGGTCATTTCATGAGGTAATCGAATGGAGCAGCCACAGTGAATTGCTGGATCAAGTGCTGCAGGTTGCTCACAGAATGATGGAAAAGTCAGATAACTGCCTGACCTCTTTATTCAAAATACAACAGTTTGTTTTGCTGCTACCAGAATCCTGTGACCTGCAGTATTAAAACCACATTTGCTGTTACCATCAGTATCTACAGGTGTCACAAAATCAACCAGGACTAAATTCTGAAGGATTACAACTTTGAGTATATATGATTTGCAGTAAATGAGCAAAAACATGCTAATTCAGTGCAGCTTTTCATCACTGACCTCCTTCAGTCGCTCCTCCCACAGCTGCCTGCCCTGACCCTCCATCATGTGGAGCCCCGACAGGACCACCAGGTCCGGCTCAAACTCGTCCAGACTCGCCACGAACGTCTCCAGCGAGCTCATCGCCCCATTAGACACATCGTGAGAGAAGATGAAGCGGTTGGCTTGAGGCGCCTGAATTGAACCCCACTGTTCACCTGGAGGCAGAGACCAAACACAACTGTTGTGTTAAACATCCTCATAGACTGAAGGAATTTTGTTAAGTGTTCTTCTCTTTACCTGCTTTGTACTCCAGGATGAGGTGGTATTCATCCGTCTCCTGGAGAGACTCCGGGGGAACAACTATCTGCTCATCTAGCATCTCATGAAGTTTAGGACCAACTGGCCCACATAACAAGACCTGTGTTAGAAAACATATTCACAGTCAACACTAAACACTTCATCCTGAACATCTGGTAGATATTTCTTCAGAAGGGGCTGTCCTGTAGTAGAATAATGGCATTTTTAGGAATTGTTTATTAGGAGTGTCACAATTCTCCACATCCATGAGTGGATTTGACTTTCAATTTAAGGTCACAATTGAATTGAATTTTCTTTTTAGCACTGACGGCTTTGCTAATGTTAGACTCATTCCTGGATTTGTAAAGATCAACAGATAACTGTTTTTTACATTTTCAAATCCTTTTATAGGGCTAGTTTACAGCATCTTGACTTTATCCTGGTTGGTTTTATGCAGGTAAAGGTTAACCAAAATTAATCAATCCAGGAATATAGTTATAAAATAGAGTTATAACATACTAGCTCCAGTGATTTAACCATACACAACGAAAACCAGAAAGTCAGTTTGTTATAAAGTTCGGTTAAAATTCTGTTATTCCAGCTTCTGAGAAGTGAAACTTTTCTGTTTTTTTTACTCCATTTTCGACAGTAAACAATTTTCACCTCTTTCTTTTATAGACCAAAAAACTACTCGATTCATCAAGAAAGTAATCAAAAGATTAAGCGTAAAAAAAAAAAACAATTGTCAGTCGCAGCCCTGCTGACCAGCTTGAATCAAAATGTGTATTTAAATGGCTCAGACAAGTCATAAAGAGCTCATTCATTTAACTTGAGTATCAGAGTTTTAAACAGAAGTATAAATATGCTACTGTACCATCAGGTCAGGGTAGGTGGCGAGCTTCTGGCCAATAAGGGCAGCGTTCCCTCCCACATAAAGCTGAAAGAAGACAACAGTAAAGTTTAGTGGAAGGAAGCTCATTTAAAAAATGAAAAACAACAACCAAGAGTGTGTAGTAAGGTAGCCTTGCCTTCGCACCGGGGTACTCTGCTGCAGCACGTGCAATCCTCTGAAAGACCTCCTCGTCGCTGAAGAAGCGCTCGGCAGCGGCTCCGCGCCCCATGTAGTGGATGAAGGCTTCCTTCAAGTCCTCTTTGGAGTGCAACACTTCGTGATCCAGGCCGGCGCCGGGGTCTACAGCCAGAGCCTGCAGCAGCCCCACTCCTGTGACGACCACGTCGACGCAGGCGTTCACCCTGAACAAGGGAGGAGATCGAGACAGGTTTGGAGAACTCCAATAATCCTGCTGACGTACGCACTTTTTAAAAAGGTCTGCTGGCAGCATTAACTGTTCAGTTATGTCTTGTGATCTTGTAAAACATCCTGAATGGGTCCACCAGTCCTCTCCAGCTCCCTCTTATAATGTACCACACCCATGTATTTTGTTTAACTTACATTACTGAAGATAAAGGAGCCCTTACTGCAATTTCACTGTGACCTCACAGATCAGTTCTACCCTTTTTCCACTTAAACCTGCTAAGATCTGGCTTCTGTGTGCAATTAAACACTGTTTCTAATCAAGTCTTTCCCCTTTGCACTGGTAGAAACAATCTTTCCACCCCTCTGGTCGGCAGTCCTTACAGTCCAGCCAATCATCACCTTCCACCTCTGATCCAGCATGTTGGCTTGTATAGGCAGTAACTTAATGCACTCTGGCACAAGCGACTGAGCTGGGACAGGCTCATGATCACATATTCCTTTACACTCACAGAGCTGACTACAGCTCAACATGCCACAGTGTACAGTACAGTGACCCCAGGTGACAGAAAGACATGCATCTCTATCTTACAGTAACAGCGACACAGTTCAGCTCTCTGACTCACCCGACCGCCACTTTGCTCCACTGCCGGGTCGGCAGAGTGATCAGAGTCTCCCAGGCAGCGGAGATCACCTGCTCCACGCTGTTCTGGCTGTTCGGGCTGTTCTGAGATGATGACTGAACGTTTGGCAGGCTGACGTACTGCAGAATCTGCTCTGGCAGCTCCGGGCTGCCATAATACAGATAGCCAACAGCTAATGCCAGCAGGGCTGCTACTGAAGCCTTCCTCCACATGATGCTCCCACACACTCCTGCAACAAAGAAAACCAGTCAGTTCTCTCTCATATCAACCATCAGCGTTAGAAAGTGATCAACTGATCGACAAGTAATCGAAGAAGTAACAGAGCGGTGGAGTGAAAGAAAATGAATCAGCAACTTTTCTGATCATCGCCCAAGAATATGAAGTAAAAAATTCCAAACATTCCATCGTTACAGTTGACAATTGGCTTCCTTTCCCACATCTTGCATCATAGTAAATCAAATATTTATTGTTGACTGTCGGTCAAAAAGGCATTTGATGATATCACCTTGTGTCCTAGTTTATGGAGGACATTTATTCAAGAAAATAGTCTGCAGATCAATCGATAATGAAAATCAAAATTAGTTGCAGCCTTAGACTGAATTACAAGAAAGTGATAAACAGAGTTGGTAAGCCACCAAGACCGTACAAGGTTAAACTTAATTAATCCAACAATAATTTTCTTGATGATTATATGGTCTATAAAACAGCAGACAACAGTGAAAAATGGCATGGCTTATTTTCATTAAGGATCAATCTGGCAATAAACAACAATTTTATTGATTGTTCGCTAAATCAAATAATGGCAAAAATTGTGAAAAATGCTCATCACAATTTCCCAGAGCTCAAAGTGAAATCTTAATATTGCTTCTTTTGTCCAAAAACCAAATACTCCTCATTCACTGTCATAAAGACAAAGGAAAGCAGCAAATCCTCACATTTAAAGGTGCACTACGTAGTTTTGGAAAAGAAATCCAAACTCAGACAGTTAATCAGTCATGAGAATCTATCAGGGAACATGGTTCACTTCTCTCTTTCTCTTTCTGTGCTATATAAATGAACATGACTTCACATTATTATATAATTCATTTTCTTTTGATCGACTCATCGATACAGCCAAAACCAATTTTTAAAAAAAATCTACTTCAATGTCTGACCTGGAAAAGCAGCAAACTTGAAATGTTTGGCATCTTTGCTTGAAAAATGACCTATACGATTAGTTGATTATCAAACGAGATGTCGATTTTCTTGAACCACTTATTGACTGACTGATTGCTGTGGCTCTACATGGCACATTATGTAGAAATGAGGAGGCTGCTATAAAGTCAATCATGATACTGCTCATGATCAACCAAAATTAATGGATGAGGAGGAGACGATGCATGCATCTTCTTTTAGCACAATATCATTGTAAGCTAATTGTTTATACCAACATTTATATCATGAAGTTGTTCAGTTAATTGCACATAAACATGCATATCATTAAGTTTATCATGTTAACTGTACATATCAACATGTATGAAGTTAAATCTAAACATCAGCCCTCCTTGCAGATATTTCACTTATACTGTCTTTCACTCACTTAGTGAGCTCAGCATTTACTCTTGGATGACAGTGCAGGTTCAAAACTTAGTCTCCATGTCCTCTAATACTCCCCAGGAGCGCTGGGATAACCATAATATGTGTCGCTGCCCTTTAAGCTGCAGCTATGCACTTTATGGTCCAGTTTGCAGGGGTTAAGTTACCGCTAACGTGGACATACATCATTTGTTAGCTAACATGCTAACGGCAGCAGACAGGATGTATGTGTGGCTACAGTCTATTAAAGCTAATCTGACAGTAGCAAGTAGCTTGTAGCTCGGATTAGCAAGCAATCTAATTTAAGGGGAGATCCTTCAGTCAGCCGAAGACTTTCTGTAAACATCTGAACAAGAGCTTTGGTTCAAACCGAAGTAGCTTCATAGTTGTTAGCGGAACGTACCGATAATGTGCAGGCTTCAAGTTAGTAGTTCAGGAAGAGGATCCTGTTTCCTGGTGAATCACAGACGGAGCATTCAGCCCGCTGATCACTGCCGGTGGAGGGAGAAGTAATTGAGGAAGTCAGAGTCGGTCATTGAAGGAGCAATGATTGGGAGAGACAGCAGCCCGAGGCGACACCGCCAGCACACACACACACATACACACACACACACACACACACACATACATACACATACACGTACACACACGTAACAGCAGCAGAGCGGCGACGGCTTCCGGTTACCGTTCTGCGCATGCGCTGCTAGAGCGTACATTCATGGTACAGTGTGAGGAACAGAGGGTTCTCACACACACACACACACACACACACACACACACACACACACACACACACACACGAGTCTAACTCCTGAAATCACTTAAAAAACTGGAGCTGCTTGTATTGTTGGAGGCTTCTACTTATTCAGAAACACATGTGCTTTTAACATTGGGATTCCTGGGGACCAAAAATATTCACAAAACACAAAATAAAAATTCAGATATGTCACAGAATAAACAAAATGAGACACTAAAATATCCCAATATCCCTAACTAATTTGTATTATTGTATATATATGACATACTCAATACTCTTTTGAGGGCCTTTAGCATGGCTGGATTCATTATCTGGGGGCCCAGGGGGCAAATAGTTGCTGTAGGGCCCCTTTAGACCTTTTGTTTAGTTATTTTTATTATTTTTGAGGCACCTTTTGTGCCTTTATGTGACAGAATAGCTTGGGAGTTAATGGGGGGGGGGGGGGTGACACAGCCTTGGTACATGGGGCATGCTCTACCAACTGAGCTATTGGGGCACACCAATGTAAACGCCAACACTCCCCTGGTAGTCCAGCTAGCTGCACAGCAACTGAACTAACAAGCTACGAGAAGCTAAAACCATGGATGCATGATCAGAATGCAGTTAGCCACAGTTAGCATTTACTGAGGGGACATGCTGCCTTTATTTGTTGGGAGCATAATTTCAACAGATGTCTAATTCTTACATATTGTACCTTTTAGTAGCCTCCCACTACTAATAATGTAAGCGAGTAAATGATAGAGAACATGATCAGTTTACTCCTCATTAAGAATACCACTCAGCTTGTTTTAAGAGATGAATTATACAGTGTGTTGCATAATATCTCTGGAGGGAACATTCCAGCACATATTACAAAGTCAGCTTAGGAGAGTAAAAGATGTTCAAGGCAATAGAAGGAAGTTCAAGGAAGAAAATTTAGGATTTTTGATCTTATCCCATTGTTGGGACCAAAAGTGAGCATATCTCTGCCTCTGCTACACTGTTTTTGACCACTGATTTTTAAGCAAGTAGCCCAGGTTTATGGAAGTGCGGTACTAAACTGCTGGAGTAGCTGGATCGACTTTTTACACAAATCTAGTATTCAAATAAGTTGCGCTCATCTGGTGAGACAGAATACAATGAAACATTACCCTCTGTAGGTCTGGGGGATTTTAAATCTTTAAGGCCTGGTGCTAATTCGTTTGTAATTAGCACCAGGCCTATAATTACTGTATTATTCAAGTGAGTAGTCTAGACTTTGATCACTACTAAACTACTTCTGCAATAAGTGCACTACTTCACACAGCAACCCGAAAAAATACTTTTCTGTCTTAATTTTGTTCCTTTATCCTGAAGGAACAGGTCCAACCATGTCTTGAAATTAGCCCAACCAGAGGCCATTTGTAGCCACTTTAAACCACAAACAAATAACATAATTGAAGACTCAGCTGCCTTCTTCCTGCCTTTTCTCCCTCAGGCAAATATGCGTGTCTGCTCTGCTTGTTGCTGCTTGTAAACTATTTTGCTGGAGGCTGAGGTGTGGTGGATGTAGAGGAAACTGACACCCTCTACACCTACAAACTAAATGTAGAAATACATCTGAAATGTCACGTACTGAAATTACCACCTAATATTAACAATAATTTAAACAAGACGGTTCCAGTCTGAAAAATCGTTTTCCAGAGAAGCCAAGTATTTACAGATATCCTCAAAAGACTTTTTCTTGAACACTAAATTGATGCTGATGAGTACTTTTGAATGTTTTGATCAAAACTCACAACTTTTCTGCGCAGTAATCTTAAGAGACTTTTGCTACAAATTCAATTCTGCACAACTTTTTCTTCTTCTGCATAGTATTTATGTCAAGGAGGAGAGTGAGGCTTTGTGAGAGACTTACACATACTGCAAGGAATTCAGTATAAGTTTGGGGAATAAAACCCACAGAATTTGTTCCCTTTTTTCGAAGTGCATGATGTATTTGAATCTGTCTCGCTGTGTTCACCTACTGTTGGTGCAATGGTGGAAAGTAACTAAGTACATTTACTCACATACTGAACATAAATAAAAATTTCGAGGTACTTTACTGAAGCTTTTATTTTATGAAATGTGGTAAATGATTTATGTGCAGTGACAATGCAGGACTTTTACTCAGAGTTTGAGTATTTTCACTGTACGGTATTAGTACTTTTATTTAAGTAACAGATCAGAATACTTTTTAAACTACTTTGCAGGTTTAAGAGCCGGATGTGTTTTCTCTGAGTGATAAGATCCTACATGAACATCATTTTCTCTCAAAGTTTTGGTTATTTTACATGAGCGATTTCTTTCTGTGCTGTTTTGTCTCTCACTGGTTTTAAGTGCTGTGGTCTCCTTTCAGAAACAAGACGATCAAGCAACTTTTCAATCAAAATCTGATGGTAGTTGGTGGATTGTTTTGTCACTGTTGAACAAGTGTGATCAAACCACCTCATGATAAAGAACAACAGCTGAGTTTTGTCTGTTCAATTCACAATTGATTGTTGCTTATTTAGTCGTGCATTTAATGTCACAGAGGAACATTTTAAATCCAGTTGTTGTCTTAAAGGTTATTTATGAACACATCACATATTTTGCAAGGACAAAGCTGTCAAAACATAACCTTTAGTTTCAGAAAGAAGAATGTTGATCATCTTGTTTGTCGGCTCCGCTTTAAATAGAGAATCCACACAGGATGAGTCATCGCTGATTCTTTATGATAATTTTAATATAAACAAGACGATACAAAACTTCAAAAACATTAGTTTACAGTGAAAACACTTGCTTCAACATATCATAGCCTTAGCACCAGTATTCGGCCGATGGCTTGATTGTGTTTGACCTCATTCAAACTCTGTAAATGTCTGTAATAAAATGTCAGTTCTGCTTCTATCAGGTCTGTAGCAACAATGACACAAATATAAACAAGAATACCTTTAAAAAACTAAACCCCATCCACCTTGGATTTCAACTCATCCTCTACACTCCCACATGGCTCTGTTATCCTAAATATTTAACTAAGCTACAGTGTTGCGAAAATGGATAAAAGACAAGTTTGTATGTGCCCAAAATCTTCATTAAAAACAGTTTGTATGTTACTTAAACTAACATCCGTCTTCACGATTAAAAACACAGAAAGAAACTGAGAGACTACCTCTGAAAACAGATCCAAGTTTCGTGATGACTTTTACCCTCAATATCAGATTCTCAAAGGGCTGAACATCACAATAAGAGGAGTATCGAAACAAAGAAAGCCTTGGTTTCACATTTAAATCCCACTGGGGCCGCTGATTTGCGACAAAAGCATCACCCAAGTGACCTAGTTATGGCTGTTTTCTTCTGTGATCTCCTGTATGCTTTCATTCATCGTTCTTGGTGTCATTACATATTTGACTGGACTGCATATTCTACTTTAAAACATTAAATCTTACTAACTATCATTTCAGGCCTCTATAGAAGATGCAGGCTCGGTGAGAATAGGGGCAGTGAAGCTGACCCGAATGTCGCGGGGGTAAAACCCCTGAAGAACCCCATCCACGACAATATCTGGGAGACCTGCAAGACAGAGTTCAGACTTAATACTGTGAGGACATGTTAGTCATGCTTTTAAATTAAAAATCTGATGTTTCTCAAAATGTTCCAGAATATATTTGACTCTTTTGCAAAAGCCTGTACGTGCTGTTCTCTCCCACCTGAGGTGCAGTCAGAGATATACGGATCCTGGAAAAATCCAAAGACTCGCTGATGTGGTAATTGATAACTGAAGAAACAAAAGGTGAAATGTGACAAATTATTCTTATGCAACGGTAAAAAAAAAATCTCTTACATGCTTATTCTGGTGTGAATGTGCCAGATGCAAGCCCGAACAGAGTTGATCCAGGGCCCTGAGCCGAGGGGTGGCCCTTGGGAGCAACTTACACGATGTTCTCAGCATTGTGTCATTTCATGTGCGTAAACTGATTCCCATAACTCTAACAGGACAAGATGTACAGCCAGAAGAAGTCACGACGTATGGGGGCCTGGATGTGGTATGTGAGTGTCAGTTTGCATAAAAAATAATACCTGCAAGTGTTTTGACACATGTTTGCTCCTTACAGTGATTTGATTATAGTTTGTTTTCGCTCCTCTTTGGGTTTGAATCCCTGTTTATAATGAAACCTGCAGGACTTCAACTAAATCAAACATTCATCAAGGTCAGAAAGTTGGGACACTAAAAACAGAATGAAATCGTGTTCCTGAGCCCATTTAGTAATATCCTTTATATAATCATGTGGGGAACCTTGCTTCATCCTTGCTTGTGAAAGCCTTTGGAGGAAGCTCTGGCTTTTCATACCCAATCATGACACTATCACCTGTTACCAATGAACCTGTTTACCTGTGAAATGATCCAAACAGGAGTTTCTGGAGCATTCAACAACTTTCTCAGTCTTTTGTTGCTCCTGTACCAACTTGTTAGAAACGTGTTGCTGGTAGCAAATTCAAAATGAGCAGATATTTACAAAAATAAATGAAGTAGATGAGGTAAACTGATAAATATGCTGTTTTTGTACTGTTTTCAATTGAGTATATGTCAAAGCCCAACCTGAACTCGACAGGCGCTCTGTTTTTTAATGTCCAAACCTGACGTAAGCCAGATAATGTAAGCTTAATGAATGTTTGCCACCTGAAAAGTAACAAATACCCTCTGCGTTGCATTCAAAGTGTTGTCATGTAAAATAACAAGCCCAAGCACTTCGTATAACGGACTCTGATGAAGACATAATAGTGTCATGTGCTGTTGTAAAAAGGCTGGAACGTTTTTCAGACTGACTTGAAGGGCTTGATGTGAATTCTCCTAGAGCAATAACTCTGACCAAGAAAAATTTGGGTACAGAAGTTGCTGAGTTGAAACATGGCAGATGAAAGTTAACACTGGGTTGATGGTAAGAGACTTTTACCAAAGTCATGTTTTGTATAGCCATTGTATTGTTTCCTTTGCTCTTCCTTGTCACTCAAACACTTAAAGCAGCTGATAACGTGATGTTTACTTCTTTGTGGCGTCCATGTTGCTCCCACATTCTGACATGACACACGAACATGCCGAAGTCGGAATAACAACTTCCCAACTCAGGAAATAAGGACCATCCTAGAATCCGTGAATGCAGCATCACTTTGCACAATTACACCTGACTCAGCTGCATTTTGTTGGAAGATGCACGGAGAACCCTGTTTCTTATAGACTTGTCAGTTTAGCTCAGTGTTTTCACACCCTGCCCTGCTTGTTTGTTGTTGTGTCCCTACTCGAACACACCTGATTCAAATGAAGCTAAATGATGTGCGGGAGCAGGGAAACATCAAAAACCTGCAGGACAGGAGGCTCCCAGGAAAAAGATTGAAAAACACTGATTTGGCATATTTTAACAACATATTTTCACTAAATGAACTTGAAAGCACCGTGTCAACAGAAGCAGCCAACCCAGCCTGGTGGGTTCAATCAGGTATCCATGCTCTACACAGACACAGCACATATTCTGTACTGCATGTATACAGAAAAATGGGAATCACTAGTTAAGATCTTACCTGTAATCCTGACTGTCCAATTCATCAAGGGATCTGAAATTAGAGCACATAACTATTACACATTTCCTGCAAGGACACTGTTTGTTTCTGTTTTGAAAGTTACTATATATATATGTATATGTGTATATATATATATATATATATATATATATATATATATACATATATATATATATATATGGGGATTATATATATATATATATATGTATATATATATATATATATATGGATTATATATATATATATATCTATATATCTATATATATATCTATATATATATACATACATATATATATATATACATGTATATAATCCAAAGTTCAATGCAGACAAAAAACAAATAAGGTCTGGATTGATCTGTTTCATATGTGTACATTTGTCCTTGATCATTAGCTGCATTTTTATTATATTGCTGCATTGCTCCCAATCCAAAAATAGAGGCGCTAAATATAGCAACATGTCCGACATCTCTGGGTGCAGTCAGAGGAGCCTGGACTGAAGGACTTACTCCGTGCTGCTGATCTTGTTCCCTGTGTGAAAGTGTTTCAGGTGGAGGAAGTCGAGCAGCACCTGAGGCACGTCTTCATTCTGATAGATGATCTCCTGGCCAATGAGAGAACAATACAACTTGTAAAAATTAACTTTGGTTAAAGTAATTTCAAGACTGAGCGTTTATGAATGAGTCTTTTGTCTTGTAGCTTTGGTCTTAGGTCAGGTTTTGGGGCATTTTTTTTGCCTTTATTGGGCAGCAGAGGCAGAGAAGAGGGCATGATGAGATGCAAATGTCGCCGGCTAAAACCAAACCAGTGACATTGCGGTGGCCGTGCAGCATGCTTCGTTAACCATTCGGCTACCAATGCATTTTATCTACTTCTTATTTGTCTTATTCCTGGAAAGCAGTTCTCAACTTCTGTTTCATATAAATGAAGTTTGGTTGGTTGTTTATCTAAGTCAAAAGATCTGTCGCACACAAAAGGAACAGAGGCTTGCTGCTGAAGGATATCTGCTGTAAAGACGAGAGCTGAGTGCCTAAAGAAGTGCCCACCTCACTGTGTGTACACCTGGATGTGTTACCTGGATGTAGTCTTCCAGCTCCTGCCTCCTCTGCTCCATAGGTTTGGTCCTCAAATGAGGGTTCCTTTTGCTGGGGAAGTCTGGGGTCTGGATGATCTTCCGGAGCTGCAGGTAACACAAGATACAACGTGAACCTTCAAATCCACTGTGATAGCCGGCCACAACAGCATACAACACATAAAGTAACTCAAATTAGGGACCCTGTGGACTTTCTGATGACCAGTAATGCCATGTTTTGTAATAGTGCTTAAAAGGGACATCGGAATATGTTAAAACTAAAACATTAAAATATTTTTAAATTGCATTTGAAAGACAGTGAAAGTGCTTTGTAGACAAGTAAAATCATAAAAAATCTGTCTTCTGGCACACTGGAAGCCGATGCAGTGATTTAAGGACCACTATAATGTGCTCCACCTTCTTGGTGTTAGTGAGGACTTAGTGTTAGTAAGTGTGCGCCAATAATGTACCAAGTAACAACAAAAGACGGGAAGAATAAGAGCTAGCCAGCAATGCACAACTCAAAATATTTGAAATATTTGATATTGTGTGTATAATATCCTTATATGTATCTATGTAACTGTGCAGTTTATCTTCCCTGTAAATAGAATTGTTTTCTTTTTCATTTCGCCCTTTAGTGCTACTTTTTATATACACTTTGTTCTGTTTCATTGTTTTATCCTAATATAAGTTAAAATATTTGAATATCTGTTCACACATTACTGTGTGTGTAACATGGAGGGGGTAGTAACTGCATTTCATTGTGTGTTTCCAAAACATCATGGTTATTGCAAAATGGATCATAAATGCAAGTGAAGCTTCCTTGTAATGTAAAATAGTTTTATCCTATGCTGAGAAGATATTATATATTTTAATTGTATATAATTGTAGGGCTAGATACAGTACAGAGTCATTCAGTCACACATACTTTTCTGTGGAGAGTCTGGAACTCGCTGCTTCTTCTGAGCACAAAATGTTTCCTCTCGTTAAACAAGATTTCAACTCTGAAAAGCTGCAAACAAAAGAAAGAAGAAGGAGAATTATTACCATTTAGTAAATGTAATGTTTTGTGTGTCAGTGTGGCTCTGCAACTGTCGTGTTCATTTTTCACCTTTATCATCCAGCACATTTAAAACATCATCCTATCAAGCACAGACAAAAATTCGACAACAATCAAATATATCAGGTTTAGATGATTAGAAATATAACACATGATACAAAAAGCTAGTTTTTGTGTTCAACTAACAGCTTTAACTAATAACATTAAATCTAAGACACCATGTTTTGGTGGGTTATTCCTCAGATGCTCTCATCTCTCCACCAGGAGGAGGCACAGAGCTTCAGATTTCATTCTCAAGAACTACAGCAGGATGGTCTGTTTACTCCGACTGTAGCACACAGATGAACATTAAATATAATAATTCAGATATTATTTATAATGTTGCTGTTACTGTATGTACTAGAAGCAAATCTCTGCTTTATACACTTCTACAATGAAGTCTGGGATTTTGAACTTACTGAGCTGAGATCTTGATGATAAAGTGTAAAACACAAGTTTCTGTCAGTGTTTTACTAATAAATATGATGCTTGTGGATCAATATTACTGCAGCATTTGTGCTGGATGTTGAAACTTCATGTTTGAGCTCAGTTTAACTACTTTATATACTGTTGTTAGTTTAATTTTCAGCAATGCTTCATATTCTATAAGATCACCATGTGTTTGGAGGGTCGCTGCCTGAAAAGTTATTTATTCATGCTAATCCAAGAGAGTTTTTAAATAGTTTATTTAGAGAATTCAGTTAATAATATAAAATAATAATAGTAAACTGCAAAGTAGGAGTCGACCGATATGGCTTTTTCAGGGCCGATATCGATTATGAGAAATCAAGGAGACTGAAAACCGATATTTGGGACAGATATTCATTTACATCAAAAATGAAACTCTTTGTGTCAAAATTTCAAACCACCAGTGATGAAATAAACCAAAGTATAATTTACTCAAGTACTGTTCTTAAGTACAATTTTGAGGTACTTTACTTGAGTATTCCAATTATTTTACTACTTTATACTTCTGTCCTTTACATTTATTTGATAAATTAAGTTACTAGTTACTTTGCAGATTCAGATTATTCAGGGTTTATAGTTACCAATCAGATATTGTTGTAGACGGGACATTGAGTGAGAGGATGCTGCATCAGAGCCAAAGTAGCTCATTTGTAAATTAGTTTATTTTATCTTCAATCTACCCCTACAGCAAAGTAACTAAAGCTGTCATATAACTGTAGTGGAGAAAAAAAGTACAATATTTTTTTCTAAGACGTAGTGGAGTAGAAATACAAAGTTGAATAAAATGGAAGTACTCAAGTGAAGTACAAGTATCTCGATGTTGTAAAAAGAAATTTTTTTAAAATGAAATCTTAAGTAAATGAATGAATGAAGTATTGTTTACATTTTGTACTGCCAAGTCATTTGCAAGTGTCAGTCAAAAAAAAAAAATTAATTCACAAGTAAAGTACTTCAGTAAATGTATATAGTTACATTACACCATATGGTTTTAAAAACAAAATTAAAGCTTTGTCAGTAAACTTTAAGCTTCAGCGTCTGTGATGTCTTATAGTGCTTTTATTTCTGCAAACACAACTCAACATTTTAAATCAATCAATAATTATTTTATAGCAGACACTTTAGATTTATGTCCTCATACATGCTGGCAACTCAAAACTCTGAACCACTGATCAGATAGGAAAGGAACATTATGTTGCTGAGGAGAAACTTGAATGTTTGAGGGTTTGTACAGTTACAGCTTACAGTGCTTTATCAGTAATGTAAACAAAAGGTAACATGAGTCCAACATCTCGTGGTTTCAGAGACTTGGCTGTTAAGTCTGGAACAAATTCCCCAGGCGAGTGTTGATTTCTACCATTTTAAAATGTAGGTGCGAGTGTGAAGGGAGAGGGGGGGTAATGTCATAAATGTTTTACGGCTCTCTGGTTTGAAATAGGAACAAAATAACAACATACGTCCTATTGCGGAAAACCTTCAGACAAAGGTCAGGAGCGAAACAAACTTTATGAATTTATCCACACTTTGGACTCTAAATACTTGAGTATATCTACTTAAGTAGTTTTGAAATGCTTTCCATTATTATGTCCACCTTATGAGACTGTGTACTTTTATTTGAGTACGGTTTAGAGGACAAATATTGGACACATGTCCTTCTTTGGTTCCTGTTTATTTAGTCAGCAGTGTTTGAATAATAGAAAATAGTTCCTTCAGGTTAAAACCACTAGTGGAATGTAACTAAGTACATTAACTTGAGTACTGTTCTGAAGTACAATTACAAGTAGTATTGTACTTGCCATCGACTACATTTGTCTGAAGCTTTAGTTACTTCTCAGATTAAGATTTTAGCAACAGTACATTTGATCAGTTTATAAAATAAGATGCGTTGTTGTTACACATTAAACCAACAAACACATGATATAGTTTGAATTAGCTCCAGCTGCACTGAACAGTAAAATGATGCCTTCACTAAACAATCACATTGCCATTTGTCAGCATAACAAAATACTCTTTTTATCTTTTAATATTTTTGTAATTTAAATCATGTAAGACTGTGTATGCAGGACACAGTGACAGGTGTATTACTCTGTTACTAATTAAAAGAGTACTTTTACCGGCGGGTAAGGTTAAGACTTTGGTTTCTTCCTCCTGCTCAAACAAACACCTGGAGGTGTGTGAGTATAACTGAGGTCATGCATGTTAAGAGCAAACACATTTAAGGCAAAGTACATATTACTTTCAGGAAAAACTGTTCTTGTACTGTACTTATACTTTTGGAGAGCCACTTCTTTTACCTGAATGTTTTTTTTGACAGCTCAAGTTTTATATTTTAAGATTCAACATAAAAATAAGTCATAATCATGACTTTTTATTTCAGAATTATCAGTTTTTATGTTATAATTTGGACTTTAATTACATAAGTCCACTTTTTTTCTTATTATTCTGACTTTTTATCTCACAATTCTAGGTTTGTATCTCATTATTTCGACTTTATATCTCAAAATTTTGCCTTTCTCCTTCATAATTTCGACTTTTTTCTAGCTCACAACATTTTATCTCATACTTTTGACTTTTATCTCATAGTTTAACTTTTTAAATCTCATAATTCTGACTTATTTAACAATTCTGATATTTCATCTCATAATTTGACGTTTGTTTCATAGTTATGACTTTTCATCTCATTATTTGGACTTTTTAAAATCATAATTCTGACTTTCTATTTCATAATTATGATTTACCATGGTAATATTTTTCAAGCTGCTTTTTAATGTTATGTTTTTCTTTCACTTGCAGAAATGAGCTCCCATAATATCAATATCTCTTATGCATTAACCCTATTAAATAAACAAAAGCAATACAAAAAAAGTGCCTCTGCACTACATATTTACACACACACACATATGTACACACACATATATATATACCACTGTTAGGTTTACTAAAGCAACACTTTAACACCAAACTCCATTGTTTTAGCTGACAGGTAAAGATCTGAGTATTTCTTGCGCCTCCTCTGAGCCAAACGCACTTTCACTTCTCTCCTGCAGGTCACCTGGCTCACCTGGCGTCGCAGTTCACCTTTCCTATCAAACTATGAACATGCGGTAGTCTAATAACAGCGCGAGAAGTGATAGCCTAATGGAGGAATAACGAGTTAAAGTGTGTTTACATTCAAGCGACAGGACGTGAGACTGACGAACACCGTCCTCACCTTTTTGGACTTCCCCGACTCATCCACTTCCCTCTCCATCGAAGGTATCGACACTTCAATCATCGGGAAATCTTCCGACAACACCATCGGACTCCACAAACTGTCTGAGATTTACTTTCTACAGCTGATCATGAACTGAAAGGAAACTTTACACGCCTTTCTCCGCTTCCAGGAACTGAAACAGACCGTGTCCGTGTGTGTGTGTCTGTGTGTGTGCTGTCGCTCCCCGGTCGGTCGGTCGCTCCTGCGCTCCACCTACACACTAATTGGACAAACCCAACAGTCAGGCGCATCCAGGGACATTAAAGGTGCAGTCCAACATTTAGGAATACAAGTCCACGAGGTTATAACAACAACAACAACAACAACAACACAGGGCTGGAGTGTGTTGTTGTGACTGTGTAGCTGGCTGGTATCCACATGCACTGAAGAAGATTCAAAACTTCAACACAAGTCTGTTTTTGTTTTGTGACACTTGTGGATGTAAGATTTTTAAACTTTTACCCACGTGCACAGATGTTACCAGGATTTTATTTGTGTGCTCCCTCAACCACTGAACATTTTAAACAAAACAAACAAACAAACAAACAAATAAAAAGACATAAAATCACAAGAAAAGCTCCTGGGCTCTCTTTTTTAAACTCCCTAAATGCCTTTATTGTCACGGCATCAATCTGGGAGTCTGACAAAGATGCTGGAACACGTTGCATTCTTTCCGTAACAATAAAGGCATTTTAAGTGTTTAAAAGAGAGCCGAGGAGTTTTTCTTGTGATGTTCATGTCTTCATGTATCCCCATCCAAAGAGCACCTCGGACAAATTCTAGTCTTTGACTCCAGGAAGCTCTCCTACTCTTACATTTTTAGAAGAAATAAAATAAGATTTTTATTATTTTGATTTTCCATATTTTCCTGTTTCAGTTTTCTGTAAATGTTAGGTTATTTCTCAATATGAGGGTCTCCTTTTAGCTCTGTTTTTGGTCTCCACCAACTACGAGAAAGATATCCGGATGTTAAGCGGCTGAATGCTCCACTTTATGTTCATCAGCTAGTCCCTAACTTTGTCTGCTGTGCAGGGAGTGAAAGCCATGCTGATCAAAGTGATGAGAGTGTATCAAAATGATAAGGTTGTGGCCCACAAAAAAACAAAACACTGAGCTGAAAGACACTCAAACGCTGTAGAGCTGAGAGGAACTGCAGATCTTTTCTCTTACACACAGTATTTAATATTTATTCTTAATGCTTATGTGCTGCATTAAATAAGGCTCTGTGCAACTTCTCAGTTGTGCTGGAAGCCGGTTGTTAGTCTATGTTAGCATGTTACAATCCGCTCACATATGGTCAATAAAAAAGTGATTAATTCATTTAAATCACTAGAAATTGTTACATAGAGCCCCTTCAAGCAGCTCTGTTAGGTTTCATTTTTACTTTCGCATTAAAAAAGCTTGACTTATCACTTTTTCAACCTCTCATCTTGGAGCAGCGCCAGGGCAAATGAGATGCATTTAAAGAGGAAACACCTGATCTCTGGTCAGGTCAGGACACCTTCCTTCAGTAAAGGACATCTCCACTGTCAAAAGTACAAGTTCACATGACACACAAAACATCAGAGTGGCCTAAATATTCATCTTCCTACACAAAGACTGCCGTCTGTCTATCTTATTTATCTATTGACAGAGAAATGAATAACTCAGTGAGTAAACTAGAGAACTGGCAACAGAATAGCAGCTGTTTCTCATTAAAAGAAGAAATTAAAGTCACCAAAATAATCTTAACTAAAGATCTACTTACTCCGATTTACCAGTTAGTTAGGGCTAGTTTTCTTTTTAAACGTGTATGTAAAATTAATAAGTTTATTATGATGATGGTGAAACAAAACGTAAACCGTGCAGCTTTACTCTGTTACTGAAAACTGTTTTAATTTTATGTCTTATCCAACACTGATAACTTTTTTAATTATACAGAAATAGCCAGTCTTCTCGCTGATGGTCTTGTTTGCTCATGTAGGTCATAAAGAGGCATCAGTATTAAATTGAGACTATTTCAAAAGTACCTTGCAGTATGTTTGAGTCAAGGTTTATGTTTAACTACTACTCCAAAGGTTCAGAATAAACGTTCACGGCAAGCACATATAAAATATTGTCTGTTTTTTTTACACAAAAGTAAGAAACTATAATTATCACATACTAATATATTTATAACAGCCTATTAGAGATACCACACTGTATTTTCTGATTAAAAAGGTGTATCAACTTAAGGACACTGGGTTTAAAACTAGCCTACTTCAGTAATGTCACTTTCAAATCCAGGTTCACTTCTCACTACACTTGAAACACAAAGTAAAAATCTTTGGGTATAAAAGGGGATGTAAACCCAGACCACATAACACAAAACTGCTCACATCCTCAGACATGCTGCTTTGTGTAGTTTAGAATAAATGTATCATGTTGCACTCTAAGATCTTTCAGCTTAAAAATGTCATTTTCCTCTTTCACCATTCAAATACTTTGTACAGCTCATTTTCCATGTGTTGGATCACATGCTCTGCCTGTGACCTGTCATCATGGGATTTATATCTTCACATCCCCGTTGTTGCTCACTGTGTTTTAATTTAAGCAGGCAGAAGAGCTTACTTAAGCATCTCTGTGTGAGGATATGTGACCCTAAAGAGTCATAGATCACAGCGGGGTAAAAATATAACTTGTCTGCGTGTTGCGTCATCACCCCGTTTTACTACGGCTCATGTGAATCTTTGCCCTGCTGGCAAGCGCTCATTGTGTCTGCAGTCACACTGTCAGCAGGTACAGGCCATACACATTAACAAAAAGGAAGTACGTCTTGGTTTGTAGCAGGAATATAGTACTTCATTAGTTTCTATCTTACTCATAACTCAAGAGCAATATTTTATATTTTAAAAATTACATTGTTGATGTTGTTCATGTTGAATTGGATTTAAAAACACTGGTCTCATTTTTGTTTAGACTGCCTTGTTTTTAGTTTGGTCAATCTTAGAATGTACCTCAGTGGATTCAGAAAGAGTCTAAATGGGTTTATAGGACAACAAGAATTTCACATGAAAGAATGCAATTCTTATAATCTATGTTATAAGGTTTTCATTGTGACATCTGCAGGTCGAAAAGAAAATGTTGGGAGTGCTGCTTATTGGTGTCTGGTTAACTTTGGTTAATGAACAAAGTTATCATTATTAAACCCCTTAAAAACACTCACTGTCTCTCAGAACCTCACCGAGAAGCCTAAAATGTAATCTGAAGCTTTTAAACATCCTTGAAAGCATCTGGAACCTTTTCATGAGTGCCTAGAATCTCCTTAAGAACCCTTCAAACCCCTCAAGAGCCTCCTACCTTGAGCCTTATGAAGAACCCTTTGCAACTGCAAAGAACCTCTAAAATGTATTCAAGGACCTTTGAAACTTTCAAATGGATCATATACAGTTTTCAACAGAACCCAAACCCCCCTCAAAGACCCAAGGAACATCATCTGGTACCGCCACAACGTCGACAGCTCAAGTAGTTCTTAAACCTCCTTCTGAAAACTCTTCAGAACCGACAGGAAATCCCAAAGAACCTCTTATCTTGACAAAGGAAATGACCCAAGTTCCCATTCCTCATATTAGGAATAATGTTCTAGTTTCTACACTATAGCACCAGCTGGATCCTCATTTTTTTGTTTTACTTTTTGTTTGGCTGCTCGAGAGTGATTTAAAGTTGTAACTTAATCTTGTGATCCGGATGCAGCAGAGGGGAAATCTGATCAATTCAAATCTGAAATGAGGACGTAGTTGTAGAAGACAGCAGTTTAACTATTACGTCTATACTTTGCCATTTAAACTCCTCCTCTTCTGAAACCCGTTCTAGGGGAATGTGAAGGCAAGTAGCCACAGCTTCACTCACTGCAGTCTGTCATCTATAGACATACCAGCCGGTCTGGGGAGCGTGATGCAA
Source organism: Pagrus major (assembly GCF_040436345.1). Classification (NCBI taxonomy): domain Eukaryota; kingdom Metazoa; phylum Chordata; class Actinopteri; order Spariformes; family Sparidae; genus Pagrus; species Pagrus major. Next base: position 19,070,467 of record NC_133222.1, on the reverse strand, counting down.
TTTGTTGGAGCTAGTGTGTGAATGAAAGAAAGCACTGTCATCCAGAATAACTGAGTTAGTTGATGCATTCTTGAGTTCTGCACAATGTTTGGCTCTGGTGTTTACAGCCAGAAACTGCCATTCAGTTGTGCATCCACAGATACAAGTCCTCATACAGACCAACATACTGTTATCAGACATACTGGAAAATGCATGACCGTCTACCTAAACTTTGGCATAAAACCAATGCTTTCTATGGACTCATTTAATGTTTTAACCTTTCGTAGTTTCTTGTCTCTCTTGTTAAAATCTTTGATTGTATGGATCTAAGCTTTTTTACTCATTTCCTATTTCTGATGTTTATCTTCATATAGTGGGTTTACGTTTTTTAAAGCTTAAAACGCTGCCTTTCTGTCTGCCTTTCTATAAGGAAATGTGTTTTGAAATCTTGATTAGAGTCTTTGTTTAGATTATGTGTGGGTGATAATGTTTGAAAATGATAATAATGATAATGATAAAACACTAGCAAAAATCAGCCATCTGTCTCTCCATGTCTCACAAGGAAGAAAGAGTGTGAGAGACAAAGTTCAAATATACCCAGTTTAATTACTGTATGACAGATTTTATTGTTCCATTGGGTTTTTCTTTCTGCTGTGATTTAGCTGATGATTTTCAACTGTCAGATATTGCAGAATAATTGATTTCATACATTTTATAACACCAGCTCACCCAGTCCAGCAGTGTCTTTGAGTAGAAGATTATATGATGCACAGAACTCTCCCTGGTGGAGAGCAAAGCAATGCTTTTTAGTTAAATCTCTCCTAGCATTCATTAATGTGATCTGCCAGTAGGGGTCTCCCTGTATCTTCAAAATAAGGTCTAAGACTCCAATATCTTGTCATCACAATTTGTCAAGATTAAGTCTTTAGATCTCCAATGAACTTTAACCCTCTGAACCCCATAACATGCTGAGGGATTGGAAGACATGTTTCTGTTTCCAATTATTACACCATATATCACAGCCAGAAACAGTAAAAGCAGAAATTATTGTCTGATTTTCACATATTCGAATCATGTTGAATGAGCACTTAATCGTAAAAATCACTTTATTCTACATGTCTCAATCAAGACTAAAACTAAACTCTGCATGAACCACATCATGTTATAAATGACGTATAAATTAATTTTTGTAGAAGAGATTATCAAAAAAATTCAACTTGCATCTTTTCTTTTTTTTTATGATTTGTGGTATTACGACTGAGTTATACTGCTGCTTCTCCCTACTCCTGAAATGTGCAGAATGATGTCGTCCAAAGTGTCTACCTGTAAGAAAGAGCAAGAGAGACAGCTTTACCTGTGTACAGCTAACTAAATATACTACACTGATTAATTTGTTTTCTTGTATTCCTCTTGTAACTAATACATTGTATAAAAGTTGGTAGAAAATGATTATCTTAAATCTTTGCTTCTCTGGATCTCTAATGACTAGCTGATGCTTCTGAAACCAAGTACCAGAGCTTGTTTTACTCTTAGCTTAACATCAAGCCTGTCCTTTATCATGCCTATAATTACTTGTTTGCTTTGCTGTAAAGGAACATAGATAGAAAGAGATATATATATAAAAAAAAATACATGAAAAATAAATTCACGAATATGGGCATGTGCTTATATCTAAAGTGTTTTGCAATAGGCTATATGCAGTTTTACCTGCTTGCCTTTGCCCACACTTAGATTCTTTAGCTGGTAGACAGTAACTTGTCCATCACTGTCCCCTACCAAGACACAGTCTGTCCCTGTGGCAAACAACAGGGACGTCAGCTTCACTCCAGGTGCAGCATGGTGTACAATCATTGGCTCCAGACTAAAAGGAGAGGTTTGTGGTCAGTGGACACAGGATTATTTCTGGCTCATGTTTCAGAGACCGATGTTAATCTCACTCACATGTTTGAATTCAGGTCCCAGATCTCCACTTGTCGTCCAATAATGGCTGCAAATATTGTGGGCCAGTTTGGGGACCAACTGACGGTATTCACGGCCTCCTGGGTGGATGTGAAGCTTAATACAGGAGTGAATTGGTCCTGCTTCCACAACTGGATTGTCCCGTCTGAGGAGCAGCTCAGGAACACATCAGAACTAAATGGAGACCATTTGATGTGGTTCACAGGGCACTGAGAGAGAGCAAGATGTGATGTGGTGAATATACTGCAATAACTAACAATAGAACTCCATATTTTACATTTTTTTATTACAGTCATAGATGAAACTGTGGTTTCACTGAAGTTAACACAAGGAAATGTTTGTTTTGGGTTGTTGTACTGGGGTTGTAATATCTTTTACCAAGTGTGCATTTACACATTTTCATCAAATTAAATGTTTTATCCAGAAAAACTTACAAGGTGTTTTTGGTAAGTGTCCAGGACATACTGACTGTTGGAGAGGGAGCACTTGTGGATGAGGCCCTCCATTGTGCCAGCCAGATAGATAGAGGAATCCTGCAGGATAAAGAGCAATCCAGAAGAAATATGTTATATAATTTTCAAGTCAGAGAAACACACAACCTGAGAAGCTCATCGTAAAATGTTAAATTGTATGAATGCAATTTTAACATTTTCGCCTGAGGTCTAGGATCAGTTAAAACCAGTGTAGGATCGATTTGATTTCTGTCAACTTACTGTTGGATGGATGTCAAGACAAAGACCTGGGGTCAATATTGACAGAAAACGCTCTATCTTCGTCTTTGTTCCTGCAGCCTTCTTCTTCTTCTCCTTACTATTTTGAGTTGTCCTTAGCTCCATCAGGTCTACAGGTATACAGACATTATGATTACTGTGTTGGAGCACTGCTATACAGGGTTCACCTGTAAATAATTTAAAGCAATATTGTATGTGACTATTAAAACAAAACCAAATTAAATGGTATTTTGTGTTGTCAAGTGCCTTTAAAGTTAAAAAGTGGCAAAAAAACAAAACAACATTCTTTGTTTGACATTCAGCTGGACATGGACAGCTTATGATATAAAATCAAGTCCAGCAGTTGAATTCATACTGAGATTTGTTTTATTCCTCAAAAGCCTGCAGAGCACATTTTGCTACTGAATAAACAGAAAATACAAAATGGTGTTGTGACTAAAACATTTTCATAATGATTGTGTCAATAAGTAACAATGTTGCTGTTTTCTTAAAGAGCTTCATTAATCATATGTGTCAGGGCGGGGCAATTAATCAAATTTTATTTGCAAATATGGTTTTGGCAAGTAAATTGAGATAAAAGAATTGTGCCACATTATGTTTCACGATCTCACTTTGGTGCCCCTCCCCAAAAGCCCAAACTAACTTTCAGCCATGCCTGTTTAGTTCAGCTCACCGCGGTCAACTGAGATGTCATTTGTGAAAACACGGTAAAGCCACCACTTGAATTTTTTTTTGTTTAACTTAATTTACATTCCAATATCCAAACAGTCCAATAGTGATCTAAGTATAATCGTGATTGGGATTTTTTTCCACAATCAAGCAGCCCTAATATGTGTTAAACCATGATCACACAGGCCAGCATACAGTACCTCTGCAGTCAAGACCATTGCTGAGGAGGGACCATATGGTAATCCGGCTATCTGCTGACACAGAGATGAGAGCTTCTTTCCTGTCCTCTCTCAGAAATAACATCTCTTCTTTGATCCAGTTGACCTGCCACACTGGATGCAGGTGCCTTTCGGAGCACTCACTACAAAAATATTAGACAAGCGATCAGAAAAAAGGGTTTTATCCAGTTGTGAGAGTTTATTTCCATGCTCCACCATCAACACGCACACAGACAGTCCTCACCTGCTGTTGGCGATACATGCGTTGTTGTTCTGTCTGTGGACATTATAGATGGCTATAGTGCCGTCGTACATCCCCACAGCTAGCTGGCCGGGGTTGATGTCTGAGAAGTCCAGAGATGTGACACAACTATCACAGTGGAAGACACGCTCTGGCCACTGCACAGGGGACACATTTAGAATCACTGTCACTCCCAAAAGAATTTGTAAACAGTACAATCTGCCTCTCATTCACCCATACACACCCACAGAGGCAGTAAGCTACCATAGAAGACACTGGCCTGACTATTATAGTAGTGAGTTGAAATAGGGCACTGGAAGATGATGACTTAAAGGAAATAAAGGGCAAAAAAGTGTATAATTATACCATAGGGTTTTTGAGGGACCAGCAGCAGATCAGACTTGGTTTGTTGTTGCTCGGCTCACAGTCACCATAGGCCACTGCCAGGATATCCTTTCAGAGAGTACAGAGCACAAACGGAGAGGATGAATTGGGACACATTTGACCTGTACAGTATAAGAAACATTCAAGTAAGGACTAGTAAGACTAGAACTACATAAAAGCAAATGTTAAATGTTAAATATTAAATTCTCATTATAATTCTGAGTGGTATCAAGGGCAACTCCTATAATTTCAACCACTGAATCATTAATTTGACTATTTTTGAGCAGCTTTTAAACAACTGCAGCTGGTTTACTGTACATGTAGGTGTTCTGTTTTTTGGCATGTGTTACCGGGTTAATCTTGTTCCATGCCATGCTGGTAATGTTGCATCCTTTGGTGAGCTTGCAACTGAAAGTCCAGAGATATTCCAGAGTTGGAGATGAAGAGCTCTCCTCACTCTCCTCGCTCTGTTCCTCAGTCCCAGGCTTTGCTATGCTGTCAGGGTCTTCAACAATCAACATTACTACACTGTTAACAGCATTTCTTCAAATACACATCTTATAACTGAAGCTACATTTTTTGTTTTACTGGAAGTAGAAAGGTCAAAGCTTACCTTCTAGCATGGGCAGCTGTCTATAAGCAGCCAGCTTGGGTTGAAAGATCTTTCCCGCGATGGTCCTCTCCATTACAAATAAGCTGTGTTGGAGCGACTCTGATAATATCAGCTGTGGGTCAGGCTCAGTATTTAAACTGCTCCCACACACACACAGTGAGCCTCTGGTACTGTCTGAGGAAATGAAATATGATAAAATGATACATGCCGGATATTACAAAACAGCAAAAATGGCAAAATGTGTCAGTATATACTGAGTATCGACTATGCTGTAATGCTGTGAATGGCTTTAGAACAGGCACAATTATTTTTCCCTAGACCTCTTCAGTCCGTAGCACTTGCTGGGACAAAGAACTGAACATTAATGTTTACCCAGGTACTGTTACCTGTGACTACTGTATAACTGCTGCTGCTCCTGCTCTTCTCTCCACTCTTTTCTTGGCCCTTGCTGGTGCCCACAGTACTGTCTGTATAGTCATCCTTGTCAGTGTCAGGGCTTTCATTTTGGTCACAGAAAGAGTCATAGATGTCCCAGGTAGTAGCAGTCATGCCTGTGGACATGAGAACATTTCAACTATAACTGCCCAAAATCCTGCACCCTGCACCAAAATATTGATTCTATCTGGATACCAAACCTTGATGCACTGTGATATAACTATCTGCAGTTTGAAAGCCAGCTACTATCTGAACTGATAATTGATTATGGCATGAATTTCAGGTGTTGATTTCACTTAAACATTACCCTGTTACCAAGTTTGGACTTTGACATATGTCATTTTTTTCAACCAGTGCTTTACTGCCAGGTTTACATGTGTTTGAAAATTGATGAGGTTTTCTTGCCAGACAAAAGAGTTGAGCTCCATTGAGTACACCTTAACAACAAACTGATCATTATTCCTATTTATGAACAAGTCTACTACTACTTCAGAAATAAACATTATGCAAAGAGGATAATTAAGCCTTTAAACCTTTATCCTCCTTGACGACCTTGTCACTCTGGGTGTGTTTGTCTTTTGGTTCTCCATTGAATGTCTGTGCTGATTGTACCAAATAGTTATCATTGCCTATTCTGTTCTTGCAAAGCTCAGCGTATTGATTGTTTTTCTCTCTGTAAAACATGAAAATGTTGACAGCTTGTTACCAATGAAGATGCAATTCTTATCTTGCCAAATATTAAAGAAAACCAACAAGCAGAGAGCTTCACTCACTTAATAGCTTTTGCATCATCAGCATCCTCTGTCACAAAGCTTCTTGCTGGTATGTCTATCAGTGAAATGGTATCTGTCTCGGTGAGGCAGATTTCTACCACCTCATCCAACATCTCTTCCGTCACAGTTTGTTTAATGTTGTCTCTATTCTTCAGGACCTCTGGCAGCGGACAAAACATAGAAAGAATATATACATGCTAAACATATACGTGTATCGTGATTATGTGCTGCAGAAATGTCAGTTCATCATGATAGGATGGTGTAGATTTAACCGTAACTCTGCATATTATTTTAGCGCATGTAACAATGTAACATTGCATTGTCAATAAATTATTATACTATCAATATTTAAGACTAATTTTAAATAATGGAGGATTTGATAATCACCAGGAGGAAACAGCAATACTAATAAACATGATGACAATATATCTGTTTTAAAAAGAGAATATTAACCACATGGAGCTGGGGGGTTGATTGGTATGTCCAGTTTTTGAGAACTATCCTCAGTCTCATTAGTCAGTGATGCTCTGGCAGACAGGCTGGATGGTAGACTGCTCCCCACAAATGAGCTCCAAACAATGTCACCACTGAGAAAGAGTACATTTTTGTGGTAAGAAAGCTATGTTTGTATATGTATATTTTTTAAGCTAGAGAAAGCAAGTTCTAAAGAACTGAGGCCGAATGCACATTGCTGGCTGTAAAAAGTGGAATAATGCCAATAACGTATGAATGATGTGGGAAATTTTACAGTTTGTTGAAAAGCTAACGCTAAACTGAATTGGTTGCTTTAACATATTTGAAGTAGCATCTGAATTTTTTATTTTTATTTTATCTTATTATTCTCCCACCACCCATACCTATCCCAAGTATCAATACATCTGCAGACAAGACTACTGGATTTGTTCATATTCAACAGATAATTTGGTAAAGTAAAATGTTGCTTTACTCCCTCTAAAAATCAGCTGGTGTATATGAAACATAATACCTGGTACCTGGAAGAGTGTACATTGAAGCTTGAAGTGGATTTTGTGTGGTCTGATCCTGAGCTGAAAAAGGTTTCACCCAGAAAGAATCTGCCTGCTGAGGATGGCATAACTCCCAGCTCTGCTTGAAACATGGCCCGAGGAGTGATTTCTTTGCCATCACTGTCCAACATCTGCAAAGATAAAAACCACAGCCAGAATTAGTTAAAACATTTACTTCAAAATTTACTTCACATTACGACTAAGTCTAAATTCTAACATTCTGTTTGGATTTTTTTGTTAATCTCAAACTCTTAATGCTTTTAATTTCACATACACACAGATATATTATTCTTTACATTATTATTCTTAATAGTCTTCCCTTATTAATTTCCTTTGGGTAGAATTTAACGTACATAGATTTATTGAGACAAATAGCAAACAAGAAAAACACAGCAAAAGCATCCCTACATTATAAACAAGTTGTTTGGTAAGTCTGCTGAACTATCGTAACCTGTTAAGAACTAACCTCTATTTTGTGTCACTGCTCAATAATTAACAGAGTGTATATCTGCAACTGCATGGTCTATTCGAATAATCAAGGTATCATAATAAAGGGAACACTTGAAATATTTGTTCAGATGTGTAGTATAAATATATATGTCACTGGGTCCGAGTAAATTAAGTTGGCACACAGAATAAATGAAAGATTTTTTTTTAAATTACAATTTTAGAATGAATCTCCCTAAGGAATGATGCAGCTGCAGCTCCACATCTCTAGCAAACCATACCAAAACATCTGAACATTACCTCTGCCAACTTTTATGCTCATAAAGTGCATCAGAACAAAATCAGAGAGGTTTTAGTACAGAGTACTCAGGCAGAATCTCCAAATGTGCTATTTTGGCACATTTCAGCACCATATGCGCCATCTAAAATTTATCAGGTACCAAACTATATATTTCACTTATATGTTGCCATAGGTGCTCAAAAATAGCCCAATTGGGCTCCGCTCAGGCTTAACAGGTTAACCACTAACTAGTTCAATTCATTTTGCTTACCTTGACATCTTTTCTTTTTTTGCCATAATTATTTTTTAATTCATTCTTACTTATTTGTTGACTTATTTGTTGAGAATGTTTCTGTTTGTTAATATCATAAAAAAAAAGTTTTTTAAAAGGGGTACCAACACTAGCTACAATATTACTACTGTGACAGATAAAGAGACATTTAAGAATACATTAAGCCAGTGGTTGGAAGAAACTAAATACATTTACTCAAGTACTGTTTAAGGTTAGAGTAAAATTTTGAGGTGCTCATACTTGGCTATGAATATTTCCGTACACCACTACACTTGGGACAACTTTGACTTTACAGATTCATATTATTTATACAAAATATAAGCAAGCAAATAATTATTATCATAGATTGAGCTTGCCAGTAGTATATAAAGTCGCTAAATTTGCCCCAAAGACAATTGATGATGCTCACACATGAATGCATTAATAGTTATATTGCAAGAATAAAAAACAAACTGCATTACTCTGAAATGAGTCATGGGTCTTCATGAGTACTCTTTTACTCCAGTAAAACTTGAATGCAGGACTTAGAGTATTTCTGCATGGTGGTATTGCTTTTAAGTAAATTAGTTTTGAATACTCGATCCTCCAATGCAGTTAGTCTATTAACAAAATATACCCGAGCTGCCTTTCTGGGAACCCGATTGTGGCCTCTCTCCGGACGCTTAAGTTCGCAGTTTCTGCCACCAACCAAGATGGAGCTTCGAACTCCTGATACTGAATTATTTATTGATCGAGGAGATCTGGGAGACAGGAAAATAACACATCAACATAAAAGATTACAACATACATCACAGTGACAAACGGTATGTTTCTCCTCAGCTAATGTCAAAGCTGTTAGCGCTACGTTAGCTAGCAAACGTTGCTAACGTGACGTTAGCTGGGTTGAAAAACTGAACTTACAAGTTATTAAGGACCCTAGTAGTTTTCTTCTTTTGTTTCACAGGCGTACACATCTTTGTGCTGTGTATGTCCGCCTTACAGTGCATAAAACGCGTCTGTGTATTTCGTTAACTTACTCGGAGTATATTTCGCTGATACAGCGAACCTAAAGTTTCTTATTTTTAACAGCGGAGAATCTCTTAACGGCTCTAAACGACCTTTGACCCATGGTTACCATGGCAACATGATGACCCTCGCGCCCCTGTCAGTTAGGAGACATCTTCAGGTTCAAATTGGCTTCATGTTTGTTTGTTTGTTTGTTTTTATTGTTTTTCTGCAACTTTTCCTGAACTCTGTAACTGACTTTGGGCCGTTGTAGCTCAGGTATGTAAAGTTTTAATATATATTTAGACCGGAGCGGGGAACAGAAAAGTACCATTTCCTGTTTTAACAAATGTTTTAGCACATGTATCAAAATGGCGCCTCTGTTAGCCTACACCATTAATACAAGATATAAAAATGAACTCTGCTGCATGTTATGTCCGAGTGAGGGCATGCCTGATAGACAATTTCTGCATGTAACCTATTTCTACACTAGGTGGCAGTAAATCAATGCGGTGCTTCAGCTGTTATTATTGACCACTACAGCTCCATACACTACTACTGCTAATATGTTAGACTTGAAATCAGGGTTCGAGTTAAGTGGGAGCCGATGGGAGCTGAGGTCCTATATGGGAGGGTCCTAGCTGCTAAAGCAGTAAAATCACAACATCTGAAGAGCGTCATGCCTCCCAGCAGCTGTTTGAACACACTGTTTTAACTGATTTCACCAATGCTCAATTTGAGAAACGCTGTATACAACAATTTCTTTTTAACTATTTAGGCCTTCTTGTTCATTCGGCAAGCGTTATATATGAAGATATTTCTTTCTTTGTGTAAAATATCTGCATATACTGCCAAGAAGTGAGATCCTGTCACTCGAGATGTATTTAATGCCAGGTGTGAATTGGCGGGCTCTCTTTCTCTCTCTCTCAAGACAAACATGTTTGGCTATTATCCTATTTGTCTTTATCCGCCCTAACGTTAGTTAGGGTTAGGGTCTGTTATTTTAGAGACCCCCACAAAGCTCAGATTATAACTTGAACCTTGCCTAAAATTGCAACAACTACAGCCTGTGCTTCAGATACCATTTCCATCGCTTCCTACTTATATAACAAAAAATATCATACTAATTCTAACCATACAACACTACGTACCAACCATCATACAATGTATTTTGTAATTAAACTCGCAGGAGCATCAACTAAAAAAGCATTTGCAAAAGTCATTTTTGACATGATTGTCCATTTATGTGAATAACTCAAGACTAACAGCAAGTTTAGAGCATTATCTATTATTTGGGAGTATTGTCACATTGGTAAACATATTGGATACTTACAAAATTGCCATGACACTTTTGTCACATTGTTTTATACATCTGATTGACATGCTTCTAAGACCACATTTTCACCAGACCAACAGTTTGAAGTGTCACAGACCAGCATGTCTGAGGAAGCCATTCCAAACTAGGAGAAAAGAGGGACAAAAAAATCCTACAAGGGATGGGTGGATTGATACTGATGTGGACAAAAATAGCAAGTGTCAATACTTGAAAATAGTAGAAATTTATTACAACACTAATCTGACATCAGAGAAGATATAGGTACAGTAAAGAATCAAGTATAATCACGCCACCTGGGACAAGGCAAATCAATGTGGATAACCCTCAGTCATTGTTGTCTCTTAGTTAGTATTATCAGGGGGGTCTAGAACATCTCCAAGGTCCCATGTGATCTTTAAACCACCAGAGTCTCGGAACATGAAGCCTTCCAAGTGTAGGAGGTCTCACAGGTTGTCTTCCACATCAATGCATACATGAAACATTCCTTCATGTCTATAAATTTCAACCACACATACCTTTAATGTTTTAATATTACCAATGCACTGTTTTGTTGAAAGTGTTGATACAAGCATCAATAGATTGATACAAAACAAAACCTTGAAACCCCAGATTGTTTTGAAAAGACATTATTTGCACCCTCAATGCACAGTCGGGCTTGTGTACCCACTTCAGACGGGGTTAAATAATATCTGTTCAAATCAATTTGGTATCTGGGCTTCTGGAGACTTGGATTATGTCAGACGAGCTGTATGTAGCCATTTTATGTCTTTCTTCTGGTTGTTTTTTACTTTCTAAAACAAGTCCCCATCTGCTTTGGTTGTGTAGGAGAAAGCTGTAATGCAGTTTTGCTGTGAAGCTCCAGAAATGTTTTGTGCACTACGAAACTTGACCCGACTTTCAATTGGCATGGGGGTGAGTAGATAATGACGGAATTTCCTTTTGTTTGTGAACTTATCCTTTAGACTTCTTTCCATTTGCCTGCAGCCCAAGAACTTGTGGGCAGGGCCAGCAGGAAAAACACTACTCCACATATAGAGGGCAGAAGTCACGCCCCTTCGGGTGGACCCGAAACTTTCAGAAAAATCTTGTATGGTAGTGAATGGAGAGAGACAAATAATTTTTTGATCCTGCTTCAACTGTGTAATGAACTACACATAGGATGTTTGTCAACTGTTGTCAAAACAACCTCTTGTTTGGTGTAAAACTGCTCAGTCAACTACATTGTCCCGCTCAACGCATGTCACAAACACCAACATGGCTGCCAACTCCGCACAGAAAAGGTACTAAAAAAGGTGAAAATAACAATAAAACTTGCCATATTGACAACTGCAGTAATGCAAAAAAATATTTGTTTCTCTCCATTCACTAACAGACAAAGTTTTTTTGAAATAAGGTCGGGGAAGAGGTGTGACTTCAGCTCTTGGACTGAATGGCTGCCATCTTTGCGTTCACAAATATATACCACAATACCACAGCCCTTTTCCTCTGTTTTCTTGTGTCTTTTTATTGCATAGACAGCCCAGTTTTATTCAAGGGCTGTCTGTCCAGTAGTGGTGAAACACTTCTTTAACTCATCACTCCACAATAAAAAAAAAAAGTTTTTCTTGTGTAGCATTAAGGGTCTAAAACTTGCATAATGTTGTACAAGTTGTACAATGACGAATACATGAACCCTGAACCTTGAAGAGGGAATCTGTGTCAAAGACTTCCGGGTTTTACTGACACTCAAATCACGTGACCAGAACGTCATCCCTCCCCCTCCGCTCTTCCACCCATCACCCCCCTCCCCTCCTCACCGAGCATCTCGGAGATAACGGCCGTGTGTCAGTGCGCCTTTAAGAGCCGTACATCCTGCTGCCCTCTGCACTAAATCTCCATCGCTGCTGTGTGAGGGGGAGAAAACACAGAAAGCCACGGCAATGTCCGCCAGCTCTGCTTTCAACGATGAGAAGGGGGGCTCGTCCAGTGTCGGGGAGCCTGAATATGGTCACGACCCGGCGAGCGGAGGGATTTTCTCCTCCGACTACAAAAGGTACGGAGCCACCTGCCTGGGTGCCGCTTGACGCCGTTAGTGTTTGTCATATCGTGGGGGGTAAACCGGGCAGCTAATGGCGGGGGAGGCGCGGTGTGGATGTGGTTTCCTGTCTGCTAGGAAGTGCTATTTAATGTCGGTGGACGGGAAGCAGCATAGAAACCCCCCAAACTGAACTTTGTTTGCTATCAGGCCCGTGATTTAAAGCAGTGTCTGCTTTTTTGTGGTCGTGAATCTCTCACCGTGATTTGGTCGCGGATACGGACAAATGATGATCCAGTTCTGGTGCTGACCTGTAATACATGTTCACCCATTGGTGTGTGTTCACGGCAGCGGTGTTCAGGGTGTTTATATCGGCGTGTTTGTGAGGGGAGATGTGGAAGGCCTGTCAGAGGGGATGCCAGGCCTCAGCTCCGAGCTTTTCAGCACCACCCCTGCTGGACAGCGCGCAGAGCGGCAGCAGCTGCACACATACACATACACACACAGTGTTTGAGTGTATCTTCTGTTTGTACACAGTGGAGGAAGAAGTGTTCAGATCCTTTACTTAGGCTAGCTAAAAGTACTACCACCACACTGAGAAAACACTCTGTTACAAGATTATTAATTGGACAAAACAATACAAATAATCATTAGTCCTAATGCTGGGTTAGGCAGTATATTCGTAGCCTATTATAACACATTTGTGATATGATCAGTCAGTCCATAGTGACTTTCAAAATGCAATATAATACTAGTTACCTTCATTTTAAAGTAATATATCACGTTACAATATTACTGTCTGCGTAGAGTAATAAATTACTAAGTTATGACACTACTCTTTAGTTACTTTAAACAAATGCCCCAATAATCTGTATAGAATAATTAAATAGCCTAGATCTTTTTAACTAAACTAATGGCCTTGGACACAGGGATGAGCAGGCAGACAAAGGATCAGAGTCTGATATATTATGAGATATAATGATATAATAATAGGAATAAATATTTTTAATTCTAGGCTTAGTCATATGAAACACAATAGACCTATACCTTCTATAATGAAGCCTATAATGACATAACAAGACAAAACTTTTTTTTTCTAGTCCACAGAACAAGGAATGCATGATCATATATGATTCAAGAATGTAAATTAAAGTGCGCTCAAAGGATTAGGATTCATTCAAAAAACAACAATGAACATTTCACATCAGTCTGTAACGCAGATTGTAATGTGTTACGTGACATAACTGTAGTAATAAATTACTGAAACATTATTAGTGATGTATTATATTACTCCGTTACTGCTAAAAGAAATATATTACTGTAACGGTTTGCTTTTTTAACATGTTACCCCAACACTGAATGATAGCGTTATATTCTTTTAGTTGTTATAAAGTGATACTGCATATTTACAGTCTGACAGATATATTATTAGGGGGATATTATTTGTTCATATTGGCCTATCACAGATATATCAGGATCTGCTTATATATTGTCCGATATCCGCCTATATGAAAACAATATGATATTAAACATGAACATGAAATATGAACCGTGATCCTTTCCAGTGACATTGTCAGTGCTGGACTTTTACTATAATTATATACTATTAATAGAATTTCTTTAGACTCTTGGGGTAGTTGCTTTAATTTATCTGACATCTAATGACATCATATTTTCTAAGCTCTTTGTATGTTTTGTGTGCAAAAATTTTAAAGGTGCAATATGTAAGGATTGGCCACCTGTCAAGTTCATACTCCAAACAAACAGCAGGCAGCATATCACCGCAGTAACTGCTAACTGCTGCTAACTTTAGCTGCCGTTAGCACATTAGCTCAGTTAGCCATTCAGCTAGCACAGGAGCAGGACTGAAATGGGCCTGGGCTAGCTGGTTAGCATGCTAACTTGAGTTTATATCTCTGCAACACAACACATCCATCATAACATCTAAGCTGTTTTTTCATCTCATTGTATGGATACCTTTAGTTAATTTTTTGAATGTTTTCAAATAAAATTCTCACACATGGCATTTTTAATTTGCAAAGTAAGTAAGTTGTTTACAAGATTATTAATAACCCAAGATTATTTCCTTTATAAACACACAACATAAACAAACAATCTTAAAATCACTTTAATTCTTAAGCATTTAATTTTACAGTTGAAAAATCCACTTGTCAGTTGCCTCTGGAATTACATAATTGAGACATGTTTCTAAATTACTCATAGTATGGTGGTTCTGTACTGAAATTTCTTGTCTTGATACAATATATCTGCAGTAAATTAATATTGGCCTTCAATTTATATTCTATCTGACCTTGAAATCTGTTTAAAATGTCTTTGTGTATGTGAGATAAATGTAACAAGCTAGAATTAAACTGCTGCATTCCTTTGAAAATACTGATAATAGTTTTTAAAGGCTCTACAAACCCACAGTAATCCCTCACTCGTGTTTTCACTTATTTTGTTGTCAAAAAAGTCGATTTCATCCCAAGCAGAGGTTTACTCAACCAGAAAAAGTGAAAACACCTTTGTGTGTGCACAGCCATAGACATATATTGATAATACATCAGCTCCATAGTAAGCTGTTGGACAAAAATGTCTGAAACTGCACAATGCTACTACATCACAAGCCTAAACGTCATCTATGCTGACTAAATGCATTGATATGACTCATCAGTGCCCACGTTCTGTGAGTTATACTGTATGCCTTTAGATTTGTCAACCTCCGTTGGATATACAGTACAGACATCTCAGCTTTATTCTAAAATGAACTGTATTCAAATTTATCACTCTCATATGACAATAATATCTGTGATTTCTTATAAATAAAGTTTTGGGTTTTTTTTCCAAGGCAGACTTATATTTTGGTATGATTAAAGTCTTGCTTTCTTAAGTCATTTTGAAACAACTTTTTTTTTCCAGGGGTTGTGTGAATGTTAAATGCAGAGCTGCTATTATTAAATTAATCGCAAACTATTCTGATAATCGATTGATCTGTTTGGGTATTGTTTTTAAAGAAAACTGAAGAAAAAAGAAAAAAACAAAATTCTCTTGAATTCTGTCTTTCAGCTTCTTAAATGTGAATATTTTTTGGTTTCTTTACCCATCTATGACAGTAAACTAAATATCTTTGAATTGAATTGAATTGAATTGACTTTGTCTTGGGCTTTGGGAAATACTAAACAACTGATCGATTGATTGAGAAAGCAATACAATAGAATTGTCTAATCAACAGTGAACATAACAGTTTGTTGCAGCCCTACATTTTAGCCTACAAGTTTTGTGTCTCTACATTGGCTTTAATCTTGGTTGTTTTGTTTAACATCTGTAAACTGTGCACTTATCTCATTTTGCGAACATGTCTAATGGCAATGCATTACTGTTTAACGCCCTCACTGTTTCTTCACTGAAACTGTGCAGTATAAGCAGCAGCATCACCATAACTTACCAGCAGAGGGAGCTCTTTGTCCGTAGATGTAGGAGGCATCTGTGGATGTGAACTGTGACCTTTGGATGTGGAGGAGGAGATTTGGCCTTGAGGCTGTTTGGCAGACATTAGTCATGCATTTTAAACTACCTGTGACTAAATTCTGCCTTTATCAGTTGATTCTGGTTTAGGCTGGGCGTTGTAGTCATGTAGGTCTCTGTTTGCAGAAGTCATAGTCTCATCAGTTAAGGTAGATCAACCGGTTTGTCTGTAAACATGACAGTGAAAGCGCTGACTCGACCTTCACTCTCGTCTCCTTGGAAACATGGCTAGATGTGAAATGTTGCTTCAGTCCTGAAACCATTTCAATCTGTGTGTGTGTTATTACTTTGAGAAAAAACACATTTATTCTTCTTTAAAAGGTCTTTTCTGTCCCTGAGCATCAGGACAAAAACTCAAGCACACACTTCATCTCATGTGCAATCAAGAATTAATTTTAATAACATTGTTTCCATACAAATACCTTCATCAGGTTTTCTTGAAGATAACCTGGTTATCTTTGTCGCCCCTTGGTCTCCTCCTACGCACCTGTTGATCCACAGGTGCAAAAGTTTTACTCTGTAAAGCTTTCAACATGAAATGACTGTTGTAAGTTTAATAGGGGTGCTTCAGTCGTGACTTGGTACAGAGATTTCAGTGGGGGTTGTTTGTTGTAGGGATCTGTAACACATGTAATTCTCAAGTCGTGAAATTAAATGTCAAAGTGAATGTCAAAGTAGTATCATTTTGTATTTGCATGTGATGGTTGCCCTTCTTGGCCGATGATTCACATGGATCTGTTGGCTGGATCCTAGTTAATTTGTGAAAATGTCAAATTATGTCAATTGTGTCATACCATTAGCCATGTTGAAGACAACATGTTGTTTTGAAGTAGGGGTGGGTGATCTGGCCATTTCAGATCAATCTTGAAAGCATACACAATCTACTTTTCAGGTGAATTTTAGAGATCTTTGACACAAAGATCCACTCTAGGCAAACAAACAAAAGTGATTTGGCCGACTAGATGGCTATGTTGATTGGATACATTACCTCATGTGGCTTTTTTTGAGTGAGATATTTAAAACAAAAGAAACAATTCAATGTGAGTTCATGCTAGAAATCTGTCGGAGGAGGAGCTTGTGCCAAAAAATAACTATTTTTAATGCAATATTGTGTTTTATGGTGCAAATGTAGAAATTCAAAGGCTATTTCAACTGTGGCTATAGTTTACAGGATTTCAAAAGGAGGATAAAATATTGCAATAATTCATTGTGGATTGTAATTGCTTCTTTGAGGTGTCTTGGCCCCTCAAAAAGTTTGATTAAAGGATAAGTTCACCTAAAAATGAAAATTCCATCATTATCTTCTCACCCCGATGCTTGATTGAAAGTTGAGTGTGTCATAGTCCACAAAACAACAGTGTTGCAGCATTCTCCTAAGTAACTGAAGTAGTTTGAGGCTTTGTATGGATTAAACAAACTAGCTTTACAGCTGTTGGTAGATTTTGTTTCCTTCATACTGAGCCAGGCTAGCTGTTTCCAGTCCTTATGTTAAGCTAAGAAGAATGGTTATGTGATGTAGCCTTTCATTTATCATACAGACGTCAAATCTGCTCATTTTACTTTCAGCATGAACACAAAAAAGCATATTTTTCCCAAAATGTCAAACTATTCCTTTGGAAAAAAACCCACAAATGGATAAATAAGGATTTTTAAAAAATGACAGAGACAAGCTTAAAGGCTTATGTTGAGTGTGGTCCCAGTAGGGGATGAATATGAATTATCCAGCTTCAGGACTTACATACATGCCAGAGTTAATTAATTCATGAACACATTCTTATATTCTCTTTGAGATACTCTGTTGCTATAATCTTCCTCCTTTTAGAGAATATGATACTGCTGCACAGCCCACCAAACTGAGACATAAAAGTTTTGACAAGAGGAGGAGAAAATCTAAAAGATGCTTTTAAATATCAATTGGCAGCAGCAGTCTTCTGTAGTCAGAATGATAAGAGATTTTGCAGAACTGGATCTTCTTTGTATGTTTAAATAATGACTGTGATGTTTTTCATTTTTGTGCTGTTAGATGGAGATTATTTAGACTATATTTCTTAAAAACATGTTTCTTCTAAATTGAAAACTAAGAGATCAGAGAATCCGTCTGTTGAACCAGCCAAAAATACTTTCTGGTGCAACTGCAGGAGGGAAATTTACATTGCATTTGTATTTACAGCATTTACAGCAAGAAAACACTCCATACTAGGATTGTCACTATAGTTGCTGCAGCCCCACGGTGTATTTCTTGGCAATATCACGGGTCAAACATCTTATTCATCCTGAGCAATTTTCTACAAATCCTCACTGAGCTGTGACAGATCACAGGAAGAGCATATGTGAACTGCGCTTCAAGGCAGTTATTTTGGTTCGAGCCAAAACGAAATGAGTGGGAGAGAGAAAGAGAGAGAGGGGGAGAGAGAGTTGTCCTCATCACGACACTGCCAAGAAAGCTGAGTCATGTAAGAAGAGAAAAAAGGCACATCATAGGATATTAAAAATGAATAAGACAGAGAAATTTTTCAACATAATGAGCAAGAGGAGTGAGTAATATTTCTAAAGCATCTGTTGGGCATCAGAAAAGGTTTGTTAGGTTGTTGAAGTTCAGACGATGGCGGATAAAGAGAGCTGCGTAGAGTGAGTGAATGAGGGAAGCGAGATTTCCAGCCGTTAATGTGAAGAGGCGGAGCGAAGATGACAAGCATGAAGGAGAGGGAGTGATAACGTGGCAAAAGATGGGAGAGGCTGTGTCATTGTTGGAGATCCAGGATATGTGGACATATTGTATCCACACGGGGAGGCAGAGAGAGGCTGGTGCAGCAGCAGGAACCACATGAGAAGAGGGAGGAGTCGCGAGGGGAGAGACAAATAAAACTCCACGCCCCTCTCTGTCGAGCATCCATTTACTGAGCAGCTGATGTCTGCTGCTTCACTGGATGCGTACAGACTCAGCAGTAACAGAAGGGAAAAAAAACCCTACAGTGCAGCGGGGCTCTGGATTTGGATAACAGTACCCAGGCAGCAAAGTGTATCAACCTCGCCACCGTGGAGAAGTCTTTCAGCAGGCACTGGAGCATTTCTGAAGAGGTTTGCTGCATCATTCGTGCAGGGAATGTTGGACATACTTTACCTCAAAGGGAGTATTTAAAACACAGAATCTAACTGAAGCTGCTCATCGCCTATCAGAGGAG
Organism: Pagrus major; assembly: GCF_040436345.1. Taxonomy (NCBI): domain Eukaryota; kingdom Metazoa; phylum Chordata; class Actinopteri; order Spariformes; family Sparidae; genus Pagrus; species Pagrus major. Next base: position 19,051,380 of record NC_133222.1, on the reverse strand, counting down.
GATCTGGAGACTCATCCGGCTGATTAACAGAGTGGGCTTAAGAAAACTGCCATCATCACAATTTATCTACCTGGGATTCTACAGGTTGCTCTCAAGCTTTTGGTTCAGGCCAAGTTTCAAACATGACCACCATGCAGAAGCTGCTGCAGCTGCCAGTGAACGCGGTGAACATTGTGAAGACGGTGCAGAGTCAGGTCCAGGGCCAGGAGGAGGACAAGAGCCCCGTGCTGACCCCTGACAGTGGGCAGCACTCCTGGTATAGCGCCCTACAGCCCGATGAGCTTCGCCACCTCCGATCTGGAGGTTCAGGAGGAGGAGGTGGTGGCGGCGGTGGTGGGGATCAGGAGGAACGAGCACCACTGGAGGAAGGTGGTGGTGGAGGTGGTGGCGGCAGTTTCCAAACTCAACCTTTGCGGTAGGATAATCAAGGAGGATCCAGACCTGTTTGACCATTTCATGCTAATGTTTAGTTATATTTACATTTAGCTGCTTCCTTTCCAGGGTAGATTACAATGAATTGCAAAGTCAGCGTTAGCAACATGGCTACTGCTAAGTAAGAATATGACCTAGAAAGTATTAATACGTAGGCTGGTTTTGTTACCTACTGATCTAGTAAAAATAATGCTGGTTTTGAACCATCTCGAGTCCCAGTGGTAAGAGGAAACACATAGCAGCGGGGGAACAGACTTTGACACAACACCAAGGCGCTCCCCATCGATTGAATGCCCATCCGTTCGCTCTTGTTTCAACTTGGTTTCTATCACTCTCCCTCTTCGCCTTCTTTACCATCTCAGTGGGGTTCATTTTCTTTAGCAGTGAACAGTTTCCACAGTTATTCCAGTTTTTATGCTGTTACCCGGGGATAGCAACCTCGGAAAACAATGCTCTTCCCTACTGGCACACGCTTTCTTTGTACCATAACGCGACTTTCATTTTTGTGGGAAAAATCAAACCAGGTGGCAGACCGAATAGTATGATGAAAGTGAGGTTTATAGGAAACAAATTGTACATGGATGGTGTTATTTTTATAGCCATTGCACTGTGCAATCTATATTTACTTACTCTACCATTTTGCATGACTGAAACTCATATTGCATGGATAAAAAGTGTAGACAGTTATTGGAGTATATAGCCCAAAGTATATACAGTGTATAGACTTCAGTATGGCAGCTAATGATAATTATCTATCAGAGTCCAAGGTCACATTTTGAAATGTCTTTTGACCAATCAACAGTCCAAAACCCAAAGAAATACAATTAAACAATTATAAAAAAACAGGGAAAAACTGAAAAATCCTCATTTGAGAAAGTGACACCAGGAAATGTTCTTCAAATGACTCAAAAGATGAATTGATTGTCAAAACACTTGCAGATTTTTTTAATCTTTCTGATAATTTCTAATCATTTGATTGATTAATCATTTCAGGCAAGTCTGTGTATGACATCATGGAAAACAATTCTTCAGTCTAACTGCTCTGAACTCTTACTCATATACAACATGTGAAATGGACTTTCGAGACACTGCCTCATTTTTACGGATCAGAAGTAAAAAACATTTGAACCTTTGGTATTAGACCTCTGATGAAGCCTCGAAGAGGCTGCAGCTAGAAAAAAACTCGAATAGACTTGTTAAAGAAATTACAATCAGGAAGATGAGTACCAGTAAAGCTTTCTTAACTACATTAAAATCCATGGGTTAAGGTTTTTCTGCATTGGTGCTGTTACCATAAGACATGATTCATAAATCAATATGCAAAAGCCATAGGAGCTGCTGTATTCTTTAATTAATTCGACTTCAAACCATACAGATGAACATCAAAAGTGGTGCTCTTTAAGAGCAATGTTATTCCCCCTCTGGATTCACACCTATAAATATTTTTATTTTGCAGGATGAGAGCTTTACTGAAGTACAGTTCTGGTTGGTACATCTGTCACCAAGAAAAAACAAGAAACTTTCAAAGTCTGCTGAAAGAGTCAGCTTATGTAAAACAGCTGCTTATGAATGCAAGCTGCAACTTTTTAATCTCCCACTTTCCTCTGATTCATGCAAATACGTTTTCATAGTCCTTTTTTAATGTTATTGCCGTCTTACACAGCTCTGTTCTTGAACAAAATGACATTGCATATGAAGTTGTATCATTGAACACTGTCTACTTCCATGAAGACTTTCTTGCTGATCTCTTGGCTTTGATGCCAGGTAACCTGACCATTGGTGTACTCTGTTGTACCACAGCAGGTTAAATAATTCAGAGCTGTTTGTAAATTCAGCTGTCGTTTGGCAGGACAGGACAAAATCCAGAGAAATTAGAGAACCACTGTTGGTGTAGAATTACTGTGGGCCCTTTGGCCATGAGCAGGGAAGTATAAACCCAGTCAGAGGGTTGTTTTTCCTCTCGGTGCTCAAGATGAGGCTTTATTTCTAAGATAATTCACAGAGGTGGCATTTATAGTTAGTTAAAATACATCACAGTTGAGCTGAGAGAATGTAAAGTATCCGAGGCTGTCACCTTTTTTCCTGAAACTGCTTTGAAATATTTTGTACTGTGGGCTCTGCTTCTAAGCAGCCATATATGCCACTATTATTCACACTACGACTATCACTAATAATGCAGGTATAACTTGTCTGTGGTTGCAAATTGTAGATAATCATACATTGACAGGTTTAATGATTTTGCCACCGCGACAGCAAATGTAATCGTGTTTGTAGGTCTAGTTTTAATTAGACATAAACAAGCCACATGAATCCCTGTCACTTTATTAATTAGTGAGGCTGATCAAGGTGGTTAATAGACACAAGCCAAACAACAAATGAAGTCTGTTATTGCCTGTTAAGTGCCTGTTGTAAAAAATGAAATTTAGCTGTCAAGTTGTTTAGCTGTGCATATTTATTTGGTTAGTGAATTACTATTTACTAGAATACCTGATGATAATATCCAGATAAATGATATGAGCTCTTTTCATTCAGCTGTAGGTGTTACATGTAGAGAAGGAGAGTGAGAGCATCCTCAGAAAAAACAAGGTCAGAGCAACATCATGCTGCAGCAGTGTGGTTCAATGAGGGTATGGAAAAAAAGGAAAGTCTGCCTCTTTCACATCAGATTCTTACCTGTATTATTTCTGAATATCGGAACAACATGATGTGAGTCTTGAAATAAGCTCAGACACTAAAATGTGATTCCTAAGATTGATGGTGATTTACTGTTGATTTTTACTGCAGTGTCTGTCTGTCTGTCGGCTGGTCACATCTTTGGTCCAGACTGAAGTTTATGAACAACATTGCATGGATTGTCATGAACTTTCATTGTGACATTCATTATACCCAGAGGATGAATCCCGATGACTTTGGTGATCCCCTGACTTTTCCTCTAGAGCCACTATAAAGTTGACATTTTTGGTATTGACTGAAATATTCGTTCATATTTGTGCATTCCTGTTCATTTTGTAAACAGTATAAATGCTTTAACATCAGTATATTAGCATACTGATGTTAGCATGAAGCACCACTGTGCCTCACAAATGGCTGTAGACTAGAGCTGCAATGATTAATCGATTACAAGGTAAATTTATAGTTTTTTGTTTTTTTTTAAACAAAAGGGTTTAAAAACGAAACTATGTCGATTAGTAACTAATAATAATCCCTAGCTATTTTCAAAGAAATAAAATCAAAAGAAATTTCTCAGATTCCAATTTCTTAAATGTGAATGTTTTGGGGTCAAAACTAAGATATTTGAGGACGTTATCCTGTGCTTTAGGAAAAACTGATCGACATTTTTCAGCATTTTCTGACATTTTATAGACCCAACAACTAATCAGATAATCGAGGTGATGATAAAAATAATGGTTAGTTGAAACCATAATGTGGATACTGTGGATTGTTGTAAATGCAAGTCAAGATAGGACAAAATGCAATCTCGGAACCCATCAGCTATCGTCTGATGACACTTTTAAAAATGTTTCTGTATTCATTTGCAGGTACCATATCTGTCTGTAGAGATTAGCTAAATTGTTGTCAGTCCCTGGAAAATAATTCCATTATTTCATTGTCTCTATTACATTATCTACATGTGTCTGATTATTCACAGGAATAAGAAAAACACAAAGATGACAAATTCCCCATAGAAATGTAAGATTTACTAACTCTAGATGTTTGTTCAGGTGTTTTGGGTTAGACTTTTCTTTTAATAGTTTGTCTTTATGTTTTGTCACTTTAAAAGAAACCACTTCAGTTTTAGAAGTCAACATCAAAGACAGTGGATGTCGGAGGTTTCGCTGCAATAAGGTGACTAGTTGATGGAAATGTTCCCTCCTTTTGAGTCTCGGCCAGAGGCCGCGACCCATCATCATGATTTCATGGGGAGAAATGAACCAGTGAGACCATAATTTTCTGCTGGATATCAGCATTAGTGTTACTCATCCTCCTGTCTGGGCTTTCAGTGCTTTGGGCAATTTCTCTTTGCATTTTCTCAGAGTTCATTTTATAATTTGTTTTGGGTAGCAGTCACATATTTGTAACCAGGAAACAAGCGTCACTTCACGGTTCACATCCAAAAATAATGTCACAAACACCATTTTATAGATACTGTCAGGTTTTAATTTGACACTCTTTGATGAATTAAGGTTTTGAAGTGTGTGACAGTGTGTGAACTATATTATTCATGCAATATAATTATTAACACTTTGATGCTTGAAGGAGACGAAAGCAGAAATCTTGCTTAGCACACAGAAACACACACACATTAAACTCGAGGCAGAGGCTGTGATAAATCATCTGTGTTCTGCAGCGGCCACCTCCTCACAGACCTCCGTTCAGTGCTGTCACACAACCAAAACAGATGAAATATATAGTACACCCCAACAGCCTCCCACTCATACAGAGGAATGATGTAAAACTTCTTGGATCAAATAGTTTGGAAAGTCGTTTGTAGTGTTGGTTTGAGTGTGTTTGAAGTGTGTGTGTGGTATTCACTGCATGTAGCACAGCAGAGTCAAAAAGTTAAAATAGGTTCCAATTAGGACTTCACTTCATATTTTGACAGATATCACGATTGTGATTTGGTTCACGATTAGTAGGAATGATCATTATTGCATCACAGTTTTAATTTTTATGGGAAAAAAACTATTGATATCATGATGATGTGACGTTTGTTTGGGTCTGTACCAAACAAACATGTTTGGTACATCTGGAGAGCAAGATTTGTAGACCAGTGCCTCTCTGCAGCACTACAGTACTTCATTATAGTGTTGTTTTGTCACACATTTTACCTTTATCTTTACCTTAAATTGCAGCTTCTATGTTTTGGATATGCCACTCGGCCATATTGTGATTTTGATAACATTTCAATTAATTGTGCAGTCCTACTTCCAATCAAAATGAGTAGTTTAGAGTATTTACATTTGACCAAACTGTAAAGCTTATTACTCAGAACATGTTCAAGCTACTAGGGCTGCAACTTATAATTAATTTCATCGTTGATTGAGTTGTTGGGGCTATAAAATATCAGAAAATTTTAAAAATCGTCATCATCATCAGTGTTCATCCCAAGATGACGTCCTCAAATGTCTTCTTTTGTCCACAACCCAAAGATATTCAGTTTATAGAGGAGTAAAGAAACCAGAAAAATATTCACATAGTCATAGAAGTTTTACTTATTTTTATTTAAAAAAAATGTAAAAAATCAGTTAATCAATTATAATGGAAGCCCTAAGCAGTCATGGGCAGTCATATTATTTTCTCAGTTTTCCAGTGACAACAAGTTAAATTTTGCTTGTTTTTTGAAAAAAAAAACCCAAAACAATCTTCTCTTCCACTACTGAAATTAGTTTAGTAGTTTGTGCTGCTAATGAACAGACAAACACACAAACAGGACTAAATCAAAACCTCTCCAGCTGAGGTAATAAGAGTATTTACATTTATGTACGAGATCACACAGTGTCTGAATTGCATTGTATCCACCGAGTAACACCTGTTATATTAGCAGTGTGAGAGGCATAAATCAGTCCCTGGAGTAGATCCTCTGTGTTTCCACAGCTCAGCACCGCAGACCTTCAGTCCCCTGTGGAACACTGTCAGATGGCGCTGCAGGAAGGCAGGAAATCACTTAAATTCATTTTATTGCATCCTTTGTTGCCTTGGAAACTAGTTGGAGGAAATGTGCAGCTCTGGAGCTAATTAGTCACCCCACCCACCACACTACAAACCCCACCCTTAACTCCTACACGTCCAAATGACAAGTTTAATCTTTGACTCTTTCAGTCAGTGATTTCTTCCTTTTTAGTAGTTTTGAGTAAAGTTTTTGTTTATGAATACAGGCTGGAAAACTGACACCAACACAGACACTTCAGATTGTAACAATCATCTGTTGCTGATCTGAGAGGTTTTTTTTAGCTTTTAATTGTTCATTTACATAAACCAATTTTCATGGATATGGTGATCTAATTATTGTCTTCTGTTTCTTGACAATAGCAGAGCAACAAAACAGATATCTAGCTTGTTTGGAAATGTCATCGATCAGTATTTTTCAACATTCAATTACGCTGCCGTCTTTATCTTGGCAGCTGTCGCAGTGATCCTGTCTGCACTCTGACTAACTGCTGCTGTTTGCAGGTTTGGTCAAACTGGCCGTGTTGTGTGTGTGAGTTTGTATTGCAGCTGGGTGGAGATGTCAGCTTAGATCCACTCAGGCAAGGATCCTTCTTGCAAGTGTGAGCTCGCTGGTCTGTTCCCATCATCTCTGACAGGGGGGACGGATGAACATGGCTGCAGAGTTACATGTTAACTGGGTTACAGTGGTCTGTATAGCAGGCCTGGGCAATATCGATATTATATTGTTGGTTTCAAAGGCTGCATTACAGTGAAGTGATTGTATACTGTTCTACTTGTTCTAATGCTTATCTTTATCCAAGTAGTCATTATATCCACATTACTGATGATTATAAAGTATGTTAAAGTACCAGTTATCCCTTCAATATCGTCACGATTTGGACATGGAAGTAATGAGTCAAAAATTATGTGTTGATTTAGTCTCTGAGTCCTTGTATTCATGACATGATTTTTTCTTTTTTTCAGTCAAAATGATATTCAATTGTAATATCTCATAAGACAACGAAAAGCAGCAAATCCTCACAATTTAAAAGATGTATCAAGGAAAATGTATTAAACATACAATAAATCGACACATTTTTCAGCCCCAGTGAGAATAATTTTTCTTTCACATTGGATGATTTTGTGCAACTCAAAAGTAGTTGACTTTACTTGTATGAACAGCAATTGTAAGTAATTATTGCAATTATACGCTTATTTATATAGCACATTACCACAAGCAGGAAATCAATAATCAATATTGGATTATTATAGTCTTCAACTATGCTGGTGAATCTGACAATTAATCCATTAAATAAAAAATAAAAAAAATAGACAGAAAATTCAAATACAACTTTGTTATGCTCAAGGTGCCATTTTCAAACAGCAAAGATAATCAATGTAAAACTAGATTGACTCTCAGTAGAGCGCATGACTCTGCCAAGGCCCAGCAGTCCCTTTTAATTCAATCAAGCCTGATCGAATATCATATAAAAAAACATATTTAAATCTGCTAGATTTTGATCCACATCAAATTGTACTCACTCAGAGATAACAGCCACCCAAATGCGCCTGATTTTTTTCATCAAGATCCATTAATTATTCCCTGAAAAATTAATGAAAATGATCAATCTCACAATGTTAAGGAAAGTGAGTGAGTGATTCCTGGCTCCGTCCCTTTATCCAGATCCGCACCAAAAGTGAATGGCGTCTGTTCTGGGCTTAGACCCATCCTCCATCCAAGTTTTGTGGAAATCCGTTCAGGAGTTTTCGTGTAATCCTGCTGACAAACCAACAAACAAACAGACACATAACCTCCTTGGTGGAGGTAATAATATAAAAGGAAAAGAGAAAAAAATTGAAAAGTTGGATATTCCCACATTTGAGGAGCTGGAAGCAGACACTGTGTGACATAAGTGCTTGATGAAAGAATTAAAAAAATAATTTATAAACAAAATAGTTGGTAGTTAATTCTCTGTCAATTAACTGATCGTTTCAGCACTGGAATCTTTGCGTCCATTATGTTTGATTATCGAGTTACCTTATCAATAATAAAGTGAGCTTGTATGATAGTAATATACCTACAGGCTGATTAACAGTTGTCCTGGGTCACATCTTCAAGAAAACATTTCTGCTAAAATATCTATAATTTCTCTGAGATGTCAACATGTTTTTTAGGAATTGTGCCACTTTCCAATTACCCTCCTTTATATGAGCTGCAGTTTCAAAGGTTTCCATATTTTGCTTACTGGTCTCTGACTTCAAAGAGAATAATTTCTGGGTCATACTTGCAGACTTTGATAAATTTCGAGCGTTGAATGGAAATTGTAAACAGGTCTGCATTTCATGTTTGTGGCCTCGGTAATCATAGTCTTTTGCTTGTTCCTGTCTGCTGAGAAAGAAGCAAAACAAACTGCCAAGCTGTGAACTAATTTTCAGTATTTTCCTCCCTAAGACATGACGACTTGAAGGAGATGCTGGACAGCAACAAAGACTCTCTGAAGCTGGAGGCAATGAAGCGGATTGTGGCTGTGAGTATAAATAATGTTTACTTTGGGATGTAACTGATCAGCAGGTACGCTGAGTGAAGGACACAGGCCCTGAATAACACAACACGCATCATTTTAGATTAATTCAGACAACTTCAAAGACCCAAATCTTCTTCTCTGTACCAAACCTGATTTCACAATTTTGATGGCTAATGTCTCCGTTTAAAAATGTTGCCATGAAAGATGCAGATCACACACAAACTGAAACTGTAACAGACTAAATCAGCAGAGCAGTTGGCTGTTAAATATTCACAATCTGTGTGAGATTCTTCTATCTGAAGCTCCACACGCATCTCTTCATTCATCGTCCCTGCAGGACATAGAAGATGAAAGGGAAGGAGAAGCATGGGCTAGAATAAACTTAAAAAAAGTTGTACCTTCTCTTAAAAATGACTGAAACTCTTTAACAGTGTCACCTTATCAAATCGTCATTGCTGATTTTTGTGTTTTCTCTGCAGATGATCGCCCGAGGTAAAAACGCATCAGATCTCTTCCCTGCTGTGGTGAAAAACGTGGCCTGTAAAAACATCGAGGTTTGTAATGAACTCAGCGTCATGTTGCTTTTCTTCAGTTTGTGTAGTTTTATGTGGTTTACTGCATTAAGGCTTTTTTTATTTTGCTTGCTTGTAATTTATGCGTGATCTTATCACATTTTAAAAGCCCAGAAGGGTTTGGCTTTATCTCACCTGAGCAAAATTGCAATTTTCCTCTCTTCTTTTTAGGGTTTTTATCACTTACTTTATCACTTCACTTTAGATTTATCTCAGTGAAAATAATTGAAGTAATCTACATTATTTGGATTCAATCTTTTTTTCGGTCTGTTTCTCTCTCACTGTTTCTCCCTATCAGGTGAAGAAGCTGGTCTATGTTTACTTGGTGCGTTACGCTGAGGAGCAGCAGGATCTTGCTCTGCTCTCCATTTCCACGTTTCAGCGAGGGTTGAAGGTACAGCATCTTTCATGAGTCACTTCCTTCAGATTTGGACTTTTTGACAACAAAAAGAAAAACATTTATCAAAACTGGGGGTCAAACGTTATGATAAGAATCAGAAAATAAAGATTTACTGTATTCTTCAGCTATGCTAATAGCTAGTTTGGTTCTATGGTTCTTTGGTCCAGAGTCTGTCTAGCTAGACAGTGAGCGGCTAGCTGTCACTCAAAATGGCCATGCCCTTAATTATGCCTTAATATAATTTTCCTCGCTATTGTTGGCTTCATTCATCCAACAACTATTGGAGAAATTGCCACAGATAGTGTGCAGACATTCATGGCACCCAGAAGATGAATGCTACAAACTTTGATGTTCTCCTGAGATTTTCTCTAGCACCATAGTAGAATTGACCTTTATGGTTTTGAGTGTAATATCTTGACAACTATTAGAACGATTGACATTAAATTTGTTCCATAAATTCTGACTTGATCCTCTTAACTTTTTATGTTGCGCCATCATCTGATCAAAATTTTAATTTGTCCAATAATTTATGACCAAATACCTGTAGAACTAATTACATCCCCATGCTGTGTTTAGTGCTAATTAGCAAATGTTGGCATGCTAATAGGATCAAGTAAGATGATCTTGGTAAACATTAGATCTGCTGACATCAGCATGTTACAGTGGCATTTTCACTGTGAGCATACTGGATTTAAGACTTTATAGTTAATACTGGATCACATTTTAAATATGAGTTTAAAGTTTTGATGAATGAATAGAATTAAATTGAAAGTAAACAGTGGTTTAAAGAAAGGTTTAAATGTAATTTTAGGTCAGTTTTAAAGCTTGTTGCAACATAATCTAAAGCTAAACCATGATTTAATCGGGTTCAAACATGAAATAATCTTTGTTGGTGCTAGCAGCCAGCCGTAGACTCTTTTCTAGTCTAGTCTCGTTATTCACATTTTGGATTGAGCCACGTCAGTCAGCCACATGAACCTCGTCAACCAAGAAGCAGAAATATTTGCTCATGAAATTCTTGCTCTGTACTGTTGCAGGATCCGAACCAGCTGATCAGAGCCAGCGCCCTGCGAGTTCTCTCCAGCATCCGAGTCACTATCATCGTCCCCATAATGATGTTGGCCATCAAAGAGGCTGCTTCTGATATGTCTCCTTACGTCAGGAAGACAGCTGCTCATGCAATCCCTAAACTCTACAGGTGACTTACTGAGACTTGTTCAGTACTTTTTCACTTACCATTTATAAGTTTTTATTTAAAGATGCCTACTAGTTCCACATATTACTGCTTGAACTGAGGCTTTTATAACAATGATTAAAAGGAGCATGAATAATACATTTGTAAGTTAGAAATCTTTTTTTGAGAATTTAATATTCACTTTGCAGAGTCCTTATCCCCAGGGTGAGGACCACTTGAATAAGATCAAATGTTGTTATGACCTACTGTCATACTTAAATTAAAGCCCTTTATCTTATGAAAATGTAGACTGTGTCCTCATGTCTTACATCTTGAAACGTTTCTATAATAAAACATACGTACGTTTTTTAAAGCCCTTTATGGTAGTAAAAGGAACATCCTCCAGAAATTCATTACTGCTCCGCCAATAAAATCCATTTGTTTTATACGTGAGATAAGAACAATTGATTTCTAACTCTTTTCTCCAACATTTCTCTTTTCATGATTTATTCTTCTTTGCTCTCAGTTTGGATCCAGAACAGAAGGACCAACTGATTGAAGTCATAGAGAAACTCCTCGCTGACAAAACCACGGTGGGTTTTTGCACTACTGATCCAGTATTTTTTTTCTTTTAACAAATAGCAAATACAAGTTTGCAAAAAAACATCGGAATTAGCTTCTGTGCATAGAACCAGATTGCACTCATCGCCTCAGTTGTTTCACGGCTTATCATTTGTTTAACCAGTCTCCCTCTTCACTATGCAGTTTTTCCAACCAAAATATACCAGAAACAGGCTGTAGAATCCAGTCATCCTTTTGAGGTTTATTGTTTAACTTAAGATGTAATTTAAGAATGACTTGACAGTAATTCTCATAGATAATATGTACTCTCCTGACATGAGGTATTAAAGATCATTATGCTAACACCACCACCTGTTGTGTGATTGAAATTGCGCTGCAGCTGGTGGCAGGAAGCGTTGTCATGGCTTTTGAGGAGGTGTGTCCGGAGCGCATCGACCTGATCCACAAGAACTACAGGAAGTTGTGTAACCTCCTGATTGATGTGGAGGAGTGGGGCCAGGTTGTCATAATCAACATGCTGACCCGCTATGCCAGGACCCAGTTCCTCAACCCAAACATGAACGTGAGTAAAAATCACAGACAGAATCTTTACAGTCCAAAAAATGATCAGTGTAACCTCTGTTCACTGTAGACTAGTTGATAATCTAATAATTTCTTCCAACTAAAGCTCATGTCAGGCTTCTTAGCTTGCCAGTTGAACAGGTTAACTAGCAACTAGGGCAACATCTAACAATACAATTTTAAAAACTAATTTCATAATTGATAAGTAATTTAGTCCACAAAGTTTAAAAGATAAATAAAACAGAATGCGATAATTTGCTAATCCCTTTTGGATATATACTCGGTTGAAAACATAACAGAGAGTTGATGTTTTACCTCATCAACTTCATTGATTTTTGTAAATATATGCCAAATCTGAGAAAAACTGTGAAAAAGGTTCATCACAGTTTCTTAGAGCCCAATGTGATGTCTTCAAGTTGCTTGTTTTGTCCAACCAACAATCCAACACATATTCAGTAACATTTTATATTAACTGTCATTAAAAGATGGCAAGTTGATAGTAAATGAAACTTGATTTAACAGTTATTTAACTGATAACAAGCAATACAATGTTTTATCATTTATTAAGCAGTTGTAAAGGTTTATAAACATCAGTTGCAACTTTATAATGGCCATCCAAATAATGTTTATAGATACATTTTAAATTTAGATTTAAATTTTAACACTTAATTTGCACTTTGCACAGCCATGTTTACTAGATTTTTTCCAGTTTTACTCAATATACACTATGTTTTTTTGTGTTTTTTTCAAAGACACTGCATACACAGTAGTGTGTATCAATGAATTTGATTACGTAAAAGATTATATATTTAAATCGTTCAACTGATCATTGTATGGTAAAGAGGTCCAAGTTTACTTGTTGTATGTTGTCCCCAACAACTAATTTGCATAGGAATAGGATTTTGGGAGATTACTGTGCAACAAAACTGTTTAACAGTTATTATAGTAATGCAACTTTTATTTTGTTGGATTATTCTTTCTTCTGTTCCTGCTATTGTGACTCTGCAGAGGTACAAATTGAAACCATCCTGTCATTATTTTCCTCTTTGAGCGTTGCCAACTGACTTTTTTTTTAATCAGTTTTCCAGACCCACCTGTCGTCTTATTTTCTCATATGGAACCAGCAACAAAAAGCCATTTTTCATGCTGGTCTGAACATTGTTATTGTGGTAATTTGCAGTGCATGTGGTGACAAATTGCTACAGCCATTTTGCATTTAACACGAGGAGGTCTGATGATAATGTTTCACATACACAACGTTTCTGCTTTTTAACAAATATATTCAGAAGCAAATTACCATCTGGTGACTTCTAGAGACTTTTAAGATGTTTATTTAATCCCCACCGTCTCTGCAGGAGTCCCTGTTGGAGGAGGGCAGTGGGGACAGGACTTTCTATGGCTCAGATGAAGATGAGGATGAGGAGGAGGAGGAGAAAGAAAAGAAGGCCGAGGCTCCTGCCATGGCCAAGAGGAAGCCGTACGTGATGGATCCAGACCACCGGCTGCTGCTGAGGAACACCAAGCCGCTCCTACAGAGCCGCAACGCAGCTGTGAGACCACTTCTCCTTTAAATAATACTCACACATATTACATCAGTATAAAACAGCACAGCACATTAACTCTCCTATTAAGTCTGTTTCCATGGCAGAGATTATAGCCGACTTTTTTCCTCAGTGTTGAGCAGCAGGTTGGTGTTGTGAGTAGTTAAGTTCTTATTAACAAGCATCCGTCCAACTGAAGTGTCCCCGAGCAAGACACTTAATCAGAGCTGACCTGAAGTGATCATTTCCCGAAGGAAATTAATAAATCATCACACCACATTAGTGCTGCTGTGGTCACCTTGGAAGGCCCGTTTTGTTTCATGTTGGATGTTATGAAATTCACCCGTCACACATTATTCTGCCTTTGTGCTGCTGTAGTCGAGCTGGCTGCTTCAGGGTGGTTCAAGATTAACCCCGTTGTTCCTCAAGCAACAAATTTATATCCCTATCTTGAATGTGGTTTATGCTGCTTAATGTTTTGCACCTATTAAAGCAACATTATGTAACAATTTTAGTTTAAATTAACAACTTCAAAATCATTTTAATGGTACACTGTCTTGTAATAGTGAGTAGTGTCTTTTTCAGTCCTACTTGCACCCCAATCGCTTATATTTGCATGTTACTTAGCGGGTAGGACCTCCCGGGGAAAAGTGTGTGACGCTTCACGACACTAAGTCACACCTCACAAACTGTACTGGTGACGTGGAATCATATTTTATTGAGAAAACATTTTCTGGTTTTCCTCCTGATGTCCTCCAGCTGCTTTGCCTTTACAGAAACAGATAGCTTCACTTGTTGCTAAAGTTACCGCTAACTGCTGCCTACTGTAGCTGCTGTTAGGTAGTTAACTCATCTGACAGTTCTTCTGATAATATTGCTACAGAAACCTGGGATTTGTATTTACGACAGTGGTGTCGCACAAAACACCAATTCCTACTAAATGTTGCTGCAATTACCTCCGCCAAGGAGTTTATGTGTTGTCTTCGAGAAAATGATCACATGGTTCAATGTTCAAAAGACACATTATCGTTCTCTATAGCACCTCTATTCACCCTCTGTGTGAATGCTCTTGTCTCTTTAAGGCCCCCTTCCCGAAATGAACACTCCTCCCTGATTGGTCAGCTCTCACAGGCCTGAGCAGGCATCGCACCCCATGTTTCCACCTCAGTTCTGCAAGTGTTTTTGCATCTATGGCCATACTGGGGCGTTACTGTATAGTTTTGACATCACAACCTTACAGTAGTCCTGACGGCTCTTTTAAAGGCAAAGTTTCTGTGATGTGAGATTTCTCCTTGAATAAAACAATTTGATACTTTTGCAGTATTTACATAGCACCTTGACCTGCTTTATAATCAAGAACGACAGAATATCTCACTTTCTACAATATGGGACCTTTAATGATGGTTTAATTTTTGTGTAATATGCTGATTGAGACCTAAAAAAGCCCTTTCTCTTGAATGATTGGCCAGTTTATTTCTTGGAATACATTTTAATCTTCTCACTTTTTAGAGAGCAGAAAACGGTAAAACGGTATTTGCTTTAATATTTCATGCTTATTCAGCACATTGATACAATGAATCCAGCATGTTCAACATACAGCAGTATAAGGCAGTGATGCATTGGTCATGCGCCGTTGTCCATGGACCGGGAAAATATAGCACATTTTAGTTTTCACTGTATTTTATGTTGTGTGATTGTATCACTGGTGATGATTTACTTTTCTCTCTGTTTTCTCATTCCAGGTGGTGATGGCTGTGGCTCAGCTGTATTTCCATCTTGCCCCTAAAGCGGAGGTCGGGGTGATAGCCAAGGCCTTGGTCCGTCTCCTCAGGAGCCACAGGTGAGCATTACAGTCTATAATTTGAAATAAATTGTCCATTCAAATTACTATACCATAGATTTGGGCAGCAGTGTAGACCAAAATTAATCGTAGAGAAGCCAGTAATATGAGCCATCTCACAGCGTTATTGTGGCTGAGAGGGTTGAAAAGAAAGAGATCTGCGTTTATGAGTCTCACTTGAAAATAGACAAAAAACAAGTCCAAATGCCCCAAAATAAAGAATGAGAACACACAGCTGAATTTGAGAAGAGAAAGCTATAATGACCATGAAACTCAGCAAAGTGGAAAACAGTAAAACAAAAAGACAAGTGAGGGTAGTAAAATAAATCTCTACTGCCCTGAAGCAGGAAGTGAAATTAAAGAGGGAGCTCAGTGAGACTGAAGTAAACATGAAAGCATAAACCATAAGGAGTGATGATGGCACATAAGTGCCCTCTTGGCTGTAAGTCCTGCAGACTGTCAGCTTCATATTGAACAAGTGCTCCTGTAGCTCTGGGTGTGTTGTAATGGGATCATCATTCAGCAGCGACCGAACAGCAGCATCTCTCTGTGGGGGATTCGGAAGTCCATTGTGCTGTGCAATGTTTCATTAGACTTAATTATGTGTATGGAGTCAGTGGTGTTTCAGCTCTCATTACTACCACTATGGTTTAATACTATGAAGAATAATGCCTCGATGTTTAAAAAGAAAGCTACTCAAGTGTTGTAAAAAACATTCTTATTGGTCTTGTCTTGTTTTGTTTGTCCACAAAGTTGCAGCTACATTTTATCAGAGTAATCAGACCAGAAAACCTCCTTACGTTGACGTCAGTAATTTGCCTTTTTTGACTCAGGAAATTCTGTAGGCATGATTTTTATGCTGCATTCTGCAGAATGGGAAGCAATGGGAAAACCTTACATTATTATTTTATTTGATTTCTTTGTCTTTATTGAACAATGCATTTACAACAAGGCAGGATAACAATGTCCATTGGGTGCATATATGAGTAGTAAAGAGAATTGTAAACATTCAAAAATAAGATTTTAAAAATAAGAAAATGGATTCAAATATATGAGTTTTGAAAAAAATAAATAGACAACAAAATAGTACATAACAAACAGTACAATCGAAATAACACATGCTAAAAATTATAAAGATTAACTTAAAATATAAATATTATGAATTGGTCTTAGATTAGCACTTTTGCAGTATTTATTTTACTTGTAACTATTTTTGGACACCCAAAAACATGTTGTATTATTAACTAAATTATAATTGTTTAGTGCTCAGATGTGTGAGTTAGCTGATTTTGTTGTTTTTGTTGTGAAATGATCTTTTCCTAATTCTAAATATTCATACAAATAATGCCACTGTTGTGAAGAGCTGTGGACCGCCAGTATGGCCACAGGGTGTCTCAGACATTATTATTAAATACATCTTTTTCTATCCTACTCTTCTTCACCGTCAATCCCTCTTGTCTCTGTTTCTTCCTCCAGTGAAGTCCAGTATGTTGTTCTTCAGAACGTGGCAACAATGACGATCAAGAGAAGGGTGAGCTGCACCTGGTGGTATTTTGTTTTTTTTTGCTGATGCAGCTGCAGATTCACTGAGATTTTTATAACTCTTCCTGTCTTTATGTTTCACAGGGGATGTTTGAACCTTACCTCAAGAGTTTCTACATCCGCTCTACAGACCCGACCCAGATCAAAGTCCTTAAGGTTATTTTATATTCTGTTCTATTGTGCTTCTACGCTTTTCTCTATGAAAAGACTGTTACTTCTCTCAACTCCGAGGCATGGTAATATAACATACAGTATATCAGCTGTGTTTGCACTCAATCATTTGTACCCACTTACTTGCAATAAAATAATGTTAAGCAAACAAGCAAGTACATCAAACCATAAACTAGTGAGTTTTTTGTTGAACAAGGATGTGAAGTAGTTTCTAAGATATAGACATAAATGTGAAAAAGTACGATTTCAAATGTGAAAGCGCAGACTTTGACAGAGGCTCCAGTAGGTGAAAAATGCTACAGGAAAAAGCTACACAGTAGCTACAGTAAATAGGGTCTTGTAAATTAAGTTTGCTCAAAATAGTCATTTTCTTTTTTGTCTTTTGCAGCTGGAGGTTCTCACCAATCTGGCCAATGAGACAAACATCTCCACCATTCTCAGAGAGTTTCAGGTACAGTTAAACTGAATTTTGAGTTTTGTCTTCAATCAGAGTTGAAAAACACTTTCTTCCGTAAGGAGGGATTCACTTTGCCTAGAAGTAGCCTTCTTCTTGTATTGCTGGACTGAGTGAGTATATATTTTCCGGCAGACATACATTAAAAGCATGGATAAAGACTTTGTGGCTGCCACAATCCAAGCCATCGGACGTTGTGCTACCAACATCGGAGAGGTGAGGGACACGTGTCTGAACGGCCTCGTGCAGCTGCTGTCCAACCGAGACGGTAAGTCTTTCTATGTGGTACTCTAGATTCTCTTTAAGTGACACACATTGCAGTAAATGCCATTGAAGAATAAATTGCTGCAGCTAGAAGTTTTGGATACCAGGTCAAAAGGATAATTGACAGCCTGGCACCATTTCTATATGCTTTCATGTCTCCATTATAGTCTAACTGAATAAATAAATTCATGTTTTGACGTTGTTTTTGTTAGTTGCAACCATAAGGAAAACGGAAACGACCTTGTTGTCTTCTCAACAGCAGCAGCAAAACTTGAAGGGACTAAATTTAGACTGAATTAATTTTAGTTACTCAATCTATGATGAAGATGAAGGAAAACTTATTTAATGTTCATTTATGATTTCAATGAGTTTTTCTCCCTCCCTTGTACAGAGTTGGTCGTAGCTGAGTCTGTGGTGGTTATTAAGAAGCTGTTGCAAATGCAACCAGAGAAGCACAGTGACATCATAAAGCACATGGCGAAACTAACAGACAACATCCAGGTGAGAGTTTCATTCACAACTGCTGTCAATGTCTTTGAAATTTGAAATATCTGGTTACAGAAAAGGAATTAAGAGTTGTACTTTCTTTTTCAACTCTCCTCTTGGATTTGGAGTTTCCATCCCTGTCCAGGACCAGTAGAAGATGAGGACGTACACAACCATTTAATTTAGTTTAATTGTTTTCAGGTGCCGATGGCGCGGGCCAGCATCCTGTGGCTGATTGGAGAATATTGTGAGCACGTTCCTAAGATTGCCCCGGATGTCCTGAGAAAGATGGCCAAGTCGTTCACTAACGAGGAGGACATTGTCAAGCTACAAATCATCAATTTAGCTGCCAAGCTCTATCTCACCAACTCCAAACAGGTGTGCCTGGCATGTTTGTCTATCACTAGCATTGAAGTAACTTTAACTTGTCAATAGTGTGTGTGCAGTGCTACCAAGCTTCAGCGCAGAAACATCACCAATACAAAAAGTTTTGTTAACTCAAGTAGAATCAAATCTTTTACAAATCAGTCTGGTTTTTATATTTGAATGCTGATAATTTTTGTATTTCTTATTCTTTTGGAGGAATCCCAAATTAAATGTTAATGTTTTTTGCCCTCTTTTCACAGACCAAACTGTTGACGCAGTATGTTCTCAACTTGGCCAAGTATGACCAGAACTATGACATCCGTGATCGGGCACGCTTCATTCGCCAGCTCATCGTGCCCACCGAGAAGAGTGGGGCACTCAGCAAGTACGCAAAGAAACTGTTCCTCGCCCTCAAACCTGCACCAGTCCTCGAGTCTCCATTTAAAGGTACATAAGTCCTTACTATATCGCAACTTAGAGAGAGCTGAAAGCTAACACAGCTGTAAACACTGTAAACACTGAAACAGATTATGTGTCCTTATGAGCTAGCAGGTTTTTGTCTAGTTTTCTATTGAGAGAAAGCCAACTTTTGCAATAAAGAAAACTAAACTGATTGACATGTTTCAAGCAATTTGTTGGGGCTTAATTACATTTGGTGCTAAAGCAACTGCTGAGGTTTTCATACTGTAAGGAGTCGCAGGGATGGACCCAAAGGGAGAGATGTGAGGCAGAGATGCTGCGTGATATGAAAGGGACAGGTATTCTGAAAACACAGGACGATAGTTATTCTAGTTTGTCCCATTTTTTTGACCCACTTATCAATGATCAGCAGTTGCAGCTGCAGCAGTGGCTGTGACGCAAAGCGCCTGGAGGCAAATCAAAAACTTAACTGAGATTGTCGCAATTTTGTGTGACACATTGTACTTTAAGCTGTTACTCATATCACAAACACAGATGTGATACAGCTGCTTAGAAATCAAAACATACGCTTATAATTCCAAACTTGCCTGAAAATAATTGCGTTTTTAAGTTTTCTTCAGTATCAGGGTAATTCAGTGATAGTCTTCTGCACATCTGTGGTTACATTGCAAACAAGAACTGCTAATAGCTAATTTGGCAAACTTGTAAAGGTCTGGTATGTAGAATTTAGTAGCATCTAGTGGTGTGGTTGCAAATTGCAACCAGTGAAATATCCTTTATAAAAATAATGGTAACTATAATTCAAATTTTGGGGGGATGGTTATCCCCCCTGAGAAGTAGTAACAAAGTGCCCTATGTGTTGCATTGACCTCTGTTTGTCTGTGAAAAATCTGGATTCCTTTTTTCCTGTTTTGCAGATCGAGACCACTTCCAGTTGGGTTCATTGTCCCACCTGCTGAATGCGAAGGCCGGCGGCTACCAGGAGTTGCCTGACTGGCCTGAAGCCGCCCCAGACCCCTCCGTGCGCAACGTGGAGGTGAAGGAGTCTGTGCGTGCAGTGGGAACAGTAACTTACAGAGACACAGGGGCCCTCTGGGGTCTCCAGGGGCCCCAAAAGTTGGAGGGGAGCGAGGGTCGCTCCTGCCCCAGAGCGGTGCCTCAGAGGGGCTAGACAGAGTCACCAAAGCCTCACATCCAATATAACATCAACTCCAATATAACATTGATTCCTCTTTCACTAGCCATCTTTCATTCATAAGCATTAACAGCTCATCTGTGACATGCATCCTTTTTTGCCTCCATCTGTTTCCAAATGGATGCTGCTGAACTTCTCCCCCCTCCAGGGAGGAGAATGAGTCACAAAGGAGAAAAGAGGATTACAGTCTCTATTTAAACTTCTGATTCACAATGAAAACAGTGAGCAGCAGTGAACTCCTCGCCCTCTCTGCTGCACTTGCTTCTGTTCGGCAGCAGCTTACTCGCCCCATCCAGGTGATTTCTCACCAATGTCTGAGCCAATAGCACATGTGATACAGAAGGGAGCTACAGCTAAGTCTTGACCACAAATCAGCATCAACAGCAGTTAACCTCATCTCCTGCTGTCTCTGTTAAATGTTGACCTAAACAGGAGTTTTAAGAGGTCAGCATTTACAATAATACCACATACAGATGCAGCCAATAGTTAATATTATGCATCTGTAGTCAATCTATTTAATTTCAACAGAATTATTCCCAAATTTTCAATTAGAAAAACAAGTTTTACTCTACTGGATTGTAGCTGAACAAACTTTAATTTGATCTGAGTGCTTTAAGAAGAATTAAGAGGTGCAATCTTCATCTTCCCAACTCACCTAATTCCCTCCTCTTCTTCTCCATCCCATTCACTCCATGTGCCATCGGTTCATACCCAACAATGTGATATAAATGACGACATGAAATCAATACTTGAGTGCATCACTTCTCGTCAAAATCAAGACTCATAAAACTGCTTGATTTTAAATTTCAGGAGTGACCTCAAGCCTTGATTTTGTCGTCATATTGTTATTATAGTGTTTATTTTATTACTCACAGCCCATTGTTCCATACCCAATGTTAATGTGTCATTAACTTGTGATGCAGATTTCAAGATGAGGCCACAGGTGCATTGAATGTTATTTCGATTTGACTTTTGGTTCACGAGAGACAGGCTTGTAAAAGACCAGACCAGTTTAAATAAGCACATAAGTCACATTACTGTCGGCTGCTTTCCAAAGCATTTAATTCACCTTTAATTCAATTCCCAACCCTCCAGGCAGATGTTTGTTTCCATTACAAGGAGTTGAAAGATAGCTAATCCATCACAGTGAACGATTTCTTGCTTTTATTTTGTTATCAGAGTGATTGATTTTCCAACAACATACCTCATAACCACAACTAGGTTTGCAATGCCATGCCCCGATTTTACTATTCTAATTGTGGTCTGGCGGGGATCAGATGACATTAGCATGTGACATCATTTAAAGGTCAGGAAACTGATAACTGACAGATCAAGACAAACCCTTTCTATACCTGATTAGACACCCTAACTCGTAGTCATTGGGTGCCTTTTCCCTGCTTCCTTACGCTATCTTCACTGTTTTTAAAATCCCCATTGCTACATGAAACAACAAGCACAACCTGCAAGCTAGCAACCTGCACACTGAAATTGGCAAATTACTCTATCTCTAACCTGTTCGCTAACAGCATGAACGTTAACAAGCAAGCAGCTGTTATCTTTCCTTTTGTGGGGATTTAACCATTTTAATGCCAGGGCTCTCCACCCAACATTTTGTTTTCTAGGAAGAGGACACTACTCAATAATAGCACAAACTCAAACTTGACTAAACCCACTGATATAAAGGAAAAAAGAGACTAAGCCTAAACAATTCTGCATTTGCAAGGTGTACGTGGAAAGATTATGGATTAGTTGAGCTAACAAAATCACATTTTTTGGTAATTTGAGAGTGAAAACTCCTTAGCACGCAACCAGAGAACCTTAAAATAACTAAAAGAAAATGGTAGATTTATTAAAAACATCCAGTTTCTGCCACTTTAAGTGATAATAGCACAAATTCAAACTTGACTAAACCTACTGATAAAAAGAAAAAAGAAGAGACCAAGCCTAAACAGTGATAATCCCAATATCACTGTGTGTTGTTTGAAAAAATAATTGTACTATTTCATAACTAATAGCATAAATAACATCCATTCAAAATATCTAAAAACCTATAGTATGCTTTGAAAAATGGTCTGCAATGATGTATAATGTGCATGATTTGACGTTAAAAAGGAAAAGTAACCCAAAAACACATCAAAGTAGCAGCTCAGTTGCTCAGAAATGTCTCATGGTCATGATCAAACCGAGTTTCCCATCACATCCACTCATGTTGTGGCTGTGGAAGCTGCGAGGATCAGTGGATCCTCTGAAGTCCCGACCTCCCTGACAGGCTCTCCCTCTGCACATTATCATCTCCACAGATAGAGGAAGTCATAGACACCAGCGAGGGGCGGATCGGCTTGCTCGGAGACTGGCGAGAGGTGCCCCCCCCCCCCTCAGTTTGGGAGTGCAGTGGTGTTTGTTTTGATGACTGCTCTCTTTCCTCCTATAGTCTGATGTCTGGTGTCTGGTGATGATGGTCAAGTCGATGAGATAAGATTAATGAGATTTGACTCCTCAGTGCTGAATCCCAGAATCAGTGTAGATTTACGGAGGATAAATGTGACAGCCGTCTGTGTCCCAAATGGAAATAGATAATAGTTTATCCTCCTTTAAATATGTAGAAATGAAGATGAAGGATAAAAGTTGATGCTAAATCTTCAGACCAAGCTGACTCAGGTCGAAAGGATTAGAGAGCTGAGCTTGACAGCTCATTCTTCATCCGGGAAAAAGCATTTCCTCTACTCAAAGTCCACTTGCTTGCCTGTCCTGAAGCTTTCAATCATAACTCTTTATCAGCAGGTGAAGGAACTGTAGATGTTCAGACTTCCATTAGATTAAATGATTACTCCATTATTCTGAGCACCTATCAATATTTCTCTTCCATGTTGGTTTAAAAGTTGAGATTGACAGTTCATTCTTGACCTTGAAAACTACACAACCACCTTATTTACACTTACTTTTAAGCCAACAAGGACAAGAAGTAAGTGTACAGTTTCATGACAATTTAACAGACTTCATCTGTGAATGATGGGGGGGATTTAATCCACCTGTTGGAGTTTCCTTGGACAAAACACAAAAGCCTCGTTTCCACCAAGCAATCCAGTTCTGTTCAGTTCGTTACACATTAGAATGGTTGTTTTTGCATTCTCATTATCAGAAGTTGTGGATGGTACCAAAAGAACTGCGCCGTGCCATCCTGTTTTTATTTTACAATTCTGTTCAGTTACCTAGCACACTGATCTGATACTGAAAGGTTATTCGATAAAAAGTTATATTAAATTATTCGACAAAAAGTCACAATCTTGAGGTACAGAAGTCATAATTATGAGTTAAAAAGTCAAAATTATGAGTTAACTGTTGACTTTTGGAGCTCATAATTTCCACTTTTATCTCAAAATTATAACTTTTCACTTTATAGTTTATAGTTTTTATTGTATTTTCTTTCTTTAACTGAAATAAAGTGCTTCGGATAAAACATCCGAAAGCCCCAGAAGGATCAGATGATTAGGAGTAAGTGGACCTTGAGGGGACGTGGTTAGTTAGTTGTTAGTGGGCCACTGTTTCTTTTTCTGCACCTGGCTGGTCTCACATGAAATTTGTGACACAACTTGTGAATGTGTCACAAATGTTGTTGTGTGATACTGAGTGATTTGATTTCCCTCTGCTGTTCCACTCTTCATCTAGTTCATGTTCATCCATGCTCGTACAACATCCTGCTTTACCACTGATGAAGTTTTTTGGTAGATTTTAAATTGGCATGTATTTGCTTGATGTATTAGTAAGTGGTGAATGTTAATGTTGACTTTTTTATTTCTTTATTGCAGCATATATTAAGTATCAAGTATAATTAAGTTATATTGGAGTGTTTTGCTTTTATCAGAGAAAAACAACAATTACCAGCTACCTAACTGCCAGATATTGTGGTTAAAAAAAAGTATTTGTTGTCTCTGTGATATCAAAAACTGTTCTCACACGTCTTCTTTTTTTAGACCCAGAAACCTTCCTGTGCCTGTTTCTCTTATTTTCCTGACTTTTTTCTTAAACTTTTCCTTCCTGTTCTCACCTCCATCCCAATCTTTTTTCTTTTCTACATCTGCCAGGTTTTTACGCTGCTTGAAAGAGTCACAACATTAACGAGTGTGAGTCAGTTAGCGGCAAATAGCCCACCTCCTTGAGCCTCAAACCCATATAGCGGCAAAACCCGAGTGCTTTTTGACACCCTGCCTAACGTAGTCGCTCTCCTGTGCTAAGCTCAGCCAAAGCTACCTGAAACACAGCACCCTCTTTCTTGGTCTCTACCATTAAAG
Source organism: Pagrus major (assembly GCF_040436345.1). Lineage (NCBI taxonomy): Eukaryota > Metazoa > Chordata > Actinopteri > Spariformes > Sparidae > Pagrus > Pagrus major. The sequence continues at coordinate 19,026,917 of NC_133222.1, read as the reverse complement.
AAGTGATTCTTTTAGCAGGATGTGAGGTCCTCTCACATGTCCAGATGCATTAGCAGCCTCGTGGGGTTTGAATGGGGTTTAGAGATGTCCACACTCATTAGCTGATGGCGTTGGTTAATGAGTTTGGTCACAGAAAGGGCAAGACACAAAGTGTGGGAGGATAGTCACCGTCCTCAAAGACATCACTTCTCTTAATGGAACTGCTCCCTATATTAAAAGAAAGCCATTTCTGCAACTGGTCATGAAGGCATCACCTGGTGCTAACATCTATCTGTGCAACAAAAAATAAGGAAGACAAAGCATTAGTGCGTGTACTGAATTTGTTCTCTGACTGTCAGATCTAAAAGCAGATCTGACGGCTGGCTTCATTTGGCTGCATCACGCCCAGGCAGAGGCATTCATGGCCATGCTACTGTAATCTGCCTTCGTCTCTGCTTCTGTCTGCGGGGGTTTGTCACTGAAACAAGGCTGACGGCTCACTGTTTGAACTCCTCTTTGTCTGCCAGGTGCCCGAATGGACCAAATGCAGCAGCCGAGAGAAGAGGAAGGAGAAGAAAGTGGAAAAGCCATTCTACTCTGACTCAGAGGGCGAGTCTGGGCCGACGGAGTCAGCTGACAGTGGTAACTTTAGCTGGCTGCTGGCTGTGTTCTTTTACAGTCAACGAGCACTGTCCACCTCAGAACTGTGTGTGTATTTAAAAGTGGAAGTGGCGGTAAAAAGTATCATAAAACCCAAGTAACTCAAAATCACACTAGTTACTTTCCACCACTGTCAAGTAGACACTCATTTTAAGGTCTTTATAGTACAACTGTATACAATGCTATTAGTATTATCTACTGGAGTGCAGTACTAATTGAGTACTTTAGTATTATGTTTGTGTGAGTGAAATAGTAATAGATAGTATAATACTGTCCCTAATTGGGAAAATTAAGATTTCTTTGGGGATAGTCTTTCCATAATCTTCCATTCAGTATCCAGTGAAAATGTAGTTTTCATTACTAAAATGAGAGATTATAAAGGACAAAGCAAAATCCTGGATGTCAGTGTACATCTGACAAGTTGTCTAGTTTTTGTAAAGATTAAAAAGACTATTAATACCAAAATCCAGATATTGCGGAACGATGCACCATCGTTGTACAGCTGTAGTACAACATCTTGTCTCTAATCTCTGTCTTTAGTCCTTTTTTGTTTGTGCCTCAGGTACGATCTGAGAGACAGAAAATCTGCAACTGTCAGTGGTGCTGCTCACTCTTGTTTTATTTTAACTTGTTTGCCCCTGGAAAAACAGTGTGTCTGGGGCATTAATAACACAAGGGAGAATAAAAATGTGATCATCTTCATTTGTGAATGTCAAGGAGAAGAGGTTACTAAAGATTTGACACTTGTATTCCAGTGAATTTGAGTCTTATGAATCGTTGAAAACATAGTTGTCTCATGGTTCATGTGAAGCTCTTGTGTTGTCTGTGGAAGTGCTTCTGAACAGTGTGTATGTACATGTCACCTGATATATGGTGTATACTATAACTTGCAATGCAGACTTTCATCTCAGTTTTCTGTGTAAATTAAGGGAGCTTCTCACCCTCTGATCCTTTCCCCCTTCAGAGTCAGACTCTGCCAGCGGCTCGGAAAGCGGCAGCGCCAGCGAGGAGAGCGGGTCGGGATCAGAGAGCGAAGAGAGTGAGGAAGGCTCTGAGTCGGAGGAAGAGGAGGAGGAGGAGGAAGAAAAGGAAAAGAAGAAGAAAAAGAAAGAATTAAAGAAGCCGGTGCAAGAAAGCGAAAGGTAGTACACACTGCACACGTTGTTCTGAAAGCGGAATTGCTGGTGATCTCAGATCCAGTATGGTTTGATAGGGAGTTTTTTTATACAGCAATCTCGACACTTATAATAATGACAGTAGGATCCTAATGAGACCTCTTAACTTTGCTTTCCTTTCCAGTGAGCAGAGCAGTGAAGAAGAAGAGAGGAAGCACGAGAGGAAGAGTAAACAACGTAAGAGCGACTCAGAGTCTGAATCTGATGAGGACGAGGAGAGTGAGTCTGAGAGCAGTCAATCAGAGTCTGAAGAGTCTGAGTCGGAGGCAGAGGTCAAAAAGAAAAAAAAGGTAATGATAATGTATCTCGCCCCTAAAATGTTACATTTAAGTAAAATCAGGAACATATCTACATTAAAACAAAGTCTAAACCCGTATTCTTATCACTGACATATGAACCCAACATTCCTGTATTTAGCATGTCCCACCTGCACACAGAAACATAAAAATCTTCACCTATTCATCTAAGACTTCTTTCATCTCCCTCCAGGCAGCTGAATCTAAACCTCCTTCTAAGCCTGTCAAGAAGGAGACCAAGAAAGAGAAGAAAGAAATGTCTCTGCTCGACCTCGACGATTGTGAGTATTTTCATCTCTGTGAGCTCTCTGCTCTGAAAGAGAATATAAAACTAAAGCAAAGTCAGCATGCAAGGACGTTTGCAAACCACGTGATTATTTCTAAAAGTCAAAACTCAAACTTTGTTCCCATGGGAGATAATATAACAGATAGATGAATAGAGTCACGGCTGAATCACACTCACACCTCACATCTCTCTTCTCAGTCGAACCTGCTCCATCTCCTCAAGTCACTCCCGTCAACACCTTCCTGTCAAGCAGCCTTGTGACCGACCTGGAGGGACTGTCTCTGTCTGACACTGTTCTCTCTCCGGCAGTAAGTATTCACACGTTTCTCATCTTCCTGTTTAGTATATTCACTTTATTAGACGACCCGTTAAGAACAATTCATTTCTAATTCTAATAAACTAAGGAAAAAAAAAAAAAAATCTTGACTTCTGCATCCTCAGTGCCACACTAAAAATACTAAAGATCAAAGTACACATGGAGCCTGGTCCATGTTGGTGGAAAAGAGGTAACACTGCCAAACTAAAATGCAAATTTTGACATGAGTGTCCTCTCTGAACTGACAGCTAGAAAAAAATGAAGAATGCCAGTTATTAGAGTCAAAACTCAACAGAATGAGATCCTCATCTCACCTGGACTGACCAGATAGTTCTCCACCATGAAACTGACTTGAACACGTTATTAGAAGCTGACAGCAGATCAGAAAATGTAGCTTTCATGCTAACTGATATCAGCCCTCTCTGGATAATTGGGTTTTAGTATCAATGACACTTCATCTTGTCCTCTGCTTACAGACCATTGCTCCCTCCAGTGCACTAAAGAACTATGAGCTGCTGCACCGGATCACAGGGGAGGGTCTGTCGGTGGAGTACTGCTTCAGCCGACAGCCGTTCAGCCCCGATGCCAACATGGTGGCGGTGCAGATGCAGTTCACCAACAACGCCACCTCCGACACCAAGAACCTGCACATAGAGGACGTGAAACTGCAGTCTGGGATGAGGGTCAAAGAGTTTGCTGAGATTGGTGAGTGATGGGCTTCTGGGACTAAACTTTTCATTGAAACTGTAGCTTATTTTGTTATTTTTCCAGTGTGACCACATGTTTAATCTCAGATCAGTGAGTTGCTGCCTGACTGCGTGTTTCTGTTGTCGTGTGTCGATAGAGCTGCTGCCTGCAGGTGAGACGGCCACAGCTGTGATGGGCATCGATTTCTGTGACTCAACACAAGCAGCAAACTTCCAACTGTGGTGAGATGGATTCTCTGTTTAAGAGTTTGAACACCCTGCAGTCCTCTCAAAGAAGCACTGAGTGGAAACAGAACTGAGGCTGTAATGAACTATTTCTCATTTATGTGCTGAGTTTTGAAATTACACTCATAGTGTTGGGCTTGTTAGCTCCGCATGTGTCTGCAGGCCAGTCGTGATAGTTGATCGTACTCAGTTTTATGTCCTGTGTACAGCACAAAGGAAACAAATAAAACAATATTAATATAATTTCAGAAATTCCTCTGTCCTCCTAGAAAAATAATTATGATTCCTGAATCTGTTTTGTCTTTCTCATTTTCAGCACTCACACCAGGAAATTCTTCGTGTCGATTCAGCCGCCGGTTGGAGAGCTGATGAGGCCTGTCTTCCTGACTGAGAACGAGTTTAAAAAGGAGCAAGGTGAGCAATAAATAATTATTTTGAGGATTATAGAATATGTAAACACCATAACTTTACTGCCATTGCATCAAAACAAGTCTATCAAAATAGGAAAGTGTGGATAAACAATTGATTTCACATATTTCCTTTTGACTTCTATCATTTTTTTTCCTATTATTATTTGGCTACTTTCTTGTCATTTACAGAATATTTCCAGAAAAAAAGAGTGTTACATATCTATATTGGGAACATAGCAACCAACAAAGGGGACCCAAATGCACAGGACACACAGGCAGAACTAAACGAAAAGCAAGCTTTAAAAACAAAAAGCTGAAAACTCCAAATCTATAAAATCCAAAATCCAAAAATAGAAGAAACAAAAGGAGGACAGCAAAACTCAAGAAATCCAAGAACAAAAGCAAAAACAAAGGACAAACCAAAAAGCAAAGTACCAGAACCGTGGAAGATGGGAAAGGGAGACACAGGTACACGAACAGCAGACTCAGGGAAATTAAACAGACGAACTGACAAAGAGAGCAGGAAGCACACATGCTATATACACAAGGGAGGAAGGGATAATTGGAAACAGGTGAAGCACATCAGGGAGGGGCAGACAATCACAAACACGGACAAAGGAAGGAAATGGAAAGTGAAACAAGACGCATGAGGATAGAACTTCAAAATAAAACAGGAAATAACAAAACCACAAACTCAAACTACGACATCAATATCTCCACACAGTTTATTTTGTTGTCCTTTGTTGGGGGGTCATTTCTTTGTGTTAGCTTTCTTGCTAGCAGCAAAAGTATTTTTAAGAGATATTAATCCTGAGTCTATCTGGAATATTGTCCAGGTGTAGATTTAGTTAGATGTCCATCTGCTGTCATGTGCTAGGGTTCTGAACTTATAACATTTTGCAATCCTGAACAGGTATTGGAGTATCGAGGTTTTTTTAGGTAACTCTGACTTTGGTCAGGTTCAAAAGTCTCTCCAGAGAGAGTCTGATGTACACATTCAGTAACTGACTATAAACTAGGCCCACTGATAAAAGGACTGTAATAAGGTTAATTGAGGAGAAAACATCTTTATCATTACATTTTAGTAGGAGACAACAGAAGCAACATGACTTTCGTCTTTTCTCATCATCAGCATTTATTTTGAGATTTTGTCCCTGAAGTATGAGCTTTGGACACATTTTATGTCCGTTATATGTGATTAGACAGGTTACATCACTGATACAGTCAATTTTTCAAAGTGTGTTTGTAATTATAGTAACATTTAGTGTTTGATTTGTTCTTCTTCTTTTATCATTGTTTGGTAATTACAGCTAGAGTATGTAGTCACATGAATAATCACAATTTTGCATGATATTTTTTTATTTCAATGGGAGCCTTCATTGCCTTTTAAATGTTTGCTGCACAATAGTTTCATCCGTGCAGTAAACAAAGGGTTCGTCTCAATACCCACACTTGTGTTACGTTACGCGTTAATTCATCAATAATTTAAAGTGAGTACTTTCTGTACTTGACGTATAATTCAATGCTTATATTTTTGTACTTATATTTAAAGGGTAACTCCACCAATTTTTTTACATGAAAGTGTGCTGCAATGCAACTTAACCACTGAGTGACATCACTGGTATCAGATTACATGCAGCTTCCTCGGTAGCTACAAAAGGCTTTACTCTACTTTTTTCATGTATGCAGTAGTGCTCCCCAAGACCTTTAAACACACTTTAATGTGTAAAATTGGTGGAGTTACCCTTTAAGTAAATGACTGGAGTACTTCTTCCACCACTGGTGAATTGGAAATGTGCCCATCAAGTGCTGGTTAAGTGTACTGTGTGTAGGTATATTTTGGACGTGGGACCTGCCTGTTTACTACTGAGCGATGCATGAGTGTGGACTTGAATGTGGGTATTGTGACAGACCCTTCAGTGTTTACTAACTGTACTAGTCACTTCAAATACACCACCATCCAGCCAGTGTTTGGTAGAGCAGCTACAGACAACAGTTAGCAGCATGTTTCTGTTGTGTGGTGTTCATTTCCCATCCTGACTAACACTGAGCGTAGTGACTCTTTAAACATGTGTCATATCCACGGTTCCTCCCTCTCCGTACTGTCCCCCAATAGAGAAGCTATTACACAATCTAGGTAAGTTGGCTTTGATAGATTTGTTTCTCCCAGCCATCTGTGTGCCCACCTGCCTCATAGCCAACCTCAACCTCACACAGACCCCCCTCCCACTCCCCTCCTCCTCTGCCCTCCTCTAACGCCTCCTGCTGACTCCCCCTCCTCCCCTCCTGCCTTGGTAATCAACACTTAACTGCACCTCCAGGTCTGTAGCTGCAGACAGACTCACCTGTACTAACCTGCATCTTATAAAGGCCGCTCACATTCTGCTGCAACAGGAATGACTGGAAATGCTCATCCACTGATCCTGATTCACTCTTCAAGCACCATGTGCACAAAATTAATAACATGAGGCATCAGAGCAGCACTCAATCATGTGCACTAAACTGCTGATAACCACTGATGGGAATATGAGGTGTTGACACAGCGCATTTGTTTGTCTGATGGTTTGTTGTACATTCAAACCTGGTGAGCTTTTTTGTGATTCGCAGGTCAAAAGACAGAAGGTTTTTTTAGATGCATTGGTCTATAAAGTATTTCACTACACAATTATTTACATCAGGGATGAATTTGCTGATTATTTTTTGATTCATTGTTTGTTAAGTCCTGTGTTTTCCAGCCTTTTTGGCTCAGGACTACTTAAAAGAAAGCTTTGGCTACTCATAACCATCAATATTCACGTAATTTTCTTCCCGTTGCAGGGTATTTGCAGGGAATTTTTCCTTATCCGAATCAACGATAGTGTTTTATCCTACACAAACTGTAAAACCCCTTGAAACAAATTCATGATTCATGAAATTGGGTTCTATAAATAGGTTTATAATAAGCTTATGAGAAAATTACCCTACTTCTCACATGACTTATTACCTCAGTAAACAGTTTCCTAATGAGTTTATGGTGTCAGTTGCTAGTACTCAAGTCTTCTTCAATAGAGCCTGATATTTGTTTAGTAAATCATGGTCCCATTTAGAGTAAAATAGAAGATAAAGCATGATACACTTTCGGGGGCGGCTACCTTGTGATTGACAAGTCGCAACCACTGGGACCTTCCAATAAGGACTGAGGCATAGCTACTAACATTACTTTAACACTTAACTTTAAAGTGTATCTTGAATTAGGGAAGCTAGGTGGGTAGGGTAGATATGTGGGTATGCTTAGTGTTTTCAGATCCAGCCCTGACTCCTCCCCAGCTCCACCCTTTTGTCCAAATAAGGTTTCTCCTGGCTCCAAAAAACCAACGATGATGATGGGGTAAAATCCCAAACTTGAGGCCTCAAAACTGTAATCCACAAACCATAGGTTACATCACGGCAGCTATGTCTACTTTGCTTTATACAGCCTATGGGAAAAACAGAGCAGACAAAACAAAGTGTAACTAGGAGCTGGCTGGAGTTTAAGTGACTCAAGATTGTGTTTGTAATTAAGACGTGACAAACCTTAGTCAGGTTCTTGATGTCTTTTGACCTGCAAAATCTCCAAAATCAATGCTCAGCAGGAAGCACCCACTTTCAAATATGAGTGTTAATTCTTAAAGAATGAACATGTTGTACTTTCAAACCACACTGAAAACTCATGAGGCATTAAACTGGGCTCGGCGCATAAATTTTCTTCTTTATCTCTTCGAATTGACCAAGAGAACTGCGTCTGTCCTCTACTGTGCTCAGTGGGAAGCATCAGTGTATTCCTCTTTAGGTTTCAGTAGCATTTTGGAATTATTGGTGCATTGTATGTCCTCGAGGACTGTAGGAGATGTGTAAGCCATATATACAGTATCTGTATATAATACTGTATGTGTCTGTAGCTGTTAGATAATGATAAAACAGCACACTGATACTGTACAAGCAGCACCCTGTTCTGTATCGTTGTATTATCAATAACTGCTTTGCATTTTTTGCTACTCAGATAGAGAAAATAAGCAGCAGTTGTTCTTCGAGTTCTCCAGTTTGACCAGTGCTCTGCTGACTCCTCCACAGGTCAGCTGATGGGTATGAATGAGATCACAGAGAAGCTAACTCTGGACGTGAAGTGCCGGAACGAACACACCATCGTCCAGAGGGTGACCACCGCCGCCAACCTTAGCAGAGTGCCCTGCGGTTCAGATAAAGAGTGCAGGTGAGAGGGATTAAAATGAATATCAGCAGCCCCAAATCTGCTGCTTTGGTGTTTATCTGAACTGTGAATTATGATCCAGAAAGCGTCTGAATGCTGATAAAATCATCTTTCTATGTTTTTTTTGGCCAGTGGTATAATTTTGAAATGCAATAATAGCGACCCCATTTGACCAGATAACATCAAATGTCAGTAACTCGAGGGCACAATTTTTAGCTTTTAGTTTGGTTTAACTGACAAAATATAAACACAGTAGTCAAGATAGAAGGGTAAAAGATTTTTTCAGGGATAACACGACCAAGTCCAGGACATATTTTTCATCGTGGTCACAACCAAATGGAGACACCTGTTGACGAAAATGTCCAAGATGACCAAGAAAACATACGATCACAACGTGCTCCTCCCCAACAAAAGTCAACATTTAGATACGTACATATGCCAATAAAAAAATGTTTGTTTGTTTTTCATTTTGGCAAAAACCATCACAATCGAGCAAATTTAGATTACTTGAAGATATTTACTTATGTATTTGATTTGAACATTTTACCAAATGATAAGAAATATTTTAACATAATCAAAATGTTACTGTTAGATAAGTAATTGCAAAGATATTTTAGTCATTTATCCATTTCAGTTTATTTTCAGGGCCATTATTAGGCCAGCCATGGTCAAATATTTAAATCAATTCATGTTTTATCTAAACTAGAGAAGATTCAACAGATCACACATAAACGCTGTTTAGAAAGGCTTAATGCACGTTTCTTTACAGCACCGTGCGTAGGTGATTATTTTGTGTCACTGTAAACCTGTCAGACTGTTCTTCATGTTTTTTTTATTTGAAACCAAAAACCTGCTGACTGACACACGTGCATCCCTCTTTTATTTCTGCTGCTTCGTCTTTATTTCCGATCTTTGCTGCCTTGACCTCAGTCCTCCTGTTCCTCCTCCTGATCATCCTGTCTACAGGTTCGCAGGCAGGACGGTGAGCAGCAGCAGCTTGGTGTTGGTCACTGTGGCGACCAAAGAGGAAGGAGCCGCCCAGCTGACAGTCAACTGTGAGAAAATGGTGATCGGCACAATGCTGGTGAAGGACATCCTCCTGGCTCTGACGCAGTGACGTGTGCTCGACTTTGTCGCCCCTGCCCCCTCACACACCGACGCACTTCTCACATATCGTCCGAGACTCATCACACGTGTAGCATCTCCTCCGTTCTCCTGTAAGCAGCGAGGAAGTTCCCAGAATGTTTAATTCCAGTTTGTTGTTTGGTTCAAAAGCCTTCCACGTTTAGAAAGTACTCCTGTATCCACTGAATGCAACAGCTGTACATGATATTTTTGACAATCAGACATGACTGATGCTGAACCTGATATAAAGTCATTCTCTTCCTTCTAAAGTTTATAACATCATTGTCCAAATCTACTTAATTTGCAACAAAGTTTCCTTTCTTGAGGAGACAGTTTGATTAATTGGATTCCAATTCCAATTTGTGATCAACTAAAAAAAAGAGCTTTCTTTGCACAAGGTCCACTTAATTAATGTTTTCAAGCTTCTGGCCTTCCTCAACACGTGGAGTTACCAAACTCCAACAACAATGCAATTCAATATGCAAAATAACATAAGAGTTCAAAATACTCTCAAGATAGAATATGAAACATTTCTGAATCAAAATGTCCAAAAACAACTAGACCTTTGTAATATATATTATTGTATTGTGTAGTTACTTTATCCAGAATGTTTCCACCAATGTTCAGACTCCTCAACTTCACTCGAGGTAACAGTGCGTTTAATTTAGTTCCCCGTTGCTACAACGTCCAGGGAATCATCGGATGATACGTCAGAGAGTGAGGAAGGAAGTCAGCACATGTGACTAAACGTAACAAGAATAAAACTTTAAAACATTTCCTCGTCTGTGAACATTTCTGCTTGAATCATGTCGGATAGATTTTCATCGGCAGTCAGGGTCGTTTAACAATGAAGACAGAAGCTCCCATCATCCCACGCTACTTCACAACGTCTTTAAACTACATCTTTTGTTTTCATTGTTGAATTGAGAGACTCTAGCGGCAGAAAGTACTGTGCGTTAAAAACAAGGTTCAAAAGAAAGATATATAGTGAAAGTGAAATAAAATAGCAGTCACAAATAAGTTAGATAAAACAGGAGAATTAAAATGATAATATTAAGACCTGAGAAGTCTGGGTCATTTATTATGTAGCAGCAGGTGGAAACAGAACACTAGTCAAAGCATCGATTGGGAAGAGGTCAAAGTTATTCAGATCCAATGTAATGATCCATTCAATGATATCCACCCTCAAAATATGACCACATGACGTCATTCACACTCCATCTGCAGAGGAAGGCCATCAGATATGGTTTAACATTTTAAAGACACAAAGTTAGTGAACCTTGTGTTGAGAATTTTTACGTCAAAACATAAGGGCGTCTTTCTCTGATGCTATTCAGAGAAAATAAATTAAGAAGTGATCAAGTTTCACCCATAAACCTTAGAAATAAGGCGGCCGAGTAAACAATTTTAATTTTTATCTTATTAGTTATTAGCTCTTCGACTATGTTAAGATGTAGATTATAGAAGTAATAGTTGCTAAAAACACATTCAAAATTAATCCTCATCCACTTATTTGACATCTGTCATTACTTGAATGTAGCATGAAGGCTCAACTGAGACAACAACTACCTATAACTGAATCATCTTGGCACAATAAATGTTGTTAATCAATAACTTAACATTCCCGGGAATAAAGACGGATATCCATCTCAAATTCTGCGATTTTAGCATTTGGCTAGCTCTCATAGTGCACATGTTCATTACAGTATGTGGGGCATTTATTAAAAAAAACCTGAAGATGTATAAATGTTATTGTATGTATTGCAACATGTAATACAGTCCTGCTATACGTAAGTAAGGTGTGGTGTGTCTGAGTGTGAGTGTGTGTGTGTGAGATGACGCTGAATATTGATTGACCTGGCGAACATCACCTGTTTTCAAAATGACTCAAAATGATGCTTGACTTGAAATCCTCACGAAGCACATTATAACCAGAATTCATGTCTTTGACGACTGTTAACTTTAATTTATTTTTTATTTGAAAAAGGGACGATGAACATTAATTAATATTCAAACAAATGTGAACGCACCCGAGTCTCCGATGCAAATGTTTTTGGCAAATCTACTGAACGTTAGTCACCAAACTCAAATAACGATTATTTTCATTATTGAATAATCCACAAATGCACTACTCAATGCACATCTTAATGTGTCAGAAAATATGTTTCTTCTCCAAAACCCAAGAGTTTCAGTATAATGCCATAGAAGATTAATATAACCAGCAAATATTTACACTTCAGAGGCTGGAACCAGAGATTTTTTTCAAGTTATTTCAAAAAACTAACCGATTATCAAAATAGCTACTGACTATTTTCCATCAATCGACTATTGGTTTTAGCTGCTCCAAATTAATAATTGAAACCTTGCCCCTAAAACAACTTTTAATGGATGTTTAAATTAGTTTGAGCTGGAAATTGTAGTGTATTTTCTTTCTTAAAGAGTACTTATATACTTACTTATAATTGAAATAGTGCTTCTGATCATGTCAAACATTTTCAAATCGAGTGTTGTCTTGATCTCATTTGTCAGGCAGCTCTGTTTTCATGCCTTTAATTATATTTTGATTTCACGTCAGAGGTCTTGTTGTTTCTCTTTTGTTATGAACCCTCATGTGTCCTGTGGCTTCTTATCTTTGACACATTATCAGCTTATTTATTTATTGTTTCTATACTGTTGGAAAATGTAACAGCTGTGTTTTACCAAAGGAGTATAGTCAAACTTCAGCCATCATCGTAGAAACCCGAGCAGCAGCGGCAGTGGACGGTTTTATTTTGGCCTTTTTGCTTTGTTTACTTTTGAACCACTCACACCTGAAATGTCCATTCATGCAGCAGAGTCATGATGAAGAATGTAAAGAGTGAGAAATTCTACTTTTAATGTAAACATCTACTGAGAATGACACAGCTGGATAAAATTACTCTCCGACTCATAAGTCATGTCTGGCAATTTGTTTTGCTTTCAAATATCCAAAGTATGGTTTATCATACTCTGTGTGTGTTTGTGAAATGTGATCCTGAAGTATTACAAGTTTATTTATTATACAAATAAAAATTACAGATACATTTTCACGTGTCTTCTGTCTCGTGACTTCACAAACAATGACAAACCACTGGTACTGAAGGAACACTCAACACCAGGCGAGCTGTTTTACTGTTTTTGCGTTAAGGCTGCCATTAGCTTAACATAAAGATCATAAACAGATAAACAGCTAGCTTGTTTCTGTACAAAAGTAGCTGTCTATAAAAATAATAAATTGTTTTGTCTTGTTACGTTTGGACAAAGTCCGGTTAGATGTTTTAAGCTAAGATAACCCCGTCCTTATGTTAGCTTCTCATCTAGCATTCAGCAAGCAGCTAAGTATTACAAGTTTATTTATAATACAAATAAAAATTACAGACACAATTTTATCTGTTATCTGTCTTGTGGCCTGAAAAACAATGACAAACCACTGGTACTGGAGGAAAAATGACCACAAAGAGCTCAAACAACTGGCAGTTGGAGTAATGATGGAAAAGGGGAACGTAAACAGCCGACTGTTGTAAAATATAGAAGACAATTTCCTGAATGCCTCGAAAAATGAAAATATTTCAGGGGACATCCTCATTTTCTGCTACAGTTTTGAGGAACTACTCTACTTGAGCATTTCCCTTCAACTTCAGACATTTCAGAGGGAATTATTGTACGTTTTACTACATTTATCTGACAGCTTAGTATTCAGATTCAGAACTTACATGAACAAAACAGAAAGGCTTGTAAGTTATAGTGCAGGGCTCTCTTATCTGCCACAGGGGATAACTTACTTTTATACACGTGTTCTGTTCCTCTTGGCACTTCCAGTACAATTTGCTAATAATACTCACACCATTTAAGATTCTGAGGGCAGGACTTTTTCACGTTTCTCTTTATTTTAAGTGTTGTACTTTTATTAAAGACTTCTCTCTCTGGTCTGCCGTCAAACCTGATATGATACAACACCAAAACACACACAGCTGACATTCAAAAGTAGTGTTTATTTAAAAAGAAATGTGGTCACAAGGTGTTTTGAAACCTGTGTGTAAACATAAAGTTTTATAGACTCACAGATGTGAAGTTCATCTGTACTTGTTCTGGATTGTAGTGATTGTCATCTGAAATTTGAAATCTTTGGTCTTCCGAAGGAATGAACTGAACTTGCGCAGTCTAGGAAAAAGAAGGATGGGTACAGGACAGAGCTGCAACAATTAGTTTATTAATCAATTAGCTGATCAAAAAGTTGCTAAATATTTTTGATAATTGAGTAATTTTTCCAATTAAAAAAATGTCAATTTGCAGGTTAAAGCTTCTTAAATGTAGGGATTTGCTTAAAAATCACAAAAATAAAAGTAAAAAAACTCAAAGGCACTCTCATTAAATGATTTAAATACCTTTATGGTCACGTCTAACAGTCATGTTAGACCTTAAAAACAAACTCTTACGCATTTCAGAGTTTGTTTTTAGGTCTAACATAACCACGTTGTGACAAAAAATGCAATTTAATAGTCTGAAAGAGTGTGCCTTTGAGTTTTTCTTCTGATTTTCACATCTAATTCACATGAATCTCTATCCAATGAGCATCTCTACTCAATCTGAGTCCAGGAGGCTCTCCTAAACTTACATGTTTTGATTTATGTGAGGATTTTGCTTTATGATAACTAGAGTCTTTTTTTGGACTGTTGGTTGGACATGAGAAGCAATAAGAAGAGGTCACTTTTAATTTGGTAAATGATTAATCAACTAATCAGGAAAAAATAACCAACAGCTTCATCGATAATAAAAACAATGGTTGCAGCCCCGATACCAGATTGACATTTTCACACTTGCATAGATGTACACATGCAGAAAAGGACACTTACGATTTTCCTTTTTTTATATACAGGCATTTGCTAATATATTATGAAGGCTTTTACATAGTAAACTACAAAGTAAACAGATCCTGTAGGAAAGATGTGGAATGTAGTGTTTTCTTTAGTCAAAGAAATGCAAAATAAAAAGCCTGACACATCCTTCGTGATCCCTCTGTGTTCAAGGTGACAGAAACAAGGACGCTTTTGTTAATGAGGCTCCACATCAGCCTCTACTCAAATCACTGATTATCCTCCAGAAACTCAACATCTTGTTCTACTTTTTTGACTGAGCAGAAAAGATTTTTGTTTAGTTTAGAGATAAACTTTTTAAAAGGCGTCCTTGACGGTTCTGAAGGATATTTTACTCACAAGCTCACAATGTACACACTGGTACAACTGCATTTCTTTTCCTTCACGCTCACTTTCCTGAATAACAATTCTTGGAAGGTGCAGAGAGCCATCTGTCCTCTGACATATTTTCTATATTGTTGGCATTTAACACGAGGCACCATAAAAAGGCACAGAGAGACGACAGAAGGCACAGGATTCAAACATCCTCATGGAGCAGAAACAGGAGATATAAAGGCAGCGATCCTCCAGTCTGCTTCCATAAAGACATTAAGAGGATGTTTGCTAATAATTTATGAATCTAACATAAAGTGATGTAGAGTCTGAGCCCTCAGGTGAGCTCCGTCTGTTTGGTTTGTGGAAGCAGAAGAGCCACCAGCCCCCCGGTCAGCAGCAGAGCCGACACCAGCAGGACCGGCACGGCGCAGTTTGTGTCCACCAACTTTCCGAAGATGACGTTACCCGTGATCGCTGCAACTCGGCCCACGCCTGTGAAGAAACCGAGGGCAGAGGACCTGAAAGAAGACAAGAAGCAGCAGGACATGTGAGCAGCAGAAACAGGACATAACCTCACACTCTGAGTTTTAACAACCAAATTTAAGACAGATTTTTAGCCAAAACCTCTTTTTCTTATTCAAGCATCACAGGTAAGTGTAAAGTTAAGAAGTATAAAATTAAAACAGTACAAGTACAAATTAAAAAAAGATGAATTTAAAAGATGTTTCTGGTAATTAAGACCTCACAAGTTCAAATTTAAAACTATTTTATGACTTTTAAATGAACAATATTTACTTTCTGCCACTAGGGGTCTCTCAATCAAATCAAAAACAGAAGACATCAGTAGTGTGAGATCATGGGAGTTGGCATCTTCACTTTAAAACAATAACTACTGATGAAAATCTATTTAACGTGACTCAGGCAGAATTATGCAGGGACGAGGTAAAGTATTTAAGTTTTAACCGTGTTATGTGAAGTCGTGTTCGCTGACTTTCCTCCTCACTCTCCTGGAAGTTACAGCAACACGCGACCAAATGAAAATTAGGATTTTTCTGGGGTTGAACATTGTTGGAAAATTTGGGATAACGTCCACAACTCAACAAAATCTAAAACAAAGCTTAAATTAATTTTAAGACACTTTAAGGACCTGCAGACACTCTGCTGTAAGTACCAAAAACAAGGATATTAACTGACTCTCTCAATCTTGACAGTGGATCCAAACTTTTTTTTGGCTTTTTGGCTTGTTTGACACCTAATCACAGTTTACAACCTGCTCAAAACATGAGCTGTAAGTTTACTAATTGAGGGGTTTCTGGTGGTCTGATGAGGTAAAAGTATCCAGGACTAAAAAGGCAAAAATGAGAAAGGAAAATAAAAATTGTGAAACAATATCATTAGTTTTTTCCTTTCTCATCGCACAGATTTATTGCAGGACCCCTTTTGTTCTGTATTTTTGTTTATTTTTATGTCATTTTAAGTATCTAAGTGATCAAACATCCAAATTAACAGAGAAATCTAATCACCATTCTACAGTCAGTTTAATAGATTTTGCTGAACTTGAGCAGAGTTTTAAAAATATACCGTAGCTGTGTTGGGTAGAGCTCCGTTCCCACCACGTCGAGGGCGTTCCAGGTGATCACCGACACGCCGCTGAAGACACACGTCACGATCAAACTCTGGACTTTGGTCTGGATCATGTAGATGAGGAAGACGCTCAGACTGGACACCAGCAGGCTGCCGGCTGGAGACACAACAAAGAGGTGAGACATCATTTGAAGATTTAAGGTGTGAAAGTGGCTTGTTTTATAGATCCACACTTCTTGGCAGCGAAGGGCTTACTGGACATGAGAAAACAGACATTAACAGCGGGAAGTAATTCATCTGACTCACACAGTAGAGCTTTTCCTCCTGTGCTGTCAATCATCAGAATGGAGAAGATGTTTCCCGGTAAGTTTGACGCAGCAATGATGAAGCCCTCCATATACACTGTCAATGAGGGACACAAACAGGAGAGCTGAGTGAGGACAGTAAGATAAAAAGTCTTCTTCTGTACTGGGTCGTCGGGGGCTGGAGCCTATCCCATCATGCAGTTCGGTTGGACACAATCAGTAATGCTGCATTTTACAGGTCTTAAATAGAATGATGTAATTATAAGGAAAAAGAAAGAAGAGCTCAATTTGAATTATTATCAATCAATTATTGGAAACTCTATTCTTCATAAAATCTGAATTGTATTCTTATCTGTTGACCAGATGAGTCTCTGCAGTTCATTTGTATTATTTAAATGGAAGTGTGTCTCTTGAACACTGCTGCTATTTGTTATCAGTTTGCTGCAAGGTGTCGTTAAAGGAAAATTTTAAAACTCCTCCAGCTGTTATTAATACTTCAAACAATATTGCACATATACAGTATCATTATGTGTAATTTTATATTTTTACAAGGGAATATAATTGCACTCAGGTACATGGTAATGATTCTTTAATTCAACTTGATTTTCAAACATCTTCTGTGGATGAGTTATACATTTGTGGCTCTAGTTTAGTTCTGTGTTTACTGACTGGAGGCAAAAGAAGAAAAAAAAATCTGACAGCAGTGAAAAAAAAAAATCTGAAAAATTAATTATTTTTTGTCACAGAGACACACCCGCTGTCTTGACCGGGTAGCAGCTTTGGTTGTGGAGTGAAGACGGCAGGGACACGTTGGCACAGGGCGAGCCGCCGCTCTCCATTCTCTCAAACAGCTCCGGAAACCACATCCACAGCCCGTAGTAACTACACACACACACACACGCACATGCGCGCACACACACAAACACACATTAAAACATTGTATGTACATTGTATGTACATACAAGAGTGTGCATTAGTTTGGTATAAACAGACAAGCTGCTAGGGATCAAAACTTTTTCCAGCAGTTATTTTCAGTTAAGGAGCAGGATTTCTGGTTGTTGAAGATAAAAGTTATCTCTCACTGCCTCCTGCAGACATCAGCGGTGTCACAGCACTGAACTTACACACAATTACAGTATAAAATCTGTATGTGGGCCTTCACATTGGATTTCTCACCCGAAGGAGATGCAGTAGAAGATGACGAGCAGAACGATGCTTCTGGATCTGAGTGGACCTTTAAACATCTGTTTAACTGGCGCCAAGCCCTGCGAGCAAAACCAAAGAAATAAAATACAATTCCATAAAAAAGGACATTTTAATTAGCAATAATACAGGGATAACTCGTAATTAAAAAATATATAAATTAATGTGGGAATATGCTAAACTATGACACAATAACTGCCACTTTAAAGACTTTCAGGTGCTTTATGTCAAATGGACACAATGTTTTTTTACACAAATTAAATAATATCGTCATGTATAATGTTTGCTGAATTCACAAGACGGCCGAGATGTTAAGAATTTGCAGTAGACAGCCTTTCACAAAGTCTATAAAGTTTCTCTGAATGCAACAAGTCTTAAAATTGAGTGCTTTTTTAAGGGAGTCTGGGAACTTTCTCCACGGACAACAAATAAATTGCCAATAGTTATAATTAAATAATTTAGTTTTTACATTTGTGAAGTTTCTCCTGACTCAACACCTCTTACAACCACGCAATTTCACTTTAGAGCTCACTCTAATATATGCAGCAAATTTGAATAAATACATTTAGTATGCTTTTAGACAACTCCAGCAGCTGTCCTCCTGCTTCATCCCTGTCGATGTCCCGTCAGAGCTTTGTCAGGCTTTGAGACATTTACCTTTTTTAAAATATTGGCCACTCTCCCTCTTCGTGAACCTCGACTTCTGGTCTCCTCCGGTTTCCCTCTTGGCTTGGAGCTTGTACACAGACTAAATTTCTTGAAATAAAAAATGAAACATGAGAGTCGTTACACTTGATATAGATTATTATGCTTAAGACTGAAAGAAAGAAGAACTTGAACAAACAACATACAAATTATTTACACGTTTCATGACATCCATATTGATTTCACATTTTGCACTTTCTCTGTTTCTTCATTTTCATGTCCTTCTTGTCCTTGCATTTTGTTGGTTGTCTTGCGTTTCTTGGGTTCAATTTGTTCATTTTATTTGCTGCTTTATTATTTGTCATTAATATCTCTATCATTGTCACCACTTCACTGTGTTTTATGTCTAATTAAGCTAAACATCTAAAATGTGTACACCAAACTATGACAAAGAATCGTACCGGAAAATCTTTTCCTTTTCCCCGCATGTTCAGCTCAAACATCACTTTAAAGACATGGATCGCCTCTTTCTCTCGGGCAGCCTGACAAAGAGAAGACGAAGTTCAAAAAATAATAATCAGCCTTCAAACACGAGCATGATTCTGGCTTTTAAATACCTCCATGAGGAACTTGGGGCTTTCAGGCATGAGCAGCCTGAAGAGGAGGGCCGAGGTGAGGCTGGGGACAGAGCAGAGCATCACAAACAGTCTCCAGCTCTGAAAGTTTAGAGAGCCCAGGGAGAAATGTACCGAAGTTCTTGGAATAACCATCCAGGCCAGACCTGCAGACAGAAACACACATACAGTTGCTCAACAATAAACACATGGAGTGATTTTTTAAATCTAAATTCTGTGCTTTTTGTCTTATTTTGATAGTGTCTGCCAAAGAAATTCAGTAGTTGTAGTTACACATTAGCATGCCAACTTTAGCAAGCTAAATGCATGTAACTGATGATTTTCATAAAACCAGTGGTTTCCGCACTTCTGACGTTTATGACTTTTTTTATCCTGCAAACCTGATATTATTTTTTTTTGTTAATGGGAGTCATGCGTCTTCCCACCTGCAGCCAAGATGTTTCCTGCCATCCAGAAGGTGGCCAGAGCGCTGATCATTGCACCTCTCCTCAGACGGGGCATGAACTCTGAGAAGTAGGAGAAGATCACAGGGATCGACCCGCCGACCCTGCAGAGGAAGAAAAAAAAGCTTTTAGTCTTGAGCTGCCCACGACTTAGGAGAAGAAATCACTGGTGGGCCTTATGAGGAAAATATGAGTAAAAGGTACAATACGTAAGAATTTATATGACCAATAAAAAGGGGCAACATATCACCAGAACATCTGCTAACTGCTGCTAACTGTATACTTTTTATACAACCGTATCTGTAGCTTTTATTAGCTTGTTAGCTCAGTTAGCCATGCAGCTAGCCGGACTACCAGGGGAGCGTTGGTGCTTATAGCACAGGAATTTTGGACCGCTGTGAGAAAGAGGTTTTCAGGGCCGGGGCTAGCCGGTTAGCCTGCAAACTTCAGTGGATATCTCCGCAACACAATAAATAGATATCTTGGACATAACGTCAACACGTTTTTTTTTCACATTCTGTAGATAATTTTGGTTAATTTTTGAATGTTTTGAACAAGAATTTGTACATATTGTATCTTTAAGGTATTTGGCAGTGATTTAAACCATTTTTGTGATCTTCTTTCCCCAAATGAAGCAAGATCTGCATGTTGTAGGGATAAAATCTATGGCCAGTTGGTTTTTGTGTACTTCATTCAGTGTGTGTCTGTCAGCGAAATGACTGCATGTAAACAGAAGGTGTAAAAATATGCTCACCCGATACCGCTGATGAGCCTCATCAGCAGGAAGAGCCAGAACCACGGAGCCAAGCTGGCCAGACCTCCAAACACCCCGTTGACAGTCAGGGATACAATCAAGACCCTGCGACGCCCCCTCTGGTCAGCTAAGTATCCCCACACGTAGCCGCCCACCATCATTCCTAGAAAACAGCAAATGACTGTAACAAGACGATACTATACCCGTTTGTTTCTACAATAAGTTCAGTCGTTTCTCGCTGAGCTTCTTCTCTGAAATGTCAAAAGCTGATTTTTTTTTTTAATGATTGTGATTCACCGAGGAAAATACTGGCAGTCAGGAGGCCCATGTCTGAGGAGCTCAACGATAGATCGCAGCGCGCTGTTGGCAGGAGAAAAGACACACACAGGATCTCGACAGCATCGCTGGCATTGGCCCAACCACACACCACCAACAGCAGCCAGTGGAACAAACCAAACCCTGAGAGCAAAGGCAGAACAAACAGTGAACAGACAAAGGGTTAGGGGAGAGGCGTTATCTGTGCAAGAATCACCTGGTGTGTCTTTGTTGACCTATTTTAGACAATGAATGTGGCTGAATTCTTTCACAATAATGAAGTTCTATTTTTTCTGTTATTGTGTCACCTATTTTATAACACTATGTTTCTATAAAGCTTAATTTTAATAGAATATGAAAAAAACATTATTTTTGTAGCGTGCAGATGATGCATTATTTAGCTGAAGCAACCACTTTGAGTTTTATTAGCCAACAGGTTGAATGATCTGTGTACAAGCATCTTAAAGCGACACATCTGAATCCTCCAAACTGTAACAAAATTACAGCAACAGTAACAACAACAAAAACTTACCTGCTTCCTCCACTGCCTCCTCATAAGTTAGTCTTCTCTGTGCACCCACGCCAGCATCACGTGTGATGTTTGAGGCCCTCCTCTCGAAAATGATTTCACCTTAAAAGCAGCAAAAAATACGCAATTAACTGGGAAAACCACTAGATTAAGTCTAGGTCTGCAACTCTAATTGTTAATCAATTAATCTGCTGCTTATTTTCTCAACGACTGATTAATTGTTTGGTCTGTAAAACTTTAGAAAACAGTGAGTGATACCATCACAATTTTAAAAATCAATTTAGTTGAGTAAAAAGTACAATATTTGCATCCAAAATGTAGGGGAGTGGAAGTATAAAGTAGCTGGAAATTGAAGTACTCAAGTTCACATACCTCAAAATTATACTTAAGTACAATATTTGAGTAAATGTATCCCAGTTACATCCTATCACTGTAGCTAAATAAGGTGAGGAGGACTGAAGGGTTTTCCTTCGGCTTGTGTCTGTTTAGAAAACTAAAAAGAAGCAGAAAATGATCATACTCAAGTAAAGCATGAGTACCTTAAAACTGTACTTAAGTATGATACTTGAGTAAATGTACTTAGTTACATTCCATCACTCTAGCTAAATAAATACTAAATGAATATATACTTTACTTGAGTATTTCCAGTTCTTGGCTACTTTCTAGTTTACTAAACAAACAACGAGCTAAAGAATACCCTTCAGTACTCCTCACCTTATTTAGCAACTAAGTACATTTACTCAAGTACTATACATAAGCAAAATTTTGAGGTACTTGTACATTACTCGAGTATTTCCATTTTTTGGCTACTTTTCAGGTAAATAAACAGACACATAGCGAGCTGCAGAGTAGCCTTTGGTCGTCCTCACCTTATTTAGCTACAGGGATTACATTTAACTAATTACATTTACTTAAGTACAGGTTTGCGGGGCTTGTACTTTACTTTCCTTCTTTTTTTGCTCCTTTTTAGTTTACTATACAGACACAACGAGCTACAGCGCACACGTCAGTTGTCCTCACCTTATTTAGCTATAGTGATGGCATGTAAGTGCATTTCCTCAACTACTGTACTGTAGTACAATCTGAAGGTACTTGGACTTTACTTGAGTACTTCCATGTTATCCTTCTTTGTAGTTTACTAAACAGACAAACAGAATACACTCCAGTCACCCTCACCTTATTTAGCTACAGTGATGAAAAGTAACAAAGTACATTTACTCAGGCACTATACTTGAATACAATTTTGAGGTACTTCTACTTTGCTTGAGTATTTCCATTTTATGTTACTTTTGTTTACGAGAACAGACATATGGCAGTCTACAGGATACCATCCAGTCGTCCTCACCTTGTTTACCCACAGTGATGCAACGTAACTTGGAAATACTCAAATAAAGTAGAAGTACCTGAAAGTAAATCACGTCCCATCACTGCATCCAAACAACGTGATTACTACTGAAGTGTATTCTTTAGCTCACTGTGTCTGTTTAGTAAAAAAGTAGCCCAAAAAAATGGAAATACTCGAGTAAAGTACAGGTGTCTGAGGGTGTCCGAGGTGCACGGCTCCTACCTTCATCTGAGTCCGGCTCGTGCTGCTCCAGGTAGTCGCCGGTGAGAAGCGGCTCTCGCGCCTCCGTGTCTCCGGTATGCACGTGACGAGACATCCCCACAGTCGGACGTCTCTAATATGGACACAGAGCTACAGAGTCACAGAGCAACGCTAACTACTCGGCTGCAGCCCGCTCCAGGTCCATATCACTGCCTCCGCCGCTGCATCTGTCTCATGACTGCAGAGCCCGCTGGCTAGCTAACACTGAAGCTAACCTGACAAGAAGGAGGACCAGGAAGTAAAAAGACAGCGGCGGCTCGTACGTCCTCACCGTCTCCTGCAGCCAGTCACTCAGTCTGTCGGCTCTGGTCGTGCGAACTACTACCACAGTGTGTAGCCGAGCTTTAAGCCTTACATGCGCCGCGGAGGTAACGTTAGCAGCGGCTAAAGGAGACACGTCTGGTCCGTCTGTGCGGTGCGAGCGGCGGGGAGCAGTTGACGTTGCCTCCCCTTGTGTTTTAAAAAAGATTGAAGATGGCGACCAGCTCGGAGCGCAGTCCTCCTCCGTTCCCCGACTCCGAGGACCAAGATGTGCTGGACTCCGAAGACGTCGGAGGCCGAGACAGTGATGAAGACGACGGGGAGGACCTCTTCATGAGCGCAGTATGTCTGAACGAGGTTTACGTTGATCTCAGGCGAGCTTAGCCGCCTCTGTGGTGGCTAAATGACACGAGCTGTCAAAGAAGGGACGAGTTAGCTAACATCAGCGAGGAAAGCTAATTTAGCAAAAGTTTTGCAAAGGTGTTGAGCAACATTTAGCTTCTTTTAGCGTGGAGGAAAATACTGTCGGACCAAGCAACTGTCATGTCAGATAATGTCAGACTTGGAGCATTTATCGTAACTTGAATTATCAAAGCATTACGAGCGTTTAGATGGAGAAAATCTGTCCTGACGTTACCCACCTATCACCGCTGTTGGCCTTAAATAGCTTGTGTGGACACTGTTGCAGATATCCATGATGCTATTGATTTCTTCCGGAAAAGTTGCAACAGGGAGGGCTGTCTAGCTGTGATTTGATCAGGAATTCAATCAACACACAATGCATCTGATATACTTCCTACGTGGTTAATGAAATGTTGATGTTTTCTTAAACTCTTCCTGGTTAACTTGCACTAATCTGGAGGAATCTCCAGCAGTTTGGGTGTGCAGACTTTTTAGGCCATGCACAGGTAAAGCAAGTCTAATCTGCAGAGAGTGAGGTTGACTGTGGAAGTGGACATCTATCTTAGATCTGTTATTCCTTTTAAAGCAGTGTTTCAAAATCCACAATCTTTACTTAATGAGGGTTAAAAAGCTGGCACCAACAGCCTCCTGTCATGTGAGTGAGCTGTGGTCACATGGGCAGAACCCGGATGTTTTCCCCCCAGTCAAAGTTCAGAGGAGAGATTGGAAAGTTGCTGTCTTTGATTTTTGAGCGCTGCCCTCTCTGCTGCATGGAAAACCTTACTCAGCAGTGTGGATGTTACGTTTAACAGAGCCTGACTGTAGCTGAAGTAATGCTTGGAGATGGACCAGGAAGTGGTCACTTGTGGATTCAGAGTTACCTCATGCAGTAAAAGAAGTTTCAAAAACTGTTTACTCAGTATTACTCAACATGATAATTAGCCAGTACACACAATATACACACTCAGCTGCCAGTTTATTAGGTGCACTTAGCTGAGAGGTGTTTCTAATGTTTTCTTAAGCGAGGGTGGAGTAAATATTACACCTCTTAGTATAATTAGAGTCCGACTGATATATGTCAGTATCCATTAACTTGTTGTTTGATATGTACTAGGGGTCGACCAATATGTTTTTTTCAGGGCTGATACCGATTATTAGTAATCCAGGAGACCAATAACATTTACAGGAAAAATAAAAATCTTATTCCCAAAGTTGAGAATAGCCATTGATGGAATGTAAACCTACTACAATTTACTCAAGTACTTTACATTTTCAATTCTCTGCTACTTAAAACTGTCACTCCACTTCATGTATTTGATAAATTTAGCTACTATTTACTTTGCAAATTCAGATTATTCAGTGTAGATTGGCTGTTACTCGTGACATCAGATAGTATTGTGGACAAAGAGTGGTGACCACAAACAGAGAAATGATGTTGCATCAGAGCCAAAGTAGTGCATTTTTCAATGTATTTACTAATCGGCGATCGGCCACAAAAAACACGGATACCGATAATCGGAAAAAGGCTGAATATTGGCCTAGATAATCGGCCAGATCGATTATCGGTCTATCCCTAATATGCACCAATATGATGCTTTTTTATGATGCAGAAAAAGATGCTTGGGATAATTTATAATTATTAAAGGATAAGTTCACCCAAAAATGAAAATGAACTTATTATCTACCCGTCTTCTTGTCGATTTGAAAGTCAGGTGTAGTTTCATAGTCCACAAAACATTTCTGGAGCTTAAAGCTTTTAGCTAAGCCCTTTTTGGTTGTATAATAGTGCATTCATGTGGGGTCGGAATAATTACAAAAAACGTTTTTCAGACTGGGAAAATCCCAGATTTAGTCCCTTGACACACAGTCAAACTCATGCCTCCAGTTTACACGGTGTGCGTCCCAGATACAGTGAAGATTTCAGCTTTAAAAATGATGTAATAATGTTTCAAATCAGTTTGGGATCTCATGGCTGTGAGACACAACAAATAACTCGGAGACATCATTTTGAGCTCAAGGAAATTGGGATGGGCTTTTTTTAGCTATTTTAGAAATTTTATTGTCCTGATGATTAATCCAAAAAGAAACTGATAGGTAATTGTTAGTTACAGTGATATTCAAATACTCTAAAACATTAACTCTTTTTTCCCTTTCCCCCCTCATCTACAGAGCGACCCTCCACTGACTGAAATGGATCCCACACTGCCACCTGCCAATGAACCCAGTGATGTTTTAATGAATCCTCTCGTTGACATCATGGATGCTCCCTTAATTGAGCCTGTCAGCAGCCCAACAGAAAGCAAACCAGAGAGCGAAGTTGTCAGTGAACCCTCTGATGATTTTGTCGATCTAACAAACAACATAACCGACTCTCCAGATGACTCAGTCGCAGCTGAAATTGCCGTTGCAGACGCAGCAAAAGACTCAACTGAAATCCTTCTCGATGAACCAACAGAAATCCCTTTAGATGAACCCACAGATGATTTTGTTGACATAATCAGAAGTGAAACTCAAGCACTAGAAGAGGAAGTTGTAATTGCAGATGTTACTGTCGAAGCACCAACAGATAAAAGTGAAGTGACCAGTGGGGCAACAGATTCACCTGGTGATGGGGAAACAGGAGGAAGTGCTGAACAGGCAGCAAAAGAAACTTCCACTGCTCCAGTTAACGACCTCTTTGCTGATATGCCAGCCAGTAACACACAAAAGCCGCCTGTCACTGACATAATTGTCAACCCTTTGGTTGACTTCCTCAGTGATGCTCCACCCGCTGCTGATGCCAAAAAACCCAGCCAGGCAACAGTTGATCTGTTCGAAGATGAGGGAAGTGACTTGTTCACAGAACCACGCCAGACTAAATCTACCAAGCAGCCACAGAAAAGCCTCTTCGGTGAGCCCGATGAGGATCTGTTCGGTGAGCCACTGGGTGCCACTTCAAAGAAAACCATCAGCATGGAGCAGAAGGACAAATCTGTCATGACCAAAGCTGCTGGGGTTAGTAGCAACATAGGTGGACCCCTGCAAGACAATACTCCTGCAGAACCTGCTGATATCTTTACTGAAGAAGCCCTCACCACAGTGCCCAGCGTCAAAAGCACCAGCACTGTCAACTCCAAGACTAATGGAGTCCACTCTGAAGAAGAGACAGATATATTTGCTGGTAGGTCCACTGTTTTTCTAACAATCAGGATTTTAGGATTTGGGTTTTGAAAGGGATCATTGCCGTACATTTAAAGACAAAGTGTGCCTCCAATAACTGCACTCATAACATTTTGGGATTAAAATGTTGGTTTCAGTGTAGTTTCAATAAGACATTTATTGAAAGTACAAACATAACTTGAACCAACTACAATTTTAAAAAGACCAGATGGTCATATCAGGGCATTACAATGTGTTCTTTATTCCCAGTGTTTATTCTTTTGAGGTATGTTTGCAGTTATTAAAAAGTGGATGTTAGATGGTTGCCAGGAAATGAGAGGAGACAGACTGAAGATAACAAAGGTTAACGGCCAGACTCGAGCTACGGATGCATTTCATGGTCAATGTCTGAAACCAACGATGCCCCATTTCTGTTCTTAAAAAAATACTCCACTGATTTTAGCGTTGCCGTTCTACAACATTGCAGTTTAAATAAAGGATCCAAATGTATGCAGCGGAACCAGGAATATCATGTTTTTTAGTCGACACATCCACTCCAAAGCTAATGTAGCCTCAAGCTTACTTCAGTCTGAGATGAGAAGCGAGCCTCAAAGGGTTGGTAAGCTCATTTCTTTCTAACTCCACCAGATTTTCTTTTTTTTTTTTCATCTTCAATCGTGTAGTCCCAAATGACCCCAGCTTTCACTTTCACACAGCTCCCTCTGGAGCCACTTAAAGCTTTATAAATATGCAGAAGTGCTCCGCACCTGTCAGCAGACTTTGATGTGTACAAACACGGGAGTTCCCCTTTTAACTGAAACAACA
Organism: Pagrus major; assembly: GCF_040436345.1. Classification (NCBI taxonomy): domain Eukaryota; kingdom Metazoa; phylum Chordata; class Actinopteri; order Spariformes; family Sparidae; genus Pagrus; species Pagrus major. The sequence continues at coordinate 18,999,661 of NC_133222.1, read as the reverse complement.
GAGAGGATGAATTAATACAAAAAACAAGGGTCACTTTACTGGACTGGAATTGAATTTGTTTCTACTTCCCCTTTCAGCAAGAATTTGTCAATATTCCCAGAAGACGGGTCACTCAAACTCTCTCCAGTAAATGAGGCACTTGTGACTTCAGTTTACGAGCACTGGTCCTCATGTAGTTGAGCTGTTTTATGAAAAAAAGACAGACTGTAGTTATTCAGCGTGAATGTCTGTGCATGAACTTATTGTTTATATTTGTCTGATCGAGGTCGGATCTATAGAAACAAGTTGCCCGATTCAATGAAATCCTTAGGTTGCTAGTGTGCAGTAGTCCAGCGCTTGTGGACAGAAAAGACTGCAACTCAACAGGTTGGCCATTAATCAGAGTAGTCTTCTGTCACATGGCAATGTCCTTGAACAAGACACTAAATCCAAAATTAGCCCTGGTTTTGTCCAGTACTCTCTAGTGTTTTTAGCCCTGGTTTTCACATTTAAGGCTGGTATCAGGGAATTATTTTCTTCGTAAAAAAATTACTAGAACCGATTAATTGATCATCAAAATTGTTGATTATTCAGTCATTGACAACTAATCGATTAATCATTGCAGCTCTAATTATATTATGTATAAGACCTTTTCTGCCGCATTGACAGCTAATAAAAATATATTAAACTTACACAGACTTATAACAGGGCCAGGACAGTCCAGGATATAAAGTAAATAATGACGTCGCTCTTTCATTCAGCATGTAATGACATCAATCTGTTTTTTCCTCTTGAACAGAAGCCACTGTGGAGCTCTCTCTTGACAGTCCGCAGGACCAGAGAAAGAAGGAGGCTACAGCCAAACCGTCTGCATCCGCCCCCTCTTCGTCAGGAGCTGCCAGTCTGACCAAGCCACAGCCTGCTGCCCTGGAGGAGGTACGCACATATCTAATCCTGAGTGAAATCTCAATGATACTGCAACATCAACATCACAATTTCTCGTTTAATTACATCTTACCTGAACAAACATTTAAAAAGAAATTAAACTGTTCAAATTTCCTCCCAAAAGATCCTAATTCTGATGTTTCCCCTTTCTGTTCAATATTTGTTTCAGTTGGAAGAAGAAGAGGAAGAAGAGCTGGAAGACAAATTTGAGATCTTTGTCTCTGTCAAAGACCCTGAAAAAATAGGTGAGTCTTTTTATTCTGTTTTCTATAAATAATGTACCTGGGTTTATTTTGTTCATTGCAATAAGATTGCTAATTGGTGTGTGTACTGTAAACATCAAGCGAGTAAAGGTTATTTTGAAGAGCTTCAGTCCTTGATTTAATATTTTATAACCTTTGAAAAAGACAGAAGGGAGATTAGTGAGAAACCGCCTTAAAGGAAACTCAATAACAGTGAGATAAAATAAAGTATTTCTAGCAATGCGTGTCTTTTTTTTTTGGCATTGGCTCAAAAAAACCCACCAAAAAATCCAAATCTTTCTTCATCTTTCTTTTATTTTTTTTCAGGGGACGGGATGAACGCCTACATGGCCTACAAAGTATCTACACAGGTAAAAACTTGTCGACATACAGGGTTTGACTTGATCTGAAGTTGTTCATGTTTGATGCAGCAGAAGCTAATTGTTGTTACTCTTGAAACTCTTAATAGTAGTAATTCACCAAAGTCAAAGGGCCACTTCACCCCAAAATCAAAAGTACAGTTTTCTTCACCGACACGTGAGTTGCCGAGTTTTGGAGATATCAGCCATAAAGATGTCTGCCTTCTCATCAATACAAAGGAACTAGTGGCACTCGGCTTGTGATGCTTAAAGCACCAAAAATAAATACATTTGAAAAACTCATCAGCAACATCTCTTTCCATAAATCATGACCAGGTTACTCGAGATAATCCACAGAAGAGAGCAATTAGCAATTATGCTTAACTTAAAGCCTTAATATAAGTTAAACGATTGAATTATGTAAAAATTCATCCCCCATACAATTGTCATGAAGGGTACAGAGACAAAAACTGTTAAACATGTTTATTTCTGCTGTGAAGTTGGGCATTTTAACATGGCTTCTTATGACAATTGACTTTTGCAGCCAGCCTCAAGTGGACATTTGAGGAACTGCAGTTTTTGATACTTCAGCATAGGCCTCAATTCTAAGAGCTGGAGGTTGATGCTTGGCTGTAACATTAGCTAGCTTAGTGGTGCTAGGTGAGCTAGCATCTCTGCAGCCAATATCTCCAAAACTCAGCAACTCGCACCAAAACAATCTAGCCTTTAAGCCTTCTAAACAAGTGAAGATAACTGTATAAACTCTCTTTCAGACCACACTGCCCATGTTCCGCAACAAGACATTCACAGTGAGACGACGCTTCAGCGACTTCCTCGGCCTCTATGAGAAGCTTTCTGAGAAACATGGACCAAATGGATTTATTGTGCCTCCGCCACCGGAGAAGAGCATCCTGGGTAGGCTGACCGGTTTTCCTCTGGTAAACTATAAACCTAATCTCCATCAGCTCTAAGAAGGGATGTTGTGTTGCACAGGTATGACAAAGGTGAAGGTGGGAAAGGAAGATTCCTCATCTGCAGACTTTGTTGAGAGAAGAAGAGGCGCGTTGGAGAGGTAAGAGAGAAGGAGTCAAAGTATGTTTTAAAATTAAATTTTGACCATTCAGTTACACAAAGAGAAAACTAATCTTGTCCTTTTTTTAATGTTTCCCTGCAAGAAAGTGAGGCTTTTTTTCTCATTTGACAGGTATCTTCAGCGAGTGGTAAATCACCCATCACTTCTCCAAGATCCCGACGTCAGAGAATTCCTGGAGAGAGAAGAAGTAAGCTGAAACCTTATAAAAGTGCCTTTCTATCACACAAACAATTATTTATTTTTGTACTTGAACCATTGTGATATACTGAACTCTTTAAGACCATCAACATATCTCACACACAACTTAAGTATTAATAATAATTTGCTAATAAATTAATCTTTATCACATCTAGAAATCAGTTAAAATTGATGGAACACAGGATGTATTATTCCTCTGCCATTTACTATTTTTTCTCTGAATTTTTACTACATTTTTTAAATGCAGGCTGTTGATAGCTGTATTGTGTGTGTGTGTGTGTCTTCAGTTGCCCAGAGCAGTGAGCACCCAGGCTCTGAGCGGCGCCGGCTTTCTGAAAATGATCAACAAAGCAACAGATGCTGTCAGTAAAATGACCATCAAGATGAACGAGTCAGACGTGGTGAGTCAAGCTGTAAACAGACACTCCTGCTGTTCACAACGGTTTTCATTCCCAAGAAGCTCTGATGTAGCAGATCATTTCTTGTAATGAGGAAATCTGCCTTTTCCAGTAACAAACTCTCCGTGAAAGGCTGATGACGGCTTCACATTAGTCAGAAAATTTGGTCTGTCAACTCCTTTGTTTTTCATAATTAATCAGAATCTGTGCTTTGGAGAATTTGCACTGAGGAAAAAACATTCTTGAGTGTAAATGATGGTGTTTATTGTGACCTAAATGAATGCACAGACTTACAGACACTGAATTATCAGCTGATCTGTTGGTATTAATTTAATGTTTTTGTGTCCAGTGCTTTTTTTGTTTGCTATAGTTTAGGGCTGGGAAATATATATGATATATATCGTTGTTTTTTCCTGGTTTTAAAGGTTTTCTAAACCTACCAGACCGTTCTGCTTACCAGAGCCCAAAGTGACATCTTCAAATTGCTTCTTTTGTCCAATCAACATTTAAAAAACCAAAGATTCTTTATTTACTATCACAAATAACAAAGAAAAGCAGCCCATCCTCACATTTAAGAAGCTAGAACCAGAAAATGATTCATGTTTTTCTTCAAAAATGATAAAAAAAGTATAGTTCATTTCCTTTTGATTGACTAATTGACTAATAAACTCAGTTATAGAACAAACAGGAGTTGCACTAACTGTGTGTTTTGCTGCAGTGGTTTGAGGAGAAGCTGCAGGAGGTGGAGTCCGCAGACCAGCACTTCAGGAAGCTCCACGCACTGGTTGAATCTCTGGTGGTCCACAGGAAAGGTCAGTTATCTCCCATACAACCACGAAAGGCTTATGGTTTCAATTAGAGTCCTGTGCTGATTATTTATTAGTCAGATTTTGAGAAAGGGTTGAGGATGATTAAATGCATTTTTATGGGAGACGAAACCAAGTGCAGTTTGATAATTTTCTTCCTTAAAAACCAACTGTTACTAAGGCCTAAATAGAGACAACATTTTGAAGATAACTCTTTACCAGTGTTCTCCATAGTAGGTGTTATTTTTACACAGAGCTTTGCCCAGAAAGTAGTTTGAAAAAGATAATTCATATGTTTTTCGGTGTTTTGGTAAAAATGCCACGTTCGTCTCGCCCTTCGCCTCCAGAGCTGTCTTTAAATACTGCCAGCTTCGCCAAGAGCACGGCCATGCTGGGCAGCGCGGAGGACAACACGGCTCTGTCCCGAGCTCTCTCTCAGCTGGCAGAGGTGGAGGACAAGATGGAGCAGCTGCACCAGGACCAGGCTGCAAACGACACCTTCAGCTTCGCCGAAGTCATCGCAGATTACATCCGCCTGCTTGGAGCCGTGAGGGTAATGAGAACATTTCATTTCTGGATGTCAAGGCTAAGTCTGCATAGCGTAGCATTAATTTCTCAGATAATTTAATTAGTAAGTGATTTTACTTATTAAAGTTAAGGAGGCAATTTGACTAGCTACATGTAAGTGAAATGTAAACACCAGACTAGTTTTTAAGTAGTTTAATTTCATTGCAAGTCCAAAAAACCTGCAGCCCTGCCATCAGTCATTGTGGCTGATCATCTTAAGCTGTGAGGTCAAGTCTGCCATTTCAGTGTAGTCCAAGAAGTTGTGTTGAATCCTTGTAAGGAAAGTGTTTGCCAGACAAAAAAGGCCATAAAAATTATAATATATTTAATTCCAAAGCCTAAAGGTTGATTTCAGAATCTGTGTTTATTCTAATGGTGGTTTAATAGAAAGAAATAACAACAAGCAAAATTTCCATGAAAACTGACTAAAGAGTTGACAGTTGTTCTGAATAAGAGCCTCAGCTACCGGCTACGTGGCTAAAGTAAATAGCTAAATATAAACATGAAATGATCCTGTGTGTGTTCGTGGGCTGCAGGGGTCGTTTGATCACCGGATGAAGGCGTGGCAGCGTTGGCAGGATGCTCAGACCGTGCTGCAGAAGAAGAGGGAGACTGAGGCCAAACTGCTGTGGGCCAACAAGCCAGACAAACTGCAGCTGGCCAAAGAGGAGATCGCTGAGGTACAACGGCAGCCAAAATCAACACAGAGAAAATAACGAGAATACTGCAGTTTGAAGATGGTTTTTTTTGTTGGTTTTTTTCAATGACTTGGACTGGGACAATGGACTTGGACAATGACTTCAAACTTCCAAATATATTAGAGTTGAAATTTTATTGTCTTGGTCACTTGTAATGAAAACAATCACTGCAAACTCGCGAGCAACATATGCTCATTTACTTTATCCTGGTAGGAAGGTGCTTGAATATTAAATCTTTAGGTTTTTCCTCCAAATGAAAAATTATCTTATCTGTCTAATACGACAAACAATAATTGCTTGTCTTCTGTCTATATCTAATGTTTTGTTTTTGTATAGAGGCTCAATTGTGCCAAGACAATAACATAAAAAGTTGAAAAGTGATAAAAAGTAACCTAAAAATTCTGAATGTTTTCAGAATTTTATAATAATTTTATACACTCAAAGTCTGACTTAGTATCTCAGAATTTTTTAAGATAACATTTTTTCCCTTTTTATTTATTTATTTAGCCAAACACAAAACCTCACAGTAACAGAAAGAAGAAAAAATAAAATCCTTCCTCCCACCCAACTTTTTATTTTTTGTATTTCTGCCTTAGAAATTCAAATGTACCTTGCCATGATATGATTGGGCTTCTTCACTGCAGGACTTTAAACTCTTCTTCTTTTCTTGTTAACAGTGGGAGGCCAAGGTGACACAGTTCGAGAGAGACTTTGAAAGAGTTTCTGCTACTGTGCGCAAGGAAGTCGTCCGCTTTGAGGTACTGATATTGATCCCTGTTGCTTTCATGTCAGTTACTGGACAGCTGAAAAAGTTTGTTACTGCTGACTGATGAAATGTTTTATTTAATCTTACAGAAAGACAAAGCCAAGAATTTCAAAAAACAGATAATTAAGTACTTGGAGTCTCTGCTTCAGTCTCAGCAGCAGGTGAGTGTCTCTCTGGCAGGGTGTCTGGGGGTCTTTAAAAAAAGTTAAAGTTGATAAATTAATTTAGTGACAATTAAGGCCCTCTAAAAGTATATAGTTCTAAACACATTTCCCAAGGTATTACATCTTGTAGCTTTTTTTTTCTTTTCTCTGTATGTATGAGGTTGTATGCTAAAGTTGTCATGAATTTAATTATTGACATCTGAAAGGGACAACCGTTAGCACACTTACTGACCCACTGACTGACTGCTGTTTTATAACGAAAGGCAAAGGGCCCTTTAGGCCCAGGTGTAACTATATAGCTAAGGTGGAACTGCAATTTTTTTGGACAAATAATTTGAGGACATTTCTGTGGCCCATCACAATGAAGTATTACATTTAAAAAATACTGAAAAAGTTGCTAAGTTTCAAGAGGCCTAAGTAATGTATTCAAATGACTTGTTTCCTCCAACAAGAAGTCTCAAACCCATAAAAACAAATTTTTCAGAGATGTTTGAGTCAGTGGATCTCACAGATGTTAATATTTTTGCTTTATCGGATCCATGAGTAGAAAAATGCCATGACATCTGTTGTAAATCCTAATTATTAACCACCTCTCATCTAGCAGCTATAAATGAATTGACTCTGTTGTCTTTTTTTTTCTCCCCAGCTGATAAAATACTGGGAGGCTTTCTTACCAGAAGCAAAAGCAATCGCCTAATCCTCGAGCACCAGCCTTTTGGACGACAGAACAGAACAGACAGGCTGCCTTCTTCTTATACACTTTACCTCTTGCCTTTAAACCAAGGAAAAATGTGTGCATTGTAAAGGGAGATACAATCAACCTGTTTTTTTAATCACCTTTAACATATAGCTCTGTATTCTATTGTATTAATAATTGTATATTTTCATTTAACCTTCCACAAATATTTTCTTATTAGATGAAAAGAGTTTGCATATACAAAGATATGGACACACGACAAGAGAAAAGTGTAGATGAATGATTCCATTAATTTCCACAAGAGAAGGGAATTGAGTCCGTCGTTCTCAGGATTTTCTCCCTCGTGTGATCAGGAGCTCCTTCACATCAGCAGTGGTTAATTGTTTACAGCGCGGCTGCTCTCTCATCAGATACTTCTGGGGACCCAGATGAAGAAAGTGGCCAAAAGTCTCACTCTGTTGCTTCTTTTTAATGACTCAAAGGGATAAAAATAACATTTAGATGAATATGATTTATGAGCACTTCCACCAGGTGGATAAAATACTTAAGTACCAGCCATGTTTTTTTGTTTTTTTTTGTTTTTGTCTTTCAGATTTGAAATACTATCGATGCTGAGGGGAGGGGCGCAGGGTGTTGAGAGGCATTAGATTTCTACAGCTGTGGTCAAGGGTTGCATTGTAGGTCAAGCTTGTGAGTTTAATGTCTTAGATTTCAATCATAGTGCAAACTTTACTATTATAACTACACATGTCTGTGCCTTTTTGAAGCCAGTTTGGGGGAAAGTTGAACACAGTGCAGAGGCTTGTTAACAGTTACTTCAACAACAGCCATAATGATATAATGAGTGTCAAAGCTGAGGTTAAAGAGCATCATTGGTGGTGGTATCACGTTGAGGCTCATTTACTACAAATGAAGTGTTTTTTCCTCTACGTTCTTGCTGATAACTGCAGTTCTAGTTTCAGTCTTTGGATTTATTGTGTGAAAATCAACCTGCAGAGTCTTAAAACAGTCAAAGTTGTGTCATTTGACACTTTTCCAAGCTGCTACAAAGCAACAGTGACCAACTTTGAGAAAAATGCTGACATGTCCGCTGTATGAATTTGCCTTCTCAAGCAAGTTATCATGTCTTTGCAAGTAGATTTTCATGCTATTTTAGTGCGTTAATGTAAAACCTGAGCCCTCTTCAGACAGGACTAGTATGTTTGTGTTTCGTGTTGCCCATTCACACGGGATATGCAAAGTCTGTATTTCACTTCTATTTACTGACATCATCTCCTGGATATAATGCCATGGCTCCATGTAACATCGACTCCCAGCGTCTGTTCTTCAGCAGCCACATTATTAATGTAAGGACAGACATCCTCAGCAATTATTACAAATTACTAGAGGTCCCAGGTCATACTATTCCTGTGTGAAAAGGGCTCAATAAAACCAAATGCTGCCTGCATGTAATGATTCTCAAGTCCTGCTTTGTGATATGGTTGGCAGTAACATTAGGGCTGCAACTAACAGTAATTCCGTTATTCTGACAGGTGAAGGGGATGTCTTGAAATAGTTTTATCTGACAAACAGTCTAATTAGTAAAGGTACCCTGTGGAGTTTCAATTATAGCATTGTGGATCAACGTTTTAAAGTTTGGGTCCAGTTTTTGTCAGTATCTCATACTGCAATGTGCCAACTAAAGCAAGGAAGAAGAAAACTGCCCGCTAAGGGGACTCAAACGACGCAGATTTCGTTAGGACTGCAACTAACAATTATTTTCATTGTCGATTAATCTGTCATGTATTTTCTTAATTTAAGCGATCAGTTGTTTGGTCTTTAAAATGTCAGAACATGGTAGAATCGTAGATGACCTCAAATGTCTTGTTTCGTCACCAACCCAAAGATATTCCGAGGAGGAAAGAAAACAGAAAATATCACATTAAAGAAGCTGGAATCAAAGAAACCAGGTCTAATTTGGATTCTTCCAAAACGAATGGCTCTGAAAATGTTTGACCTACATGCATTTAACTCAGTTGTTAGACCTATAAGATAGATGATGCACTTTGGTGAGAAATGGTGAATGTCAACATAACTTTGTTTACAAAAAAATCCACAGGATACCTTTAATTTACTAAATATAAATGAGCAGCTAATGTTGCATTATAATTGATTGTTGGCAAGAACTGTCTGCTGATTGTCTAATCATGTCGGCACTAAACAACAGTGTGTAATTTCTTGTAAATGGGCGACAACATGCAAAAAAAACACCAGAGTGATCCTTTAAAACAGCACTGGGACAAGGCTGTCGATGCTGAGTCATACACGTGAGATTAATGTTGAATCCTAAACTTACTGATGTCAAAGTGAACCTCGTGCTCCCCTGAAGCCTCAGTCTGCAGTCTGACAAGTTAACACAGTAACACACCGGCGTCACAGCTTTATGTGGCCGGGCTGCCATCTTTTGATTACAGCTTTAATTTCACGATTGCACACACAAAGTGATGTTCATGTTTCATTTGTTGTCATCACTGAACCTGCAGACATTTCTTTGCACCGTTTGTTTTTTTAACTCTTTTTTTTTTTGACAATTAGATGCATGCTTGTTTTCAAGACGGCACAGGTCATTAGTGCCGCCTCATACTGTGTGTCATCACTTGTCAATGTGCAGAGCAATGTCAGCAACGTGCACTGTGTCATAGAAATTTCTTTTAAAAAAAAATCAATAAAAGTTGCACTGTTTACACTCTGAGATTTCATTAAAAACAACAGATTTCAGTGTCTTCTTTCTCCACTCGGATTGTTTTCTGAGCCTCACCTTAGGTTTTATAATAACACCGTCTGTTTAAGACAGTGTTGTATAACTCCAGTAATAAGTAAGAACATTTACTAGATGTACATTTTCTTGTGTTTCTCAGAAGCAAATGCAAAATCTGCTGCTGTTACTTCTATTTTCCACATATGATGCAGCCTGATGAAGCTTGAATGAGTGAGTCCGTTCTTTTGGATCCTTTTTATCCAAGAAAAAATGCATTTTCATACCGGGCTACTCTAAATAATGGCAGTTATTATTAGTATCAGATTTAAAAATGTAATACTTACTGATCTGTTTTTGAAACTTAGTGTATCTTTCATAGGACTACACTGCTGTTTCAGTTTTCGCAACTTCAACTGGTCTTTAAGTTTTTAGATAAACAATGTAAAGACTTAACTGAAGCTCCTCATTAACATGTATACTGGTAAGAAATGTAAGTCCAAAAATGCCAAAGATAAACTTAAGGTTATTTATAAAGTGTTTTCAATACAAAGATTGTCCACCAGAGGGCATTGTCAATGTTATTTTTTAACTTCGAGAAGTTGACCAAAAAATTTAAATTCAGTCATTATCTACTCACCACACATGCATATGGAAAGTCAGGTAAAGTTGATGGGGATTTGTATTTAAATGTAAAAAAAACAAAAAACAACCAGGAACAAAATGAAAATGGCTCCATACATCTTGTCCAGCATTATCCAGGTCTCAGGAAGCCCAGAAATCCCAAATTGGTTTGAAAAGACATAATTTTCACCCTCTACATGAGTTTTAGCTCATTCACCCACATAAGGCAGGATGGCGGGAAAAATATAAAGCTAATGCTTTTAGCTTAGCAGCTACAGTGAAGATTTTGGCTTAAAGGGTCATAATAACATCTTTTAAAATCAATTTGGGAAACACCAGACAAGCTATATGGAGCAATTTACTAGTTTTCTGTTGGTCTTTTACATTTTAGGCACCTTAATAAAGTTCTTCTTCAATCTTACCAAAGCCAGCTTTAAGTTGACTAAAATTTTAAACTTATAATGTTGCACTTTGATAATACTTAGTAAATACTCTGTGTACAAACACCAAATGTATTTCAAATAATTACCCTTTTTGCTCAGAACTCATCAAACTCTTTCAGAAGCATCTGCTGTTTTCTGGAGTGACATTAACGGATTCTTTAGGCTGAAAAACTTTTACAATTTACCTTTAATGTGATGCAGAAGACTATCAGTTGTAGTAGGAGACATCTTTACGTTGGGAGCTTTGTGATACAAGCAACAGCAAAAAGAGGGATTTCACTTTTTCCACACAATAAAAGTCGACTGTATTAGGAGGCAATTGCACGTTTGGCAAAAGGCAATCTGATGAAAGAAATATGAACAGAACTTTAGTTTACATGAGATTGTTTGGCCGCAATAAGAACTGTAGGGAACTGACATCAATTCTGCAAATTTTTGCAATTCACAAAATTAGACAATTAACTTGGTTGTGGTGGAAAAAACAATGTATTCATGCTGTAGTACCTAGCACCATATTAGCCTTACTAGGCAGGATTGTTTTGTTTTTGTCAGTTAAACAACAACAACAAAAGCAAACTGGATTCATTTCTTCTCGGCTGAGTCCTTGATGAAAGAAATGTCCCCTCAGTATTCTGCAGATTCAGTCTCTGACAATAAATCACAAGAAGATGTTCAAAGTTCGTTGCCTAGGTTACAATCTCCACTTCTTCCCGCCCCTATTTTGCCTGTCTTGTGAGGTGAAACGCTGCCGATGCAAATGCAGAACCAGCCATGTGTAGTGATGGAGAAGCAGTTCAGGCGTCTCATAACTCCCAAAAGTCTGGAGACGTTTATCCGACTCAACCAGACAAATCATCAGCCATTATGCTGCTCTGATGAGCTGTTTTTTTTCCATCTGTGCTGAGGACAAACTGGTGAAATGATGAAGGCTGCTGTTCATGAACCTCGGGCACATTCAGTAGGCTTGTGTTCAGGGTGCAGGTTGTTTCAGAGAAAAGTCCGAGCAACATATCTGAGATGGCCTCCGTGTCGGAAAAAGATTATGTCCATGTCGTTGTCGAACATTGCGGTGACGAAGAAGGACTTTCCTTGGTTGGTCTGCAAGAAAAGACAGAAACAACTTTCACTGAACTGGTTATCAAAGTGCTTTTGGATTTAAGATATTTTACAGACCTCATCATCAGATAATCCCTCAGAGGATCATCTGATGAGGATGATGCAAAATGTTTTTTTTAATTAATTTTATTAAATGTTCCTCTGTACAGCTTCACAATGTCAATAATATGTAAAGGCTGTGTTTATTCTGCCTCTTTTTAATAAAGGATTGTGGTTTTGTACAGATTCCTGGGTACAAAACAATTAATAAAACTAGAAACCAAACCTTCTGACTGAATTCTGACTGTTATCACAGCTGAGGGTCGACTGCCTGTTTCCTACCTTGACAGCTAGCTGCTGCCTCGGACTCAGGCTGTCGGGCAGCGTGATGGTGAACCTCTCCTTCCCGCTGAGCTCCAGTGAGTCTGCGTTCTGGTCGGGCAGGAACTGGAGCGGCATTATACCCATCCCCACCAGCTGGTTCTTGTGCAGCTTCTCAAAGCTCTCGGCTATGACTGCACGTACCCCCTGTAGAGAAGCAGGAGGACGGTTAAAAAAGCGAGGCAGGGTAAAATAATTGTGGAAACTTTTTGTGGAACTTATTTCCTTCCGTATCGGTCAGTGGAAACTGTTGTGTGTGGGTAGTGAAATTTACCAGCAGGTATGGTCCTTTAGCGACCCAGTCCCTGGAGTTCCCCGAGCCGTAGTCTTTCCCTGCCAGGATGATGAGGGGAATGCCGTCTCTCTGATAGCGTTCAGCTGCCTCGAAGACATCCAGCTGATCAGACGAACGAGAGGAGGACATATAAGGAAGTGTTATTACACACACATGCTTCAGCTCAAAAGTAACACTTTCAACTTCCACTCACCGTCTGGCCTGAAGGAATGTGCAAAGTCTTAGGGCCTGGTTTGCCGATGAATCGGTTTTGGAGCTTGATGCTGGCGAACGTGCCTCTGGTCATCACTGCATCGTTCCCTCTGCGAGCGCCATACGAGTTAAACTCCCGTGGTGTCAGGCTGAGGAAAAGACATTCAAAATGAGAGGTAAATGAATTTGACTTAACCAAATTAACTACAGTTAAACAAACCGTGACTTTGTTCAGGGACAACACTTGCATCCTTTGTTGACCTATTCAGATCACAGACTGTACATACTGTATATCTGTCGTTATCTGAAAATATTGAAAATAATGTTCATCTTCTGCTCAATCAGAATCTCTTATTCACCACAAGGATGGGAAACCAGAACCGTAAAGAACCATTTCATGGGCTTAAATTCCAGGAATGCCAGGACAATCACACAACAGACTGCTACAGGTATCATCAAGAATCAGTGAGACTGACTTATTGATTGATGAACTGGACAAATATGCAGGATCAATAATCGCAATGATATCAACAAAATCTTATCAGTTGTCGTCTCTAATTCTCTAGTCTGGACTTCTCGTAGTCCATCATGACTCTCACCGCCATATTATTTATATATATTATGAAAATGTGCTGAGATTGGCTCCTTTAGTGAAATAACACTTTTCAGAACAGCTAACAGATGGACCTTGTGGTGAGATTGTTCCATCAGTACCATTGAATTAATATTTCTGGTCTCCACGGTGTCTGATGAGAAACTGACCGTTTGCTCTGCAGGTACTTGGCAGCGGCGCTGACCCTCGCAATGCTGCCTGCTGGTGAGATGTGGTCCGTGGTCACTTTGTCTCCAAGGAACAGTAAGACGTGAGCGTTCTCTATCGACTGAGGAGCTGTGACCTCTTTACTCTGAGATGAAAGACAAGTAGAGACAGAGGAGGCCATTATTGTCTAATCTGCTGCTGTGCTTACTTCATTATGTGAAATCAGGCGACACGAGCAAAACAATAATTACCACGACGGTTGGAAGACTTACCAACTTGCTGAAGAAAGACGGCGAACGGATATAAGTGGACTTGTGATCCCAGGGGAAGACCACAGAATCTGGACAGTCAACGTTTTTCCAAAATGTGTTCCCTTTCTGGAGAAAGAGCACAGAGGGAACGAAAAACATTCATATCATCAGTACTTCACTCGAGTTAAATGAAACACACATTAGACATAAATAAAGGAAGGAAGGAATGAAAGAAAGATCATATCCTCACCTCCATCCTTCCCCTGAGATCCTTAAAAATGGAGGAGATGACTGTGTCCTCCTCAGTCTGTTGGACCTCCTCCCTGGACGGCCAGATGTCACAGAGATACACCTCCTTCCCCTCTGAGGTCACACCTGCACCGGCAACATAAAAAGAGTCAAATAAAACTCAATTTATGTAAAATAAATGTTCTTTTTTTGTTTGACTTATCACTTGTCACTACCAGACAACACACTGTTCTGAAACTGCTCACACTGCTCCTTTGTCACCTGTTCCATGGCTGATACAAGTCTGCACAAGACACCAAACCACTAATTCTTCAATGTCATCAGCCAAATCCGCTAATGAGCGTCAGGTTTTAGAGGAGCAGCTTCCCGATGTGTGCCTTCCTTACCCAGAGGCTCTTTCTCAAAGTCGATTCCCACAGTGCCCGCGAGAGCATAAGCCACCACCAGGGGAGGGGAGGCAAGGTAGTTGGCTCGCACGCAGTCACACAGGCGGCCTTCAAAGTGCCTGTTGCCAGATAAAACACCGCAGGCCACCAGATCCCCCTAAAACACAGAAGATGATCCGGATTTGATTGTTGCGAGATGCACTTTTAATAATGATCTACAAAAACAGCTTGATGTATCTTTATGGAGCTCTTACCTGTTTGATTGCATCCACAACAGCTTCTGGTAACGGAGCCGTGTTCCCCACGCAGGTGGCACAGCCATAACCAATCACCTCAAACCTGTGATGTGAAGGAATACCACTTTAACACCAACATTAGCGTGTATATGCAGGTTTTTTAAATGCTAAAAATAGCCGTTTTACTTTTTTTTAAACATTGCCAGGAGACAAGCCTTTTTAAATCTTGTTTGTCAAGTTCATAACACATGGTTGACCCTTGTTGTTGGATTTTATATTTTTGACAGTTTATATAAACATATATTCAATTGTCAGTTTATAAATCTAGCTAAAACTAATGCAGTCTGATAAACAACAGTCCTGCATTAATAGAGGTTTCTGTTATTTAGCCTGCCCTAGTTGATATAAAGGGGGTGGACTAAATAAAACATTAACACCTGTCAGTGTAACGCAGAACAATTCAGCAGCACCATGAACTACAACCTCCAAAAGAACCAGTTACTCTTTTAAAACCAAACCTGAGTTATGTCAGAGCTGCGGTTAACTTCAGTCAAGGGGAGGTGGGTTTATTCTGGGTCATTGCCTTGGAGTTGAAGGGGTATTTGTGTGTGTGTGTTGTCACTGCGTACACATGCTTACCCCAGCTGGCTAAAGTAAGGCAGGACTCCACTGGTATTGAGGTAGTGAGTGACCATGCCACTTCCAGGAGCCAGGCTGGTCCGAATATAAGGTTTGACAACAAGCCCCGCCTCCACAGCCTTCCTGGCCAGTAGACCTGTCAATCACAAAAAACAGCTGCATTACGCAAATGTGCCTATGTTGAGTAACCACAAAGAGAAGTGTCACAAAGCAGAGTATTGTTATTGTAAGTAACAGTAAAGACGTGAGAGTGCAGCTAGAAATAGATTCATGCTTGATGGAAACACTTCACATCAACTGAGTCATTCACAGATGACATTTGGGATTATTTTCAGAGGAAATCTGATCACAGCTCCATCTGTTGACTCAGTGCCCTACCTGCAGTCAGCATGACAGACGGGTTGCAGTTGTTGGTGCAGCTGATGACGGCTGCGATGACCACCGAGCCGTGGACCAGCTGATACTCCTGACCACCGTGCAGGAAAGGAATCCGGATGTCCTGCTTCGCCTTAGAGATGTGGAAGCCTTTGAATCCAACCTGCAGGGAAACCAAGGACAATGAAAGAAATGTTAGATAACACTCAAAAACATGTCAACAATGTGTCACCAGCATAACCTTGAGCCTGAGTCCAAATATCTGATTGAGTCATACTTGTTAGTCTAGGGACTAACAGAGTATTTATTGTATGTTACCTTCTCATCGAGACAACTCTGGAAGTCTTCTTTCATGCTGCTGACTGCCACTCTGTCCTGAGGCCTCTTCGGTCCGCTCACATAGGGCACCATGGAACTCAGGTTGATCTCAATCACCTGCCGATTATAGAACAGGTTTAATTTCACTTTACTATAAAAAACTGTGCCATTACTGCTGCACCCAGAATATAGCTATCATGAGGGTCTTAGAACCAATATTACACAAAAAATGAGACTTTATCCACCATTTGTTCTGTTACTCGGGAGAAGAGTAAGGACGAGAAGAAGAAGATACTTTTGTTCGTATTCTGGGTTCATTTCATCTGTATTTCAGTATCTGTATTGGACGATGGCGAAGGAAAAGTGGAGGTTCGTGTGAGAACCACTGACTCTGAGTGGTGCCCTCTCGTGGTTGTACGGCTTAACATCCATACCAATGCGAAGGGCGCATGAAAGTTTGTGGACAGTGACGGTTATATCGTTTAAAACGGTTGAATCTATTTTCATATATAAATGGAGCATAAATGAGCCTTAAGTGCTCTGAGGATTTACAGCAACAGACACATTACCTCAGAATACTGGGGGTCCTCTGAGGGGTCTTCATAGCTTCTGAAAAGTTTTACAGCCTTCATGTAAGACTCCAGCAATTCAAGTTTTTCCTGGGTAAAATCTGGAAGGTAAAATATGACACGTCAGCCAAAATGATGGTGTCGTCTTACAGATTTAACTGTTGCAATCATAACTACTACTTCTGAACACGGGCATATTAGGAATTACAGTTATGACAGGGAAATGATACAATTTGTTGATAAAAAACAATTTTCTTAATGGCATAATATTATATACATGAAGCAGAATTTATTGTATTTAATGACTTTTAATAGTTTGATTTGACGGTTTTATTTTCTTTTATGTTTGCCTGCGTTCTCTCTTACTCAGACACATGCCCAGGTTTTTAATACCGTGGTCGACTTGCCTTGATGTTTATAATTCTATTGTTCAATAAAGCATTTGAAAAAACAACAGTAATTACTCTGTAAATTCAGACTAAATATAGAATAAATCCAAGAATAACTTAATGAACTGGATAAACCACTGTTCCAGTTTGCAGCTGTAAGGCAAAAATGCTCAATAAACAGTTACGCTCTCGGCTGACTCACTTGTCTTTTTAAAGTGCTTGAGTGTGACTTGGTCGACGGGGAAGAAGCTGACGGTGGCGTTGTACTCGGGGCACATGTTGGCGATGGTGGTTCGGTCAGGAGCTGACAGCTGGGATACACCGGGTCCAAAGAACTCCACAAACTTCCCAGCAATCCCAGCTTGCCTTAAGTGCTGGAAAATCCACACACATAATACGTTAGCACAGATAGTACAGCAAATGGGAAATGTCACTTTTTGTACCACATGATGGATGATACTGTATCAGTTTTTATTTTTGATAAGTTCGTCCTTGTCAAGTTTCTATTTTTATGATTCAATAGTTCACACCTGTGAAATTATTCTTGAGTGTATTTTGAGTGTTTTTATATTCTTCTGTCCTTCACTAGTGTGTCTCACTGGAACATGTGTGAAGAAATATAGTCCTAATGAGACATGAAGCACAGCAGAGCAGTGGTACCTTTGTGATGCCGAGGACAACGTCTATGGAGGTGGTCAGGGGATTGATGGAGCCCACCAGTTTACAACCCACCACCTGAGGAAGGGTCAGAGACACTGGCTGGCCCAGCATCACGGCTTCTGACTCGATTCCTCCAACTCCTGGAAAAGCACCACAGGGAAAGAAAAAAAAAAGGGTTAGGGTTAGAACAGAGAAAGAGATTTTATTTATTTATTTATTTTATTTCCTAACCCCTCTGGAGAGAAAAACATGGTTGTAAATTACAGTTCATGTGCAACTTGACCAATATGTCAACAAGTGTTAAGAAAAGTTTAAAAATGGTTTACCCCAGCCCAGGATGCCCAGGCCATTGATCATGGTGGTGTGTGAATCGGTTCCCACCACACTGTCAGGGTAGATGTAGCCGTCGCTGACCTGGATCACTCTGGACAGATACTCCAGATTCACCTGGTGGACCGCACCGACGTCCGGAGGAACCACGTTCACATTCTTAAATGCTTTCGAACACCACTGTTTGGTCAAAGTATAGGAAAAGAGTGATGGTTAGCAAATCAATAAACTATGTGTCTCACTCAAGGTACAAACTCTGTTTTGTTCTGTCCTCTACATATTATTCTCATCAGCCAAAATGCAGAAGTTCATTTATTTATCATTCTACAACATAGGATTGTATATTGAAATGCTGGTTGTAGTCCCTTTATGCTAGACACAAAACAAAGTTATATAATTAACTTAATAACTAATAAGTCAAAAAACTAAACTATTATTTTGGGGGAGTGTGGAGGATGAACTGAGGAGTCTCTTAGCCTGAGGAAAGAAGCTGCTCTGTAGTCTGGTGGTACGGCAGCAGATACCTCTGTATCTTTCGCAGCAGGGTGAACAGACTATGGCTAGGGTTGGGCTCTGACCTCACTGAAATCACTGATGCTCAGTAGATAGCTACCGATGTTGTTCTTGGTGGTTTTAATCACCCACTGTAGAGCCTTCCTGTTCTGAGCTGTGCACAAACCATGATAGTTGTGATGTTTCCAGTCAGGTTGCTTTCTATTGCTCCTCAGTAAAAGTTATCAAAAACTGAAATATAGTTGTCTTCTTTTCATCTAACTCACAACAATATTTTCCAAAATGTCAACTTTTTCCTTTAAGACATTTCTCCCCCTCTGATTGCCTGTTTTGACATAATAAAAACAGATTTTCTCTTTGCAGTACCTTAAAGAACTGAAGCCTCTCTTTGTTTCTGATAAGTTCCATTTCCTGATTCTTCAAAGCTGTTTCGGGTCTGTGGAAAAAAAGAGCAAATTAACGGTAAACATGCTAAACGGGAACTAAATCAGTGAGAATATGTCAACTCACTGAAACAAGTGCTGAAACAAAAGAAGTGACATGTGCACTTGATTTCCATGTGAGTCAAATTCCAATCAGAATTTTCAATATAAAATGTAACACTTGGACAAACATAAGTGTAATTTTTATCATTTCATCTCATAACTGAATTATTTTATCAGAATCTTATGATATCAGCAATGTCGTATGTTACAAACAGCTGGAGAGTTGTAGATGAACAGCCACGTATCAAACTCACTCAGACACAGGCTTCAGGTGGAAAGGGCAGAGGAGAGGTGTATTCTCGATCTGCTGGACAGACGCTGGTTGAGCGGGGGAGGCTGGAGGGTCACTACAGGCGACTTTACTACAGGAGCCCCGCTGGCCTCCACAATGTGAGCCTCCTCTGGACACCGGCCTGGAGGGTGTGGATCGGGATGGACCCTGGCTCTGGTTTGGGCCGTCACCTCCACCTGGGTTTGGAGCATTCTGTATGGCACTATGGAGACAAAAATAAATGTTGTATTACAAAATATAATATATATAAGAATAACCGTGTTGTTTACGTAAATACAAGCCATAAAAAAATAAGTTACTTCTACTGATTGCATTTTTTATGAAAGCACAAAAATATCCAATGATCAGAAGTCAAGTATGTGTCAGTTTTTACTTACTTTAGCTTATTGTCAATATAAAAATGGAAAATATAAAAGCAAACACACCATTTGCTATAATCAATCTGTAATGAGTGATCTACGATGAGGTCAGTTGGGCATTTAGGGTTGACCAGGCCGGGGTCCATGCCATGTTTGGCCACAGCATCCCTCATGGCTGCCAGGTCCACCATGGCAGGAATACCACTGTCAAAGGAAACAGGAGAAGGAAACTAAGAAATGATAACCTTCCTTCCTTCCCTAAAAATCTTCTATGCAAACTCGTGGTGGATCAGCTGTCTTCTATGCGAAACTCACGTAAAGTCCTGGAGAAGGACTCGCGCTGGAGAGAACGGCACCTCGGCTTTATTCTGCTGCTGCTGCCAGTCCAGGATGTTCTGGATGTCCTCCTCTTTTGTGTAGAAGCCATCACAGTTACGTATCGCTGCTTCGAGTAAGACACGGATGGACAGAGGCAGCTGGTCTACACAGAGCAAACAGAAAAAGGTGGGTTAATTTCCCACAGTAAACAATGTGCGATTAAATGTAATTGTGAAGTGGGTGTGCACTGACAACAGCAATTCAGGCTCTTAAAGGTTAAGTCAAGAATTACCTTCATCTACAGGTGTATTTACAAATGTACTCTGAGACCTTTCACATGCAAACATGTTCACACTGATATGCTGGAAAACACCACCTTATTTGTAGCCTGTATAGCACAATATGCTGATAGATATCCACATGTGCATTTAAAAGGGCCTGAACTCACCATATCTTGGATCGTTTAATTTCTGTGGATTGAAGAACTTGAACCTGCCATCTTCTAGTGTGTCGATTAGATGGCTATATGAGTGCTCTGCAGAGAGAAAACAAACATTTATCAAGGTAAGGGATGGGACAATAAAATATTTTATCGCAGACAATAAGTTGATTGTGGTGAATTTTCACTACCGTGATAATGTTGAATATCCTCACATGGATGATTTGAAAAAGCTGTCTAGCCCGCTGATGTACTGTCGTATATTGATATCTTATATTTCCTGATTTATTCTGAATTACCTAAGCCTGTCACCATGACTGAAGGCTCGGCTTGCACATTGTATCCCTCACAAAAACATGTTAAATCAGATGTGTGTAAATACTATGGATACCAGACTAAAAGACGACAGGGAGACAAGTTTACCACCATTTAATAGTCTTATATTTGTGCCGGAAGACTTTATGATGACTTCTTACTTAAGATTCTTTGATCGTTTTTCACAAAAACAAGAGAGACTTTTTTTTCTAACAAAGTGTAATGCTGAAGTGATTCCAGTATGTTTGAGGGCACTTTGTTTTTTATTTAAGTTTTAAGAATATTTTGATAATTATTTGGACAAAGTTGTGAATCCCCATTACAAGACATTAAATTTTCATATCGTCTCATGCCTAGCAACTACAATTCAAAACAAGTACAGGAAATTTCCAGTTGTGATCACCTCAAATCTCCTTCTTTGTTTTGTTGTTTTTGGTCTCAGCATGTCTGCTTGCAGGTAAGCCAGGTTCACTCCATGAAATTAAGCCAAGTAGTCCTTACTTTACCTGCCTAGCCTTAAAACAAGGCACAACTCTAAGAAACTGGTAGTACGCCTCCTTTTCCTGTGCACATAGTGCTTCTATACAATTGTCTTATCACATATTATGCTGGATTATAGTGGTTATTAGTAGCTGAGCATTTGGTCTAAACTATCAAGAATATTCCAATTTTGAATTACACAGGAAAAAGAAGTGAAAGTTATCTTTCTGGTTTTATTGATTTCTTTCAGGTCTTTAAGTACAGTTATGTTAGCTAATACAGGATGTGGCTACCTGAACCAAAAAGACAAGAAAACAGAGATGTCTTTAGCCCTCCAAAAGGTTTTTGACTGTATAATTGTCCTGTCTCTGGTTCTCAGAATAATAAATGTCTGTATCAGATTTGTACTCAATAATGGTGCAGACTCAAAAAGTGATTAGTTTGGGCCAAAAGACGAATGTTGGTCAAGTCATGTTGTAGCTGTTTAAGATTGATGAAATTCTCCTTTAAGATCTTGAGAAAAAATGAAGCTAAGCAAGTGCTGAGCCCCTATGGACAAAATAATCTTTTGAGTCTTGGCACAGCACTACACACTGGTCTCAAAACAGGACATCATGCTGTAAGACTGGCTCTCAGGTTACTATTGGCTTGGAAAGCAACACTTTTTCTGATCATTATGAACCTGAAACTGCACGTTTCCAAGATTTCCCATATCTTAAATATGTATTTAATGAATAAATACAAAAGTAAAAATGTCTTCAATGATGAGACACAAATGAATATGCATGATGAAAGTTCACACAACACAACTGGTTTAGTCGGATTCCTACAATCTGACAGTAAGCCAACGTGAATGACACACTGGTGGTTTCATATCTTCTTTATCTGCAGCATTTCCTGAGTATTTCACTAGTGGTGGGGCACTGCAGCAGGAGCATTATCACTGCTGCTGAAGAAGACGACAAATAAACACAACGCTGTAATTTAGCTCTCATTTACCTAAGCAACACAAACTAGTTTTGAAACAAAGCTTTAATCAAACACTGACATGAGAACAGTGTTTGTGTACTTGACTCCACAGCAAAACATGCAGCAGAATATTTTAAACTGTCACTTGTGCATTTAACTTTGTCAACAGATACATTTAACATCTATATATTTAAAAGGATTCAGATCAGCTGCATGCACTTGGCACCAGCTAGACTTCCTGGGGTCCAAAATCCAGTGCATCGTATTTACAATGCACTGGGTTAACCACCAACTGTGTTAATCAAGAAATGATCATAACATTTTGTCCAAATATTCGTTCTAACATACATTCATATCTAAATCTAGATTAGTTTAAATTACACAGGTACAAGAACATCACAAAACATCACATTTACATGAGGGATTTGGTCTTTTTGTCAGATTATTCACAAGCAGCTTGCTGATCACTCCCATGTTTTACTGCTTTTTACATGAAAACAACCTTAGCTCAAATTGTCCTGCCTCACAGTCACTGAGATGATTTTGTCAGCCAGTGTGCTGCTCATCTTTTTTAATTAACTTGATGCAAATACTAAAAGCCACAACCTGATGCAAAGCAGGCAAAATGGAAAACAAATAGTAATGTCATACTACTAGAAACACAACAAAGATACTGATCATCGCTAGTGAGATCCTTTGGAGATAAATCCTTATGAGAACGTGTTTTTGCTGTTATGGCAGGATTGCGGAAATTAGCAGCTGAACTAAAACATTACACAGCTTTGTGTGTCTGCTTTGGCTTTTAATCCCACTTTCGGATCCGTTAGGTGTTTAAAGAAAAGGCAATCCTCCCTAAGATTAATATGACTGTAAAATCACACACTGTTATAACAATCTTACACGCGAATGGTGTATGTGTTAAGTGGTGATAACAGTGCTGTCTGTGGACATCCTCATGCATTAAATCATCTCTGTATGTGTCCTCACGACAGGCTATGAAGACAGCTACAAAGCTAGCTAAGGTTCAAGTTGCTAACACTGGTCCTTATCGTGAAGCACACTCGCTAAGTACTTATCGTGCTACTGCTGAACGTCTTGAGGAGATAAGAAAAGCAATTTGAAGA
The DNA here is from genome assembly GCF_040436345.1 of Pagrus major. Lineage (NCBI taxonomy): Eukaryota > Metazoa > Chordata > Actinopteri > Spariformes > Sparidae > Pagrus > Pagrus major. Next base: position 18,976,529 of record NC_133222.1, on the reverse strand, counting down.
CATTTTAAGCTCAACTACAGCGAAGGGTTTGACATTTTCAGCAAAGCGAAGACACATTTAGCTTGCGGTGTTAGCTTATTTAACAGCTCTTGCTTTAGTTGTACAGCAAAGAGTGCCAAGCTAGCTACTGTTAGCTTTCATGTCTCACAGCAGTTTGACGCCGGTACACTTTATGTAATGTTGACTAAAAGCTACCGACAGCCATTTTCAGGGGAAGGATGTCTTTCTTAATCGATTCCTGTCATTAAAGGTAAACAACTGAGCGGACGTCGGCTTGCTAGGTAAGGTTAGCAGAAGACATCTCTTTACCTTTGACTGGGGAAGTGAGCGCCATGATGACTTCTGAAATCAACACGACCCGTTCTCACGGCACTGCACTGGCAACACCGAGCCGACCAATCAGAGCGCAGAGCTGTACGGCCACGCCCACTCACCAGTCACTGACAAAATAATAATAAAAACACTTTAAAACAGCAAAACATCAGGCTGAAGTCCTTTTAAAGGCACGAACCAGCACGTTTACAACACGTTGCATCCTATAGGAAGACCATGCATTGCTTAATTCATGCCGCTACCTACTAATACAACAAAGACTCCTGACAGTAACTGGAGATCTGAAGGAGGTGACATGAGATGGCTCCCTCACTTGTCATAAATGTTGTCATGTTACTATCAGGTGACCTGAGGGGACCTTAGGTTATTTTGTCTTTTTTGGTCATAATCAGTGCTGGAGTGAAACTAATATTAACTGATTTTTGAGGTATTTGTACTTTACATGAGTATTTTCATTTTCTGCTACTTTATACTTCCACTCCAGTACATTCTGGAGGCAAATATCAAACTTTTTACTCACTACGTTAAAGGTACAATATGTAAGAATTAGCCAACTGACAAATTCGTACTCTAGACCAGATGAGCCATGGCCAGCTGGTTAGCATGCTTATTTCAGTAGATATCTCTGCAACGCAATACATCATAATTCACATTCTGTTGATAGTTGAAGTTTAACAAAACACCACATGCTCATATACAACTAATCATGATTTGTTAATTGTTTAGATTGAAAGAATCCTTTATGTTGGTTCTACAAAGACATGAAGAGACATTTGGATTTATGTCACCCAAAAAGTATATAATGAAAGTACACAATTAAATTGTACAAATAAATTGTGTATTTGACATGTGACATCAAACATAAAAAAAACCTCTACAAGGTCATACTGCAAATAACTTGTTCTGGTCATTCTTTTAAACATCTGCCATAGTTTGTAAACACAGGAACATGGAGTCAGTGAACATGACCCTACATGTCTACTGTGACTTTAAAACGTCCACGTCACAGCACAGATGTGACGATGTACTCATGTTGCATTCATGGAACCTCCGACTTCCAAGCGCTTTGACCGACTTCCAGCCAACCATGAACCAACGCTGAAAGTCGTTGCAGTGATCTCTGTCGCATTCAAGTGCCCTTGGTCAGAGATAAAAACCTTATTGTGCCCTATGAAAAAAATGTAGTTCTTGTAGCTTATAGAGCAAGACTTACAATCTGCAGCACACTCTATGCATCATGTGAAATATTCATTACATTATTGTTTGGTATTCAGATGCTGGTGCTGGCTGTTTTACTGTTACTTACAAATGTAACGATTTAACACTACATAATATAAAATAATATAAGATAAGATAAGATGTACCTTTTTTGATCCCCCGTAGGAGATATTCAGTGTGGCATAGCAGCAAAGGGAAACAATCAGTGTTCGAACAATACACAAAGTAGCAGCGTGAGGTGGGAATTGACTAAGAGTAAAATAAAATAAAATAAAATAAAATATACTCAAATAAAAATATAAAGTATATTAGAATAGAAATGCTATATACACTAGATGGATGGGTGTACATTTAGCTGTGCAATGTTCAAAAAAGTATCAATCACTTAATCAGTCAATCAATCACTTAGACTTAATTGGTATACCAGTTTTCATATAAGGTGGGAAATGATTTTTTTGTGTGAATATCAAGCCAAAACGTATGAATTACCCAACATGAAAAAAACACATGGTCTGTCATTTCAATATCTTTTCTTTCCCAAGACCTTATTGTACACAAGTTAAATTACATAAAAACATTCAGACAATACAAAACAAAATAGTCCAACAACATAAAAACAAACAAAATTATATTTACATTCACAATGCCAGAGTTAATATTTTCATGTTACAAGCATATTATATTAATTTGATAAAATATCTAGTTTTCTTAACATCAGATATGGAGGTGCTATTCTGTTAAGATCATTAATAAAGTGCAGGGGAGTTGGATTCTGTCATTTTTTTCTAATGAATGTGGATTTTTCCCCCAAATAACAAATAGAATTCAAATGCAACATTACATCAAACACATTTATGTCAACATTCATCTTAAATTTCTTATTTACAGTTTCAATATGAATTTTCATAAAATGAGCACATAAAATCTGATCATCAATATCAAAAGTTGCCTAATTTGACGCTTTGGTTTCACAGCTAATTGGTACTTCTACGTTTGCATCGGGCCCTGAATGCACCGCCATCGTCACATTTAGGTTAGTTAATCAAACCGCTAGTTAAGTAAACATAACCGTCCCGGCGGTCACCTGGAGGAGAAAACTGTCTTCAGAGCACGTTATTTATCCAGGAAAAGTTTGTCTGACACGAAGAACACGCTGCAGTGGCTCGCAGCTCATGACCTTTCACCTCTCGACAATGTTTGCTCGCAGCAGTAATGGACGGGAGACATGACCCACCTTGTGGCAGAGCAGGCCGTCTGAGTTCAACCGAGCAGCTCAGCGTTGTAACAGTGACCGCGGAGGTGGGAGGTGAACCACATGAGCCCCTCACAGGTGAGTTTAATCGGTGTGGTCGCGTTAAATCTTCCTAACACAGCTAACGTGTGTCACCATGTTGCTAGCTAGCCAACACACAGCGCGAGTACACGCTGTGACATTGCACGTGCTTCCTCAACCGCTGCGAGACGTCAATAAAAACGGGTCGATTAACCGATCAGACGCTCATGTGGCGGTGTTAGGAAACTGTGCCCGGTTGTTAGTGTGTAATTAAAGATGCAGATGAGAACAAATCAGATGTTTGTGTAGCTGTCAGTCAGAGTGGCCTTCACTGCTTTGAACAGCAGCTGTGCAGCGGCCGTCCTGCCCTGCCCTGCAACACGCAGTCAAACCTGTCCGCTTTGTCCTTTGTTTTCCTGCTGCATAAGGAAACGTTAGATAGTACCAGCGTGTTGTGTACTGGAGTGTAGCATGCTACTTCAAGCCTCTGCATCGTCCTCTGCGGAAGACAGATGTACTGATACACAGAGAGTTTATCAGGTTGTGACTGGTCCCTTGTGTTGTTAGAACAGCTGTGCTTGAAAATTAATGTAACATACTAATTATTCCTCAATCCCAATGAAGCAGCGGGCCATTGGATCATTTCTGCAGAGATTTAATGAATGCTTCACTGAACTGAAAATTCAGACAGAGCCTCCCTCTTTGGTTTGCTCAGGTATTGACGAGTTCCTGATTTAAAATACTCTCTCTCGTGCAGTCGCAATCGCATGAAGGATGCAGCTGCCATTTGTCAAAAAATCAAACTTTAAAGGGGCACTATGCAAGCCCCCAGGAAGTGCACCAGGCTCTGAAGCCAACTTAGTGGCCAAACCATGTAATTGCATCTGTCACCTGATGCACTGGGGCCCAACGTAAGGTCATCATATAAAATCAGCAACATTTATTTTTTCCACAAGCTGTTCTCAGAGGAAAATAAGGTCCCCAGAACAGAAACGTGGCAGGGTCTGCCACAACAGTATGGTTTTAAGTAAAAGTAAAGCAATATGTAGTAAAACAGTATGAAATTGTGTTGTCCTTTAAGGTCAATTTGTTTATTCAGTTTATTCAGTCATGAAAACAAAGAATTTGTTTAAGCCAATGAAGATCTTTGTCTTCTGAGTAACATTTCTTCCCCAAAGCTACATAGTGCAGCTTTAATCCAACTTCAGAATCTAAATCCACTGCTGCACCACAGGCTTGTAATGCACACAAGCAAAAGTAGTGCATTGTCCAGTCAAAGTCTCTTTGTTCTTCGTTTGCTTGCTTGCTCTTTTTTGGAAACGAAACCATCAACACCAAAGAAATCAGTTCCTGTATGCCTCTCCTACTCTGTTTAAAAAACAAAAAAACCATAGGCCAACCCCCAGGTGCATCATGGTACTTTACCTGCCCTTCTACCTATGTAACAGAAGGTGCCCACAGTGTTTTCTGAACAAAAACAAAACAAAGTACTAGCTAGGCAAAACTAAATATGCTAAACAAGTCAATAATTAAACTCAACAAATCACTACCAAGGATAAAATACTGAGACACTCTATGTGTCCATTTGTTGGTTGGTTGATTTGTGTGTCAGCTGGATTACACAAAAAACACTTGTGGTGTTTAACTGGATCCAGCAATGTTTCTACATTTGATCAGAGATTTACTGACGCTGAATGTTCTTGTTTGCAGGTGTGAATGCAGTCGGAGGGCTGACGACTGCAGATATGTGGCTTTAGGGGTACAGCGCTGCCTTAGCCGGCACCATGCAGCAGAAAGGTGCGATCCAAATTATCGAATGGGAGGACCTGGACAAGAGGAAGTTCTACTCCCTGGGCGTGTTCATGACCTTGACCACCAGGGCCACCGTCTACCCAGCCAGCCTCATCCGCACTCGGCTCCAGGTGCAGAAGGGGAAGGCCCTCTACTCCGGCACCTTGGATGCTTTCTGCAAGATCCTGCGAGCTGAGGGCGTGCAAGGCCTCTACCGTGGCTTTATGGTCAATACGTTCACCCTGGTCTCAGGACAGGCTTACATCACCACCTACGAGCTGGTGCGCAAGTATGTGTCCCAGTACTCTCCAAGTAACACGGTGAAGTCGGTGGTGGCAGGAGGGGCAGCATCCCTGGTGGCTCAGACCATCACTGTGCCCATCGACATTGTGTCTCAGCAACTGATGATGCAGGGACAGGGCGAACACCTGACTCGCTTCAAGGCCAAACCCAAAATGATGCTCGCAACTTCCAAACGCAGACTGACTTTCGGGCAAACTCGGGACATTACGGTGCAGATATTTGCAGCCGATGGCTTCAGGGGATTTTACAGGGGTTACGTGGCATCACTACTCACGTACATCCCTAACAGTGCACTCTGGTGGCCTTTTTATCATTTTTATGCAGGTAAGTCAACACCCAGTTAGTTGTTGTTTATAGTAGCTGTTCTCAGAAAACTCCCCCTCTTGTAAAATGATCCACAGTCATAGTCAACATATTAAAAATGTACAAAACTAATACAGTACCAATTAAAAAAGGTGGTGAAAAGAGAAGTGAATCAGATGCCTGTGAGAGTGTGTTTTTCTGTAACAGTTCAGGCAAGTTATAGCTTTACTTAAACAAATCTGTAGTGATCTTTAAATATATTGACCGTACAATGTTTTTATATCCTTTGTGTTCACAGAGCAGCTGTCGTTGATGGCACCAACTGAGTGCCCTCATCTGATTCTGCAGGCTTTGGCAGGACCAATGGCAGCAGCAACCGCCTCCACCATCACCAACCCGATGGATGTTGTCCGAGCAAGAGTACAGGTAAACACTGAAGCCACCATTGTGCACCAAATGAATATATATATTTGAGAAAGTGACAAGGGTTTATATTTTAAAAAGTAACCCGTAAATTAAATTATATTTGCCAGGAAGATTTTGTTCTTGGAAGGACAGAAAAAACTTTGACTTTTAGGTGAACTAAAGACAATGTTAGACTTTGATACGAGGAGCAAGAATTAACCAACACAAATTTGTCTTAATCCAGGGTGAAGAGTCATATGTACAAGGCAACAGATGTGTGGTGTAGAGAACATGAGTCTATTTGTTCATAAATCTGCAGAACTAATAACTGAGTCTGGCCCTCATTGCAGTGATATTTCAGCACTAAATACAGCTGGAGTCAGCTGCTTCTCTCTGCAGATACACTTCCTCTTTCTGAACATTACGCAACAGTTTCTCAACTTGCTCTTTGTTGCAATTGAACAACAAACTGTTTTGACAGCACATGGAAGTAGAACTTTGTGTGTAGCTGATGTTTTTGTACATCCCACTTCTTTTATTAGTTTCCTTTTCTTTACACGTCATTTCATTACATTTGGTGCTTAAACATTCAGAACAAAGACTGTTAGCAGAACTTTGCTTGACTTAAATTAGATCTCTAAGCCAGGAAGACAAACTATACAACATAAAATTAGCTGACATACGATTTCATTGCGTGCAGCCCAGTAGCTCAGTTGGTAGAGTGCTTCCCATGTACGGAGGCTGTGTCCTCGCCGCAGCAGCCTGAGTTTGATTCCAACTGGTGGCCCTTTGCTGCAAGTCTTCCCTGATTCCCTGAACAACAATTTTACAGCTTGGTCCACTCTTCCTCAGTAGATGAGTTCTCCTTTGGTAAAGGAATTGTTGATGTTGACATTTTTAGTTTGTTTACCACTGGAAAGACGTTTCATCCCTGTTGCCTTAAGAGTAGAAATTGGAAGTTTATTCTTAATCTTTGGAAGCAGTAGTTGACAAAACAATTTTACCTCAAGGTGTAGGGGTGCAGCGTTAACCGATTTCACTATTAACCACAGTTTAACTGTCACTGTTTTGTAACCGAAAAGGTTCAGCTTCACAGAGCGTTTCTTTTCTCACTCCTATAAAAGGGACATAATTAAAAGACTTTCAGGCTAATGTAAACCAACAAAGAAGGAAAAGGAGCATTGCACCGTTTATAAATGAACACTTACCAAAACAGCATGTTATTCCCTCAAGGGTGGAACAGCTTCATGAGAGATGCCCTCAGTTTCCTCCTGTCATTTTTATCAAAACTACTCAATTTTAATTTATTATTTTTTATATGAATAGTTTAGAAAGGCACCAGCTGTTTAAAAAAGCAAGCCAACAAAGACATGCTGTGGGGACAAAATACAGTAAACCTCTAAATAAAAACACTAATTTATATGTCCTTAGTGTTGTGAAATAAATGAATGGATTAAAAATGTGAAACCACAAAACCGGGACTTCTCCTCAGACAATAATTACACCATCAAAATCTAAAAATTGTTGCATCCCTACGTCAACGTTCATTTAGCTGCTATCATGGAGCTTTTGATCATATCAATCATACCTATCAAATAGTTTAGTAGCTTTAGTAATGATCTCCCTTGTTTGCAAATACCAGAGATGGTCTAACACTCCCCTGTCTGTTGAAGGTGGAGGGACGATCATCCGTCATCGAGACGTTCAAGCAGCTGCTGGCAGAGGAGGGCCTCTGGGGGATGACCAAGGGGCTGTCGGCCCGCATCATTTCCTCGCTGCCCACGTCGGTGCTCATTGTGGTAGGATATGAGACTCTGAAGAGACTGAGCCTGCGGGCTGATTTAATAGAGACGAGACACTGGTGAAAGGTCAGAGGGAACCACACTTCACCTCAACAAAGACGGGCAGGAACCTTTCAGACAAAAAAGGAGAGAATTGCCCACATCTGTGTCCAGACTCTGTGGTAACCGCTCAGCTGTGTAGCTGCCTCCACATGCCTCTTAGGTCTGTGTTGTTTTAAATGCAGGTACAATGCAGCAGAGTGCAAATGGTGATGTTTATCTTCGGGTACACTTGGTGTTATTGTTACCTTGCTGATTTTCTTTTCTTTTGTGTCTTTTCTTTACTGTTACTGTGAAATCCAAAGTTATCAGTGAAAATGTTCTGTATTTTTGCCAAAACTGAATGTCCCAATTTAAAAAAAAAAAAGATGATTTCTTTAAAGTTTGACAGATGACTGAGGACGGATGTCAGATAGTCTCCTCTACTGTATATTTTAACAATATGGACTCGACTGAACCAGTGTATTTTTTATGCCTGCATATGTAACAGCTTGGTGTTTGTATGTTCTTTGTTTATTTACCGTGCCATATTTTTAAAGATGCAATATGTAAGAATTTTGGTTTAAAACATTCAAAAATTAACGAAAATATCTATATGTACTGTGTTGTGGAGATATCAACTATCTAACCCCGGCCTGGCCTGTCCCGAATACCACTCCGAGCTCCCACTAATTGCACGGCTAACAGAGCTACCTAGCATACGGCAGCTACAGTTAGCAGTAATCATCTGCTGATCGGTGCCCCTTTATTTGTTTGGAGTGACCTTCAACGGGTGGCCAATTCTTACATATTGCAGCTCATGTCAACACTTGATACACCTGTGAGTTCGGTTTGGCTAGATCCAGTTTTTTTAAAATGAAGGTATTCCACGGTAAATTACAGTATGTATTTTAAGAGAATATTTGACCAGGCCAGTGTAATGAAAACAAAAATGCCCTTTTTGTTCTGTTGAGCATGCCAAGAGTAGAAAAGCTTGATATCTGTGTGCATTCCAGAGAAAAGAAACTTTTGTGCAGGTGTAAAATGAAGAGATTAGCTTTGATTATAAGTTACACTATATTGTTAAATTATACAGCAGTGATGAGTAAATCGTCCGTCTGTGATAATTAAGCCAGACTTCCAAAAGTGTATTTAAAACAAGTTTGATGTCCTGTTCACTTACCGGACGAGAGAAATTTCTCGAGGTTTTTGTGAAACCTGGCCCAAGTATGTGTAGTTAGACCGAAAGCCTTTCTGTAATATGTAGCTGTGTCAAGTGATTAATTTTCCAGCAGTCTGTAAAGTCGGTTGTGCAGGTATAATAATGAATTCTACGTAAAGATAAGTTGAACGGGCCAATCAGGCAGGTGTTTCTTCTTCTTTTTGTCCCTGTCAGAGAAAGTTGATTGTAAAAAAAGAAAAACAAAGTGGAGTTTGACGGAAAATGGCAGATGCAGCAGAAAAAGTGTAAACGTTGTGTTACAGGCCTTAGACCACATCAGAGAGGTGGGAATCCAGGGCTTTCCTCATAGGCCACTACTACTGTTAATAAATCTGTTGTGCTTTATATACTGTTTGGGATGACTGAGGATCAAATCTGCAACTATTTGGTCACAGGGCAGAAAGTTAAACCACTGGGAGATTCTGCTGTTTGGCTGAAGTGAGCACACAGAGGGAGGGTAAAGGTAGCAGCAGCACCAGCAGACTAAACTCCGAAGTTGCCTTCAGATTTCACCAGTCACTTAATACATTTGAGGTACATCAACAAGTTGTTTGGAAACGACAATTACTGCCAGAAAACATCCCATTGAGGTTTCTGTCTTTTATAATCTGTCTGTTTTTGCAAACAGCACTTTTTATTTGTACAATACAATGTTCAAGAGAATAAGTGATGAATTTCCTCCAGTTTCTGAACTGGTGATTAATTTCTGAAAAATAATGGACCTTTGCCTGTATGGAGGAAGTGCTACACCTACATATATTTACCACCTATGTTACCTGCTGTGTGTTTATAGTTTTTGAACTGAAAAGTAATAAAGACTTCAGAATCACTGCAGTGGTTAGTAACCGTCTTTATGGTCTGTACATTTAAGAGTCTTTTAATTCTGTTTTAGCAATTATTGTCAATTACACGTCAATGTTATCTACAGTATATATAGTCGACACATAGCCCAATTTCTCCCCTCAGGGATCAATAAAGTGTCTGAGTCTTAAACACTTTTACGATTATGGGGCTGCAGTACAGCTGCTGGACCACTGGGGGGAGCACTCGATCATACGTCATCACCTGCACACAGATGCTGAAACAACATCCCTCTACAGTTGTATTTGGAGAGTTAGGAATGGATGTAAACTGGAATAACATCAAACATTAGGTTAGGTCTGACAAATTACATCTGTTACTTTTCTGTTATAAATCTATTTAGTTATATTTCTGACTCATCTGATTACTACTATTTGAATTAATTTAAATTTACATATACCTAAAAAATTCATATGTTTTTTACACTCACTTTTCATTATTTAATAAGTAACATTATCTTTGTCACATTTTTTACTCTTGTCTGTTTCGGGGCTCCAGACCGGAGAGCTTATTTCATCTGAAACCCAAAGACATTCTGGTTCTGTAACCAAATTATACCACTGACATGAAAATGATAACTAATTAAAAAAAAAATTTAACTCAAACCAAAGTAAAAAAGCAACCCCTTTATTTGACCGTGGTGGGCCAGTGCAAAAAAAATCCATTACATTTACAGCTTATCTCCCTTCCTCCCCCAGTTAACAACTTCAACTGCATGGTTTGAGTAAACAGCTCTGAAGACTCTCTCCTCTTGTAGCCTTTACTGGGGGCAGTCGTAGATGTGGATGGCGCGATCGTCTCCAGCCGAGATGATCTTTGAGCCGGTGCTGTTGTACTTCACACTCCACACCTGAAGATAACAGGGACAGAACGGATGGCAAAAGGATCTGAGTTACACGTGAAAAACCAGTATCCACACATGTATTAAAGCATACAAAATACTAAAATAATGTGTTTGACATGGTTTTTTCTGAAAAAAATATAATTACCACATTAAAATCCTTAAAATGGCTCCTACTCCTTCTCCCTCATTAAAAATCCCAAAATATATGAATACTCAAACATTTTTCATTTCACAAGTTTAACCTCTGGACACAAGATGTCTCTGACTTCACTGTAAAGTCCATTCTCAGTGTTTGTGCACTGGAGGCTTAAAGTTTACACATCACACTTGTGTTTGCTGGATATTGGACCAGGATTTGCTTCCAAACTATTTGTGATGTTAAAATCATTGTTTCATTGAGTGTGAAAACAGCCTTCTAGTGTCAAACTCTGCACATACATCTTCCTACACAGTGAAGCTCAAACATTCAACTGTAGCAACAAGCAGAAAAACATTTTTTTAACTGGAAGGAGACATGCAACAAAACGCTTTTGAATAGAGAAACAGAGCAGAGCAGAGCTAAACAGATGAGGCCCGACAAACGCTCTAAATAGAAGAACAAAGCAAAGCCGAGCTCCCCGGCGGCAAGCAAACTGTCCCTGCAGTTTTGCTGCCATTTTCACGATGAAACAAACAAAACAAAGATGGCAGAGTCAACCTCCTCTGATCTCTCTGTGGAGCCGTGCTTCTATAACAGAGAACAGATCATCCTCCCCACAGGCGTCTGCAACCAGCGATCTAATGACAGCTGAGATTATTGGTTTTACCCGAGCTGAAGCGTCAGAGGAGGGTCATGTGAGAGGCCAGTCGGTGACATTGGCTGTATTGATTCCCCCCCAACACATTAGCACCTATTTTCTCACTTTGAATTTGATTATGACACACTCAGTGCAGAGATTGAGGGTTATCTGTGTCACCTGGTCTTGATGGTCGAAGAAAGTGTTGATGCACGCTCTGGAGCTGGCGTCCCAAACCTTCACACTCTTGTCGGACGAGCTGAGAGCGACAGAAGAGAGAGGACGTTTGAGAATGTTTTACATCCCATCTTAGAAACAAGCTTTGTGTTGTCTGGCTGACTTGCTCAGTTAATATTGGTCTGTAAAAACAGCCTCAGCTGCTTTAAGTGTTAATAATGTCTTCAGCTTCAGGTCTTAAAACTTAACCTCTGATTTGTGGCGACCTGAAGCTGTTTTTGAAGTTTTACCTCGAGACAAAGTGGGTGTCATCTGGGGAGAAGGCGACGTTAAGGACCCAGGATCCATGTCCACTCAGTGTGCCAGCCAGGTTGGCATGTTGCCTGTAAAACACACATTATTAGAGCAAACAAAAGCTTCTTTCTTTTTTCCTTCAATATCTGTGTTTTGTAACATCATTAACAACCTTTCCCTCCCATGTTCTCTGTGTATATATTCTATTTCATTGTGTATATCTGTTCTATTTCATTTTGGTACTGAAATTTCCTTCGGTATGAATTCAGTTCTCAAAAGAGCTAAAAAAAAAAATGTCTGGTGAGAGTGTCCACCGCAAGCTGCCAGCTGAACTCACACGTCATATATTTTGATGTAGCCGTCGTCGGATGCTGTGACCAGGAGCTGGGAGTCGGGAGAGAAAGTGAGGGATCTGATGGGCATGGCGTGACCTGAGGGGAGAGGAAACAAGTCAGTTAGCTTCCTCACTGAGTCCTGGTGATTGCTGCCTCTCTTCTGTTTTAGAAATGTTTAATATGGCTGACTGGATCCTGAATCGAAGGATTTTTGTTTGTTTTTTTTAGGCCTCATATCTGTAACTTTACTCACATTGGTCAAACAAAACAAGCAATGGGAAGATGTTATTTTGACCTTTAAGAAAGTGTTGTGAGTATTTTTGATTATATTCTCACATGTAATAATCAAATTGCTTAATCTGTTAATTTAAAAGACCATTTAAAGAATAACTGGTAATAAATATGGTTAAGACAGAGACACTATTCATTCTATTACAAGACACTGTACCAACAAAATATTTTTTAAGCCGTTACTTTAAGGTAAAAAAGCTACATGATGTTGCTTTCATATGTGAACCCACCTTCCAGTGTATGGAGCAGCTTTCCAGTGGCGATGTCAAAGATATTGATGATTCCATCGATAGCTCCACTGGCCAAATATTTTCCATCAGGGCTCTGAGGGCGCAAAAACAAAAACAGAAATGTAAAAAAATGTGGAGACATGAAACTGGATGAGCTATAGATAGTTCTAAAAGCCTTTAAAAACAACCGTTGGACCCAAAGAGGAAAGGTTCAGCGTTAAAATAAAGGGAAACATTGATCAAGATGAGTTATTGTATGACAGTGAGGTCTCAGCCTTCAGAGACGTCACCATCCAGCTGACCAGAGGGTGATTTATGGCTCCTTACGTAAGCTATACTCAGGATGAATTTTCCTCGGGTGTCCAGAGAATATTCCTTCTTGCCGCTTTCCACACCGAAGATGTTGACCTTGCCAAGATGGCTTCCTGTGGCAATGTACTTAGAGTCTGGGGAGAAGGCGACCGACCACGCATCGACTGGAGTGGAGAGCAGACAGACAGACAGAGGGAACGTTAAACACATCATACTATTTTAACAATGTCTACAGCAAATTAATGCAATGTGCCACCTTGTTAAAGTGTCTTTTTTATGCTCTATTTTCTAATTGTCAATGTGTCTCATCTAACTGCCCCTAAACAAAACACCAAATTATAAGCATATATAATGTAAATAATGCATTATAATGTACGTCTACAGAAAGAATACAGGTTTTACATAAAGAGGACTGACTTCTGAAGAATCCAAATATACCAAAATACAGTACGTCCACAGAGAGAGAGAAAAAGGGTCTTAAATCCACTGACCCAGACCAACCACTGAGTGAAACAGGGTGTCACTAATGGAAGGTGACATGGCATTTAGATGAAGTACAGCCTGATTCAACACACATTTCTGGGTGTGGGGTTTCTGAAAGGTGAGAGTGAAAAAAATACTGTGTAATGCTGTGCTACACAGCAGAACAGACAAGCTGTCAGCCCCTGCAGGTTCGTTTTAATACGAAACCTGGTGACGATTTCCTTTACAGCGACCTTATTCCAGTGTTAGACAGTAAAAAGCAGTGATTGAACACTCAACACAGGAAGACCACAGTAACAAGGTTAGGTCAGCTATATTTTTATCAGACAGGCATTGTGGCTGTAAAAAAGTAGCTCAAAATCAAAGCTCAAATTGTCAAAATCAGTTATCACGATGATTATTTTCTCAATTGATCAGTCAAAACAAATGTTTCCATAAATGTCCGAAAATAGTGACAAATGACACAACTTCCTAAAAGATGTCTAAAGTTATTCAGTTTACTATCACATAAGACAAAGAGCTTTCGAGAACTGAAACTACCAAAATTTAAAATAAAGAAATCAATCAATTAATATGTTATTAAATACACCAAAAATAACATTAAAAATGAATATTAATTTATTTAATTCATATATGAAAAGAACTGAAAATCAAATGGAAAAGGATATAGGTAGATGCAGGTCAGTGATCACTTTGTTGAATCAATAACTCATTTGAAAAAGTTAACGTAAGCAAGTTAAAGTACAAAGGGAACCGTGATGTCTCTACTCACCACGACATCGCCATCCAAACTAATCAATAAAGAAAATGTCAGTGATCTTTTGAGGCCCGGTCTTACCTGGCCCTGCGTCCATGGACTTGATCTGTTTTCCTGACTCCAGGTCCCAGAGACGGATGTGAGCGTCGAGGGAGCTGGAGGCAGCGATGGCTCCGTTGTGACTGATGTCCACTGACACCACACCCAGCTGGTGGCCCTCCAGAGTCCACTGCAGCTCCAGCTTCTCGTCTGACCTGCAGGAACAGTGCGACACGGAGATTATTCTGTCACGTCAGGTCAAATAAACTCGACGGATAAGCCAACACCGACGAGAAGTTTGTAAAGTGCTCAGAACAAAGAGATTTTAGCTTTGTTACATAAGAATGGACTTTATTTGTCAGCATATTAAGATCAAAATTCATGTACAACAACTCCCCCACTTACTATCAATAGTTAATGGCCTAGTAGTTGTAGAATATGGTCATGCAGAATAAGGCATTCATTAGTGCTTCATAATGACTCATAAACAGCCAATATGATACTAATATGCATTCTAATAAGTTACTAGTTAATGGTTAATATAATGTACATATATTAACCATTAACTAGTAACTTATTAGTACCAAAATGGGTATATATACTGTATGTGTCTTTCCTTTGATAAAGATCTTCTCAAAGATAAATGTCTAAATACACATTGCCATATTTAGGATGCCAATCTGAACAGAAACCCCCTCTACTCAAGAGCCATATATGTGCTAAAAATGAAATAAACAAGTGTGCTCTTAAAGTCTCCATCTGTGGTCTCAACCAATCCCCTCACTGCCCCTACAGTTGAATAAAAACAGTCAGGCTCAGTTAACCAGGACTGCTGATGTGGAATGAACACAGACATGTCACATCTTGTCAGAAGAGAGACTTGAATTCTAACAGACAGTAAAATAAATGTGGTTCTGCTCTGTGGGCTGAATTTAGTTTGTATCGGACCTCAAACTACACGATAAATCTTTGATGTCCTTGATAATGAGTGCGATTAATGACATTGTCTTTATTTATTGTTTATATAGCCTTTGAAAATGTAGATATCATATCTGCCTTTTTTCTGCTTTAAAAATGTTTTTTCTATATTTGTCTCTTGTTTTTTGATTTGTCACTCATACCGATCATTTTTATTATTTGTTAACATTTTGAAATAAAAGACAATACAAAGACAATAAATAAAATGAGGCAAATATTAAGAAAACAAAAAAGAACACAAATATAATATTTATGAAGAAAGCAACTTTACAGCCGGCTAATGGCCGTAAAAGCTATGTTTTAAGTGGTATTGTCACGAGGAGTAGTGTTAAAAACACTCACCATTTCCATACTTTTACCATATCATCTAGTGAACCAGTGACAATCGTTTCTGTCCCATCCGCCTCACTTTTACCCCACGCTGCTGTCCAGATAGCATCATCGTGTGCTGAGAGGAAACAAACACAAGTTGATAGTGATAGGGAGTACAAGCAGTGTTTCTACTGGAGCTGATGGGAAAGGCATTTAAAAGATAAGTGTGATGTTTTATTATTTTATTGTAATTGTCAATAAATGCCTGAAAACACAATCAGGTAGTACGACTCTGAATACTTTCTGACCTCCATCCACTGTCTGTGGTTCTGAATAACAGGATTTTTCAGCTGAAAGTAGCTTATTAAGTTAGAAAACTATTTACAGATTTGTTCGACTTTAAATCCGCTCGAATCATGTATGAAGTTAAAAATCATTTATGACCTGAAAGTATCAAAAAAGCTGTTTAAAATGAGTGAAATTAAGTATGATTTGAGAGGAATTTGGATGTTCAAGTTCTGAGTACCAAAGTAAAAACTCAGTGTATTTCAGTTATAGATTTATAGTTTATGGATCAGCTGTAGTGAGGAATTAAAAACATGTGGCACATTTAGTAAGTTTGAAAAAGACCATTAAAAAATATGTAATTAACCAATATATATAAAGCCATGATCAGAAAGCCAAATTGTCATTATTATGATATTATTACAGAATGCTTTAAAGTTCTGTCTTTAGTCAAATAGGATGTGTATTGTAAAAAGCTTCGGCATAACAAGCTTTAGCTTCAGACGACACCTGTTGTAGACTCTAGAAATCCTTATGTATTGTTAAGTAATTGCCTTTATTTTTCATTTAGTGTCTTGCCTTATTGTCTCTATTAGTGATTGCAGACCAAAAAACTGTGTACATTCAATTACATTTCAATTTCATAAAAAGAGGAAAATTAGTTCAGAGAACTGTTTTTCTTCTGTGTTACTCACCGTGTTCTTGCTTGAAAAGAATGCTGTACTGAAATCAGAGCACAAACTCACAGTTAGTCTTTCATCCAGAAAACTAACAAAGTAAGGAAATGCTGAGGATAAATATAAAGCTTTTTGAATTTGTTGCTTACTTGAGTGCTCATGTTTTGGTCCTGGGAGTTGGACAGCCAGTTAGATTACTTTTACCTGAAACAACATTAAAGTGTGTTAGTGTTGACAAAGCAGAGAATCTTTATTTTTAAAAATCAAACTAGTTTGCAGTTGTGAAATGGAACCAAGTACATTTACTCAAGTGCTGCGTGTTAAGTACAAATGTGAAAAAGACATCTGAAACATTTAGTTGATTAATCAATTAGTCGATTGACAGAAAATTCACTGGCAACTATTCTGATCATCGCTTCTGCTTTTCATTTAATAATTGCCATTTCTTGTTATAATAATGCTGAAGTTTGGACTGTTGTTGTTGGAGAAAAGAAGGTTTCACTTTCAGCTCTGGGTATTTGTGATGACAACTATCACTTATTTCCAAGTTTCTACAAACCAAATAATCAATCGATTAATGAAGAAAATATTCAGCAGATTGATCCATTATGAAAATAATCATTAGTTGCAATACAACGTAGTTAAAAATAGATGCTTTTACATGAATGTCTGAGCAATAATAATCTAATGATATAATAACAGCATAACAGTCAGCGGGGGCATTTACTTGCATCGAGTACTTTTACATGACTTTGAGTACATTTCCATGACTACACGTTAACTTGCAGTATTTCTAAGGTTTGGTATTACTAATTATTACTTTATTACTTCAGTACAGGATCTCAAATGTTGCTCCACCACTGTTAGTTTGGCTGCCAGGAAACAAACACTTTATAGACAAGATATTACATTTGTAGACCTGCTGCAGTTAAAGGGAGAAAAGACGAATGAATAACTGATGAAACTAACACATTCATGCAGCTAAACAGATTAAAAACCTGCTAAAATACTCTGGCTAACGGGAGCTAGCTCTGATTAGCAGCGGCTACCACAGCAGGTTAGCGCTGCATCCAGTTGGCAACAAAGTGCAGTGTGCGGTTTTAACGGTTACAAGATTATCAGGTGGTCGCTCAGTTTACCGGACTAACTACAGTAAAAAGACACATATCATATGATTTAATCTGCGCCAACGTACCTTCAAATCTCCTATTAAGATGTTTTATTCAATTTCTGAAGCTCGTTCATTTACATGTGAGACGCCATGACAACATTTGTCGTAAGTTCCGGTTTCCGTCTTCTTCGTTTGTTAAACAAAGGCTGGTGAAGCGCACTAGCGCCACCAGCGGTGCAGCGGCGGAAAAGCGTTTCTACAGCTATGACTGAAGTTGAAAAAGACGTTTGAAATAATTAATCTAATAAACATAATATCAAATTAAACACAAACGAAATAATTAAATACACGTTCGAATTGATAAAACTGTTAATAATTAATAAAGTTAATATGTAGAATTAGTCAGTAATATGGTTGTGAGGGGGCAAGATGAGAAAACTTAATGACAGGGAAACATCCAGTCAAAAAGTAGAGATACTAGAACAAGAAATATGAGAATCATATATTTGAATAACGAATAACGAAAATCAATATTAAAAAATGTGTACAGTAAGACAAATAACTGGAATTTTTAGGCTACCGCTGATCCTAGAGACTCTTATTTAGGCTGTGCCACGTCTGTGGTGCCCAGACGGCCAAAACTAGATCAATATTTCACTTTAAGTGAGACTTCAAGAATGTTCAGCAGCTCCCTGCCTGTCTAGACTGAAATAATGATGGCTTACAGTAAAGTAAATCCTCTATGCTGAAGAGAAAAAGGCAAGCAAACTTGAGCCTAAAGTGTAAGCAGAAAAACATTCTCACTTTTTGACAGTTGCTGCAGCAGCAGTCTGAGCTCCACACACTCAGAGGACGGCTGTCAAGATAGAGTTTCAAGAGAATATTTCCAAGTGGAAGGAAGCAAATACAGCCGGAGTGTTTTAAATAACTCCTGGAGATGGGCAGCTGAGTTATAGAGAAATTAAATGAGTGTGAACCTCCTGACAGCCTGAGTGAAGAAGATGAGAGGTGTCCTATTTACAGCAGTGTGTGTGTGTGTGTGTGTGTGTGTGTGTGTGTATGTGTGTGTGTGTGAGAGAGAGAGAGAGAGAGAGAGAGAGAGAGAGAGAGAGAGAGAGACTGGTGGGATTTTTTTAAAAAGCCATAAAATGATTCTGATATTAGCCACAGTTACTCTTTGCATAATATAATTCCAAAAATTCAACATGTCACCCAAAGATTTGTTGGTGTGTAAAAGTCTGTAAAGTAGCAGTGAAACCATCAAAGATGCTAAAGCTCCCCTTAAACCCTACAAAAAAGGGAATTGACTATATTTAGCGTTGGCTGATCTTTGAGAAAGAGCGCATCACTTCAGTCAGGTCTTGCATACAGCCAACACAATCTGAATTCAATGGAAATATTTTTCTTGAACAAACTTGTTGCAATAGATGAATGAAGAAATCAATAAATCTCTTTTGTGTTGTTGGGAAGTCTCTGACGATTATGAAAATGTTGCCTTCCAGTTTAATAAAGATGCAATGATGCAGATGTTTACATGAGTTTATTACTAACATTACTAACAATTCTCCTGAAGCATCTGTAACTGGTGTACTCACAGTTATTGACTGGGCATGCTGAATTTTTCAATACCTGTTGTGGCTCCAGAGGAAGCTGCATGTAATCTAATAAATTGCCTCCAATGATTTCACTCAGTGGCTAAGTTGCATTGTGGGTAATGTAGGCACCATGTTTGGAAAAGGAAGTAGAATGTTTGGAATGTAATCGGTGATATTTCTGGTTCTGCTGTATTGATTTTTTGATCAGCTGTTTCTAAACTATCCCCAATGACTCCCAACAGTGTTATAGGATTGCAATGCTAGTGGACTGCTTTTTAAGACCTGGTGCCTACATTACCCACAGCACAATTTAGCCACTGAGTGACATCACTGGAGGGAATTTATCAAATTACATGCAGCTAGACAAAAGGCTTTACACTATTTTCCCCATATGTTGTAGTACTCCCTCAGACCTGTAAACACACTTTAATGTGTAAAATTGGTGCAGTTACCCTTTAAGTAGCTGTTGTGGTTTGAGGAACCTTCATATTTAACCTCAGCCTGATATATATATTGCACATTCGTTGCTTGTGTCCATGTGTGAGAAGTTATAACATCTGACAAATACTGTGCATTAATAAACACCCTTTATTAAATGTTTGTAGACTGCTTATAAATGCTAAATGGGGGACTTAAATATAAACCAACTGTTCCTCTTTCTATTTCTGTTTACTGCCATGATGAAACTCTGAGCTGCTTCTTTTGATTTGTGAACACATGAACCACCTGTGGAGCTGCAGACATGCATGAAAACCTTCATTTGGCTGATGTATCTCTCAGTTTCTAAACAACTGTTCCAAAGATGGTCATATCAACATTTTCAGTCAACATTATTGTACTTTCTAGTACATATTATCGAGGGAAAAAAAATCCAAAAGCGCAGAAAGTGTCATGTCTGAAATATGCATCTGTTCTTCCAGCCTCAGGAATTAATTTCTTCTCCCGGCATTTTGTATATTTTCTCTTTTTGTTTATCCTGCAGGCAGAAACGATCATAGCGCTGCTATTTTCAGCCGAGTGATTCATTTGTATTTTCAGGGCATTATTAATGGTGGGTAATGAAGCTAATGTAATGGCATCTGCTGCAGGATGCTGAAAGCAGAGCAGGACCGCTGTTGTCATTATCTTTGATATGACAAAATGAAGCTTCGAGAGCAGAACAACACGTTTATATTTTTGCTTCAAGAGGACAAAAAAATGTTTAATGCTTGTTTTGATTACAAACAAAGAGCAAGCTCGGATGGATTTATCCTCATAGACAGCAGTTTTTGCCTTCACATACTAACTTTTGGAGATGTTTCATATTTCCAGTATTTTTTAGATCTATAGAAGTACCTCTGACATTTAAGCACAGCTTGACATGAACATGGACTATAACTGTAAGAAGTTTTTAAAAGTTTCAGCTCCTTATGTAATCGTCATTTTCCTCCTTTTGGCTTTTGAATGATCAGTCTGGTCTGATTACGGGATTTGGTCTTGGCAGACTGTGTCCATGGAAATAAAAATGACTAATCTCCAAAAAAAGTAGAAACTTTTAAGCTGAGGTGTCTGTTTCTAAGAGGTTTTGAGTCATTTAAATCCTTCTTTTGGAAACTATTTTTGATCCCACAACCTACTTAAAGATTAAATAGTGGAATGTTTGAATTTAGATGACTGCTTTAATGAATGTCCAACCATTCACAGTTGTGTTTGGTTGTTGGTGTTCAGCATACATATCATTTTCATATATGGTTTAATAATTATCAGCTTCCTCTCAAGTCACTTGGATAATATTCCCTTTCTGTCCGTTTCCTCTGTGGACGTAGAAATGAATCGAGGACAGTGAAGGTGAATTCAAAGACACAGACAGAATGAGTGTCTTTATTTAGCAATCTGCTTTTCAACAAGTCTGCGATGAAAAATGGGTACATTGTTGTATTTATCCCTAATCACCAACACATTGCTTTGCAATAGTTAAGATTTGTAACCTGGCATCTAAAAGCCTCTCATAATAACAACTTCTGGATCATGCAACTCTGTCTTGAGAAAATATAATACATTAAAAATGTTCATATTTCTTTAGTTAATTTGGCTGGGGCAATTACAATTGATTAACAGACAAAAAGAATCCTCTAAAAGACAACACCCACCCCAGCTGCAGTCTGCTCACCCTGCTGCTGTCTGGCAAAAGTATCTGCTGCATTACCACCAGACTACAGAGCAGCTTCTTTCCCCAGATTGTGAGACAATTTATCGGTCCACCCTCCAATTCACTCAACAAAAGTGAATGTTTTTTTTGTGTGTGATGGAAAAGCTCAGGCCTATCATATCACAGTCATTATCTCGAGATCTCGGATTAATTATATCGTTATCTCGGGAAAACAAAGTTTCGTTATCTTGTTATCTCGGGAAAACGACAGTTTATATTTCGAGATAATAACTCGAGATCTCGAGAAAACAAATGAAATTAACTCGTTATCACGGGAAAACGGAGGAAATAAAATGTATGAATGCATGGCCCTTTAGGGCTCCCGTAAATAAGTAATATATATTATTATTTAATATAATTCCTTGAAGCTGAATTGCTTTTAGCAGCCTGTGTCTAATACAACATGAGAGTGTGACAGTGTTACACCGATGATGTAACATAATAATATTGACCATGTCAAAACTCAAGTTATTAATGTAAATATATGTTAGATAAAGTACATAGGCCATGTGCCATTGAAAGCATATTGAAGTGATGTAGAGACAAACATTCACAGTTTCCACACATTGATAGTTATGATCTTCCTTCTACTAACCTGGAATGTGATCAGAATGGTCTCACATTACCAGCCCAGTCGCCAGAACAAAATGTTGACATTTTACATTTCTGCAAACCATGGAAACGTAACAATGAATCAACCAGAGCACGAGCACAGTGTTGTTATGACAGAAAGTTGAAAATTAAACACGGACAAACGTAAACTTGATTGTAAAGGGTACCTTAACTTAACTTGATGAGATTGGGTCGCAGCCACTTTACATAATAATGCAGACTAATACATAATTAATACAATAAAAGAAAATGCATAATATAATAAATACACAATCCCTCATTAAAGCCCGGGGGGCATCAACAACCAAAAATCCAGATGATTCAATATCAGTGAAACAAACCATCTCTTAGATCCATGTTTGTGGTGTAGGATCGTTTAGAGGCTAATTTGTTTTTACTGTAATATCTTACAACTGTTTCATCAACAACACAGAAACAATCAGAAGAAGGGCACATCAGAACGACCACAGAGAACCTGGAGAAAGAACAGAAACTCTTGTGTGTAGTTGGACATTTACTGCAAGCTCAGAGAAGGCAAAATCCCCCAAATGATGACACATTCTTTAACAATACATAATTAATACAATACAGTACAATGTGTATGTAATAAATACACACTTCCTTGTTAATGTCCCAGAGGAATTAGCAAGGAAACATTGAGATGACTCGTTATTGGTGCAATAAAACAACTCTTTGTTCTATGTTTGTGCTTCAAGATTAGTTTTGGGCCAGTTTACTCAATGTTTTAATATCTAATCTTATTAAGTCAGCAGTGCAGAAGAAAACAGAGTAGAGCCAGACTAGAAAATCCAAAGATAAGATTTAATATTTCAGGGATATGTTCTCTTGAATAACTTATCAGAGTTTAACAAACTTTATTCCGTGAAAGTAACATAATTGTTTCAAAGAAGGCTTTTTCTTTTAAACCATCTTGTCAAATGATATCAACAAAAAAATGACTATTCATAATCAAGTTCTTGGCAAAGTGAAGCACATTATATACGCTCTAAAAGGGTGAATTAAGTAGTTTTACTCCCCAGAGAAAGCAGACACGTCAGTCTTGCTCTCCTGTATTAATGGGACAGAGCTTTCAGGGGGAGGGACCTCCTCTGACTCCCATTAAAGACAGCAGCTATAAAGGAGCTAATGACAAGATTGCTGCCAGCACACAGAGACGCACACACACAGACGAAGCAGAGTTTGTGAAGAGAAAACAAATATTAAGGAAGCCCAGAGAAGCACTTGGGTGCAACGGTGTGAGCGGGAGGCTGAGCCCAGAGCAGAGGAGACAGGAGCACAGGGAAGGAGGAGGAGGGTGAGAAAGAGTCAGAGAGGAAAGAGAGGAAGAGAGGCATCAGAGCGTGGAACAGGTTCTCTCGGCAGCTCCTTGCACTCAGCCTCAGCAGACATGCCTAACTTTGCCGGCACCTGGAAGATGAAGAAGAGTGAGAATTTTGATGATCTTCTCAAAGCCCTGGGTAAGCCCTCTCTTCTCCTCCCTCTCCTCTCTCCCCTCCATAGGCAGCGCTTCATCCCTGCATGAGGTTGACTATCCATCATGTCCATATAGAAAAAGGCTTTTCTTGTTCTTTGAGAATGGCATGCCTGACTTCCAACAACATCGCATTGTTTCGGAGAAGCTCCCTGGGAAAAGAACGCAGAGATCCACGGGGAGATGCTGCTGGAGGGAAATCCCTCGGCTTTACAGGAGATATGAAACACTGGATGCTGAATTCCAGCCTAAACAGACGTGGTATTGTTACATGAAGAGAGGAGGGGGGGGCACAACATTATTCATGTTAAGCATTTAAGTAGGGCATGCATTAGCAATGCCAGGGGAGGTCTCTGGAGCCCACTGCTATTCTCTTGTGTCCTATCTTTTTTCATTCTTTTTCACCCGTCTTAGTCTTTACTGATGATTGTGATGGTTTAGATTTGGACCAGTTTAACTGGGTCATTCAATTGTGTTGCAGCGTTTTCCGTCACGCCGGGGCTGCTCAAACAGTCAGGACACAGCGGAAAGGCTGTGTGTCTTAAGGATAATGCAGAAATCTTTAGGGAGTGCAGGGAGCTGCTCACACAACTCTCCTGGAGCCGTTCACACAAAACTGCAAAACTACAATTAAAACTTTTGAGACCACTGACAGTTTAGTTGTTTGTGCATCGCTGCAGCACCTAACATGAAAGATTTCTGGAGTATCGGAGCGCATAATTGGCTCTGAAAGCTTCTGCTTTGTGGTTTCAATCTCTCTTTGAATACCTCCACTTGCTATAGTGCACTGTACTGTTTCCTATTTTAAACAGTAAGGCTGCTAATTTTCTAAATTTTTTCTTTCGTCAGCAAATGCAATGAAAAAACAAACATGAATTTATTCAGCAAGTTTTGAATTTGTAGCCTGACATAAATTATTTCACAGTGTTATAGAGCTTTACGATGAACCCGGCACTGTAGTTATCCCAAACACACTGTCCTGCTGCTGTCATTAACAAGTGTGTATTAATCCGCAGCTGAAAATAGTCCCAAGCAAATAAACAATTCACTGGTGTTTGAATAACATTTACTACAAAACTACAATGCCCAGCTTTTTCAGGAGATTAAATAACATTTTTTGGAAATTAAAGTTTATATTTGTGACCTGTTACTTAGGATGTATGTGTTGGGTATGAGTGAATGGACTTGGGGCTGACACAGAGTAGTACAGACAGACTACAGAAGTTGGAAAGTATTGAGAGACAAAAAGTTGATTTTGTTGACAATATGATAAATGTAGATTAATGTCATCCTTCTCCTTCAATCTCCAGTTATCTTTACGGCTCTAAAATCATCCTGAAGCACATTTACTTTAAGAATCTGAAAGCTGTAAAATCATTCAGTTTCGGTTAATTTTGATGTTCAAAAGCACCAAAAATACATCTCTTCAACAAGCTCCATAAGGCAACCATCCCTCCAACTGAACTGGAAGTCCATGGAGAAATCAGTCACTCTCCAAGTTTAGCACTTCATCCATTCATGAACACATTAAAACCACATCTGCCCGAGCACATCACTCGTCCGCTCTCACACAAGTGTTCGCTCAATGGAAAGCAGCGATGGACAACCACTGTGGATTCCAGTGCTGCAGGGCCGCCACTTTCCATCAACATCCTCATAATTATCTGTTGAGCCTGAGGTTTCCCTTCGGTTACATCGAGGGAGCAGATAGCAGAGGAACATGCTGAGTGAACAGGAGAGCTGTACGAAGTGATCAGACTCACAGTTTGCTAATTGAGAGCAGGCATGTGTGTCTGCATTTGATCAAAGCATGTAAAAGTACTGCACACTTCAAGTACAATTTTAACACTGAGGAAACAAAATGTGGATTGTTTTTTTAAGATCTGAGTTCACGTGGAATCAAGAAATGCAAAAACATTGACAAACTAGAAATTTAGATATAAACATTCACACTTTTGTAACCTTTCTCCACCCAGTCAGAACATATACTCCCTGCTATTGGCTGCTTGTAATCATGGTGGTCCTGTAACTGAAGCTTATTGTCTTTTTACCTTTGCTTTGGACATATGTGATGCATAATGTCTATTTAAGATGTAAGCAAATTGAATTCTGAAGTCCATTTTTAAGAAACGAGGACAGACTGTTTGGCCCGCTGATACTCATGCATATTTAATGCTATAAAACACATGGCGTGATCCCTTAGATCATGGGTGGGGTCCAGTGTAAGCTGTCAAGTTAATATGTTTTTATGTCTGGATGTTGGCCAAGTCACCCTCCAAGAGTTTCATGGTATGAGGAGGATCTCAGGGTGCAATTTTTGTTTTGAAAATGCATGAAAACAAAATTAAATCTTTGCAAGATTTAAAAAAAAGAAAAAAGACTCAGGACTTTGGCAGGACATGAAGCCAGATGGCCTTGCAGCATCAAACTGGGCGTGCCAAAGTGTTGCCACAAGCCTGGACGCTGCCACGCGCGGGATCAACACCAGACAAAAGGAGAGGCAGTGCTGACAAGCCCTGACATCCTCAATAGTTCACTTTTCCTCTGGACACGACTGAATTATCCGTCACACAGACTTCGGTGCCAAAATTCCACAGATTTCTCTGCTTTTGAGAAATTAGTTGAGGTTTCAGTCAGAGTATTTTTTTACCTTTCGGTTTTCGGTTAAAATTTAGGCTAGGAAATGTTCACCACACACAAATACGAGGAGACATGCAGCAAGCATGTGCTTCTATATTTAAGGTCCAGAG
The DNA here is from genome assembly GCF_040436345.1 of Pagrus major. Classification (NCBI taxonomy): domain Eukaryota; kingdom Metazoa; phylum Chordata; class Actinopteri; order Spariformes; family Sparidae; genus Pagrus; species Pagrus major. The sequence continues at coordinate 18,950,462 of NC_133222.1, read as the reverse complement.
TCTGATAGGAGCTGGCATGAGGGCCTGGAGAGGTCTAAATCTGGGTGGGGTCGGAAGAAAGAAAGACAACAGAACATGCTGGAAGGTGTTTGGATAAAAATGTTAGGACAGACAGAACAAAAAGAGGGCATTTGGCATCAAATGACAAATGTCTCATCTTTCTCTTTCTCCTTTCTGGCCTGGTATGTGTCTGTCTTTCACTTTCTCTATCAGACGCACACGTACATCTGAATTTGTTTGCTCGTCTTTTCTTCCTTCCTCATTACTAAAGTAGATTGTGTCTGCTTGGCTCATTATTAGCTGCAAACTGGGTTTTAAAAAATTAGCAAAGTGCCAGAAAAGTCAGCAGGTTGTATTCACGAGTCATGGGAAATGATCAACAACACCAAAAGTACGAGGCAGTGAGAAATCCTGTGAATTACCCCTAATTAAATGAATCCTGTTAAGATGGTGAAACTGACCCATGTTTCTCCCTCTTTGTTGCTCTGGGCTGTCTTGTTACGGTCAGGAGTGAACACCATGCTGAGGAAGGTGGCGGTGGCAGCGGCCTCCAACCCCCACGTGGAGATCCGCCAGGACGGGGAGCAGTTTTACATCAAAACATCCACCACTGTGCGCACCACCGAGATCAACTTCCACATCGGTGAAGAATTCAATGAAGAGACGGTGGACGGACGAAAGTGCAAGGTAGATATGAAATATGACACCCTCATACTGAATATGAACAGGTTATGTGTAGAATGGGATAGAACAATACAATTGTTTTAGATTGTCTTATTTGTTTCCTGCTGTTCTGGCAGCTATTGTTTTTTTTACATTTTTTTCTGCTATCAAAATCTATGATGAGGATACCCCACAGTCTGAAACTCAGCCCAGTTGCCAGGACAAAATTTTGCCAGTTAATTTTTCTGCAAACCACAGACACGTTCACATTTGTGCGATCATAGGCTACGTACAATAATGACATTTCTACAAAATGTGTCATATCACGTTAACATTACATGTTTACGACCTGACTTTCATATGGAGAGATGGAGGGGACGGTGGTGGAGTTAATATGCCAAGCCAGTGACCACTGTTCGAGACTAGGTTCTAACATTTGTAAGTGTGAAACCACTGGACATTTTTAAGGTGACCTCAGGACAACATCCAGTCGTTTGTGGCGACCAAATTTATTATTTCAAGTAAAAAAAACAAAAAAAAAGATCTTTTCCTAACCATAACAAAGTGTTTTTGCGGCAATGCCTAACCAGACAATAAGCAGTGATTTAGCAACATAAACTTGAAGAGGACTATAAAGTTGCATCGTAAAGAAATGTGAAGTTTTACATCTGTGGTTTGCAGAAACGTACATTGCCAAAAAGATTTCTGGAGATTGGATTGCACATTTCTGAACGGTTTCCACATGTTCAACTGCTATGATTAAATGTTAACAAAGGGAAAAGCACTTAAATCCTAACATCTACAGATATCTTATTGAATGTATCCTCTAAACTTGGATTTTCAAGGATTCTCTATGATTGTATGAGTGTATTCAAGGTCTATAAAGCTACCTCCACGCTATTGTTGTTGAGGGTTGGATTAAAAATTAATACCTGCTCGCACTTTCATCCATTGGTATCACCCTCACGTCCGTGCAGCAGGATTAAGGGTTGCTTGAGTTAGGATGGATAAGAGTTTCTCTCTGAACCTCTTCAGTCCCCGCGGGGGAGTTCTCACATCCTGATACACTGTCAGAGCTCCTGCACAGGTTTGGAAAAGGAGGCACAGACACGCATACTTTTCATTTGATATTTTTCGGGAACATCAAAGTCCTCTAAACTCTGGGAGCCCAGACTGCATTTAAGTGTTCATCTGAAGGTTTCGTCTTCAGAGTTGGGAAGTTGTTCTTTTGACTCAGGTGTTTTTGTGAGCTTTTAGTCGTAATGTGGAAACAATATGGAATTTGAAAATAGGAAAAGGTATTCCAGCTCTGATGTAAAGGTTCTGTCCTGTCACATGTAATACGAGTCAAATAATTATCGTTTCTTGATCTCCACACTGTTACAGTTACATCATCGGTGTAATGAACATGTGGGTTTTATAATTAGATTAAGTGGTTGAGGCAGCACGATTGTGGAAGCTGATAATGTGGAAACACATTACGGCCACAATCCCAAAGCTGACACCCATCACTGTTTTTAATTTGTGTCAAAGCTAAAAAATCCCCTCTGACTTATTCTTTTATTATTTTCTTTCAAATTTCATAAAATTAATTTCTTTATCTGTCATCTTCATACAGGACATGGTAAGATATTCTCAGGGTCTTGGGAGAATAAATAAATGATGAGTATTTATCAGAAGAGATGTTTTATGTTTAAGCTTGATAGAAAAATCATTGAACTTTCTTTCCCCAAAAAGACTCTAGTCTTAAAGCTTTCCCGAACTCAGTTCACTCCATGTGTCAAACTCAGTTCACTTCACAATTGAATTATAGCATCACAATGAAGGGAGTCAGTGCTCCAAAGCTGAGCAAGTCAGAGACGAGATGTCACAGCAAAAACACGCTGCCACTGAGTCACGTAAGGTAACAAGTATCTTGCATTAATGATCCAGAGGCTGACATGTGTTGATCACCCTCTGCTTGGCAACATAAGTATTTTCTGGAAACCGCAATGTCCTTGTGGGTATGAGCAGAATTCATTAATGTTGGATCTGTGTATTTCTGCCTTAAGTGTTGACATAATGCTTGTAAAATTCATAGATACTAAGAAAAAAAAACAGCTAAAATCTGAAGCACCGTTCTTTTCTTTTTTTTTTACCTTTTGTTTTATAAGAACTACATGTTGCAGTCAGGGAGAGCAGACATGACCTATTTCAGTCTCAGGAGACAGCGTCACTCCTTCTGTCTGTGCCCTGAGGCATGCTGGGTACTGGGCAGGGCTAGACGGCTCTCAGTGTGGCTTTTGGCCACATGACACCTCTCTGCTACGAGGCTGACAAGTCGAGTTGTCATCACACATTTGGCACATCAACTTGTTTGGGTTTGAGGAACAGCAATAAAGCACTCGCCTACAAAAATGAGTTTGTGAATGGTGAAGTGCTTTGTGTTTCTCATTGTTTTGTCTCTCAACTGCAGCACACTGGATTTAATTATTTTAAATTAGCACTAGGTTGAAGGGGTACTGAGCTATTAAGTTGTTTTCAGCAATATTGGGTGGATATTTTCATGCACCTGCAATTTTACAACAGTATGTAGTTTTTCATCATGATGTATGATTGCATCTCCTGCATCACACCTGACAGTTAATTATTACACAAGCCTGAAAAGACTTAAATAAAAAAATGTTTCAGCAAGTGGCTCAGCAGGCAAAAAATAAAAAATCTGTGATAAAGCATTTAGGCTATATTCAGACTGCCAGACCAAATCCATCTTTCTGGCATATCCAGATTCTGTCCAGATTGATTTTAATAAGTCTGGGCATGAAAGGGCATCTCATGAAATGTGATTATTGCAAATCGGATCCAAAACCCATTTGGAGGGTTTAAAATGTGATTCAAATCAGATTTCTACAGAGGCGTCTCAGTACGGACGCTCTGGCCCCTCATATCGGATTTCAAAGTGTCTTTTGTGTCACTCACAGTGCGACACACAATGACGACGTCAAATCCAGAGAGACGGAAGTGCGTCAGCGTGGCTGAGCAGAAGAGCCTGTGTCTTTACCACAGCAACCCATGCAGATGTGTTGGTGAAAAAAAAATCTGATCAGATCATTTGCAAATAATAGTGCAGACAAATCAGATTTGGTGTCTGGACATAGGCTGAGCCAGATATTTCACTCAGGATTTGGTAGAGACCTGAAACTGAGCTAAAGGGTATAAATATTGGACTTGCATTCACCAAGTGGCCACAAACATGACTTCAAAAAAATGATTTTGTTGTTCCGAAACTGAAAATTTCATCGTTCTATCTTGCTCTGTCTCCTACAAGTAGGCATCTTGACCAGCTACATTCCTTACACTGTGGATGTGAACACCCTCATATTAAAGCTGAGAGCTACACAGTCATTGTCTCATTTCAATTCAAATGTCAAGAATCTCCAGATAATACTTGACATGACGATACATTTAGTCTCTTTTTACCAAGATAAACACCAAAGAGGTATCTCTCAGCATCTCAGCAACAAGCACATTGTGCTTTTGAAGACTTTGTGTGGCAATTCTACGCAAGAGTGGAGCTCGACCTGCAGGAGGCAGCGCCCACTGACGCTGGCACATGTGCCGGAGGGGCGAGGGGGGCAGCGTCGGGTGTTGGCGGGCTCTCAGGTGGTGGTTGGCAGGAGAGCCCTAAGTGGGTTTTGGCTGAGGCCGGCTGCCCCTGTGGTTAAACGGATTACATGCTGAACTGTGGCTGGCAAAGAGCAGAGGGCTGATTAACACCGCCACAAGGTTAAAAAGCTCCAGTTAATCTGCGTGAGCGCGGTGGGATCAGAAGGCCTCTTCTCACTTCCAGGAGGAGAAAGTGATAAGGCGCTTCCTGTCAGTCTCAGAGGAAACAGAGACACAGACACAGACACCAGACTGGCAGACTGGAAGTCATTATGAGGCGATTACGTGCCGGTTCTGATGGATGGAGGCGTTACAAAGAAAAATACCAACATGGGCATAACATTTTTAGCTGCCTTGTGCAGCTGAGGTTGAGTTTTGCTGAGTAATAAGTTGAGTTTTGAGAAGTGAAACAGCACGTGAGCATAATTTCCTAGTGTACAACAAAGCATGTCAAAAGACTGAGACACATGGAGTCTTTTAACACAGCTGGTTGCTATAGAGACAGACTTTTAGTATCAGTAGCAAATGATAAAAATATTTGATCATATACTGACACATGGACAAGATCGCACATGTATTTTCAAGTAATGATAGTTGATGAAGGTCATTTTTATCCGTGAAGCTCAGCAGCCTCGCACAGGTTCGGGGTAAATGGATAAAACTAGGGCTGTATTTCCAGGAAAGATCGAACTTCATGTGGCTGAGACTCGACGTGATTTCTTCGCTCTTGACAGCGTGTCATTTGGCACGGAGAGGCAGGAACATGCCCGCTGCAAAATGACAGGCACATCAAAACCCTGTTGAAAGAGAAGCAAGAGGGAAGACTGATTATTTTGGACTGAGGGCAAAATATTAAGTTTGGGATTTTCAGCCCCATTGGTAGACTCCGTCTCATTACTCTCAAGGCTGGGCTGAAAAAATAAATGTTGTTATAATGTCTATTCCTCACATTGCTCTGGTATAAATATCTTCTTCTTCTTCTTCTAGAGAGAGATAGTTGATTATTGCGTCTCATAACACAACACAAAAAAATACACACAAAGTATTAGAAGTGGAAAATCAATTAGGATCATAGCTTCTTATGGAAACCAATAGTTTAAGAAGTTGGGACATTTTTTTTGCAGTCAGTGTTAAAGGAGCAATTTGTCAGTAAATGTATTAGTTATATTAAGAGTGTAAAGAAACAACATGTTTAAGTTATCCAACGTGTCAATGAGGTCTTTGCATTGTGTTGCAGATAGTCTACTGAAGTTAGCATTCGTAACCCTGCTTGCCCAGGTCCGTCCTGTCTCTTTAAACCACTTTGGTATTGCTGCACGCCTCTCATGTCCCTGTCTTGTTGTCCCCATAATCATTGTCTTGGTGAGAGCCCCTGTAAATCACCTCCATACTGTATCACCTGTTGTCAAATTGACAGTCCTGGAGGCTGTGTTCAGTTGCAGTTCGGTGTCCAGCCATCTTAACAGACACATAAGGTCGCCAGGTCTAGTTGAGTTGGGCCCCGTCGCCTGTGGTAAACCCCTGTGATCCGCATAACGAGGCCCCGGTTGAGACAACCTCTGGGGACACTGGCTCTATGGTCAACTGAGCCATGAGCATATTAGCTAGCAAAGGGCAGCAGTTATGATATGCTGCCCCCTATGTTTTTAGAGCTACCTTTGAATTTTACAAATGACACCTTTAAATGAATTGATTCGAGCACCTGCACTTCACATTTGTTGTCATAAGGGTAAGGCATGAGTAATTGAGAGTGGGAAAAGTGATGAACAAACACTGACATGAGATATTGTGATCAAACTGTGGGAAGAGAGGAGCCCAAGAGGGAGTGAGGGTGTTACTTCAGGCTTTGAAAGAAACGTTGTAAAATCCAACATAAAAACTTTAACCAAGCAGGAAATGAGATGTTGTCCCACTTCTCGACACATTGGTGCTGTCTGATAAGCAATAGGGACACTAAATCAAAGCCAATGGTGGCAGACGTTGTTATAAATTAAAGCCTGAGAGCAAACGCAGAATGAATTTGTCTTGGTCTCAAGTGTGTGTGCCCAAGCTCTGGAGTGTTATTTCGAAGAGAAAGACTATGCGTGAGGATTTGTCTGTGAGTTAATGTGCAAGAGAGAGAATGAGAGAAAATCCATCCAAGTCAGAGGCTGAGACTGATGCTAACGTTAAAATGGAGCCGTAGCTAATCGACTCTCTGCGCTCTGGCTTTATTAGATGAAAAAAAAAAAAATCAGAGGGAGAGCAGCAGAAAGCTGTAGAAAAACCCTGCTGTTGTTCAGCTTGGCGCGGTCTGTGGACGGCAGCCCGCAGGGAACAAATGATGGCTTTCCTTACCTTTGATATGGTGATTAACATTTGCCTCTGAGAAACCGAGGCTGCTGCTGCTTCGTCCAACCCCGAGCAGTGCTGCTTTCTAAAATACAAAATTGTGCAAATTGACAGACAAATTGTCTTTGAGCAACTCTACAAACATACCACCCTGCAAGAAGAAACATTTTCATAACATGCACGTCCAGATTTTTAATTTGTTGGATGTAGATGTTGTGCTGGAGTTGGACGAAGCAGTGGCAGCTTTGATCAGATCCAGGCTTTGGAGCGGGATCATTAGCTTTAGACGCTATGTTGAAAAGGAAAATGCAGCTGGCTTTATTGAAACTAATTTCAGCAGTGTGGGAAATTAAAATCAGAGTCAGATGGCAACATGAAGCCAACACTAAAGAGAAAATGATGTGTTAATAAGCCTTGTAATCTCTGGATCAAAGACTTAAGTAAATTTAGCTCCTAAATGGTTATTAAAGTAGTTTTTGCTGAGAAGATCTGCCTATTGAATATGAAGCTACAGTCGGGAGAGTTAGCATAGCTTAGCATAATGATTTGAAAATGGAGGAAATAGGGTGCTGCAGGGATGGCGTATTTTTGTAGGCTATTCCTGAAGTTAGCATCGCCCTGGTTCCCTCAGCAAAAAGCTTTTCAAATAAAAATGTTTGAATTGGATTTTGGTGTATAATACTTACACATTTTGTTCAGCAAGATAGTCTTCAATTTTATTACTTTTGAAGCGTAAACTAAATCGCCAGAGGTTAAAAACACGAGGGTTTGAACAAACTACACTGCAGTTGCGTAACTTCAACGTCACCAACTCTAAATGTCGTACTATGCTATAGTATACACATTACAGTACAAACTACAAGTTATAGTAAGTATAGTTTGTAGCTAAAGTTGGCCTGTAAAGACAGACTAGATGAGCCTCCGTGTTCGGCATGACGACATTTAATGTCCCCGACAGCCTCATTTAGTCACTTGATAGCCACCACCTTTTTGTGCAGACATTTTGGGAAGTGCATCTCCCAAAATGTCTAATTATTCCCTGAAGCTGCAGATTGGTTTGCTATCTTCGCATAAACGCTGGAAACGGGCAAACAGCTAGCTCGGCCTTGTCCAACAATAATATCAGCCTACCAGCACCTCTAAAGCTCACTAATCTGTTTTGATTAACTTGGGTTGTAATATGGATTATACAAACAGGATAATGTGTTAGCTTTAGGAGTGGTGGTCAAAGCCAGGCCCTATCCCCCTGTTGCTGCTCTTTATGCTAAGCTAGTCTCCTGGTTTCAGTGTCATATTTATCGCACAAATATGAGGATTGTATCAATGTCGTCTAACTTTTAGTGAGAAAGTTAATAATTTCCCAAAATGTCAAACTGTTCTTCTAACAGAACAGCGCACAGTTTAGGTAATGAAATACGAGTGCAGTTAATGGACCCTAAGCTGGCCAGAAAGATAAATTCTCTCCATTACCACAAATTAACACCACAGGGTCACCTTGGTCCTGATCTTTTATGAATACTGAACTCTCTGATAGGCAATTTGAGCCAATTACTTCAGGAGAAATTAGTCCAGAAGTCAAAGACTGACTAATCCTGTTGAAGTCATTTGAAATATGATTGGAGTGAATTAGCAGATGGGGACCCTGACTGACCAAAGAGGTTTTTTCTATTTTCAAAACTCAGGCTAATGGCTCAGGACACTGATTTATAATATCATATGTTCACTGAGGTCAGGGTATGGGTGAATTAGCACAGGACAGATGTTATTTTAAGTAGGCTGTGAAAAATATGGCCAAGTGTATGTGGACATTACACACATCTATGATTGTTGAACATCTCAATCCAAAACCAGGAGCATTAATTTGCTGCTGGAACATCCTACGTTCATCTGGGAGGGTTTTCTACCAGAGTTTAGATTCTAAATGCAGAAATGTTTTTCCCATTTAGCGACAAGAGCATTGTACCCCTTTCAGACAGGAAGATCGCTGACACTACTGCAATTACACTGCGAACAAGTGCCTTACCCAAATGAAATCGAGGGATGATTCAAACCTACACTCTGAAGTGTGTTCTTCCATTTTCTGGAGGCATTTCTTCATCAGAAGTCATATGTTGTACTGTAGCTATGTTGGATTTTAGTGTGTTCCTCCATGCATCTCCCATAGACTTCAATACAGCTGACAGCACAGTCTGGCACCAAAGCAAGATTCAGTGATGTAATGACCCTTGCACATAACCAGGAAGTGAACCAGGAAGCTAGAAAGCTTTTTGGGCGTATGCGCCTAGCAAGCAATTCTCTTTGGACTGAATGGGCACCATCTTTGGGTTCACTATCTAGTTCTATTTTAAATCTATGGTTTGAAGTCAGAGGTATGTGCAAGGGACAACATTAGTTCCTGGACCTCACCTCAGGTGTAATGTTGAAACAAGAACTGACATTCCTCAAATTAATCCCACAAAGATGAAAGCTGTGTTGGTAATGAGTGCAACAGAGAACATTTTTCACTACACTCATCAGTAATGCTGGTATTAGGACTGGTATTAAGTGACCCTTAAACGATACGTCTTACTAATGTGCTCTACCATCATACTGACCTTCCCATCTTGCGTTCCTCCCCCCTGCAGAGCCTCGCCACCTGGGAGTCGGAGAACAAGATCCACTGTAAGCAAACTCTGGTGGATGGCGATGGCCCTAAAACCTACTGGACCCGAGAGCTGAACGGCGATGAGCTCACACTGGTGAGCGCACAGCAAATGACTCATCATCTCAATGAAAGCCTCTTAATGGATTGCTGCTTAGGAAAAGAGAAAAAAATCCCTCTTTAAAAGGACAAAAGCTCTGAAGTTTAGTGGATTAATGAACTCTCATTTCAGCCTGAGGTCTTTGCTAAGCTCAACAAAGAGAAGACAAAAAATAATTTGCAGAATGATTTCTGAGTACAGAGAGAGTAGGATCCGATGGGTAGCTAATCTGTATGGTTTGTCCGTTACATGGCTGGTTCTCATGGAAACTCGAAAGACATCAGATGCATTAAGTTGGGATTTTTTGTCAAGCAGCTTGTGTACTCTGTTTGAGAAATGGTTAATGAAATGAGGCAGGGAGTGTATGAAGTCACCCTGGAGATTCATCCGTAAAGGAAATGAGAGAGGCCGTTTCCCAAGGAGCCGAGCTTTCATCCACCCTGTGGAGAGATGTGAAAGGAGAACAAGGGGAGCTGCTAGGCTGACATTGCAGTAATACCCCTGTATTTAACCAGATTAATACGGGCAGAAGTCAATGGGTCCAAAGCCCCTCGAAAAGATGTGCAGGGGAGCAGTCCAAGACCAATGGACTGGGCGAACAGTTCTCAGGGAATCAACAGCTTTGCTCTGTCAACGCTCCCACGCTCTGCTTTGTTGTTCCTCGAGTGCTTGTTAGATGAACGTCCAAAAGGCAAAAGCTTGAAACAACAATGTAGAAAGTTTAGATGTTGAAAAAATAATCTCAAGATGTTTGCACAGCTTTATATTATGAGCCATAAGCAAATACAGGAAAGAACAGGTTCGACGATGCCTTCAGTGCTAATATGTAATCTCAATGTTCCACTAGAAGCTCCTCTTTGTTCAGAAGGTGAAATCTTTTCTAGTGTTTGGGTGATAAAAGCAGAATGTGTTACAGCGCCTGCCCCTCTGGTGCCACTGTGGCCCGGCTGCCCTGGAGGAGCTGGAGCACTCATGTACTAATGGAGATTGATCTGGCCGAGCTGTGACAACAGCCGAGTCTCTGTGCTTCTCTGCTGCTCTTCTCACCTCCATCCTCCCTCCTGTCACACCATCATACAACCTGCAAACAGACCGTGTTTACAGCCCCAGGTTTGACATTTTCTAACCAGCATCAGCAGCAAAAAGCTACCTGGAGCCATGTTCCTCCATCGTGAAGTGTAGTTTACAGATAGGTGAATGGCAATGTAACTGGTTGCATCTAGGTTGTATATGTTGCCGTGACAACGTTAATAAGTTAATCTTGTCATCATTCACCTGAGACAACTGCCCTAGTTTTGGTGCCGCAGCAGCAGATCCTGTTGATGTGAGCATGAAGGATGATAAGAAACAAGTGTAGAAAGAAAGTGAAATGTGAAATGACCACTCGGGCTGCACTGTATATATTTTCATGATGTAAGGGCCCGTGTCAACATAGCATTTTTTTCGCAGATGCTCTCTCCTCATTGGCAACAATTGAAAAAGGATGCTGGTCTTCAGAAAAAAAAGCTATATGGACACAGGCCCTAAAGGATGTAGTAAACGCATTTATGGCATGAAGCTCGGCTAAAAGCTCGGCTTACCCAATCTGTTGCGGGCCACATTTTGGGCATTGACATGGCTCAAAAAATGTCATTTGGTCGACCTGCTTGAAGGTGTAACAGGACGAGAGAAACTAAAGAGATTCAGTTAGAGGCTACAAAAGTACTGCAAGCTGAGCACACTGACTTTTAAAAACGTCGTTCTCTCCGGTTTCCTGCACAGACATGAGTTCAGTACTGATTTGTGACTGTGAAAGGAACTATTATACACTTATATGTAAGGGTAGACTGATTATCGGCCCTGATCAATTATCAGGGCTAACTTACAAACACTTGCTCATAAATATAAATGCCTATTAGAGTATGAAAATATAGCAAATGCAAAACATCTTTTCAAATGCTTCAGTATGTGTAAATAAATACCATATCACTAGAGAATGACGCATGAGTCATCTGTGCATCCAGACAACCTTTTTCTTTTGGGACAGGCAACTTGAAAATAACAAAACAAACACTGAACCATATCTGTTTCCAAAAAGCCACCAGACACAGAGACAACCAAACAATTGCAGAGCTTTAGCTCGGGACTCAAAGGAGCACCAGAGATCATAAAGCAATGGTCTGATTGTCTGTGGCAGTTCACACTGTAAGTGGGGCACATTTCCATACGATTTGCATGATCCGTTAAATTGGTTTAGTCTGAAACCATTTTAAGGGCAAAGTCGTGTGGATTTTCTGCAGCTTTATCAGCCTGAAATAAAATCTAAAAATGATGCCACATCAGAGGATTGGACTCAATCAGTTTGAGCTCATGCATTCAAAAGATGCTTAAATCAGCTATTGAGCAGTTTCCTTTGGTTTCATCAGCAGCAGTTGACGTTGTGGTCGAGATTGATGAGCATCATTTTGATTGTGGTGTTGTGACCCATGCATCATGGTTTAATAGGATTTCTTTGATATTTTGAGATTTAGCTTTAGGCCTACTAATTTCGCTTTCCTCATATTGCAAACAATCAATTATACTATCATAACTCAACAATCTGTAAGCAAGTTGTGCTCTTTGATTCCAAAACTGAATGCAAACACTTTTGTGGGGAACAGAAAAGAGTAGAAAACAGACTACTTTGTCGGATATGTCGTCCAGGCTATGTCATAGTGAGTGTTTTTATGTCTGTTTGTAGTCTTCAAATCATCAAGTACAGCTGGGGATAAGGGCGCACACTAGGTTACTTGGTTGTAGAGCTGTCTAATACCATTTTTGAGGCCTTGAAGCTTCAGTGAGAATTTCCGACAAATTCTTTCCTAACGTTTGCGGTCATTATTTACTTAGATCAACTAGTGTCTACTGTACGAGCTCGCCGAACCACAGAGCAGAAATGCGTGAGGGTGCTCTCCCACTCGTAGATACTGTTCTGTTCGCTCATACCACATGTGCACCATGGATGCAGTAACTACGGGTGCTGAGGGAGCTGCAGCACCCCCTAAAACGAGGCTGTATCATATGCCAAATTACAAGAAGGCCCAAATAATTAAGAATTTGTCATTGACAGCGTGTCACGAAGTTTATAAAGTTTCTCCTTACTCAACAACTCACAAAATTGAGCGATATTTTTAAGGGAGTCTTGGGACTTTCTCTCCCTTTTCATCTCCTTGCTACTGTTGACTGTAGTTGATGTGGCTGCTTTGATCTATAATATGTTGGTGTTGAAGTTTGCAAGTTTGTGGATTTGTGGGCTACTAAAAGCCTACTAAAATGCTGAATTATCTTTTTGTTTCCTCCAGATTTTTGGGGCAGATGACGTAGTGTGTACACGAATTTACTGCCGGGAATGAAGCTCTGCAACCTCCATCAGGACAAAGCAGAACCCTGTTTGGACCACAACGTAAACCCAACAACACTCCACATGCTAACATGCTAACACATTTGCGAAGTATCCTGTGTAATCGCTCAGCATCAGTCTGCATAGTCGCCACAAACAGTAGCAATGTTTCTGTAATGATCTGTAGTGAGTATTGTGCCTGCAGTTACAGTAGCTGGATATCTCAGTGTCCATATCTGCAACCCTGGTGTCAGCTGTTAATGTAGGATTTAGTCATCAATTGCATTGATTCAGTATCAATATCCAATAACAGGAAACAATAAAAAAATGGAACAAACAGTATCAGAGCCTCTTTCTTGATGACATTCATTATATATATATATACAGAGCCTGTTTCAATGAACATCGAAAAGGTACTGAGGTTAAAAAGTTATTCTTGACCGTTGAAACAAATGTTGGCAAAATAAAGCAATGGAACGTTGATCAAATGGTCTTCATCAGCACATAGGGTTTCCCCAGTTGTCATGAAAAAGATTTTCCATTTTTTCAAAGCTCTTTTACTGCACCCAGTCTAATAATCTGGTTTGCTCTGACAACTAGTGGTGACAATATGCTTCTTCCACATCCTGCGTAGGGCGCAGTCACAAGTACAACAGATTGTACCAGACTATGCCAAGCTGTCATTTTAGGTTTAACGGACCTAAGCCTAATTTCCACATGGTATGGCTCAGCTCGACCCAACTTTACTCACTTTTGGTAACAGGCACTTTTCTTAATTTCGTCCTCCACTGCAGGTATGACCCCTCGATGTAGGCAGGATTCTTAGCTGATTGTCACAGTGACTTTGTGAAACTGCAATGACATCATCTTCAACACAACACAACATTGTTTCAGAAAGGGCTGCAGGAAAAAATACCAGGAGAGTTCAGGAAAAGTGACAACGACGATGAGATGACTGGTTGTGTCATGTCATGCAAGAGACAATTCCAGAGGCAGGTCTCTCTGATCAGTCACTGGCTCTGCAGTCCACTCGTTGTCTCAAGTTACTTGGAACCTCAACTGAGGGGATACCAAATATGTACCAGGGACTATTCACAACTTTTGCCTGTGGGAGACCAAAAGGAGCAAGTTAGTCAAGTCAAGCCGAGCCGTGCAATGTAGTGGAAATGAGGCATAATACCTTTCAGCCTTTAGGTTGAAATCATCAAATATCAAATTCATGTTATTTTCAAACTATTTGACATTAAAGTGTTGATGTAGAAGCAATCGAATATTACCCGTTCCTTCTTAAGTGGCAGGTCTTTGTGTCCAAAGAAGTCTTGGGCTGGCTGTGCTACATTGGCTAAGATCTTCACAGGTTTCTGGCTTTGGGAACATTAATGTTAGCAATTATAGATCAGGCCGTAAGCAGTTATGTTTGTGGGCATACACCGATCAGTCAACACTTTTAAAGAACAGGTGAAGTGAATAACATGGATCATTTTGTTACAGTGCAATGTTCTTCTGGAAAACCTTGGGTCCTGGTATTCATGCTGATGCCATTTGACATTACCCACCCAAACACACCTGCAGAAAGTACACCCCCTCATGGCAGTGGCCACACCCAGCAGGACAATGTGCCTCGCCACACCGGCCAAACTGCTTAGGAATGGCTCTAAGAATGAGATGAAGAGCTCGACCTGACCTGACGAAATTGCACAAATCCCAATCTGATCGAGCATCAGTGGGATGTGCCAGACAAGTCTGATCCATGGAGGCCCCACCATGAATCAGACGTGGCTATGCTTGAACATAGGACCTCTGGGGTTGTCCTGTGGTGTCTGGGACCAGAACGTTGAATCCTGTGGTTTGCGAGTTGGAGCCTCCTTGGATCTGACTTGTTCCAGCACATCCCACGGTTGCTCGATTTGGTGGATTTGTAGGCCATGAGGTCTTTGTCACATTCCTCAAGCCATTCCTGAGTAGTTTTTCCAGTGTGTCTGAGCAAATTTTCCTGCTAGTGCTGCTGCTGTCATTTGGGACTGCCATCTGCATTTGTGTTTGGGTGGGTAGTGAGTGTCAAGTGGCATCCACATGAATCCCAGAACCCAAGATTTTCCAGAAGAACATTGCATTGTAATGAAATGACCAATGTTATTCACTGTGAGCTCTTTGTCACGTTCCTGGGCAATTTCATAGTGGTTCACGCATTGGCGCAGGACACATAGTCCTGCTGGGTCGGCAACTACTCTGGAGTGACGTTGCCACATGAGGCTGTACTTGGTCTGCAGCAAGGTTTTGGTGAGTGGTACATGTCAAATGGCATCCACATGAATGCCAGGACCCAAGGTTTTCCAGAAGATCATTGCACTGTAACTAGATGATCCATGTTATTCACTTAACCTGTCAGTCCTTTTAATATTGTGGTTGATGGGTGTACATCAAGTTAGAAACACTATTTTTAAAAATCCTAAACTGCTCCTTTAAAAGACCCTTGGATTGAAAACCCCACATCCCGTCATGCTCCAGCCTCCCACTCCCTACTGCCATTCGTCACTTGCTCTGCTTCTTCCCAGACACTCCCGAGAGACACGTCTTTGTGTCTGATGCAGTTCTGAGAACAACAAGATTAAAGACGCGGGGCGGCAAGATAAGACCAGACAGACTGGAGCAAATACAGTCAAAAGCTTCCAGGCAGGGCCCTGTCACTTCAGTGTGACTAATGCCACGGTTGCACATTAACATGAGTCGTCTATTCAGGGTGACAGCATAAGAGCTTTCATTCTTTGCAGTGGG
This sequence comes from Pagrus major, assembly GCF_040436345.1. Classification (NCBI taxonomy): domain Eukaryota; kingdom Metazoa; phylum Chordata; class Actinopteri; order Spariformes; family Sparidae; genus Pagrus; species Pagrus major. The sequence continues at coordinate 18,934,949 of NC_133222.1, read as the reverse complement.
CTTTAAATTAAGAATAACACGTGGAGATGTTTGTTATTCTTATGTGATGTATTTTGGAATTCAAACAGAAGTAGAAGTGAGAAATGAGGAAAGTTGTCCTCATGTGGCTTTCCCTTCAGGGCCTGTCATGTGGAGGCAACATTATTGGAGTGAACAGACACAGTAGAGTTGTGGTCAGTTCATTTATCTGACCTCTTTCGCTTCACTGGCTTTTCTAACCTGATTGCCCAATGATCTATGCTGCCACTTGTTTTACCAACAAGGTGGTCAGATAGATTAGAACGTCAAAGTCCAGTGAACAGGAAGGCAGTAAGCAATAACAAAGGCAGATTAATTTCAATAAAGAATCAAAGAATAACAGCTGAGACAGTGTTACACCATATGACTCGTGATTTAGAACCAATCACAATGTTTGATTATAACCTCTGGGTAGAAAACCACCCTATTTCTCTTTTTTCAGGATGTTATTACAAACTGTACTGTGTCTAAAATGCTTGGTTGATGCTTGTATATCTAATTAATAACTTGACTCCATCTGCAATCTGTTTACCTTAGTGACAGCTTACGGTATCACATTAATGAAGCTTCATACAATGCAATGCAATGCAAAGCTCAGATTCTACAGCTGACTGTAGAGAATGATATGAAACATGGGGAAAGTGAGAGAGGGACATCATGTGAGAGAAGTGACACATAGAAATGTATATGTACCTGTCATTTAAGGTAGGTGTTAGACGCCATACAAGATATTCATGCTTTGTAGCATAAAGCTGATTTTATGAAAGAACCAAACTGCTCAGCTTCGTCGGAACAGTGAACATCCACACTGGGAAGATTTCAGTCAACCATAATGACCTTTGTGTGAAGCTTGTCTTTGTGAAGCCAGTTGAACTGATTCAGGCACCTGGTAAAGACGCAGCACATCTGAAGGTGGTCTGTGTATGATCAGGCCCAGGGCTCATGATGCAAGCTGACCTGGAAGTGTGAGGGAATCCCTCGGGAAGAGCTGAAGGTATTCGCTGGGGGGAAGGTTGTGGACTGTGGTGCCCTGATGCTCTGGACTCATTGAGGAGAGGCTCGTCCTCGTGACTGAGTTGTAATGTTGGCCAGCATAGTGCTGATGCACAATTCCTTTTCCTTCTGTTAATATTGTTATAAACTACGGGCAAACTGTTCTCTGTATTTGCGTGCAAGAGTGCTCGCCCTCTTTCTTCCTCTTTTGCCAGGAAGATTTTTTCTTCTTCTTCTTCTTCTTCCAAGAGAATTGGCTGACTGAATAAATGAACCCATTCACACAGGTTAAGTCCATGGTCCAAATGTTTCAATTGAATGACTAAATCTATTTATTTTGAAGTATGAAGACAATTAAGTGTTTGTATTCCATTTTCTTACAAATTTGGGTTTGGACTTTTCTGTCATGACAAATAATTTAGCTTTTTTCTGACTTAAACAGTGTTTCAGTGCTGCTCAGGAGATAATTTACTGTTTTGGTGTATGAGCCTGCCAGTGCACTGCTGCCATACAAATCTTTCTGTTGGAAAACCATTGGGGAACTTATTCATGACACTTCCCCAGAGCAGGTGCACAACACATGAGTCTATGATCTGGGCCAACACAGCCTCATTGCAGCCACACCAGTGGTCAGAAGCCTTGGCGTGCAGTCCTGTCCTCGGGGTGGATGTGGCGAGAAAATGGCACAACATCAAAAACAAAAAGCAAATCTGTCTCTGTCTTTCACGGCTGCCAGGGATTAAAAGGTTGTCCTTTCAACACTTGGTCTTGCGAGGACTAACACAGTGGCACAGCGACTGTTCCCATTCCTCAATGCCAAGGCTGCTGGGACGAGTCTATACCACCCCTGCTTTTTGACCTGATATCCCCTGAAAGAATGAGTTTCCTCCTCAGTGCACCACAATGCTACGGGAAGCAAGGGCCAGGGCCGCGCCTGCTGTGATGTTAATTTAATGACAAGCCGCTGTTCAGATGGCAGGTCCAAACAGCCGAATAAAGGGATTGTTGTGTTTTTGCTCCACTTTGTAGGGAAGGGGCCCCTCCGCCTGTCTTACTCCTCTCTTCTGGTTACCAAACAGTGGAGCGTCTGTGGGGACAGTGGAGTATAATGCCACTTCCTAAAGAATAAAACAAACGTTTCCCTCCTCTTCTCCGCTTGGTGTGCCAGTTAGCTCCTATTAAAGCTTAAGTGGGTTTTGGAGTTTGGGACACTGCTTATAAAAGCCAACTGGGTGTCCAGCACAATAACAACTTAGACTAATTAGTGCAAATTTTTAGGGTAGTTCCATTATATAGGCAACCACAATCTTAATTTACTTAGTTTGGCCAGCTTTCCTGTGGGTAATTTTATGCACCAAATTAGGTACCGAGGTGTGCGAACTTCAAAACTTCAAAAACGTTAAAAGGAGGTCAGATGGGGTGAGACTACTACCCAAACTTTAGTTGCAAATTATCACCAGCATCATCGCTATTTATTACAGTTCACAGAAAGACTCCTTGATTAAACTTTGAGCTACAGTAATTTAGCATAGCCGTGAGCTCACACATTTGGCTTGCAAATAAGTTCTAATAACCTGTATATTTCCTTTAGCTGCAATTAAGCATTCGAAAAAACAGAAGAACATTGTCTGCATAGAGTGGTATAGTTTGTAGTCCTAAAACCCGGAAATCAGTTTGCCCAGTTTGCCCGGTTCCCTCATCTCAAAGTCTAAGACTATTTTTTTGTTGTTGTTGTTATTGTTTTCAGTTAAATGACTGAAATAAGGTTTGTGGTTACCACAGGCTTAAGAGATTTACACATTTAATTCTACAACATAAAATACATAATTAAATGTCCCACAATTTAATAATAATGTGCTCAGGGTGTCTTGAAAACTGCAGTTGCTAACAAGTGGCTAAAAGAGACTACAAAAAGTATAAGAGTGTAATTAATGGCTAAGCTTGGTAGGCTACTACTGTCTCTCTGTTACTGTAGCCTATATTTAACATGCCACGCAGCAATAATAATAATAATAATAATAATAATAATAATAACAAAAACAATACCAGTGACAATAATCATAATCATAATCATAACAATACATTAAGCTTATATAGTGCTTATCTAGATAGTCAGGCGCTGTGCAAAAAGGTAGTTGGACTGTGTTCACTCAAGTTAGTTAAAAAAATGCTTGTCCCCACAAAGGGCAAATGTCAAACTATGCTTATGCTTATTTGAAAACCATTACTAAATTATTTATTGAACATTAATCCATTAGTTGCAGCTTATATATCTATTATAAAGGATGCCTTATCAGAAAGAGGTAACAAAATGGTGATAGCAACTTCGGCCTATCATGATGCTGCTAAACTTTTACAGCACAGGTCTGGAAAATGTCAGAAAATGCTAATCAGTGCGCTTGTATTTATCCCTGGCAGATGGTGCTGACTAACCCTGTAGAAGGTGCAACATGCAGCACATTAACTGACATGTACTGGATATGAACACCAAGGGATGATGGAAAAGGTCAAGTTCAGCCAAGTGTGTGTGTGTGTGTGTGTGTGTGTGTGTGTGTGTGTTGCTGTCACATTAAATTACCCAGCATGCTTTGTGCCCCTGACGTCCCCAGTGACTTTCATCTTGCGATATATTTAGTCACGCCTAAGTCTCAATAAATGGCCTTCTCAGGAGGGAACACGCACACATTCAGACTCTGGCAGTCACAACTCTGCACAAATGTCTGCCCAGAGAAGAAGAAGAAGACGGGAATAAACATGATGATGATGACAAAGAAAAACATTTACATTTCAGGCACCTGACTAAGAGCAACTTTTTTGTGTATATCAGGGCAAACACAAGTTTATGATAGGTGTTACATATGTTTTATTTTCCCATACTAAAGATTACTGCAGATCATGTGCAGTAAGAAGTAATGCCAAACTGGAAAACCATTGATTTCCACTAAACCTGGCACAAAATGTAACAACGCGTGTCGAGGTCAACAGAGGTTTAAACACTTTTCTGTTGTTTTTCCAGACATTGTTATACAAAACACATGTAATTTGGTCTACATGTGTGATCTGCTCTGTGTTGCTGTTAGCCTTTTGATGAACTTTGTTCAGTTTTGGGTAGAGTCACAGTAAAACAGCTCTGTTCATAAATCTAAACATGCCTGCTGTTTTGTGTTAAATGATGTGTTGAATAACCAAAGTCATTAGGATTTATCCTCTGGGAACCATGAATATCTATGCAAAATGTATCGGCAATCTATTAAAAATGGTATTCACCGACATTTCACTCATAACCGTACTGTAAACCTCATGGTGCTGCTATGAGAAGAGTAAGAGGATAACCAAACTCATTGGGTTTTATCCTCAGGGAACCATGCATGTCTGTACAAAATTTCATGGGAATCCATCTAAAAGTTGTTTCCACCAACATGTCACTCAAAACCAAAAATGTGAACCTCATGGTGTTGCCATGAGAGGAGTTAGAGGATATCCAAACTCATTGGGTTTTATCCTCAGGGAACCAAGAATGTTTGCGCATAATTTAATGGGAAACCATTGGATATTTGTCGAGATATCGTAGCGTGGACCAAAGTGTTGGACTGACAGGTCCACAAAAGGTTAAAACAGATGAAGAGATTTTGTTGCTGGAGCTGAGCATGTAAATTCGACTGTTCAGCACCGGAGCTTGCAGCAGTTATGTAAGAGTGCCAGACTTCACTAATCCTTTTACAGAGGAGAGGAGCCTGCAGGGTAGCGCTTTCTCATCATCAAGACAATTCAGCCTGTAAAGCAGACATCTCAGCCATGCTGTGCATCCACCAGCATACAGAAAAATCCTCTCACATAGCAAGAAAATGCAGCGGGTAGAAATCACCCAGAAAGCGGGAGACAGGTGGAAAAATGATGAGTGCTTTGTGTTATTAATAGCTGCTCTGATTCATGCTTCTTATTCTTTTAATCCGCCGGTCTTCAAACCTTATAACCCTTCCCAAAAATACATCATAGTTTTGGATAATCTGCTCTTATTCAGAGACGCTATTGGTGTATTGTGAGTGAGAACCTGCCATCATCCAAATGCAGATTTCTTCTTCTCATGGTTGCCAAGTTTGTCTGTACAGAACAAGTATTCAGATGTATTATCCTTTGTAAAAGCACTGTAGCCTGTAAAAGAGTGAAAGTGCCTGTTGAATTTTTAAATAAAGCAAACATTGTAAAAACCCTCCCCGCCTCCCCACATACAAGAATAAAGAAGAGAAATCTACGTGGTCACTCTCGGTGAGTTAATTGCTCTGCATTGTGAGTGCCAAGGCCTCCAAGCTTGAAGGACAATACGAGCTCTGTGGCTGTGACAATAGCTCTGCTCTCTGAGTCAGAAGTTGCGGAAGCGCCGACATTAGGGAGCTGAAAGCTGTTGAAAGTTCAGGAGTGTGCACTCCAAGGAAGAAATCACGCAGAAGAGCTTTGGGGAGAAAAAAACCCCCTCTGCTCCCCCTCGGCCAGTGCTGCCTTTGAGGACCTCATTGTTGGCGCTGCCAGTGGGAGGCATGGAGGGCTCAGCTGGCATGTGTCGGCCTCACTCCTCGTCAGGGCCTCAGCACCACGACGGCCAAGTGGGTAAAGGGTGTGTGTCCCTGAGTAGATGTGTTTTGTTAAGGGCTGAGAGCTGCAGGTCCTGTAAGTCAGGTGGAGTTTGGGTTTGGCACATGTTCAGTCTCCTCTCTATCCTCATTGTACAGTATGTGTGACCACCCAGAGAGGCTCGCTGGAGCCTGGCCAGTTTTCCTGTGGAATTCAGTGTTTGCATCATAGAGGGATTGTACTCCATCAGATGGGAATCTCACGCAACTCTGCCAAAGAGATTCCTGCCCTGTAGCTCTCAGATTGAATGACTTCAATCTCTGCAATCAATTAAAACCTGAAAAAATATATCTACATTTATTAAACATTTAATAATCATTACACAACCAGGGTTGTACAACAAAATGATAGTTGTCTCACAGTCTCACAGCCTGAAGAATGAAGCTGCTCTGTAGTCTGGTGGTTTGGCAGCGGATACTTCGGTATCTTTTGCCAGACAGCAGCAGGGTGAACAGACTGTGGCTGAGGTAGGTGTTGTCTTTTAGTATCCTTCGGGATCTGTGCAGACATCTCATTTCACCAATATTTTCGTTGGCAGTTTTAATCACCCGCTGTCGAGCCTTCCTGTTCTGTGCCGTGCACGAACCACGTCAGATTAAAATGTTTCCAGTCAAGATGCTCTCTATTGCTCCTCTGTAAAAGTTGAGAAGAACTTGAAAATAACTTTGACTGTTTAAGGAGTAAGAGGGTGGTACATTATACACATTTCCTTGACTTTCACTAAGATTTTATCGAAGCCCTCCTAATATCTGGAGGACCACCAGTTTTTTTTGCCTCAAGTAGACTCAAACAGCTGCACCAAATCAGTGGCAGAACCTTTTTGACTCAAGTATGATTAACTAAATAAACTCTTAAGTCTTTAAACTAGACGGTATTTTGTCATTGATCAGCCATCACATTTGTATACCGGCTCGAGCGCCACAACATAAAGAGGGACACGACACTGGGTTGGATGCAAAGGAATAAAACATTTATTTCGAAAATTACCTTTTAATAGACCCAGCCCACAACTTCACAGGTGTCTTCAGTCAGCCATCAGTGCTGAACCTGGAACAGAAAAACACAGACAAGGCACACACATCCACACAAGCAAAAGTGCAGGACACAGAATGAAACGTAAAAACATCCTCTCCCTTAAGATGACAGCTGTGCTGATGTCATCTCATCGGGGCATCAGCTACAGCATCGCCACGCCCCTTTTTGTGACAGCTTTGTACACAAGGAAGATAAGAAGATTGTGATCTATAAAAATCACCGGCTGCAGAGTGGAGCCAATGTACGCCTCGATATGCTGGAGGGCTATACTTACATTTGGCTGCAGAGAACTTCTTAGAGAAGTGACAGCCTCAGTTGGTGATCAGTGCTGCACCTAGAACAGGAAAACCTACAGTAGGCACACACATACAAAACGGCAGGTAACACTGCCATCTCTTTCTGTAATGTCTTGTGTTAATGTTTGTGTATTTTTGTTCGTCTAGTTTGCGTAATTTGTCACTTGTTTGTCAACAAAAAGAAAGAAACAAGCACTCTTCAGTTGTGAACCTTTTCTTGTGGAGAAAAAAAAAGATTTCTTGAACACTGGTTTCTGCCTTTTAAATGTGTGGATTTGCAGCTTTTCGTTGTTTGATTCAATTAAAATAATTATGTTTGGTCTGTTGGCCTTAGTACACAAGTTACTGTCGTGGACATTTTTACTTTTTGAAGAAAATAGAAATGAGTATCAGTCCTGATGCTTACTGCTTCTGCTGTGATGTAAACTGGCACTGGTCCAATAATCTTGGAGGCAAGAAAGCAGTTAATCTTCAGTCATAATGTTGTTAATCAGCTAATTAATAACCTGTGAAGCTGTAATGGAGTCAAGTCTCTAAGTGCCTTTAATTCATCTTTAAGCAGGCTTAATATCCAGTAAAATCCTGTGTGTTCAAGATGCTTCATGTTGGTGGACAGTCAGAGGGCTCCCTCTGCTGGATTTAAAGGGATTAGACTGTTTGATGGAGACACATCCATGGAGGTGAGTGCTCAAAAAAGTTTAAGACATTCTAATACTACACAGAATGCAGTTTAATACTACGTTCATAGTCATATGGGTGAAAGTATGATGGAAAACAGCACATCATAGAATTATTCATTATTAAATCTAATTTTTTTCAGCACTTCCCAGCAGTATACAACAATAATTCCTAATGATTTAATTAATTGAATTACTGTGACCCAGATCTGGAGAAGAGGCAGAGAATAGATGGATGAATTAACCAGTTAAAAAAATTAATCCATTAAAATTTTGGCCAAAAGTGACACTTGAGAAGATGAGCTCTCTAGTGACTGTAGCTGCAGTAGTGACTGTTTTTAGCTACAGGTCTGATGGTGCTGACTGTTCAAACAATTCCCTTTTTAGTTTATGGGTGTGTAACATCTCCTGGATATTTAAGACCTTTTAAATCCAAAGTCCAAAATCTTTTTCTTTAATCTTAGAGATTTTTTAAATCTACAAATTTAAAAATTGGATACTTAACGCCTTTGAGACTTTTAAATACCTTCTACAGCCTGTTTGAAAAAACTGACAAAGAAACGGCAGAATGACAGCTGTGAGGTTTTCATAAAAAATAAAATGCTCCTAAGATTTTGCACAAAAATTGCTCAAAATAAAATGAATTAACTGTGCATGTACAGACCAGACACTGGAGCTGGTGTTGGTTAGGTGTTATGGTGGTTAAAAATCAAGAATTGTGTTACAAACCTTTCTTGTGAGAATCTTTCTGAATGCTGTAACTTCTTAAACAGCATGGACAGATTACAACTGGAACATATCAGGGTGTCTAAAGGTATCAGACACTTTGAGTTAATGCTTTTTAAGACCTTTTTCTTTTGACAAATCCTGTTTCTTATTTAAGCAGTTCAGGTTAAGTACAAAGAGGTAACTAGTGTATCAGGTGACACTTCAGAAATATAGTCCGATGTATGCTGAAGCACATGGATTAAGGCAACTAAACGACCAACGTCTCGATGCCATGTGTGTCTTCATCAGTCAAATAATACAGACAGTTAAATTCACTTCAAATTTAAAATATGCCAATAACAGAGGGATAAATATTCTCTGAGATATCCTCCATCTCATTTTTAAAAAGTTTGTTGCCTAAATCTGTGTGCTCCAGATTAGCCGGGACTAGATGTCTGAAGTTTCTCCTGATACTAGATACCCTACTGTGAGCGCACAGGACAGGCTGTGAATGGGTTAAAGTGTGTTTAACTTCTTTCTTCATTCCTCTTCTGTAGTATACACTGTATATGGTCCCATGTTTTATGTAGGGTTGTGGTTATTAGAGTAAGTAGAGTTAATCAGTGTAAAGTTACAATAAAGTGTTTGGTTAAGTGGCAGGGTCAAACATTTGTAAAATCAGAAATGCAGAAGAGCTTGATTGATTTTGACAAAAGAAATTTAAAGATGAATAAATTACATTAAATACATGTTTGTTGCAATCAAGACCATATAAATCCAAATGTAAGACTATTTAAAGGTCTAATTTTAAGCTTGTTGATTATGAGTCTCATTCTCAACTTGTCAAATACTGAAGGTGGTCCGACCTACGTACCCAAAGTGTCCATCAGCTATCTCACAAGTTGGACCTTTAATGACTTTTAATGGCTAATATTTATAAAATTAAAAACTTTTTAAGGACCTGCAGACACCCTGTATATTCCATATTATATACTACTAATTGGACTGATCTAATGAATGTGAATAAGGTGTATTTGCTTCTTGTAGTCTTGAGGACCACGAAATACAATTTAAGAACTACATCTGACAAGAAAACCAAGGCTAATCTTTGTGTATTTTGTGTGAGTTTGAGAAGCGGTGAACAGAAAATGTTCTTTCCGGCCAGGTGAACGGAACAGAAGTGACTGAAGGAGACAGATATAAAAAATGAAACAACTCCACAAAGGGCTCTGTAGGCTACAAATGTCGTTTTTATTATTACTTTAAATAATGTCTAAATAAAGGGACTAAAGACATGCTCGAGTGACTTTTTCCATTATCAAAAATATGGTGTGTGGGGTGATGTTTGCAGCAGAAATCTATCCAGGGAGGGAAGCGTGCATCACGAGGTGAGACCGTTGAAGACTGAACTTTGAAATGAGTCCCACCATCACCACGGACGGTGTCGGCTGTCAAAAGGGGGGGCAGTGATTTTTTTTACCGACCAAATGTCACATTCAGAAGAAAAGAAAAATGTTATTTTTCATATATAAAAACTGAAAGACCTGGATACATTTCTACTTTTCCACATGTTTTTACTACAGAAATTAAAAAGAAAAGACATAAAGGAACACACAAAGGGGGGAAAACAGCTATTTTTATAATCAACTCCCTTTGGTAAAAACTGTAATAAATGGTCTTGCATTTGTCTTTTTCATATACATACTAACTTTAGCCATTTATCACTAAAGTCCACAGTAAGCTTGGAAAGTATTACTAGCACAACAACACAGATCTGTCATAAAAAGTCTGAGACTATATACAGTGTATTTACAACGTGAGCGGCATGTGGACAGTCCTCCCAGAATGAGACGAGTGTGTGTGTGTTTGTGTGTGTGTGTGTGTACAAGCTGGTGTATTGGCAGAGGGCAGTTTTAAAAAGGTTGACTTCCAGGGCGGCGAGGATCATTTGTGTTAATAGAACTATATATAATATATATACACAACACATACACTGGAATACATGTCAGTATCTGACATTCACAAGCTATACAATTTTACAGTCTGAGACCAAACAGTGTTGTGAGGCTAGTTTTTTTTGTCTTTTTTTCTTTCTTTTTTTTTTTACATAAATGCAACAGTGCTTTTTGATGTTAACCCGACAATACTGTTTGGGGCTCAGGCACAGTTTCTAATAATGCTGCCATGTGTTTTGAAAAAGGAAATGTGACCCTCTTTCCGTCTAGTGACAGGTAAGTAATTGTGATTTGGCCTCAACGCAGGAATGTCTGAACCAGATCTCTCAGACTTTGTTGTGCTCCCTCCAAACCTTCAAATCTGGGAAACAAAACTTCTGAAATGACATTTTCCTCTTCCTAAATAAGTGCACTTGTCCACCATATTGTTCTCCATGGATTCTGTAGAATAACACTATCGTTAAGAAATCCCTGTACGCTTGATGGAGCTCTGACTCTGATGGCTTCAGGCGAAATGGTCAGTCAGAAAGCTAAACTGAAGCTCAGTCGTTGATAAAGTACAAAAAGCACCACTCTATCTCTTTCAGGCTCACTGTTTACGTCGCTAAGCTCTGTCGAAAAAGGGTCGGGGAAGTTTGAGAAGTGGCTCTGAGTGCTGGTAAGAGCTCAGGTCTGCGACGACTGGATCATGACCATTCCTAAGTTTTGGCACCGAAGGCCCTGTGAAAAAAATGGGCCCAGCTAAAAACGCTGGTAAAATCAGTAATCCTGCCGCCCCGGGTGCAACAGACACGGTAGCTAGCTTAATTGTGCTCCCACGTCGGCCTTAAAAACACATTAATAAGCCCTCGTCCCTACCTCTAGACCTGTTTGACTTCAGACCAAACACCCCCAGAATTCAGTCTCTCTCTTGTTTCTCTGCGGCTACGGCGCCTTGCTGGGCGAGCCGTATTTGACTCGGTACTTGTTGATGTTCATGAAGTGAAGGATTTCTGGCTGGCGGCTGGTGGTGCAGGGTAATAGGCCGTCTCGCCCTTCGCCCATCAGCCACTTGTTGGTCTCGGCATTCATGTCGCGAGTGACGTGCTCCTTGACCCACGCATCCACCCAGGCCTGGAAGCGTTTGTGCAGCCGTGTGCTCACCCTCTCGTGTGACTGAGGAAAAACACATGGGACACTCCCGTTATTAAGGTGTTACAATGCTTAAAAAAACTGAAAACACCACGAGGGGATATGACTCTCAATTGACTAGAGATGATTAATACATGAGAGAACAAATCTTTAACACTGAATCCACAAACTAAACGAGTGTAATGAATCATTAATGACACTGACTAATGTCTGAGCTTCTTGCATCAGAGCTCTCATCACTTGAAAGCCCAAACATTATGTTCTTTCCCTCTTTATGGCTATTAGCATCATATAAAGTGCTTAAATAGCACTATTAATATTATATTCTTATTTTATTTATTACTCATCTATTTCTGTGTTTACATGTTACTGTATGTTTTAGTATGTGTGCATGGCAAGCTGTTCAAACTTTAATTAACTTGTCTGAATCTAACTCTTTTGCCAAGGAAGCAAATACATGTAGTTCCCAGAATGTCAAACTTAAACTAAGTTTGAAAAGGCTGAACTGCAGACAAGATATGGCTTTATACTTAGAACTTTGATAAATAATCCTAAGTAATATGGCTATAATGACTAGGTGTTAGAACAATTAGAACAGTCTGGTAAGTTCTGAAAATGACATCGCTTTACTGTAATACAGCCTTTACAACCAGGAAGAGACAACACTTATGCTTTGTTGAGATATAATAGTACCCAAGGTCTCATATAACAATAATGATATAGTATCTATCTACAGTCATGGAAAAAATTATTAGACCACCCTTGTTTTCTTCAATTTCTTGTTCATTTTAATACCTGGTACCACTAAAGGTATAATACAATGAACACGACAAAAAATGCAGCTGATCACATAATACTTTATGTCCTATTTGACATTCTTAAGCTTAATTGTATTCCCAGGGTATATAAGAGGCCATTTCATGTCATAAGCAGCACTGCACATGCAAAGGCTTAGAGTGGTTTCCTGCTTACATTCAAGCCATAGCACAACTCAGAAGTTGTCAGCTCTCACATAATGCCTAAAACAAAAGAATTATGTGAAGCCACAAAGGCAGCCATCTTGGCACTGCTGGAAATTGGCATGAGTGAGAGACAGGTAGCAAAAAAACTAAAGATCTCCAAGACAGCTGTTCATTACAACAAGAAAAAACAAGCCGAACACGGCACTACCAAATTGCTACCTGGCCGCGGCAGGAAACGTCTCTCTACCCCACGAGATGACCGTGCACTCGTCCGTTCCTGTGTCAGGAATCGTCGTCAGACCTCCAGGGACCTTAAAAATGAGTGGGCACTGTCGAGAAATGTGACTTGTTCGGCAAGGACAGTTCGAAACCGACTTGTTGAAGCTGGTCTGAAGTCACACAGAGCACGGAAGAAGCCCTTCATCAACGAAAGGCACAGGAAGGCCCGGTTACTCTTTGCTAGGGATCACAAGGATTGGACTGTTGATGATTGGGCTAAGGTTCTCTTCAGTGATGAATCCAATTTTGAGTTGATGCCCACTCCAGCTAACTTACTGGTTAGGAGGAGGCCTGGAGGAGCCTACAAACCAGACTGTCTTGCCCCTACAGTAAAACATGGGGGTGGATCAGTGATGATCTGGGGTTGTTTCAGTATGAGTGGAACAGGGCAAATGCAATTGTGTGAAGGGCGAATGAACCAGGTCATGTACAGGGCTACTCTTGAAAACAGTCTTCTTCCATCAGCTGGAAAACTCTTTCCTGCCTCGAATGACTGGATTTTCCAACAAGACAATGCCCCTTGCCACACAGCAAGGTCAGTTAAAGCCTGGATGGAGAACCACAACATTCGCACCATGCCTTGGCCTGCTCAATCACCAGATCTGAATCCAGTTGAAAACCTATGGAAAATCATCAAACTCAAAATGGAGAACCACAAGCCCAAAAACAAAGCAAATTTGTTTGAATTTGTGCAACAGGCATGGGCTGCTGTGACAGCAGAACAATGTCAGAAGCTGGTGGAGAGCATGCCAAGACGCATGGCTTCAGTCATCAAAAACAATGGTTACGCAATCAAGTACTAACTCCTGTGTGTATCATGTGTTTAAAGCAAACAGAAAAGAAAACATGGAATGCTTAAAAGCAGTGTTTTTGGCAGTACAGTGCCATAGCTATTGATGTAAGAACTTAAGTGATTTTGGTTACTATCAAGAAAACCATGGAAAATGGCTAGATATCAGCTCTTAAATTGAACTCTTACGAGCTATTTTTCATTATATTTGTCCAAACAAATGTACCTTTAGTTGAACCAGGCATTAAAATGAACAAGAAATTGAAGAAAACAAGGGTGGTCTAATAATTTTTTCCATGACTGTATATGTGAAGCCAAGCCCGAACTGACTGAGCAGCTTTCTGAGTTTTTTGCATTAGAGCTCCCCTCAGTGGTAACTTGGAGCAACAACATTCAACTGACAGTATTTTAGGTTCCTCCACGAGGCTACTGGCACTATAAACAGTTTGTGCTGAACTTAAAGGAATAAAAAAAAATATGCTTAAATCGTTTACTTGTTGAAAATCAGATCAAAGTACTGCTGTCACTTGCTCATCTGTTCGGTTAACAGCCACCTTTGGATGAAGCTGAGCAGCCAAATGTCCCAGCAGCTACATATTTACCAAACAGATATGAAAGTGTTATCAATCTTCTCATCTGTCTCTTGGCAAAAAGCAAAATACATGTGTTTCCCACATGTCAAACTTTAAGTAAACCTAACAGGCTGAACTGAGGACTGTCAGTCTTTGTTAATTTGCCTCCAACACAAACCCCTTACCCTTGTTAATGTATCTGCTTTGACAAGACGACAAGAAGATTTGACATCATGCATATCTTGAGTTGAACCCACCTTATAGAGAACTGTGGAACAACTTGCTGAACTGCTAACAATTATATTCAAATACTGGATTTTGATTTATTGAGTCACTGAGTATCTGTCTGACAGGGTTTCCGACATGTTCGAAAAAAATAAAATTACTTCTCCATATCTTTAAATCTGCAGAAGAAAATACGCTGGGAAAGTTTTAACAGGCCATCTCATACCCTCAGCCACATAATAAACTCAGAGGTATAACCTCATCATCCAAGAAATCTTTTTGGCAAAGTACTGAGGTATGTCAATTTGGAGGCCAGGTAATAACAGTAGCAGGAAAAGACGGTGAATACCTGGTGAGCTCGGAGCAGGGCAGTGCGTCGGTACATGTAATCCTCAGACTTAAAGACGTAGACCATCTTGTACGAGTTGAGTTTGAACATGCACTCCATTTTCTCCTTTTCCAGGGATTTCTTGCCTCCCTCACAGGCCTCCTTGTCCAGCTGCTCTCGGCCCTTCTGGTACTTCCTGATCCGTCTCAGATTCCTGGTTACAAGAGCAAAGACGAACATGATGAGAGATACTAATGAGATGCAGCGGGAGCGTGTCATAACAAATCGATTGGAGTTAATTTAATTTAAGGACTCGTGTTCGACTTTTGCATTTGACTTTCATGGGATGAAATGTGTCGGACAGCTTACTGAACAAGATACTCTTAAAAGAAATCATGCCCATTAACGTCACTCTATTTATGAGTAAAAGGAAATGAATTACATTCACAATTAAAAAAACTTATTTGACAGCTCACCTGGGAAGAAAAACTGGCTTCTGAGCGAGATGCTCCCTCAGCTCAGGTGTGGTGGAATCTGGGTTTAAGTAGCGTCCGACGTAATCAGACCAACGCTGTGAACAAAGAAAACAAGTACAGAAGCAAAATTTATGACAGATTCTTAATACACGTTTGAAAGTTTTTTCTCGACTTTGGTGCGTTCATGAGCTTTTAAGTCGGAATGTGGAAACAGCAACAAAGAAAATGTGTTGTATTATATTGCACCGTGTGATTAAACATGTTGATAGCTGTAGTGGCCATGACATCATTCAATTCCACTAAACCTCAGTGTGGGAATTTGCACAACTTTTTGCAGTTTTCATCGCAGAATTTAAAAATTCTAACTGATTTTATAAAAAAGGGCCTATGTTGTGTATATATTTGTGTGACTTGTGAATTAAAGTTATTTTCCGGCGTTTATCCAAACTCTTTGTCCACAACCAAAACCTTCACACCGATATTCTTTTCCTTACCTCTGCCTCCATCGGCTCATCTGAGTTCTCCTCTTCTGTGTCGAGCAGCTCCACAGTGAGCTGGACCTGCCCTCTGTTCCTCAAAAACATCACCTGACAAAGTGACAGACAAATAACAAGTGTGAAATTATTCAGTGTGAGAAAGATTTAAAAAGCAAGGACGTCCTCAGGGTTCAGAAGGTGAGAATCCCTTTTGAATCCAGAATCTTTGTTGCCATCTTTTACCAGTTATGTGACCCAAGATAAGGTAAAAACAATAAAGCATGGCAAATATGCAACATGTATTTTGTGGAACATCTCTTACTTCACTTTCCACTTGAGTAAAGTGCATATCTGACAACAACAGATTTTTCTTTTTTTTTTTTTAACTGTAATTTAGTTTAAAGTCATTTTCAAAATTAGATCTGTATTTTTTTTCCACAAAACTGGATATTATTGAATGACGTGATCAGATGTTTAACTGTACAAAAGAGAAATGTGCTTGAGGGTGACAGGTGGCTGCTCTACACATTGCAGACAGCACATTACAAGGCTGATTTGTACATTTTAGACCTCATTTTAGTCTCTTACTGGACGAGGAAAAGGATCTGACACTGGTGAGTGCAGCTTTCTCTCCTATTCGCAGCACTGCTTCCATTTCACTCATCATTTGTTAGAAAGTGGTGAAGCGCTGAGAAGATTTATTGGTTGTCAACACACCCGAGAACAGAATTTAAATAAAAAAACCATGTGAGAAATCCTCATGGTCTCAGTCGGTAAGGGTGGGATGTTTCTCTCTGCAGCATACAAACTTCCATATCTGGATTAATAACAGATCTTGCTGATACAGGCTCATTAATTTTTTGGATATGGAAGACACTTAATTTAATTATGCCTGGGTCTTTTTTAAGTTTGTTCAGTGAAAAACAAGAAACGTTTTTGAAAAAATAAAACATAAAGATTTTATTTTTTGCCCGTATCGCCTGGCCCTACCTTGAAGCAGTTCTCATCAGACATGAGCTGCTCGGCTTTCCGCTGGTAAATGGCCTCTGCAGAGCTCCGTGAAGACTGGGTGGACATGGTTCCTCCGCTGGCGCTGTTAGCGCTCTCTGAGAGGTAGAGGTCCGTTACCTGGACGCAGATCTCGTCACTCACAATGTGCTGAAGCTGGATGGAGAGAAGGCATTGTGACAGAGTGGAAAACGATTATTTAAAAGTGTCAGAATTACTGAATGACTGTGCTAACAAAGGCTTAATGCGACTGCTAGAAAACTGAAGGCGAGTGAACAAACAGATGCTCACCTGCCGTACGATGCTTTGGATGAGTTTGTCCATGGTGAAGGCGGTGTAAGCGTGAATGGTGAACATTTCCCTCAGCGAGTCCTCATACTGAGAGGCCTCCATGTTTCCATCCAGCAGATTCCTCACCATCTCCAAGAAGGCTGAGTAGTAATCTTCCACCTCAATGTCCACTAGGGAGAGGAAATATGATCAAACATCAGACAGATGAGTGGATCGGCACATAAAATAAGCACTGGCGGCATTTTGAATGAATCTTTGGCAAGTGGTGCTCATTTTGGCAGCAATTATATTTCCCCAAATCAGAGTGATTCCCGTGTTTATTTCACAGAGGAGATTTCATGCTTTCATCCACTTTTATATTTCTTTACTCACTTTTTTGTCAACTTTTGTTAATTCACATTTAAAACTGTAGATGTCCTGTAATATTGTCCATTCAAAACAATCAATGTATATTGTAACTTTGTTTTTTTTTTTATCAGCAGCTCATATTAAGTTGAAGTGTATTATATGTGTATTTTCAAATTCAAGTATATTCCTAACTTTGAAAGCATACCGGTTAAAATTAACCATCTTCCAAACTTTCAAGACGTTGTACGGACCCTGCTACAAACATTTTTTAAATAGCTCTCTTGAGAAAAAAAAGCGTAATTTGAATCATCTGTGAAGAGGCAGGAATATGGACCAAAACTCAATGGAAACAAAAGTTTTATGCTCCGTCCTCAAATTCAAGTTTATTTCTGACCTTGAAAGCATAACGCTTAAATGAAGCATCTTCCAAACTTTAAAGACTTTGTACGAACTCTGCTACAAACATTTTGAAATAAAAAAAGGGATGTTAATGAATCTTTCAGAGAGCAGGAATTTGGCCCAACAGTCAATGGAAACAGAGGTTTAATGCTCCGTCCTCAATGAGAAACAAAGCACAATGCAGTCTGGTTAATTAACAACATAGAAAACGTGTGCGGGCTGATCTGTTTTTACTCACTGGGCTCCTTCAGTCTCAGCTGGATGGCTGGATTATCGTTCTTCTCCTTCTTCAGTCCCAGAACTTCCCTCTCCCAGTCTCGTTCTCTGACCTCCTCTTCGATCTGCCGCTCCGCCTGGCCGTACAGCCGCAGCAGACGCGAGCACAACGTCTGGTGCAGCCGCAGGAAGATGTACCAGTTGTTGTTGACGTAGAAGAGGTTGTATGCGTCGTCGCAGCCGCGCAGCTTCTGCGCCGCCGTGTTGCTGAACAGAAGCTTGGACTTGGAGGGGCTCCCGCTGCCGGGGACGCCGTTGTGTTTTTTGGAAGCGCCTTCCTCCAGATCCATCTCCTCTTCCTCCTCCTCTTCTACGTCGGAGAGCTCGCCCCGCTGAGAGAACAACATGTCGGGGATGAAGTGGTAGATGATCTGCTTGATCTTATATTTGTCCTCCTTCTGAATGCTGGTCTGCCGCTTGACGTGGTGGATGATGAGCGCTGCAGCGTCCTCCAGGATCTGGCTGTCCTCATATGAAAGCGTTAGGTGGGGGCCTGTGGGTGGAGTGGCATTCTCCTCGGAGGCCTGCTCCTGGCGCTGCAGAGCAAGAACAATTCAAAATCAGCATTTTGGAAGCACAGAAATGGAGGGTGTGGTTCTACAGTCTCCTGTTTATTCCATATTTCATGTTAGTACTGGCAGTTTACTGAAGTATAGAAGAAAGACACGTACCTCATCATAAATGCTTTCGATTTCGTTCAGCAGCGACTTGGATCGAAGCACTTTGGTGTCGTTCTGTTTGAAGTTGATGCCTTGATGGTCAAGAGACTTGAGGTAATACTTCTCGTTCTGCTCCCTCCAGATCTTGTTGAAGCCTCGTTGGGCTTCCCGCCACTCTTCCTCCTTGGTCTTTAACCTGGTTAGAAAACAAGACAAAATCAAGTAAAGTGCACAAACGCAGGAAAACAAAACACAAACATCTGCTGAAATTTGATGCATTTGAGGCAGAAGAACCAAATTGAAAAACTGGCTACTTTACAAATCCTTTTGCAGAAATGGAGAATGTAGTCTATAAAAGCACATATTAAATCTCAGGAGCCATTTTTAAAACCACCACTCCAACATGATATTGGCTTCTCCTCCCCTGTGTGGATTATCGGGTTTATAAGCTGTGGTTCATAACCTCAGCCTGGGCCCAAAAGAAGCTGGTGTGCACACATTAACTGCACTCTGTAAACAGAGAGCTTGTGAATGCCACACATTTGTGTGTTAACGTGTGTGCACCTTTCTGATTCTTTGCCATGCTATTAAAACTGCATGATCAAACCTGAAACCCTCTGAATACATATATCGGCAAATTTTAAAGGAAAAAAACACATGAGAGGTAACAGATAACATCGTGACGGACCTCTTTAACACGATGGGGACAGAAATAGCAGGGTTTTTCTTCATGCCATCGATGATGTCGGGCGCCTTGTCTCCGTATATCCTCTGGATTGCCTTGCGGTGCACAACTTCCGAGGAGCCGCCCAGCGTGTTGTCCAAACGGAACTTGGCCTGCTCCTCTGCAGACATGCGGGACAACTTCCGCTGTACCGTCTCCAGCACTCTGATGGTAGCCAGGTTGGTCTCCAGCACTACATCCAACTGTGGGCAAGAAAAAACACAGCTGTTTTAATTTCCACTGCTGTGTGTGCACAGTCTATAATTATAATCAAAAAGCTCATAATGTGTCTGATTTTTAAATATCCTCATCTACAGTTTGCAGCTCACCACTCAGTAACTTCATTACAAAGAGCAGGAGAAGAGGAAAATGCCAAATCTATTGAAACAATTCATTTCAACAGACAATTTGTAAATCTTTAATCTTCCTTCTCACCTCAAAGCGTTCATCCTCACATCTGTAGATATGTTCCTCGTACTGAGTCTTCTTGGAGCTGACAAATGTAGAGTCCTCAGACCAGGAGGGGAAGGAGACCCAGGTGTCATTTAAGACCTGGGCATTGCAGGAAAAAAACACTGTCATCTTTAAGTTCCACACACTTATCAATGTGAGAAATGATGGCCGGTAGTTTTAAGCACACCACACACAAGTATTCTATCAGTCTGATGATGTGCCCCAATAAAATCTAATTTTTTTTATAGCACATCTTATCTGCAGTGCATGAGGCATTTTCATGCAAATGTTTGTCAGTTTCAGTAACCAGACAATTTATCATAGAGTTAAAACAAAAACTTCACTGATTACACACAAATGATTTTAAATCCTTTTGTATCTTCTCTTAAGTTTAGTTTCTCTGGTATCATTCCAACTCTTACCTCTTTACAAAGTGGAGTTCGGCCAGTGCACTTGGGTTGTTGGTAGCTTTTGGGCAGAGCTCTGTAACTGGAGCCTAGCCTCTTACAGGAAGCATAATCAATCTCCATGGCGATGCCTTCAGTGGCCCGTTCCTTAGGGTATGTTTCGATGTGGGACATTTCCCGATATCCCAGGAAGTTTTTAAACCAGTTGAACAGCTCAGGGAATTTTCTGTATAACAGAATTAAGTGATTGTCATATGTAGGATATATACCCTGTACTGTAGAGAAAAAAAACAACACTTAGGTCATTTGCCAGGTGAGATGACTGAGCACTCACCCTAAAAAGGGCAGCACCAGCTGCACGAGTTCAGCCCTGGAGATCACCTCCTGATTAAAGATGACCAGACATCGCAAGAAGTTGTCGTAGGCCTCCGCACTTCGCAAGGCTTTGCGCACCTGTATTGAGAAATAAAGGTTAACAGGACAGTAGGTGATGGAGCTGAGTGGAGAATCTGGAGCTACATAAAATGACCAAAATAGTTGAGCATTTCTAAGTTATCTTTAGTCAAATTAAAAGTCTAACCTAACTATTTCAATATTTTCACATGTTACATGTTAAAATTATATTAGACTAGGTAGTCTACTTCGTATGTACTTTAAAGAGCACATATTTGATAAAACAATATTAAAAAAGTATTACTGTCATTACTGGGGCATTCTTGATAACATACCTTAAAGCCTGAGTCTCCGTCTTGCTCCGTCATCCTTTTATTTACTGACTGTTTTCTTTTCACATTAACATAAAGATGAAACTCAGACAACTATAACCTCACCTTCTCAAAGAACAGTGATTCTGTCCCGACTCCATGCTTGCTGGCCTCTGCCACAGAGGAGTCTTTCAAATTCAGTAATTTGGGCTTCTTCTGTAGCATTACCAAAACAGAAAAGAGAAGACACGGGTAGAAAAACTTAAAAAACAACTCAACAGTGACAGTCGCAAAACAAAGAAATATGAAGATGCATGTATGTACCTTGACAGGTGGTGTGGACCCTGGAGTTGAATGACGACGGATCTGGCAGCCGTTCTGATTGGGCCTCTGTTTGTTGTTGAGCTGCAGCTTTTTGGCGGTGCCGCCGTGGTCATTTCGTACAGACTCTGCCTTCTCGGCGGTGGTCTTACTTAACAGCTATGGGGAATAGACAACACTGATCAAGACAACGTACATGAACATGCTATAGTCAACTTCGGATCACAAGAACTACAGATACAGTGGGATTATTCTAGCAGGTCTTGAGAAGTTAATAGAATTTTATGAAGAAACGCGCAGTAAAAGCAACTCTATTATTCCATACTTGCACTAAAGCAAAGAAGGATCTACTTTATATCATGACTTACCACTGAACTGTTGGCATCAGGGAGAAATTGTCCAAACTCTGACAGGAGGTCCTCTTGGTTCTTGAAGAGTCTTGCCACCTGAGCGTACACCTCCTGTTCCGTTAGAGCGGGTGTGTAGTTCCCACCTGCCTCTTTAGCGTTACGCTGCTCCTTCTGTAGTGGAAGAACACATTTTATTGTCAAGTCAGGGCTGAAACCTTGAACAAATATCAGAGGTTACAAAGTACTTAAAGTGAATTTGGCCACGGTTACATTACTGAAGGTCAACACTTTCATTACAAACATGAGGTCAAGTAGAGGCCATAAACAAGAACTCCACATAAAATACATTTATTTTGCATTGTACACATAATCGCATAAATTCTGTGTGTTCTGTGTATGTGTTAATACAGGAGATCTTTCCATGAATAAAAGCTTGTATTTCTCTGCTCGTATTTGAAAGTTAATTTCAGCCGAATTCTGTCGCCCCTCTCTAACTGTGACGAAACAGACGTCTGTTTTGTGCATCAGCTGCCGCGCCAAATATGATTAGCAGAAAACTGGCTGACCGGTCTTTGCCTTGGTGTTAGCATTAGAACGCCTGATAGACAGTTGTGGAAAAACAACACTTATTCCTCTTCAGTGGCTTCAGTAACTTTGACTGCCAGTTCTGTCAATGCTACACTGAGCAGCAGTCAGGTAGTCTCCACCATGTCCCCTGACACCTCCACATCACACACTACACAGCCGAGACCATGCCTCCTGTGAGTGTAATTAGCCTTTAAGTGTGATGTGTTTGCTCATACACGGACACAAACAAATTGTTTTAAGCCACAATGATACTTTATTCAGCTGCAGCTACTGACCTGGTACGTGTGGAGGATCTCCAAGAAGGCTTTGTAGATGTCGGGCTGGCCCTGGAAGCGGTTCTTGATCTTGTTGACGTAGTTGATGGCGTGGTTGAACTCCACAGGCTGGTTATTCTGAATGGGTGGCCCAGTGGGGGTCCCGCTGAGTGGCGGGTGGAGCTGCATGGGCGGGGAGCGAGGAGAGGTGTACGCAGGGATGGACGGATTGCTCTGACTGCTCGGTGTCAGTGCCTGGGGCTGAGGAGGCTGTGGAAGACCACAACATTGAAGGTTTAATGGGGTTTCTAAACCAGATGACGCACCACAAAACATTAGATTTGTTCGTTTGTTTGTATAACTCTGCTGGCATCTATCCGTGAATTCTCACTCTGATTACTCACCTTGCTCAACTTGGCAGGCGTGGGCTGCGTCAGAAGGGGCGGAGCAGTGGTGATTGCAGCAGGTGGGAGCTGGGCCGGATGTTGGGTAGCTGTTCCTGTTATGGGGATATTCTGGACTGAAATGCCATGCGGGGTGATGTGGTGGATCTGACCAGGCGTGGTCACGTTGACCAGGTCGTTGGTCTGGACCTCGATCTTGTAGCCAGGCGGCAGGAAAGTGTTGAAGCCCATGATGAGGTCGGGGTGACCTTTGAAGAGCTGTGACACTCTGCTGATGACCCCTGGGGTGTCAATACTGGAAAAACAGAAACGGAGTGAATTTAAATCCTCCGTGCTGTCCTCCTGTTAGTCAAATTGGTAATTTGCATAAAAACAAAACATCATTACTGCTACAACAACATGAATGATTACCATCACCCTGACTCCAAAAATATAAGTTTGTTAGTCTGTGAAGTTTTGTTGTTGAAAGAAAGAAGGTTCAGTTATGCCCACAGTACATTGTCGTAGCACTGTTGTATCTATATGTTGTTATTGCACTGTGTCAAACTTTATCAGCACCTCATACATGTAAGTGAAAACACAAACGATCACAGCAAACCCATATTGCAGTCCAACAAAGCTCAAATAAATAGTTTAAATTAATCAGGATGTGCATGTTAGTTATTGTGGGACCATTTATGCAGCTAAACTTTTAGAATTTTCATGTATAATGGAATGGATTATGGATTATGGATGCATTTATTTCAGGTAAGATTCTTAACAAAATAAATAAATAAATAAATGTATGAAAAAATAGATATCTGTCTATAATTCAGTCATGATTTTCTCCTTGTGTGAAGTATTTCCCAATCTGCGACGGCATCTGTCTCGTCTGAACAGTCATTCTACTATACCTGGGATGTGACTCAGAGTGCATTCAAAAGCTGCCGACATTGTGTGGCATTAAGAGTTTTACCAAAGCAAGAGCAGCTCGCCCCCTTTGAACTTCATATTGTTCTGAACAAATGCCAACTTTCAGCTGCCATCTGTGACAGGGATAACAGACGTTCAGTCTCGGCAAACAGGGACAGGGAAAATATAATTATTACTCTTTTTCCACTATTGAAGGACTGCTCTAAAACCTTAGGACTTAGGAATCATTCCGGTTAAAACAATATTGTATCTTGCAAAAAGAATCTGACTGCAAGTTGCAGATAAGTTCATTTTTAGTATTATTATAATTAGTGCTGCATTGTGCAAGTTAGTTGTGCCATGACCACTGTCCAAAGTATGACTGAAAGGGCAAGAACTCATAAAATGCACATTTTGAACTAGAAATGACTTTGGGTGTGCACTCTAATTGCTCCCAGTATTTTAAAGGAAAATCAAACAGCGGCCTCACCTCTGAGACTTGAACTCTTTCATTATATCCAGAAAGTCATTGTAGACCTGAGGCTGGTTGCCAAACTGCAGTTTCACTTGGTCCAAGTAGGACAAAGCATCTTCCACCTTTGGGACAGAGAAGGGGAAAGTCAATTTCATCAATCTGTTAATCTGTTTTCCTTCTACATATTTGGCAGCAAAGCCCTGATTCTGATATTAAAGACCATGCATGAGGCAGATTTTTTTGTGATTAAGATAAACTAACTAGAAAATTAGTTCAAACTAACAGCAACCAATCAATCAACTAAACATCCAAGTGTCTAAAAATACATAAATTTGCCTAAAACCTCTAATAATATCTGTATATTTTTCTTTGGCATGAAAACTGCCTGACTTTGCAGGTTTTTACGAGGGATGGAACAACAGTAAGAACCTGCCAAAATAAAATGGGCTGACTAACCTTGAGCCTCTGGAACTGCTGGCCCTGTGCAGAGGCTTGAGGAGCAGCTGTATGGCTGTGCCCTGACATCACTGAGGGCCCATGGGACTGGACTGCCGGGCTGTGGTGGTGGGACCCGCCATGGACGGCTGGGCTCGGAGTATGCCCATGACCGCCACTGTTCTGGGCCACGGTGGGAACCTGAGAAAGCAGACACAATGGTGTGATGAATAATACTTTAGAAGAAAGAAGTCTGATGGCTCGCAGTATGACCGTGTCATAAAAGGAAAAGCCAAAAATGACAGCCTGAGTTACGAGCGACAGGCAATTTTAAACTGCTGTTTTTGATCTAGTTTTGACTCCAAAACACAGCGAGCTTCGAACAAATCTGCAGAGGACACGCAGAGCATACCTGGTATCCCTGGGGGACGGAGTACTGGACGCCTGCTGTGGGCTGCATGTTGTCAGACACGGCCTCATATACAGCTGGGGCTGGAGCAGGGGCCAGGACACGATGCTGGAAAGCCTCGGCGTTGCCAGCGAGGCGCCGCTGCTGGGACGCAAAAACCGTTTCCTGATCCTCCAGTCGCCGCTTCATTATGAACTCATACTTGTAAGAGCTGAGAGACCTGGAGATAAAGAGCATATGGACCTTATTTCACACTGGCAGGTCTCTGTCAAGTTATCAGAAAACATTAAATCAGCCTCCAGATTTCATTCAATAATTTGCTGGGGAACATATGGCAATCATTTTTTCCCCCTCAGCTGTGAATTTATGGATACACACAGTGCCAGCTATCCACTTCTGTTGTTTGGCGTAGGAGGTGAATTATAACATGGGTTCTGACCATATAGCCAATGAAACATCTAATGCTTTTAGCGGCACAAAGGCGCCTGAGGGTCTACAGAGGTCAACTGCTTGTATTGATTTACTAACCTCTGATAGCGCATGTCAGTTTCAGTCTGTGCTATACTTATGTATGTTTTTTCTTTTTGGGGAACTATGCCAAAGTTATACTGACGGAAGACTTCAAGCGTCTGATCACAATTTTATTTGAACTTGCAGATGTGATCAGCACAAACACAGAAATGGTGGAGAACAGTGTGGGACAGAGCCTCACCTATTTAAAATGTTTGGGGCTGTTGTCAATACTTAAACTGAATATCAAAATATTCAGATTTGTCAATAAATGGGCCGATATACACACATTTTTGCATTGTCCCTATAATGTGGTTATCTTGTTAACTTATGATAAAGATATGTGATGAAGAAAGGATACTTTACAGTTTAACAATAAAGTTTATTGTCCAAAATGACATCAATGCACTGAACCAGGGACTCTTGCTGGGAGTTTAAGAATTTAAAGTTACTCCAAGCATTTTTCTGCATTGTGCACTGTAAAAAGTTTTCATATCTGCATATCTGAGCTGTGAAATGAAGACACTTGTATGTACAAACAGATTGGAGAGGCAATATACAAGACAGAACACAACTATGTAAATATTTGTTTTTATTAGTACAGTCTCTGCAGTTTTATTTTGATATTTTTTGTGTGACTAATGTCTTTCTTTGGGAAATAAGGTTAAATTTGATTTGCTCAAAAGTAAGGCAGACAAACAGAGATGGGATTGTTGCCTTTCATACAAATCTCTTGTGCATATCCTTCTAAAAAGTGTGAGTTTATATGAAACAGAATGGGCGCATCCTGCACAATGCTGCTCTGCACTATTATTAAAATGCTGCATTTCTGTGTATCAACGCCTTTCTTATAACGTCGGTGAGTTGAGGCGAGGAGTCAATGCGAGGCTCATCTTGATGCATCTCAATGTTAACATGTACTGAATGTAAAACTCGCAGTCTCCGTAGCCAATGAAATACAGACAGCCTACGTCACCGATGCAACAAACAGGTGCTGTGGGAACGTGGGAGTCGGTCTGCCATTCACAACTTCCTCGAGACAGCAACAACTCCTAATCATCTGAATGAACGGAGAGACAAAGCTCGAAACTCGTCGAGAGGGACAATAAATGACGTTTCAAACCAAAATATCGAGCAAAAAGTGGCACGATGGCTGTCAAACTGAAGTGCCCGTGTGCTAGTATCGCTCCGTGTTCCGCCAGCGGAGCTCTACTGAGCCGTTCACCAACAAAAACCCTCCGCCAAAGCAAGCGAGGCTGCAGTATCTATAGATAGCTCAGCTTCACTTGGTGTAGTAACGTTATGCTCACGCAGTAGAGGCAAATACGGTTATGTCTGCTACATGCTAACAGTCGTTAGCCGACAACAGCGATTCACCATCCCCTTTATGGCCTGGCAACACAAGCACCGACCTCGAGTTACAGCACGACGCTTTCCCCCACGCCCGCCATTTAGAGCGTGGCGCAGGAGTGCAGCAAATTACACTCCATTTCAAGCAGGTAAGCACGAAAAGTAGCTGACTTGCCAGCCGTCTGAGTGGCCACCTATCTTTAAAGTATAACAATGCGGTTTTTTTCTATTATCCACGCCGAGAACTTGTTTTGTCGTCAGGGGCTGTGAGCTGCCAGTTAGCTGCTAGCTAATGTAAACAACATGAGTAGCCCGACACCGAGCACCGTCCGGGGCTAGCAGGGAAGCACATGCAGCTAACCATTAGCGATCTGGTCCGCTGTAGCTGAAACAGGCTTTAAGAAGCAAGCATTAGCTATCGATTTATTAGAGTGCCCGTATCAGGTCTAGTTACGAGTGACTGACATGCAAAGACACGTCGATTCCCCGTTTGGTTTACTTAAAACGTCTGCTAACGGCAGGTAGGTAGCTAGCTGTGTTAGCTTGCTGAATGAATTCAGCTGAACTCACCCCTCTCCTAAAGACCAAGCAGAAGATCCCAGTGATGCTTTGATAATCCGTTATCTGTGGGTAAATCGCTACACCTCTGACTGGGAAAGGTACCAAAGTAGCGTATGTGCTAAAAGCAACTTATCAGTGGCGTGCGAATTAAAATAAACAATTCAAGCTGTTGGCTGCAAAGTGAAAATCTCCCCCCGAGCGAGGAAAACAATCTCCGTTCGGTTAGCTGTGGAGGGAGGCGGGGTTTTCAGATATAGCCCCGCCCCCCACGGATGCTATTGGTCGGTTAGTTCAGAGGGTCCACAGAAGGGCGGGGCGATGGATCTGGATTGTGACTTCGAGCTGTCAATCAAGGCTTCATCGCGCAGCAACCAAGCACGCCCATTTTGACTTGAAGCGCGACAATGCCAGCAGAGGAGTCCCGCTTGTAACGCGGTATGTGTGGACACTAGTTAACTGTTTTTGTGGTGTAATGTGAATGCGTCCTGTCTTTAAGTTATACTTCATCTTTGACATTCCAGGACTGTAATATCTGCATAACAAGACTCCTTCACAACTGAAACATATTCCAGAGAGACTTTTTTTTTTGTTTCTGTAATAACAATAGAAAATTGTTGGATTATGTATTGGGAGCAACAGTGTATGAAACATTTATTTATCAAAACTGTGTTGGAAAAGTACACTTTGTGCCTCCTCCCCCCGCCTTTCCATGTAATAATGACAGCGGTGACGGTTAATAATTGTAGTCATGCATCTGTTACCATTGTGTTTGGCTTTAGTGAGAAGATCTTTCCTCTGACGGTGAAGCAACAAGGTCAGTTTTATTTACATACCCCACTTTAACAGAGAAGCTGTTAACATGCATGTACATTCTGTGATTTTAATTATATCTGTTTATCTCTGTTCACTCAATAATGAATACTGAATAAATACTGTCTACTTGCAAAACCATAGCCACAACTGTGTTTTTTTTTTGTGTGTGTGTATCCCTGTATTTTCATGTCTGAACTAACATTATGGGGGAGCTTTCGACAAAAACGTACTGCTGGGCCCCGTTCCCTTCAAGTTTCCATGAAGTACAACGTGCACATTACTTGGCAGCTTCATAATATTCTGCACAAAGACCCCCAAAACAATTACTCTTAAACTGAAATATCTCATGGCCCTGAGTTTTCTGCAGTGTGTTGTTCTGTGGCAATTTGAGGAAACACAATTTAATTTAGGAAAAATGCTAATGCAGATATTACAACTATATTTTAACACAGTGTTTCTCTACAAGTCAAAGACATTTTCAGGGGATCTATTTTAAAAAAGAATGAATGCACACATTGAGCTCCGGGGACATTTGGGGCCCTGTTGCCAACTTTGTCCAGTTGGTGATCCAGCTTTGTGTATATTACATACATGTATATAGCTTACTGTATATAGAGAGAAATTCACTTTCTAGTTACTTCCAACAGTCCAACAAAGCATACAAGAATACAACATAATACACAATATCGACTAGACTTGCATTAAAAGGGCACTATGACGTTCTGGAGGAGAAATTCAAACTCAGAATTTTAATATTTACAGTATTAATGAGGTAATAATACAAACTCAGAAATATTTATTTATTCCATAAGTGAATAAACAAGCTGTTCTCAGAGGAAAATAAGGTCCCAAGAACACTGTTTGAAAGTAGAAAGGTGGCAGGGTCCGCCACATATAAACAAAGTAAAACAGTATGAAGTTGAGTTCTCCTTTAAGGTCAGTTTATTCAGTTTATTCAGTCATGGAAGCGAAGAGAGTTTGTTTATTTAGTTTGTTTAGGCATTAAAAAAATCAGTCAATGAAGATCTTTGACTTCTGATTAAGATTTTGTCCGCAGAGTTACATAGTGCTCCTTTTTAAGTTGAATCTTATCTCTACTATTTTGAACAACTTATGAAATCAACTTGTTAATATCCTTCCAACACTGTGGGGTTTATATGAAACCGAATGGGGGGCAGGTGGAAGATTTCTTCCACAAAACTACATCGCGCACCTTTAACCATGCAAAATACCAAATGGTTGTTCACAGTTTGAGCGCCCTGCCTATTACATGTATCAGATCCACTTGAACTATCTACTTCCTGGAGTTTGCAGACACGTGACTTTGTAGGAGGGAGTCTGCCTGTGCGCTCGGGTCCCTCCTCTTTGTGGACACATCAGCCAATCGTTGCATGCAACCATCATTACAAATCCCAAAAAGGTGGAACTTCCAAAATAAACCATCGCCCACGACAGGCGGAGCTGCTACACCAGCCCGGGATTCCTCCTTCCAGCCCGGGTGGAGGATTCAGCAGCGGACGTAGGCTGCAGCACACACACATACGCGCACACACACACACACACACACACACACACACACACACACACACACACACACACACACACACACACACACACACACACACACACATACATACACAGTACTCCACTACCCCGATTGTTTTTCCCCACATAATCGCGTGCCTCTTTACAAAACACACCATCCAGACTGAACCCAGCTGATTTTGACGCCTTTACACCAACAATACACGGGTGTTTTTCGACAGCTTAAGTATGTTTTTTTCCCAAGTTTTGTGCAAAAGCATGCAAAGACAACGCAGTGCGGGCTGTGGAGAGGATCAGCCGGCCCCGTGCAGCCAGCGTCGGTCGACGTGTGCAGGGCTGCACTCTCCAAACAAAAGGTTCACGGCACTAAAACGCATCATCTGGTAATTGACGCGTTGCATGAGCGCTGGCGGGGCACGGTGAAGAAGTGGGCCTAGACGGCTGAACGCTGCATCTTTTTTATTTATTTATTTTTATTTCGTAGGCGGCGGGAGCTGATCGGGTTGCCCTTACTAAACAATGCCAAAGTCAAACGAAACGGGAACTACGGCGTCGCTTTATGGAAACATCGGAGCCTCGCCATTCCCCGCGTCCCCCCCTCCTCGTCTCCAAACACGCAGCCCCATTTTCCCCGCAGAGAGGACGACCGCGCTCCTTTACAAATCATATTCTTTGTTTACTTCAATAGTCGCGAGTAAAATGTCTAACCTGTCCTCACCACAACAACTCCCTCCCCCCCCCCTACAGATCCACTGGCGTTACATGCTCACACAACGCTGCAGACGAAATGTTTCGACTTCCAGACAGCGGGATGCCTCCGATTACCAGCACACAGCCCTGAGGGAGATTGTTTACTAGCCGACAAAATGACGTCCTGCAGATTTGGCCATCTACCACGTTATGTTTCTGCCTCTTCTGTAGACGTTTACGACCATAAAAAGCCCCCTCCGATTCATTTACGCGCACAAAAAGGCGCCGCTGGCCACTAAACGCTTTCAGATTCAATACAAACACCGTTCGCTTGTTAAAGCAGCAATCCTGTTAATATAATTTAGTTTAAGCAGCTGTTACATACCCAGGAAAAAGACTCCTTACTCCGGATTCGTGTTTGTAACAAAATAGTTGGAGACGCCCCCCTCCGTTGGCATTGGCGCATACTACAGTACGCGTCATTTTATTTTGAATATAGCGCGCTAAAACCAGAGGAAGCTTCAGCTGAGCAGCAGCACTGTCTGTCTCCATTTCATCAAAACTGTGCAGGCGTGAATATCATCTGAACTCAGGCTCTTTACAGTGGCTGGGGAGTGTGCTGGAGATAAGTTAAGTACATTTACTCAAGTTCTGTACTTAAATACTTATTCTGCTCCTTCTGGCAGCTACAGGAGACTCGGCACACTCAGATTTAACACACAAACGATGTGATCAGCAGATAAAATATGATGCATTGCAATGATTAAACCTCTCAGCAATGTAAGCTTGTATAAGTAGTTCAGTTGGCTCTACCTAGACCGTCATTAAAACAATAATAGAGTTTATTCTAAAAGCAGAGTTTACAAACAGACAAGCAATATTACAGAAATAGACACTCAACAGTCGAGCCAAACACAAGGAAGCCGAGTCTAAGGTGAGTTAAAACAGGAAGGCCGAGCAGAGAATGTAAAAAACACAAAAAGACGATGTGAGTCATTACAAGTAAAAGTAATAAAAGCCATAAAACAAAGAACGAGAGAGGAAAAGTCATGCGAAATAGAGATAAGAGATTAAAAGACGACATCACATCAGAGGAATTACAAACAGAAAGCGATTAAGAGCAGTGAAAAGAATAAAGGATAATAAATAGATAAACAAAAGCAATTAAGGACAAAAGAAAACCATCACATGAGAGGAATAAAAACAGATAAATAGACTAAGAGCAAAAAAAAGAATAAAGGATAATAAATAGATTAAAAATAAACAAATAAAAGCAGATAAGGACAAAAGAAAAAAGGCGTCACATGAGAGGAATTAAAAACATAATTAGACCAAGAGCAGGGAATGGAATAAAAAGACAGAAAGATGAAAAATCAATTTAAAAGGGCGACTTCAAATAAAAGTAAGTCTGTAAAAGTGGGTTTTAAGAAGTGATTTGCTGCGAACATGTTAATGGATCAGAAATAATGAGATGTATAAGATAAGACAGAATGAGTCTGTTTTACTTTCCAGATGTATTAAAACTATATATATATATTAATTATATATATATAATATAATTAATGATTAATTATATATTATATATTAAAATTAGTATACAATGATTTTGAAAGGGGTCATTCTGTATTAATAAAAGGCATATAATATAAGTAGCCTGCTTTTCATTTGTTTTGTTTTTTGTGTATTTATCTGATAATACTTTTTCAGTTTTACATAAGTAAACCTTCAAATGGGGAGTTTTACTTTACAAAGTATTTTTTTTTATATTGTGTTATGACTGCTTTTAAGATCTGAGTACTTTCTTCGAATGCTATTTGCAGAATTTCTTTAATTGGCATACGTCTGTCTGCTCATAACACTGTGACAACTGTCCGTACTTTTATTGAACTTGTCACATAAAGTAACTTTTTTACCAGCAATGTGTTTCTGTTTGTATTTGTCCAAATTATCGCCTCAGACGTGAGGAGAAAATGACGGACCCCTGAGAGAATATTGCTCCTCTGCTCCTCCCCAGGAAATCTCCATAATAAACATTATGGTCTTGTATTGTTATGTCTAATAGAGTTATACCTTCCTTCTTGTTATAAATATAAAATGGCTTATTATTTGATTTTGGTCTGACTCAAATAACTGTGCATCTTGTGGCTTTACTTTTGACGTTACTGTATTATAATCCTAACCTTTTCATTTGAGTTTCATACACACATCTTAATACACGTCACAGCTGGGGCCTTTCAGGCAGTGGGTCCATACATGCATCTGTAGCGTAATTAATTGACAATAGTCTGGAACGATTGTTGCTTAGTTATACTGTTAATGAGTCCTCAAAATGACGCTTTTCTCTCTTCCTACAGGTTTGTTTGTCAATTTTTCCTACTGACAACGTGACAGTCACTAAATAAACTTAACAAAGTTATGGTAAATTGGATAAATGCATTAAGACAATCATGTTAAAAACTTATTTTAAAGTTGCCTATTTCTATGAATGGGTTGACTTTCTATAACTGAAGACTAAACTTGTGTGAAAAACGCACAATTAATAAGTGAGGTTAGTAAATTCATCCTCAGGATTTTATACTTGATGGAGCAGCTTCATTCATGAGGCTGCATTCACACTCCAGAGTGCTTCATTCTGTTGTAAACCTGCCCCCAGTCCTTTATAGAAGGGAGGCCTGCACAAAGAAATACTTGGTGTATTCAGTTTTGGCTCAACCTTTTATACGTTTCTGTCTAATTAGAAATTCTGAAGTTGAGGAATTCACAAGGCGACCGTGAGGCTTTTTTTATTAGGTTGTTAAACACTAAAATCTACTAAATTAAGTCTTATGATGGTTAAAATGTATCGTTTCGATAATTTTCAGCCTTTTTCTGTGTACTCGTTCCTACATTGATGTCAAAGACTGCAGCAAAAAAAAAAAAAAATTGTTTGTTTTCTTGGTTTCATCATCCCCGTTTGATGCAATAAGGAGGAGGATTAGCGGTCTTAGATCTCAAATGAATCGTTCTTGTTACTGTTTAGTCTGTCACCATATCAGCAGGTGCAGGATTCAGGGCTTTTGATGCAGTGACACGTGTAATACAGGAATGTTGGCATGTCTTTAACGACAAATACCTTTTGAAAACGGTCCTTTTTAAAGGAGCTCCATTGAGCTCCAAGTGGAACACTAACAGTCTAACAAGGCTGATGATAAACGGTAGTCTCAACTGAGATGATACCTTTAGATAAAAACATAAAAGCAAGTTGTTAAAGAGGGAGAAAAAAAAAGTGTCTACTTGCCAAAAAAACATTTACTCAGCTTCAGGGTAAAGTGAGAGCAATATTAAATGGAAGAAATATGCACACACTGAATCTTTCTCTCAGTCAGCTTTACTGCTGCAATATAGAGAGCAATAATTTGCCCTGAGGACGTCATACCACACCCAAAAATAAGCATTGTTGGGAGAGAGAGAGAGAGAGATACCCACACTCCCAGCATGCTTCACGGGTGCAGTGTTTCAACACACTGGGAGTACACATCATTTTGTGGGTATTTCCTTCTCATCACTGCTGCTTACGGTTCACACCGTTTGATGTGGCGGTGAACCCCACAGTCTCGCTAAGTTCACTGTATTTGTAGCAGTTTTAGGAGTGGGACTGCAACCACCAAATCTGTATTTTAGGAGAAAAATGATGTTTATGAACTTTAGCTGTCAGCTGAAATGACTGGTAACCATTAGCTAGCCTTGTAATGAGAGTTAAAATTGGTTTAGGAAACATTCGGTGTAGGATGTGTTGAAAGGTTGAAATCCATTGTCTCATATACGCTATGCTGATCTGGCTGATATGGATAATGAACCGAATCACCAGAATAAATGTTGGAAATGTATGTTCCTGCAGGCCACGGATGTGTTGAAACTTTAAGGTTCTTTATTTTGCAACTTTACGTTTCTTCAGGTTCAATGTTCAATTTTATGTTGTGACAACACTGTGATTATGACCTGGTTAGGCAAAAAACCCCACTTGGATTTGTTTGAGAAACAACTATATTTTGGCTTACCTGGTTCTGCCCCCACTGGATGGCTGCAAACTGTCTCAACGCCTCGTCAAAAATGTCCATGGTTTCATGTTTACAAATGTTGAAATGACAGCTCAAACAGTGCTCTCTGGTTTGGCAGCTCCTTTCACCTTGCTGTAATGCCCCACCTACCTACATGAAAGTCAGCTCATATACATGTAATGTGAACGTATTATAGAAATGTATGTGACACATATAGCATGGCACAAGCAAACTCAAATGTATCCGTGTTTTGCAGAAATGTGAAATGTCACATTTTGTCCTCGCCACTGGGCCAAAGATGTCATTGTATTGTGTTGCAGAGATATCTACAGAAGCTAGCATGCTAACCAGCTAACCCCTGCCAATACTTCTTAGCTAGTGATGTAAACAAGACCAACCAGTCTGTAACACTAGCTGCGTGGCTAACTGAGCTGATAAGCTACAGTTAGCAGTCACCGTAGTAGTATATTTGTTTGGAGTATGAATTGCCAGATGGCCAGTTCTTACATACTGCACCTTTAAGTGTACGACCAAAGACTAATTAAAAATACCTCAATCAACAAACTCTTGATTGGAAACATTACATTTAAAATCAGTGCAGTATGTCATTAAAAACACACAAACACTTAACAAATGTATATGTTGACAGTTTGTATTTAATACAGTATAGCTTGATTCAATAGTCATACGAATGATAAAGTAATAGGTTATAATAAAACAAATATAAAATTAATGTAGATAACTGTATATCCTGGGTAATCGTATGAAAACAGTTGTTGAATACAATAGAAAAATAAAATAGGGCACATTTTGCGTCCATCATTGAAAGGAAAAATAATTCTAATGAAAAAATGAGAGTGCATGAGGATGGCAGACTTAAAAATGCTTCACTACAAGCAAATTCAATATGAATTCTGTAGTAAAGAACACTTTTTTTTTTTCACCCAGCAACAACATAATGCAACGTATGACACAGACACTCAGTTTTTGTACATGTACTCTATAATAATGGCAAGATACTGGGACCAGATGAAAGCACGGATTACAACCACAGTCTGTAGAACTTAAAGAAACACAACAATAATGAAAATATAATTCAGACAAAATTTCTGACTCTCAAGTGCCCAAGAAGGACTTAATCGGGTGTAGGCACAGATTTGTGCATGCTTCTTCAGCTACTCTGTCTTTAATTTGTGGTTCCCCTGTAAAATCCTCTCGATTTGTCTCAGTAAAGCTCTATGCAGATGTTTACAGTAAGTCCAAAACGTTGCTAAATGTTTTATATTTAAGCATTACTAAATTTAACAATCAAGTTATCCCAGCATCACACGTAGACCTACAGAATTACTATTAAGTTTTTATTTGTCATCCCATCATATCGCAATGAAGTCTTATCTCAGATCACATCGGGAATAATTATTTAAAAGTGCTAAGACATGATTTATGTAAAAAAAAAATAAACAAAAGTATTGCACTACTCATGAGGTCTTAACTGATGACTTCCACAGATGTACACAGACGTACGCTTCAGTTGGCATAGTCACTTTAGACTGCTCTAAATGTGTGCGTGTGCATGTGTGTGGGCACTGAGCAATACATTCCCACATTCGCTAAAGCATGATGGCACTGCTAGTGAGCAAAGGCGGCCAGACACCGGTCACTATCTGTACTGCGAGTCAGGAAATCTAAAATATTCCAGAGGGATGGAAGGTCTGGGGTTCAGTGAATACATTTAGGAAAACAAAATAAAACTAAAAAACTAAAAATGAATTCACATGGACAGCGATTTAATGAGTGATCACAAAGAGGGGAGTGTACAACCTGATCATTTTGGATGTGCTTTGCTTCCTCTTTCCTGCCGTTCAGGGGTATTTACTGAGGCAGAGGAGAACGAATCATGCAACCTCCTGGCAAAATACTTCTTCACTGAATTGTTTTTTTGGCGATATGTTTGGAAAGTTTCACCTCTTTGTGTTCAGTACGACACTCCTGAGACTATGCAGAACTAGCTCGTACCATCTACGCGTGACCCATACCGTATGCTGAAAACGCACTACAGTGACCACAGTATTTCCTGCACACAGGAGGTGTAAAAACTTACCCAACTTACCTAAAAAATTACCAGTAAAGTTCAACCTATTACTGTTGCGTGAATGTGGAGATCAAGCTTGCTGTTTGGAATAAAAATTGTTTCAAGTAGTTAAAGGATCATTTCACCCCAAAACTAAAATTGAGTCAGTTTCTTTCATAATGTTACTTGAAACTCCAATAAATGCAAAAAAGCATAAAAGTTTACTATTGTAGTTCCATTTCAGCTCTTTTCAAAATTAAGTTAATGCTTACTTCGTGCATCTGACCGAGATATCCGTCCGTACGTGC
The DNA here is from genome assembly GCF_040436345.1 of Pagrus major. Taxonomy (NCBI): domain Eukaryota; kingdom Metazoa; phylum Chordata; class Actinopteri; order Spariformes; family Sparidae; genus Pagrus; species Pagrus major. Next base: position 18,898,118 of record NC_133222.1, on the reverse strand, counting down.
ACAGGATTTGATTAGACTGATTAGATTTGACTGAAATGCAATTTAAAATTAAATTAGTTGTTATGCAGTATTACAAGCTTAATGGTGCAATATCAATGAAATGGCCACTCGTTGAATTCATACTCACAACAAATACTGGGCAGCATATCACCTGAGTAACTGTTAATTACTGCCAACTGTAGCTGCCGTTAGCTCAGTTAGCCGTGCGGCTAGCCGTCCAGGCATGTTGGTGTTAACACAGCTGACACAAGAGCTTTGAACCCGGGTGGGCCAGGGCTAGCTGGTTAGCATGCTAAACATTACAACACAATACATCATAATGTCAAAACTGCTATTCCTCCATATTTTGTTGATACATTTAGTGAGGTCTTGAATGTTTTCAACCAAAATTCTTCCATATTGCACCTTTAAGTGGAGTTTTAACCAATAAGGGATGAGTAGATACTGATAGAACTTTTATTTTGGGGTGAAATAAGTTCCCCTTAACAATTAATTTAAAGTGGCAGATAAACAAAAAAAAAGGTAGATGAAAATGATCTCAATCACTTCGCCCAATGTGCCTGACCACAGAGCCACAAAACTGCACAACACAAGAGCAGTTTGTTCTCGCTGCTGCATACTTTACGAGATATGTTCAGCGACAGAAACTAAATGTCACATTGTTGGAAGCGAGAATGTTATCACGTTGAAACATCTTAATGTCAACACTCAAGGCTTTTCTTGTCACTGTCCTGTCTTGCAAATGGAGAATGGCATAGTTTCGAAAGACCACTTCTGTGAGGAAGTTTAACTTTCCTGGGCTCACTAATTGGTCACACAACACAGCTCGGGGTTTACAGATTGACTGCAGAGATCTCAGGGTTCATGGACTGGTTTGGGAAGTCAGGGCTGAAGCTCACTGATTGGTCGGGAGCAGGCCCTGCCGTTGGGCGTGCTCCAAAATGGCATTGTAGCAGAAGTAGTACTGGTCCGGGGTTTGAATGCTGAAGGCCCTCTGTGTCCTCATGCGTCGCACCGTCTGGCACACATTTAGTGAGCCTACGTCCTGTAGCTGGGACAGACAGATGTCCAGGGCACAGAAGGTACCTGCCGACAACAGGGCTCGTTAGCAGTGACACTTAAAAAAGAAAGGATTTTTTACAATGAAGCACAAATGTTCATCTTAAAATGAAGGCTTTTTGTGTAAAGCTTTATGATCTCCTCATCTCTGTGTTTACCATATTCCCTAGTCATCGAAGCTCATGATAGGATTTCAAAACTAGGTGTTAAACATTTTAAAGTGAAATATGTGCAGCTTTTTTTTAAAAAAGTCTCAAAACAATCCGTAGATGAAAACATAATGCCAATAATCATACGTCAAGCTTGTGGAAAAATACAATCTCAGGACCTCACCTGTTCTCCCGATCCCTGCACTGCAGTGGACCACCATTGGGGGTCCCAGTGGGTGGCCTGTCCACTGAGGTCCCAAAGCCTTCACCATTTTCCTCTGTTGCCTCTTCACAGCTCCCAGGAAGTCAATGAGAGTCACTGCTGAGGTGGGAACGCCGTAGTCAGGCCAGCTGAGGTACTGGAAGTGACTCACTTGTCTCTGTTCACATGTCTGAATGGATACAAAAATATTTTTAGTTTCAAGCTTGTTTTACATTGGTTGCCACTTTTAGTTGCTTTGTCCTTAAAAAGTTGGCTTGATAGTGATTTTCCCCAGTCAGAAAGATGTTTTTTTGATAATTCTGACAACACATGAATGCACCATTAGCTTAACTTAGCTTAGCATAAGATAAAAACTGGAAACAAGGGGAATCGGCTAGCTTGGCTCTGTGCTAATTTAAAGAAATCCCACCGAATGGCACCTGTAAACTGTACTAATTAACGCTGTACGCAGAAAGGTAAACATTGTAGTTTCATAGAGAGTTATGTGCTAGAACTATTTCTTGGCTTTAAACGAGGACTTCCTGACGTCTTTGCTGGATTCCTGGCAACTTCATGGTGATGACAAGACACCATGAAGTCAAGAAGTAGTTCCAGCAGGGTTCCTGGAGGAGAAGGACGTCTGGGCTACATTACTTATCCTGCTTCCATCTGACCCAGATAAAGAGAGGAAAACAAATCTCACTGGAGCAACTTCCACTGAAACTATCTTTGACTCTATTTTCCCCACGTTGTTTGTTGACAAACTGAATATTGCTGCTGTATGAAAAACCTCCCCACATATTCTCTCAGTGGTCCATCTCTGTACCTCAGTGTTGTGCAGTTCGAGGGTGGTGTGGTTGTAGTGGGTGTGGTGATCAACCCTTTGGTTAACCACTGCCATATGGCCATAGACCTCCTGCCCCCCTTCCTCCAGAGGCCAGTACTGTCCACACTTCCTCCGGCTGCCCTCATCTGTCCTGCAGCACAGAGACGATTCAATATATTTAGGTCACAGTTCCAATCCTTACCAATCACATGAAGGCACCCTTTTTCACTCAACAAACAAGAATGAATGATTTTCACAAAAATCTACTGAAATTACCTGGTTGTCATGACGATAACGAGCACGTTTTGTTCCCACACCATTCTCCAGAAGTCACTGTAGGTCTTTTCCAGTGGTCCTACACAGTTCAACAAGAGACGTCAGTCAATATTGCAGTATGTACCTTCAAGCACTTGTACATCCACCAGCTTCTTCTGTCAGACTGAGAAGTTCACCCTTGATATCTTCAGTAAAAACAGTACTTAGAAGATACTGGCATTTATGGACCCACACTCATAGTTTATGTTCTGCTATGTTTCACAGATAATCTCTGAATGTTCATAAATGATGGTGTACCACAAGGTTCAGTACTTGGTCCATTGCTAATGACCATTAAATATTCCTTCTTTAAATATTGTGCGGATCAACAGGTTTCAGGAAACCCAAACCCACACCTGTGTTTACCTTTTGAGCCTTATGATCACAAATTAAATTCCATAAGTTTTACGTACATTTTGTTTGCAAAATTACGGACTTTCTTGGCAAACTATTCACGTAACCATCTGTGTGTCCATCTATACACACAAATGAATATTTAGGTTTCCAGAGAACCATCCAAAGAGCATTATCTAAAAATATCTGGCAGTTGTTGTACCTTGAGTACCAATGTATGCATTCCTCTGTTTGTAGCCGTCCATGAAGCTCGCATTGATGTAGTCTGATCTCTGTGGGAACAATGAAACTTTGTCATAAAGATGGCAGGAACCCTTTCAAATTCTGAAGTGTATCATCATGTTAAAGAAATCACTCAAAGTGAATCGTGCTAAGATATGAATGAAATTGTCTCAGTTGTCTACATGGGGCTGACGGGGTATTAAATAATAAAAAACAACAGGTTGAAAATCCTTTGATTAAACTCTCCCTGGCTGGACATTTACCAGCTCGCTTGTGAAGCTGGAGTACTGGCAGTGTGCAGCCTTGGCAGCTGAGAGTGACCATGAATGGAACTGGCCGTCTTTTTCTTTTGATATTAATGACACATGTAATATTTTAAAAAGCACCAACCTCGTTCCTTCTGGCTTTCAAACGAACTCTTGTTTGATCAAGGCACAGCACATCTCCATAACGATTCTTCTCCTGATTGTAGACTGATCTGTAGACACATAAGAGAAAAAATTACCAATGACACTTAAGTCTTGTATCCAATACTTCAAAATGACAATCCACTAATATTAAGCCTGATGTCCCAGGTTTGAATCATTTCTGATATATACTGCATGTCTGCTGCTGTAAACTCACTGTGCACAGTGAAAGGTTCCAGGCGGCGGTTCTTTGCGGAGCTCCTCATACTCTAGATGGATGCCCGTGCGCTGGAGCCTGCCGAGGTGTGTCAGCAGCTCCTGCGGGCGCATGGACTCGGGTCCGGGGACATGAATGGAAGCATCTTCCACTGGGATGCCCACCAGCTCGTCCACTGGATCCACACGGCCGTTCTGGCCCGCCAGTAGCTGCTGGTTCCAGCTGTACGTTTCCAGTGGCAGCAGGCCTCCAAGGTGCTGGGGGAGACAGTCTCTGGGGAGGTGTTGGCGCAGCTCGGCCATTTTCACCATCTGGACCTGGAATTGGAAGAGAAAGGGGGCGACAGGAGCCAATATGGGTAAATTTCAGGCCAATACCTGTGCTCAACATGTATCTAAGATGTGAATACTTTATGTCAAAGAGTATTTGTTAGTTTATTCTTGATTGCATTAATACTCTTGTAATAATTTACAGAAAGCAATCAGGTGACTTTGTCTCTACAGAAATCCATACTAATGAAATTCTTCAGGGACAGTAATGTGGAAGTGTGATCGACCTCAGTGAACATCCGGGGGACACATGAGGCAACAGCGTAGATTAGTGGTTAGAGACACTCACCCTATCAAATGATCACTTACAACAATCAATGGCTCTGAATTGCCTTCTCAACTCATTGTATACCACTCCAGATAAACTAGACAGACTTTTTCAGAACTCTTGATAAGTGCAAGTGTTAGAAGATGAGCAACGAGCTCCTGGATTTACCCTCTCTCTGAGTTTCTCCTTGAGAAGCAGGCTGAGCAGATTGTAGGGCACTCGAAACCAAACAGGAGCCCCGACAATCAGCACCTTCTTCAGCCTGGCAGGGAACGCCCCCTGGTGGAGAGAGGACAGCACAACTTAGAACAGACCATAATTTTCATTACACATCAACAGAATATGTTTCATCCTTTTTCGTAATTCAAGTTTTCTACCACAGAAACAGACAAATGCGCTGCAGATCAACACATCGCATTGAGTGAGGAACAGTTGACGAAGCAAACAGAACAGTTTCTTTTTATTTTATGTGCTTCAAAAAAGCAGACCAGACTTCACAGAACCTCCCTTGGTAATTGCAGGTCCTATAATTTGTTTCACTCTTCTTTGAAAATCAAGATTTAGACAATCATGTGCCAGTTTGTTTGGTTTGAGATAAAGGGGGATCCTCAAAATACAATGTGGCCAGTGGTTTCACATAAGCTCACCCTCTTTTAGTTAATCAGTCCTTGAAAACAAACGATATTTATGCTTTCTACACCTTATGTTGTAGTGTGGAAGACATGAACCCTGTTTTAATCAATCTGCTTCCTCAGGATATAAGGACATAACTCCACAGTTATGTATTAACCTGGTCCTGGAGAGGAGTAAATAAGTAGGTAGATCAAACCCTGTGAATGATACACCGTTTCTCAGCAACATTAATCTCGTTTTCTTTGTTTGGCATTAACTGTGCATGTGTAAAAACATTTAACGTGTCTGTATTTCCAACCTTGAGCAGGTTCAGGATCTTCTTGCTCAGGTCCAGCTCAAAGTTTGTGTAGTTGGAGCCCGCCATGTCATAGATGAACACCAAGCCATTCCTCTGGGTCTCAAAGCTGTGGGCGAACATAAGTTAAGGCATGTGTGTTAATGTTTTGGTTATTCTTAACAAACAGGTCAGATTACAGCTAAAGTATGCAGCAACACAGGAAATAGACAACATTTTGAAATACAGGAACACTTCAAATACAGCATAGTTGCCATGGATGTTTAGGACTCCCTCATGGAAAACTAATTGGAGAATATTTTAAGCAAGTTTCTGACTCCAATGCTAAAGGAGGATTTAACATTCTAGAAAAACATGGCTGCCAAGTATCGATCAGATAACAGATAGCTATTTTATTTCAACTTCCTTTATATTCAGGCTACAAAAACCCTCTGTCCTCACCTTTCCACCGCCCGATCCAGGAGGTAGAAGAGGGCCTGCAGCACCACGTGGTTGCCTGTCTTGTTTGGGTGATGAAGCTTGGCCGTATACAAGGCGATGGAAGCCCCTGATGGGTCCCTTACACTCTGAAATACACAAAACTAACCGGTTATACCAGCATTCAAGTTGGTGTTACAAATTTACATGCTTTTCACTTCCAGCTCAAACTGTCTGTACAGAACTGTTGACAATATCAGCAGTGGGTTAAATCCCTGAGAAAGGAGGCTGTTAGGGCTGCAACTAACAATTATTTTCATAATCATTAATTGTTTCGTCAATAAAATGTCAAAAAACTCGAAGACTTTTCATTTACTATCACAACTGACAAAGAAAAGCAGCAATCCCTTATATTTAAGAGGCTGGACCCAGAAAATGTATTAACATTTTTGCTTTAAAATTGAAACGATTTAGTCAATTATCGAAATAATAGGAAATTAAGTGGTTCATCTGCTAATCATTGCAGCTCTAGTGCAATGCGTCACATTTCTGGTAAAAACAGGAAAAAAAATGTTTTCTTTGTATTCTGAAGGTGTAATCTTTCTTCACCGTTTCTCTTTTCCCAGTAACTATGACCCAATTTCTCCTTAAATGCATGAATTCTATGAAGAAAATGTTACCAGAAGGAGACGTGTTTTTCGAAGAAGTCATGTGGTACTTTTAACCACTTGACTTGAGTTTAAAGTGTGACAACGAGGCAGCCAAATGGAAGCTGTTCAGGAAAAAAAAAGAAGGATGAACAATGACCACAGGGGGGCACTTCAGTTCATGTGCTGATTACTGGCACGGTACCAAAAAGGGCTGTCGACAATTCAACAGGAGGAACAATTCTTGTCAAAAAATGATGCTGCAGGTCTTACGGCTCTTTTTTGCTTCCTGAGACGGAACATATATTTCATGTCAAACCTGATCAGTTTGAAGGCTGCTGGTGTCAAAGCAACTGCAGGCTCTTCACTTGAATGAAGCCACAGACCAAACACACAACGACACGGCCCTTTGTAAGCAAATAAGCCTGTGTTCTCGGGCAAAGGGGCTAAAAATACCTCAGACAGGATATGAAGCCCGCTGCTGAGGCTGGAGAACTCCGACGTCAGACAAGAGGATGTGCAGCATCAATGCCACTGTGGCACGTCAATGGGGAAGGAAGAGGGGAAGCGCAGGAGAGTGTGTTTGTGTGGGTGTGTGCTGAAAGTGGGGAGGGGGGGGCATCATTTACGGTTGTGATTTGGCTGACAAAAGGCTAAATTTATCTGGCACAGGATATCCACATGGCACATCAGTCTGTCAATAACTTGCACCTAAAAAGGACCTCTAACTCTTCATTAAGAGAGCTTGCTTTTAGACTTTGTTCCCTAAAACTTTTTGTGAATAAACAATGAGCTCATTACATTAACAAGTTCTTTGAAGTGTAATTTTATTGATCCACAAAGGAGGCTGCTTCCCTGACAGGTCCAGAAGAAGCTATATTTAACTCAAGGGGAAAAGGAAACGCATCCAAAGCAAGACAACTGCAACATGTTAAACAGGGAACGTTTATCAGTATAGAACTACATCGTCCATCATTCAGAAAAGACTGAATTGTACTAAATCCACAATCACAGAAGCAGCGTTTACAACTAACATTTCACATAAAAGCTGAGGATCAACAGCTGAATAAGGGATAGTAAGCTGAAACGGTAGAAATACCAAAACCAACAATGCCTGTCCCACCATGCCTGCAGCGTAAATCTTTAAAACAGGTCACAAGTGTACAGTGTCAGTTTTAAGAAAGGCTCATTGGGTTCCTAAAAGAGCTGGGCGCTGTAGTTTGTAGCAAATGTTACTCAAACAGGAGTAAATAGTGCATTTTGGCTCTCTAGTTGGCATATAATCTGTCTTGTTTGTTGTGTTTTCAGAAGATTCTGGACAGCAACAGAGAACAAAGGAAGTATATCAGGCTTTGGATACACAGATTAATAGGATTAATTCAGTTGACTTTGGTCTTTTAATCTTATTTGTTTATTATAAGGAGATTATAGAATTTTGCCTTCCTTATTCTGTAATTGCTCTGTAATATGACATCAGACTAGACTTTTAAAAAGCATAGCATGTCATTTCTGCTTGTGGTCTCCCCCATCAAAGCAATGAAAACAAAAGACACAGTTCGATGATGTCGTGAAGTAGTGTGGGATTATGGGAGTTATTTTCTTCATTGTCAAACAACCGCCGCCGCTGATGAAAAGCTATCTGACATAACTCAGACAGAAAGCTTCTCGGACGAGGAAAGTTTTATTCACAATATGTTTAGTCACACTGCCAGCTTCCTTCCTCACTTTCCGACATATCATCTGTCATATGTCGCAAGTTATAACAGCAGACGACCAAATTAAACGCACAGCTACTGATTTTTCTGGGTTTGAACATTGATGGAAACGTTTGGGACATTTTAAGTACACTACTCAACGAAATATGCGACGATTGCTGAGACCAGGGGTGCCCAAACACTGTGCCTTTTAGGGCACAAACTAAAACTAAAGGGTCACTCTGCCCGCCATGCTCAGATTATGAAAAATAATTAATACATTTAAAAGGATCCTACATATTTACCTAAAACAAATTAAATGGCATAAACCGATTTATATTATAGTTATTTCAAAGATTTTTGCTCATCAGGCTGGCCAAATGTTGCACCCAGACCCCATTTTGGCCTCCCCTGGTCTGGACATTTATTGTGAAAGTGTTACATGTTATATCTTTAGGGGCCGCAAAATGTTAAGGAGATTTATAGGAGTCTCTTACCAACACAGTGAACTTCCCACTGAGCAGCTCCGAGCGCAGAGGTTCTTCCTGAGGCTGAAGTCTGACGATTCCTTCTTTAAGACGTGTTTCCTGCAGAAAACAGATCACAGCAGGTGAAGTCAGGCTGTGGAGTCACTATAACAGGCTGTCAACTCTGAGGTGAATTCCTCTCTGTGAACAATGGAGAGTTACACGCCCCCCTTTCCTGCCAGGAGGATCCCCTCTCTGCAAGGTTTCCATTCCTCTTCTCCCCCCCTTGAGGCTGTGTGGGAGTTTCTTGAACTCATTTTTAGGGCCAAACATGGGGAGGAGGACGTTGTTGGATTTACTATTTCTTTCTTTAAAACAATATGAGCTCTCAACTGTGATTAAACAAACTTCACCCTAAATATAGGATGAACCTGACCTCCCTGGAGGTGTCATGAAACCCAAAACAGGTGAGGGCTTGGTTTTCATAAAGACTTTTGCACTTGATTGTGGCATTGAGCTAATTGGCTAACTGCTGACTACAAAACAAAACACAGATTTTTCATGTCAGGCCCTGCTTACATGACTAACAACCTCACTTTGAATGCCAGCTTGGCCTGTTTGCACGTCCCCCACCACCAAACAAGCACCTCACTGGAAACTTTCCTCCTTAGTTTGTTCTGACAAATTACTTGTGCCCAGCCTCTGTTCTTGGTGCTGACATAGCACTAAACCGAGTTAAATGAACTGTGGCGTGGCAGGGGAGACTAATCCTTTTCAAAGTCAAATTCAAGGCTTTCATAAATGAGTCGCGTTTATGCAGGCCAACTATTCATTGGAGAAATAAGAACCCACCTTGGTGATTGAAGCGCCTTTGCTCTAAAGGTAGGTGGTAAAATCCTGCCACGTCTTGAAGCTATTCAGGTCATTATAGAGTCTGTGCGAGACGTCTGGGAACTTTCCGTTAGCTGCAGTGGATAAACCGGAGCAGATCTGAGCAGATAAATCCCATTTTGCATGTTCAGATTTGGCCAGAATTGCAATTTAGAGCAGCGTAGACCATTTAGGGAGAAAATGAGACATTATCCTCAACTCCCTGGTAGTTATGAAATGACTCGCAGGAGAAGGTCTTGATTATGTTATTATCTAGATGTTATTTTGAGATCATAAAGTAAATGAGACCTGCAGGCCCTGCCCCCGAGGCTTCATCTTGATCATCGTTTTCCGGTTTGATGGTAATAATATCACCAAGGTCACCGACTGCTATTTCTGTGATATTTAGGGAACAGACATCTTTTTTCTGCTACATTTGATTATAATCTGTACTCAGTGAGTCCTCAGACTGCACCTATCTGGGTCTCAGCTGTGGTGCACAATCAGGTGGCCTCTCAAGGTCCAGTAGGGTCCAAAACCAGAGAGACCACAAGTCAAAATACTTTGTAATACTAGTTTTTCCATTACAAATGACCGTAGAGGTTGAGTGAAAAGTTGAATCTTTGAAAAATGTCCATGAATTTCAGAGTATCTAAGTAGTCCGCATGTTCCCCTTTTGCTTTAATGACAGCATACACTTGAGCTGGCATGGACTCCACAAGCTTGTACAGAACTCGCTGACTCCACAGTCACTTGACCTCAACCCAAGTGAACATTAATGGGGGCACTTGATGACTGAGAAAGCCAGGCTGTCTGTGACATCACGAGAGGCTTTGCCGTGACTCATGTTATCCCAGCATGACATGACAAAGTTACACAGTCTTGTGGAGTCCATGCCAGCTGGAGTGCATGCTGTCATTAAAGCAAAAGGGGAAATTACAAAATACCACATCATAAGTCAAAATGCTTCTATTTTGCATTTGTTTCAAATATAATACTATTTCTTTTATTACAAATTATGATAAAAGCTTCACAACTTCAAAAAATGTCCATACATTTCAGAATATCTATTTTGTATGTTCCCCCTTTGTTAAATGACAGTATGTACTCAAGCTGGCATGGACTCCGCAAGTATCTGTGAAACTTGATGACTCATGTTATCCCAGCATGATTCGACAGTGCTCCATATAGCTTCTTGTTATGTCACAAAATGCTTTGCTTTCTCAGTCTTCAAGTGCTCCCATAAATGTTCAATGTGGTTCAATCGGTACAATATTGTGGAGTCCATGCCAGCTCGAGTGCATGCTGTCATTAAAGCAAAAGTGGGACATACCAAATACTATGATATACCGAAATTAAATTAAACAGTTCAATCAAATTATTAGGCTTTCATTATCATTTGTAATGAAAAAAGTAATGCAAAATACAAGTATTTCAACTAACAGCCTTTTGGACCCTACTGCAGATATACAGCTGGATGCTATAGATAAACTCTAATGCACGTTTTAAAAATGGTTTCAATTCTCTGTTCTCCAAAGGGAGGTGGTTGAAAGCCTAACAAACAATCGAACAAACAAACAGGAAACAAAAAAGGAGAAGAACAATGTTCAAGAACGTTGCTTAATGTTTGAGCAGCTCCAGTTCTTCAAAGAAAGCATCAAAATGCCAAAACTAAAAAAGCTTATGCACAGAACATCCACATCTCAACTCTTATCAGCCATATATTAGAAATAATCGACTCTATCATTGTTTAATTTTGTTTTGTACGAAGGCTGTGAAACTTCATGTTCCTCATTTAGTCTGACCTCATAACTCATAACCTCAGCTGTACCAACCAATGAACACTTATTTCGTGATAAGCTCTGAGCTCTCTGGGAGGCTGAATAAGCCTGCATGCTGCTTCTTGAGACATCCCCTCCCAGTGTTTAATTCAGTGTGTGTGTGTGTGTGTGTGTGTGTGTGTCTGGCTCCAGGGTTTTGGTGCATCTGTTCCAGCAATCTCTTACTTGGCTTCTGAAGACATGTATTCAATGAAAAGGCCTCGTGTTACTGTGCTGTGGGTGTAGTGAAGTGTGTCTCCATGACATCTACCTTTCTACCTCTGGGTCGGCCTCTGTGGCGTTCGACTGCTATTCTTTTGGTGCAAATAGATTTTAAATGCCAAATGCAGCGGATATAATGAGGATTGTAGGATGTAACATCATATGCCGTCTTGATTTTAGTCATTGTCCTTTGTAATATGTCACCAGTTATCTCTGTTCATCTGAAATAATTTGAAAGATAGTAGACTGCAGTTACATGTCACAATCGTCCAAACAAGAGGCTCCTATTTTACAACAAGTTGTGGAAATAATGACTAACTTTTAGTGTGATAAGCAAGAAAAACAAAGCAGAGAGATTGTTCCACTGTGGGTGTAGATTAGTTTGATAACATTGAATCAGAAAATGTGTACACTGATGAGTTATGTGTTTCCAGAAAACTGGAAACTATGTTTTCACCAAAATAACCCGAGTTATAGCTGAGATGAGTTTGCCTCTTCTGGCTCTCTGATAGGTCAAAGATATCAAAGCAAGCAGGTTTTGGGTGCTTGTTAGCTTTGGTGGAATCTGTGGACAGAAACCAGAGCTTGTGCCTTGAGCATCACTGTCCCCGAGGCCTCCCTGCCTTGACCCACTTATGAAAAAGAAAAAAGGTAGAAGTCTTAGATAAACAACACCTTTTTGCACAGTGACACAGTTATGTATTCTGGCTTTGTAATATTCACTATTTTAGTCTAACAGAGCTGAGTATCAAATCTTAACATCAACAAAGAGTACAACCAGAAAAGTGTTGGTAACATCGACTATTTTGAATGTTTAGGCTTGTTTACTTATTCTTCAGTGGTGGAATGTAACTAAGTACTTTTACTCAAGTGCAGTACTTAAGTACAAATTTGAGATACTGCTTACTTGACTTTTGAATAACTTTTACTATTATATCTCCCTCTGACATTTAGTTGAAAGAAGAATAGCTTTAGTTACGAGAATTTTCCATTCTCTCTTTGTCCAGGAGAAACCATGAACCTCCAAATTTGGTGATTTTGAAGTGTTTTTTATGGGTTGAGAAAATTCTCCTACTTCTTGAGCTAGATAAACTATTTAAAAACCTTCTCGGATTAGCTGGAAAATGCATCGTCACCAAACTGAAAACATGCTGTTTTTCTGAGCTCGTGCAGAATTGACCTTTTAGAAATATGTGGCTCTCACAAGACAGTGATCCTCCGAACATCGGATTATTTTATAGAATATGATTCATTGCTGTAGATTAAACAACCCAACAGTATATAACGAGGTTACTATTACCTCACACAACTACACTATCTGAATACTTCTCTCACAAGCTTTTAACAATGATGCACTGATTTCTTCACATTTTATCAAATGACAAAAACAGATTTAAAATGTTTATATATCCAAAACTAAGGTGCTAAAAAAATGTGTTTTGATATTAGCGCCTAAATTCAAGTATTGCATTGTTTTCAAAATGCTAAAGTTTCAAAAGATACCCAGGTTTCACAGGAAGCAGATTTTTCTTGGTTATTAATTTGAACTGTCTCATTAAAAGCTCCAACTTCCAGTGTCGACCCGGTGGGAATGATCTAGAGTTTGAGAACGAGGCCTAATGTTCTCAAAGATGGACACATTTGCATATTTATAATTACCAAAATTTGCTCGACTAAATATTGTGACCTAGTGTGCAGTCCGTAGGGGTTTATAAAGTGATAATAGTGCGAGCTGCCCACTTGGTCAGCTAATTACTATGCTGACATTAAAAATGAAATATCAGTAGCAAAATCCAACACCCACATGCGGAGTGCACAAACTAAGTCTTTTTACCCTGTAGCTGTGGAAGAGCTCGATGGCCCGGAGGACGTCAAACTTGCGAGCCATGAGGAACTTGACGGCCAATTCCCTGGACAATGGCGACACTCCATGCTGACTGGTCCACTTGTTGATTTCCTCCAGAAACTGCCTGGTAGCCTGAAACAGACACAGATGTGGTCACAAACTTTGTACTCACATAATCGAAAGGGTCAAACAGGAAGGAAGTGAAACTGGGCTTTAAACTCGATACATCCTCAGAGGAAGTGCTATCTAAAGCCTCGCAGAATATTTGATCATTTTATGGCCTGGTGAGACGTCTATGATGGCGTTTCATATGCTGTTGTATAGTCTGAGGGGTGAGCGGAGCCTCGCTCACAATGTGTGAACTATAATTTGTGCAGCCATCCATAACGATGGGTTTCACACAAGTTATTTCTCAGTTTTGCTGGTTCATCTCGTGTGTTAACCGCAGCTATCTTGGGGAAAGTTTGGGCACTTTCTGGAAGCCATGAAGGCACAAAAAAAAATAAAAAATCCAGTGAATGGTTGAGCTGAAATGAACAAGGAGTGACACATGTAAATGGAAGTTTTGTTCAATAAGAGAAAACTTCCAGTTTAGAGTGAACAAAGCGAGTGAAAGATCAAGAGAGGGGGAGAAGATGGATTCCTGCTGGACTGCTGGTTATGACTTGAAGCTGCAATAATGACAGGGCATCATCCTGAGACTGTTAATCGTAGTTGGCAGTAAAGCAAGTCGCATGCAGCTATCAAGTGCTGAGGCATCAGCTAATAAAGCAGTTCTTCATTGGCAACAACATCAGTTATGTTTGCTGAAAGGATGACACAAATTAATGGGGTTGTAGGTTTGATTTGTTTTCAGAACACAATGCTGGCTTTCTATTCCTCTTCACCTGGACGACCATGATTAATTGGCCATTAAACCCTGTGATGGTAAAGCTTTCACGTGTCAGGATGAAGATGCTAATGAGTTTCTTGTGAAATCTGGCTGCAGCCTCAGGAAAGCAAAACATTACTGATGACTATGTGGCAATAACTGGACAGTGGTGAGTGCTAACAATAGCCATGTTCATTGTTTACATTCACTATGATTACGAGGTAGTTGGATACAGTTAGCGACTGAGCCTGACACATCTCCCAGTTGGCTAGTGAGAGCTACAGGGCAGTAAGCTTTCACAATTTAGCTTTTTCTTGCTAGTTTCTACAATGTTTCTACAAACACCAGCTTTAAGTCTAGCAAGATTTTTTGCAATATGGAGGCAGCAGAAACCTAATATTTGTAAGTAAAAAAAAATACCAGTGTTGGTAAAGTTTCCTGCAGATATACAACAACATTAGCATTCATTTAGGCTCCGTTTCTGGCCACCTGGTGAATATAATCCAATTTTCACTCTTCTTTAAGCTCTGTTTTGGTCTCCACCAACTCACCAAATCGGGCTCTTCAGCCACTAAATGTACCTCTTTGTTCACCAGCAAGTGGCTAACTGTGTCTGTCTGCCATTTGGTAGCGTAAGGGAGCATACAATCAGTTCATATAGCTTTCACTATGAAAACAGCTGCCTGCGGTGGCCAAAATTAGAACCTGTAAGGGTAAAGTTAGGTTAGTTAATTAAAGAAAAGTTTGCTAGCTGACACTTTTTAAATCGAACATAATGTTACTGATCAAATTCATATCATACACTGCACTTGTCATTTGGAAATCGTGTTGACCATAAAGGCCTTCTCCCCATGTTGTGAATAACTTATGCATGTAGCCAGCAGTCTTTCAGAGGCTTCCTGTCCCCTCTGCTCTTATTATACTCTCCCTCAGGAACCCACCCCCACCACCCTCCGCACCCGCAGAGTTAGCGAGTCAGCACCCAGTGAATCGTCAAAAGGCGACAGAGGAGGCAGTGAAAGCTCACACTTTAAACACAGGGTTCCGCTTCTCTGCCGAGCCACAGCAGCGGAGGGGCAGGCGAGGGAGACAGGAAGTCAAGTTCTGGGAGTCCACGGCTCTTTAGGAATACAAAACGATCACTGACGAGCGCTGAGCCTAAAGACAGGATGCCACTGTCTCCCCTCAGGAAAGCCAGTGCTTTCACAGACAGGAGGGCCTGCAGCTTCTGCTCTGTTCAGATGCCTTAACATGCAAGGGATGAGGGATGATTGCACCTGACAGGGCTGACGTCGTTTCATATCCGATTCTCATGGGGAGAAATGTGGAGGGGCGTTCTTCAGACTTCTGAGCTTTTCAGTGAAGTAGAGAACGGATCTCTGATAATTCTGAGCTGATTCAACAATACTGGCATAAAATATTGCCTTTTTCAGTTGACTTGTGAATATTTCAGACCTATTTCAGACACGCTTTGCTCCTGCAATGACATATTTGAGTTGTGGGTATTTAATGTCCTGGCACTTCTGTTTCCAAACTTCCAGCATGGTGGATGATGAGCTTGTGCCAAGAAAGAACTCTGTCTTTAATGCAATATTGTGTTTTAAAGGTGCCAATGGAGAAATTCATAGGCTATTCTAAGTCTGGTATTTAATCTACAGGGCGTTTCAATGGCCCAACGAGAAAACTCGCAGTACTTTAATATCTAACTAGGTGTCTATTTTTAGTCAAGTAGGCTACAACTATGCTTAGTTTAAAAAGGAAGGAAAGAAGGTCATTATTTACTTTAGGGAACAGTATTTGTAAGCTTTCCAGTGTTTTTAACCACATGTCATGGTCTTCAGCAAATACAGCATTCTGACATCATCTGTATGTGAACACCAGACCAGAACTAGCCACAGCATTGACTCGGAGAGGGTCTAAATCATTGTAGACGGCAAGAGAAAGATCAAGGGAGGTCATCCACATCCCCCGGCAGAGAATACCATTGAACATATGACTTGAAAGGTCTGGACCCAGGCAACCTCTGACCACATGACCTAAATGTTCCATGATGGCCCTGCAGCTTAGCCAGCGCCATTCCCCGAAGAAGACAAATGAGAAGTGTTATTTAAACATGTTTTTGGGTAGTTTCTTCTCTCCCTTTCATCTAACTTCCACTGGGTCACTGGGTGAACTCACTGTCGTTCTTTTCAAGTCTTCGGAGCTAGCTGGGTGTGCAGTTAATGGAGCCATTGATCTGGTTGGAAATCACAAAGAAGATGATGGCTCAGGGCCTGAGAAGATTGATGAGTGGCTGACTTAAATCTTCTGTCCTCTAAATGTGGGTTCAGTTCAAGTTGGTTCAAAGCTGAACTGCTGCAAAATCAAACTGTCGGCTTACTAAACCAGATGGACAGAAAATGTTTTGAGTGAAAAGATTACCAAGGATTACTTCTGGGGGTAAAAATGCATATTTTGAGAATATGTCATAATATCATAAGAATATTTTGGACTTTACCGAAAGAATAATCAACTTTTCTGGTCCTGCCTTTTTCACAAAAAGTCCACCAGTCCCACTGAACATGAGCCGTCTGCTCTTTGTTGTTGTACTGCGAAGCCTTAATCCTTCGCTGTTGGCCAAAGACAACTTCCTGTCAGATTGCTGTCAGGTACACTCGGGTTTCCAAGATTTCACTGTTCTGACAGCTGCTCTTTCTCTCTTAGCCTTTTAAGGAGAGCCTGCCAACTCCAGGCAGTGACCCTCTGTTCCTGGAGAAGCCGGTCTTGTTTGGTTTTTCTGCACTAGGGGCCATATCCGCCAGAGTGGAATTTGAGGATGAACCGGTTTGTTTTCATGATAGCACACCAGACTGCATTGGAAGACTCACTGCGGAGGAGTGACTTATTTAATTCCTGGAGGATGCATAAATATTTGCTTGGCTCGCTCCAGCTCTGATATGGAGGAAGAGTTTTTCCTTAAAGTTCTTGATAACAGATTTTAAAATGCTTCATTCTGGCTCATACTGCCTGACAAGAATCTAAATAGACTGAGAGGTCAGAAAGAGGGCATCTCTGATCACAATTATTCTTTTTTTTTTATTCTTTACTGGTTCTGTTGACTTTACATCCTCGGTTTGTTCTGAAATACTGGTGCGGACACTGTAAACAAATGGTTTCTGACATTATGTAATCCTGTTTGCTGTCAGGGGTTTTTCATCGGTGGTGTTGACAGTGACCGTCGATAACTAATTGATTAGGTTCACTGTGGCTGGAACCTGCTTTGCAGTGAGTTAGTGGATGAAGTTGTGGTTGGTTCTTTGCCAAATACTTCTTAAATCAAGTCCACAGGTCCAAATATGTTGACCCTGTCCCAGAAAACTTGCTACTACAAGGAAAAACTATTGAATTGGAGAAAAATTGCTCCCACAGGGATACGGGGGCTGCATCTGAAATCATTCCCGTATTCATTTATTTACTCGTTAACGAAAGTGAGATCATCGTTTAAAGGTGCACTATGTAGTTTTGTGTAGAAATTTTTATCAGAAAGGAAAGATCTTCATTAATTTGAGTTTTTTAATGCTTAAACAAACTAAATAAACAAACTCATTGTTTTCATGACTGAATGAACAAACTGACCTTTAAGGACGACACAATTTCATACTGTTTTACTTTGTTTATATTTGGCGGACTCTGCCACCTTTCCAGCTTCAAACAGTATCTTTAATATATTTGCAGGAGCAGGTGATCCTGGATCTTGATTCACAAGACCAATTTGATTCTGATTTGATAAAACATTTAATTATATACAACATTTATGTTTGATGTTTTGATATAAGGCTTTGTATTTCTGTGGTGCCTTGTGTATTTGTTTTTAATGTATTATATACGAAGGTGTTTTTGAATGTTCGGGATGTTTATTATTCAGGGCAGTTTGGATGATGAACCACACCTGTCATCATAGAGCGTGGGTGTATATGTTTTTTTGTTTGACAAAGTTTTTCAGTTTGACCTGATGAAGATTTAAGTGTGATCAAAATGTCGTTTTCATTAAACTTCTGCTGCATGGAGTAAATGTGCAAGCGTTAACTTCTGTTCACGATTTCCTAACAGCCTTGCACCTACTGTATGAGATGTGTGTATAACCAGCCTCTACTTTCTCAAATAAAACATCAGAAAATAGAGGAAAGGGTCAAAGTGATGACTTCATAAAGCCTTTTTTCTGTACAATCAAAAGTCCAGAACCCAAAAGATGTTAAATCTGATGTAATAGACGACAAGAAGAGGGCACAAATCTTCCCATTTGAGAAGCTGGAACCATCAACGTTCAGCACTTTTGCTTGAAGGCAACAGCTGAACAGGATTAATTTTACCATCACAGGCAGTATTTTAGACTACTTTAGTCGAGTAGTCTTGTGGGCTGTTCACCCTCACTTATTCAATATTTCAGGAGAATCATAACTCAATTACAAATGTTAGCCCTGGCTAATCAAAGGGTCATCTTTCTTAATCATATTTGTGCTTTCATCCATTTCCATTTCAGAAACTGTTCCACCTACAACCTTCGTGCTGAGCCTCATCCCACCATCTTCTATTCAGGCTTTTTATGCAACAGCTGCCCACACTGTTGAATCCTCCAGCTTCATGCTGCTAACCATGACCACACATGTTGATGATGGTTTTTATTATTTTGTTCACTGTGCAATGTTGCACACTGCAGGATGTGTTTTCTTTGCAAATATACAAAATGCAAAGTGTTTTAGGAGTTAAATGCAAAAACCAAAGCCTAATACAATAACAGCTGTGTCAGCTGCACATGATATAATATTTTTATCACTAAATTACTGGGTTTTTTCTACGATTTAAAAAACTACCTTTACTGTAATAGATGCTTTTATGGTAAGATTTAATTGATCACTTACCGGGGAAATTCACAAATTTTATCTGTATTTCCGACCACTGATAAAACTCTATAGACCGTCCAAAGAAGTTATGTTTTCACCTGTGTCCATTTGTTGGTTGGTTGGTTTGTGAACTGGATTACACAAAAACTACTGAACAGATTTCAACAAAACCTGGATGGAGGATGGGTCTCGGCCCAGAATAGACCCCATTAACTTTTGGTGCTGCTCCGGATAAAGGGTCCTGGAATTTTTTCTCACTTTCTTTAACACTGCGAGATAGGCCGTTGTTTTTTATTCTCTTTAATTTCTCAGAGAATAATGCATGTATCTTGATGAAAAATATCAGACGTATTAAAGTATCTGGTATCTGTGAGTGACTATATAAGAGGACTGTTGGGCCTTGGTGGAGGTATGCACTCTACTGAGTGCCATTCTGGTTTATAACTGCATTTCATTTGGATGCGTCAATGTCAGGGTGATGGTTTTTTTCACATGCTGGCTTACTGGCATACCGCTTGATGTGTTTTTATTAGTTACTAACTACCACCATGATGCTTTGTTACAAGAATTGGTCATTAATGTCTCAGTATTGACATGCTGTCCATTATATTCACATTCCAGCCATACGGAGTCACGCTGTACATGGTGACTGTATTAATGTCTCAGCTAAAAGACATTCAGTTGAAGGGTTATGGGAAGTCGTGGAGGGTGACTGCGCATTATAATTACGCCATGATCCCACAGACAGGGCCGATGCATTTCTTCATTATAATGTTTTAAGACGAGTCATGGCTGCCCCAGACATTGTCTTTTCCAGTATCTACTTGATTACAGATGCAACGCTAATCTATTTACAAATATAGGACTGTTGTTGCCAAGCGGCTTCACTTCACTTCAGCGAGTTCCATTTGGCACGGGTCGATACCAAAACAGGAAGTCAATAACGTCACTCTCTTTATTCCCCAATTTCTCTCACTACACTGCTTCCTGGGAGTAGACTCAACACACACACACACATACACACACATTTTCTCTAAAGCACATGATAGACACACACACACACACACACACACACACTCTGTAACTCATAAACTCCCCCTTCCCCCGAGTCTAGTGGAAATGCTTTTAACAGCTGCCTTTAGAATGAAGTTCCACTACACCCGTGTACACTCCCGAGAGCCACCCTGCCACACACACACACACACACACACACACACACACACACACACACACACACACACACACACACACACACACAATCCACCCAAACACCCCCCACAAGGCTGTGGATGTAATGAGGGCGTCCGGTACCCTAGCGGGGGCCCTGGCTCACACAGGAAATGGAGTAGCCAGATAAGGCTTTCTGCTGGCCAGATGATGAGAGGAGTCAGCGGGAAGAGAAGGCACGAGCCTGACCTGCACTGAAGAAGAAGACTAGAAACTAAATCATACATGGATTCAGAATCTAACCAGTGAAAACTGACTGTTTTTCTCCCACAGTAACTTGTTCTGTGTACAGAGCAAAATGAACAATGTGTAAAAGTCTATCTGCTCTGCTCAGGTTAGATTTTCTTATGGTCTGGTAACGTTTATGCCACGATAGGTTTGACTGGCAACATTTAAACTACAAACCAAGATAAATGCTATCATTTACACTGGGTTGCCTGTAGTGGTGCCATGATTAATCGATTAGTTGTCAGCTATTGACTTACTTTGACAACCTTTTAAAATCGGTTTGAGTAATTGTTCAAGAAAAAGCAAGTCAAAGTTCTGATTCCAGCTTCTAAAATGTGAATAATTTCTGGTTTCTGTGCTCCTCTGTCGCAGTGAACTGAAGGTCTTTGGGTGGTGGACAAAACAATACAGGACTGATCGACATTTTAAGCCATTTACCCAACAACCAATTGATTAATTGAGAAAATGATCGACAGATTAATCGACAATGAAAATAATGGTTAGTTGCAGCCTTGGTTGCCATTTTAATGGGTACACCCAGCTGAAACTAAAGCAGTATTTAGTTTAAGCAATATGTACCGAACTAACAAGCAACTATCGAGAAATATATAATATTTAATGATCGGAGCTGCAACGATTAATCGACTTATAGATTTTTTTCATGCAAAAATGGCAGAAAAATTATGTTTTCAGCCTCACCTCATTAAAATTGTACATATCAAAATTCCTCCAAAACTACATAGTGCTCCTTTAAAATGCACTTCCCATCCTTGATACTGGCGTAAACGTGTGAATGAATGCCTCATAAAACATACTTGGATGTTAAGTTTTTCACAGCCACATCACCAGCAAGCCAAGTTTCTACTGTATACATTCCTGAATGGGCCAAATGTGGAAGCCAGACAGCGTCTCCAGCTCTCCCCCCTGTCATATCACGGTCTGTACCCACGAATCTACTCCAAAAAAGCCGACATGGATATTTTACATCTGTTGGTGGGGGGCTGATGGAGGCGAACTCGGCCTGTTTCGCAACACTTGAGCTGAGCCGCTGGAGAGGAACTGGCAGTGATGCAACCGGAGCAATAAAGCGCCAGAAATCGATACAATATTTCCGCTCCGCTTTTCGAGACCATTTCGCAACGGATCCATTGCGCAGCGCCACCGCCGCTCGCCTCGGTGCGCACACACGCAACGCACAGGGCCAAAGTACCTCCAGGTGGGGCCGAGGCTGGAGCGTTCAGGGCGATGTGACACAGAAAGGAAGAAGCAGTAAAAGCTCTTTAGGCCTACCTGTTCTTCATCCGCCGATAAAGTAGCTGCCATGGTCCCCGCGTAGTCTCCGATCAGCTTGTAACCGAGACGAGTCCTTCTCATGAAGTGGAAGATGACGGAGATGTCTGTGCGTCTGTCCCTCGTGTAAAAACAGAGGTTAGGGGTTGTCCCTGTGGCTCAAAGTTGAAGGCATCTGAAACGCTGCAGTATGAGCCTGAATGTCTCTTTCTTTTCCTTTCTGGTCCCCCTCCTCTCTCTCTCTGGATAATGTTTGAGTCGCTTCAATCTGCCATCCGAACTAGACAAGAAAACCCGCGGATGTTGGGTCAGATTTCACGCGAAAAAGAAGACAGGGGAGCAGGAGGGGGGAAAAATGAGGACAGTTCTCGACTCGAGCAGCTAGACGAGGCTGTGCTTCGGAAGGCTCGATGAGAAGTGTCTTCAGACCATGATCTGCTCCTCATCCACCTCACCGAGCACAGATCACAGGGCTGCGGCTGCCCGCTGACTCCTCCATGCCATGAATTGCAAGTTTTTCGCCCTGAACGTCGCCTTTATGTTGTGGAGACACACACATACACACACATATACACACACACACAGCCCTGAACAGTGAGAGAGATTGGAGGCTATTCTTTCTGCATGTCGCTCTACCCCCTGGTGGTTGAGAGGAGAACATGACAGGAGCCCACGACCTCCGCCTTCATTCATAAAAATAGGAAACCAAACAGGAAAATCACCATTTTGAGTGTCAGTTTGCGTCTTGAGGCAGGAGGAGGAAATCTAGACTCAGTGTGAACCTGAACAACAAAATAACTTAACTCTTATTAAACTCAACTCTCCTTTTACTCAAAATGTGTTTTTGCTTTTTCACTGGGATGTTTGTCATTTTAATTTAAAGGTCCCGTATTATGTTCGTTTTCAGGTTCGTACTTTTTATTTTGGACGTCGACTAGAAAATGTTTACGTGCTTTAATGTTCAAAAAAGCACAGTGTTTTTCTCATAATGTCCACTGTGCACCTCCATTCACCCCCTGTGAGCGCTCTGTTTTAGTGCATGTCTCTTTAAGGCTCCCCTCTAGAAACGCCCCACTCTGCTCTGATTGGTCAGCTCTCACAGGCCTGAGCAGGCACCACCCACCATTTTGCTGCATCTGCTCAGCTTTGCTTCCGATCTGCCCTGGTGGCCACTCGCGGTATTGCAGCCAAAAAATTCCCCATGTGGCCTAAAAAGCATTTTTCCCAAAGATGTCTGTTAAACTGTTGACAGAACGCCAAGAACTGCAAGCGAGGTTCATTATGACTCTTTCTATTATGAATTTTTGATCCATGGAGTTTTAACATTTAAACAACTTCCCTCAAGCTGAGAAAAAACTTTTTTAAGAATCTGTGATGTCATCACAGTATAAAGTCTGGCTGAGGCTGAGCAGGACCTCGTGGGCTGGGCCAGCGGGGGAAACTCTACTGCTCTATTTAGTGGGCCACATAACCAGGAAGTAAATGCAGAAGCTTGAAAAGTTCTTGGGCGTATGCGCTAGGCGAGCAATTCTCAGTGGTTTGAATGGATGCCAACTTTCCATCTGGTTTCTAGCTCTTCTGTATAAATCTATGCATCAGCTCTGACAGTATTTATGCAACCACAGCTCTGCTGGGGGCGGTGACTGTATAGTTGTGACATCACAACTCTATGGAAGTCCTGTTGACTCGTTTAAAGGCACAGTTTCTGAAAACATGCTGTGTGTGCGTTTCTCTGTGGCTTGTGTATTGATACTTTCACAGTATTTATACTATGCTATAATAAAAACAGACATGAAAACTCACTTTGTACAATACGAGACCTTTAATTTAACGTTATGAGTTTGACACTGGGAAGCAAACATTTAATGAAAGTTTATCTGCACTTACCTTTCAGCAAAAGTTTGGCATTTTGGGAAATACTGTATGCTTATTCTCTTTCTTGCCAAGAGTTAGCTAATATAGCGATAGCATAGTTACGAAGACTGTTAGCTCTCTCATGCTAACAGAAAGTAAATAAGTGTATTTCCTAAAATGCAGCTTTTGCTATATGTAAGAATTAGCCACCTGTCGAATTCATACTCAAACAGGGGGCAGCATATGGCCTATCCCGAGTGACCGCTAACTGCTGCTAACTGTAGCTGCCGTTAGCTAGTGAGCTTGATTAGCTGTGCATCTAGTGGTCAGACAAAGCCTCCAGGAAGAGCACCAGGAGTCAAAGCCATCTTTTGTAGAGGCCAAACCATGTAATTACAACATGATGTGATGCAATACATTAATATAACGTGCTTGGGTTAGCAAGGGGAGTACTGGTGTTTACACCACTAGCACAGGACTGTTGTAGCGGAAAGGGCTGGTGCTAGCTTGTTAGCATGCTAAATTCAGTAGATATCTCTGCAACACAATACATCACACCTTTGACATAAGGTCAACACTGTTATTTCTTCACACTTTTAATAATTTGAGTTTATTTTTGAATGTTTTCATGTCTGGAGCGGATCTTAAAGGAACAGTTCACCCAAAAATGAAAAAACAGTCATTATCTAGGCTACTCACCCTCATGCCGGTGGAAAGTCGGGTGAGCTTTTGAAGTTCACAAAACATTTCTGGAGCTTCACAGCAAAACAGCATTGTGCCATTCTCCTAAACAACTGAAGTAGATGGGGACTTTTTTAAATGCAAAAATCAACTAAAACAAAAAACATAAAATGGCTCCATAAAGCTCCTTCAGTGTAAGAAGTCTCTGGAAGATATTATTTACACCCTTTTTAAGTCCAAATCTTCGCTGTAACTGCTGAGCTAAAATATTATTTATCTTATTTACACCCTGATGCATGTTCGTGCTCGTGCACCCACTCCAGACATTGTGCATGCTAACGCTTTTAGCTCAGCAGCTACAGTGAAGAAAGGGTGTAAATAATAATAACTTTTAAAATCAGTTTGAGATCTCGGGGCTTCCAGGGACTTGGTTTACACCGGATGAGCTGTACAGAGCCACTGATCTTTTTTTCAGTTGTTTTATAACTTTTTAAAACAAGTCCCCATCCACTTTAGTTGTTTAGGAGAATGCTGCAACACTACAAACTACAAACTACAAAACTTAACCCGACTTTTCATCGGCATGGGGGAATCGAGCTGATAATGACTGAATTTTCTTTTCTGTGTGAACCATTCCTTTAATATATTGCTTATCTGTCACTGTAGCCTATATTTGAAACATTCTTATCTGTGTACATCTTTGTGTTAGCTATTAGTCTTCATCACAGCAGCAATCTCCAAACTACAGTATCACTGCACATTACTGATGCATGAAATAAAGTGAGAGGAAATAACTAATAGGTCCCTTTCGTAATAGTCTGTTGCAAGAATAGCAATTTAATTAGTGAAACTCTCGACTCATGCATCCCCCTGGCTACATTCTTACCCGGTACAGTTTACAGGAATTGCATGACATCATAGGAAACAGAAAATACCCGACAGCACGATAAAGTCACTGTAATATGACCCACAAACACAAGGCAGGTCTCGACAGGAATATTATAGCCTGCAGATATCTTTCAGCAGGGAGGTTAGTTCAAGTGCAGGCAGGAGATTGCATTTCCTGCCAGACTATTGATGGCCTTTAATTCATACCTTGATGTGTTTTTAATGAGGCTTTAAAAGTATTCTTATGTATAACATGGACCGCATTGAATTTCTCAAGGCTGTGTTAACTTTCACATCATAGATTTCTTATTATACCTGGAGATAAAGACACTTAGGCTATCCCTTTCTCTGACTTCAAGTGTTTTGGTAAGGAAAGGTCGGAAATTATAGGTACGTTCACATGCTGTGTCTATTTCTTTTCCCACAAATAACCAGACCCCACAATAGGCGAACTGTAAATAATGAGGCGTGAGAAAGTCTGACTTGAAAACCAAAGGGAAAAGGGAGTGGACAACAATAGACTTCCTGTCAAACCAGCTGACATCATGTCATTTGGGAAAATGTGATTGGTAAAGCCAGAGGACTGCCCACGTCATGTCAACTCAGAGAAGAAGAAAAAAAAATCGAGTGCATCAAATGTTTAAGAGATGGATGATATAACCCATCAGACCGGTTGGTAAAAGCTGAAGAGGAAGATAAAGTTATTTACAGTTTCCAAAAAAAGAGAAAGAAAACAAAAACAGTTTTCTTCAAGATTTTGTAAAATACAGTGGGCAGATACCTCTGGTTCAACATCAGCAACTCTAGGCCCCATGTAATAATTCTAAAGTGACGTAAAAGTGACGAAAAGGCTGCATGAAAATCAGATTTTACTGGATTTGATAAGAATCACAAATGTCCTGGGAAACACATGTTGGACCCAGCCATGCTGTTACTAATGAGGACAAGGAGGTCATGTCCTCTTACACTGAGCACTTCTGCTCACACTCATTGAAGTTCAAATAAAACGTAAGAAAAGGAATCAGAAGTCCAGTGTGGAGGATTGAGGTGGATATTTTGGCAGAAATATGATATGATGTTCATAATTATGTTTTCATTAGTGTATAATCACCTGAAACTAAGAATCATTGTGTTTTTGTCTCTTATATCTACAGAGGGAGCGGCCCTCTTCCACGGAGCACTGCCATGTTTGCGTGTACAGTAGCCCAAGTAGTACAAATATCCACCCACAAACACCTCTGAAACTCAGTAATGAATAAAAACAGACGCGTAAAAACACATTGTGCTTTACAGGTTACACTTTGGTCTAAGTATTTAACAAAGACGTGAGATTTAATATGTTAATTATTAAACTTTAGGTGCCTGTGAGTAGATTTT
Source organism: Pagrus major (assembly GCF_040436345.1). NCBI lineage: Eukaryota > Metazoa > Chordata > Actinopteri > Spariformes > Sparidae > Pagrus > Pagrus major. Next base: position 18,871,563 of record NC_133222.1, on the reverse strand, counting down.
GCTACCGGCCATGTTAGCTGTTTCCCTCTGGTACCGAAAGTGGTGTAATTTTAATCAACATAATGTCATTTCAGACATTAACACCGGAAGTGTTTACCAACCATATAAGCTAAACATCATATGTCTGACAGGTGCTGCAGAGGTGCAGCAGAGACGAAACTCAGCTCCCCTCCCCAGAAGTCTGGTGACATGGTTTTCATAGAGATCAGAGAGGCTTAAAGTAACCAAACTTGTGCGTGTGTGGGAGACGGAGCGCTCTGAGAAGTCTAACTGTGGACTCACAGGTGCTCAGTTCCTGGAAAGTGATCGGTGTTGCTGACTAATAGCTGGATTTCCTGCAGAAACCACATGCCTGACTTTGCTCTCTGTGACACGGCTCTCGGTTTAGGGGTGACTCAATGTGAAATAAAAAACATCCGACTGTACTCGATGAACAAACATCTTCTGAAATACTACAAGCGTGGAAGAGTCCAATACTCCGGACATTTTTGCAGAAATACTGCATTTGCACATTTGACCGCAGATCAAGCTGGAGCATCATTAAACTTCAAAACCAAATCATCATTTTTTCCTCGTTTACATTTAGGGAGAAAGGAAATCTCAACAAAAAGCAGAAAAGAATATCATAGTCAGCCACTATTAACTACAGTTATCTACACTTATTCTTATCATTTGTCAGTGTGTGATGTTTGATGCTTTCCAGGAGTCATCGCGTGATGAGATATTGTATTTGTGGTATACAGATTTTCCTTGCTTGCATTGTGCACCTTCCTCCACCTCAGTCATGTTTCCAGGAATAAGTTAAACAATCCCCACAGAGGGGTTGTGAACGTGTTGTTTTCACCTGTCGATGTTCCGTGTAGGTGGTGAGAGCAATAGTGATACCATCATCGTAAGAGCAAGAACAGGAGAAAACAAGATTTTTTTTTCCATTGTAGAAAAAGTGAGCAGTGGCACACACACAAGACACAGCATGTCTTCTGGCTGCAGTGCATGCTGGTCTAGTGAGGCTGCTCTGTCTTTCTAACAGTGTGAGTTTTCGTTGATTGATAGTAGTGTATACTGAAATGTGGTGACGATGTCTTGTTATCTGTAATTGGGACACAATATATACAATATATGGCACCTGTACTGCATGAAATTCAGCACATAGCCATGAAATCTCCACAGACAAAGACTTAGACTGGGTTGTGAAGAGCTCAGTGACTTTAAACGTGGAACACCGTCATCAAATCAAAAGCCAGTTTATGATTTTTTTCCCCCTAGATCTGCTCCTGCACCTCAACTGTAAGTGCTATTACTGTGAAGGGGAAGCACCTAGGAGCCACAACAGATTAGACACAAAATGGTTGACTGTGCAAACTCACAGAGTGGAGGACATGGAGTTACGGCCCCTTTAATGTGCCCCATAAACACATGCTTACATGAATCTGGTGTGGATGAACTTGACTGGCCTGCACGTAGCCCCGACCTCAACCCCATCAAACAGGCCAGGCCCTCTCTTCAAACATCGGTCCCTGTACTCACACATATTTCTTGTGGGAGAATCTTTCCGAAGAAAGATGCTGTTTTATTAACAAAGGAGATTAATGCTCGTGGTTTTAAGCCCCAAAATCCAGTGTTAGCATGCTGTCATTTGCTAATTAGCATCAAATGAGTATGTCAAAGGGGACACAGATCCAAGGAGTTTAAAAACTGGAGACTTTCAGTAGTAACTGTAGACTTAGCTGAAAAACTACTCTCACCAAAGGAAACTCTGCTAAGATACTGTAAACTACTTCATACAGCCACGATCTGGTGAGGGAAATGATCTTGCGTGTTCTCTCTCAGATGTGTTGGTACAGGTCGCTAAAACCAAATTCACAGCCCTGCCAGACGCTTTCACGTCTTTTCCTGTTGTCAATTTCCGCCCAGCTCTTCACAGTTACGCAAATGGCACACTAAGCACAGCGCAGAGGGAAAGAGATACTCATGAATTCTGCTGATCAGCAGCAGAATGACTCATGTCTTACCACCACTGGAACATCAGCTACATGCACTTATATGTAGCAGACAGAACATGTAAAGTCAAGTCTGAGCTGTGCACTTTTTAAGATTACATTTAAAGGAGTTTCTTTACTTCCAGTTAACTTTTATAAATAATGTAAATTATATAAAACTTTGAGCTTTTTTCTAGCTTTTATATAGTCACTGCCTTATAACAGAAGTACAGACCTGCTTGCAATAATTATTTTTTAAATGAAATTGAATACAAAATAATTCACTTGTGATCTCAAGATAACGGCATTTAAAAAATAATTGCAAGCATGGCTCTTCTTGGCGTCCGTATATTTGTGAATGGTGGCAGAATTTAATTAAATGAACATGTTACAAATTTCATGAATTTCTGTTCGACTTCATCAAGTCTAATAAAGAAAATTGGTAACACTTAACTATGAGCATTACTTTAACAGAAACTAAGATAACTTGATCACAAGGCATGAAGTAACTGTGGATTAATAATCCAGTAACTGATGATCTATTAGGTGTGAACTAATCACATTTACGTGATTAGACTATAATGTCATTGTGACTTCATCACTGTGAGCTACAGAAATTCATGACACATCCTGCTTTGATTCAAACAGACCTTTAAAATAATGGCATAAAATCCAACAACCAGTGGGAACGCAATGCAGACAGTGTCAGCCAATTAAAAAAAACATTTATTTAGAAACATACACTTTAAAAAACATCTCTAAGCAATTCTAAATTTAACATTAAATTGTAAAAGTCCATGTCACTGCTGCTGATCAGGATGATCGCAACCCACGGGGCGGTCAGCAACACCTTAACTTCAGAAACACAGAGGACATCCTACAAACTCTCCATTACTGTTGCTCAAGCTAATGATCTGCTCAAAAATTCAGTAAGCATCAGTGATAGTTGAAGACGACACTCAATACGTTTCTTATGTGAGATCTGTTTCAAGTGCAAGATGTGCAGAGCAGCAGAGTAACAACCTGACCACAACATTAACTGCGCAGCACTTTGCAGCAGATCTCATATAAGAAACCTCTCATCCTCTTTTTTGATCTTATATGACTGTCTGTGGTGTGATGACAGGGATTTGCAGAAAAGACCGTGACTAAGTAATTATAGTGGCTAAATACTGTGCAGTTATTCTCAAGGAAACTAATCAGTTTCAGAGTTCTGCAGCAGGTATAGGTAAAGATGTCAAAGACAGACTTGATTTTTTGTTTAGCCATATAAAACACATACGTAGGTAGCATAGCTCTACTAATCTGCACTCTGAGGGCGTCCTGTGCAGTGCCGGATTAGAATTAGCCATGCTCTGCAATTGGTCAGATCTGCAAAACCATTCAGCAGACATTCTAAAGAGCCATATGTGGGCCGCCACCACTCAGAAGCCCTGAGTTAGCAATTTGCATCTCGTTAAGCCTCCCACTCAGAGCTCCATGTGTGCTTCCCTTATTGGCTTTTGATTCAAAAAGTTCACAGTGTCCCCGCTGTCCTGGCTCGGGGTGGACAGGTACTCTAGCTCGTAGCCTCCGCTTCTGTTGGCCGGCCGGACTTCATTGGATGGTTTCTTGTGTTCCAGGATCTGCTGCAGCTGGTGGCTAGCGTACTCAGGCTTGGTGGTGAGGGCTCCTACGGGAACCTCTATGCCCAGGATGTCGGTGACCATGTAGGGGCGAAGCCAGCCCACAAGAGGGGTGCTGCCCGGGGTGTAGTGGGTCTGCTTGTGGTAGAAGAGAAGTCCATCCACCTACAGCCAGATGAGATGCAAACACAATGTCTTTCTGTTTGTGTTTCATAAAAGATAATGAATTATCTCCTCCAAAATCCTCACACTTAGCATTTTAGCACATTTTCAAATGCTACTTGCAGTGTGCAACACTAAGGTGTTTGCAGAAAACAGCTGAAGGACAAGAGAACTTTTCTTACGCCGAAGCTGTACTCAGCTGCCAGGGCTTTCTGAATCGCCTCCGCTGTGCAGTCAGTGCTTTGGAGGCTCACAAACCGGAACTGTTTGACCAAACAAAACCAGAGCACCACCTTGTTAGTTCCAAACACAATTTGTCTTCTTGTCAAATGTGAGAAATTGCTTTCCAATGGCGAGTTTACTCTACAAGGACTAAGCCTGATTTAGCCTCACTGGGCTCTGCCGCGTGAACGCAGAAGATTAAAAGGTGGAACTTGAACTCAAAGTTCACTCAGGCATCCTAAAAGCACCATAATCTTCCAGATTTGTGTGTAATAATCACTTAAAAGCCCAATTAGACTGAAGGACTGAGGATGGAGTTTGCCTTTCCTTTGTCTCATTCTCCCCTGAGGAGGTTTAAGTTCAAGTAGAGGTCTTTATTCATCCCACATGTGGAAACAAGGTGCAGTGAGGCACAAAGCACAACAAACACAAAATGCAGAAAACCAAAGATTGAATAAACATTTTACAGCGTCTTATGTAACAATTCTGAGAACTGAAAACTAGGAAGGAAAACTGGGACATGAAGAGGCTCTATTCCTGCTGTTACTCACAGGGTTGCGTTTGGCGATTTCTGACAGGCCGTCCGCCTCCTGAACTTTGGACTGGAGCCAGTAGAAACGGAACTCGGTCTGTTGATGAGAGAACAAGCGATGTAAACAAGAAAACTTTTTTGCGAATCCAGAGCCAATGAGATGGGCAACGTGGCAAAAAAGCACATCTGTGGCCCAGACTTTGCTACTTAAGCAATTAGACAAGCATTCCTGGATTGCTGGAGGATTAGAAGTCAGTTTTACCGGGCAGTCGTAGACCGGGTGGCCTCTCCAGCACATGACATCCAGGATATAGTACGTTCTGTCCACCTCGCTGTAAATGCAGTCCAGGATCGTGTAGTCTGAAAGAAAAACATACACAGGGCTATTTATAGATTTACAGCATACACCAGTGGAAAACTCATTCATAATCACGTATTAGCCATTATTTACTGAATAGAAAGCCATAAGAAGACTTTTAAAAGTACCCTCAACATACTGTATCTTCAAGGGGTTTGATGGGATTATTGATTGATAAAAGTGGCACAAAAGTTACAAGTTCTGATATTCTGTTGTGCAAATAACTTTTTTGCTCGATATTTTGGAACAAGAAGTAGCCAGGAGATTTCCAAAATACTCTGACCAACCCCCGCCCACCACCACAAACAGTGCTGCAAGACCTTTTGGCAACAAACACGGCTGTGAAAAAAAAAGCCTGTGATTTTTGACCTCCTTAATGTCCAGTTTTTCCCTTTTATTTCCCCAGTACTAGCTTTAAGATTGTAAAAATCTCTTTCCAAGTGGAAGTCGAGGATCTAAGTCTATGTTTTATCATCATTTTATAAACATCTACCTATAATTACATCATATTTGGTAGCTTTGTAACATCCGGGATCTGACCTAGAATTCATAATAAAGTTCTGTGAGTTTGAACAAAGCTTCACTCCATGGTATGACTTTGTACTGACTGTCCCACCAGCAGGTAGACGGGTGTAAGAGGATAAATAACTAATATCTGTGATTATTACAATAAAACCTAAGCTTGACTTTCCCGGAAAATAAGCTGAACAGGTGAATGGGAGCCAGTGGTAGAACCTACTGTTGGTGCATAACTTTCCTGTGATGCTAAATTGCCCGAGCTCTCCACTATAATTGACCACTGCGCTCCACATACAACAGACCCACCTACCTTTTCCCATGGCTGAGTTGTGTCGGTTCCCACCGGGCAGCAGGGAGGGGAAACGGTTCACACAGTAGCCGCTTTTAGTGTACGCTGCAGTGGAACCCTACAGAAACAAAAAGTCACAAACACAGTCGATACATGTGGGAGATGTTACCACAGTGGCAGCTACTCTCCTCGCTGTCATTGTAACTGTTAAACTCAGACGGAAATTTCTTTTGCCAAGTTGTTGGCTGTAAGAAAGAGAAAAGGTTCAGAACATTGGATAATTTGGTTTCTTCTAGCGATCCTTATCTTCTACTTACTTACGAAGGCAGTTGTGCATAATAGCATCGTGACACTATGATTGGATTGGATGAATCTTTCAAAAACAGTAGGGCTGCTATCTATTACACTATGAGAAATATTGGCAAAAATCACACATAAAAATATCAAAATGATGTTCAAAGCAATTGACAGTGTTTCACTATTATGATACATGATACAAAACTCACTTTTTTAGATTATAATTTACTTAGAATCATTACAACAACAACAACATAGTTTGGTAATATGATATATATAATGCACATCAGATCATATCCTTGCTGAAATGATTATCCGATGATCAGACAATCGTCACAACACGATTTCACTGGAAATATGAGAGCAACGTCTGAGTTATTGCCCAGCCCTGGTTGAAATAGTTCATAACTGATGTGCATTTTCTATTTTGTTTGCCCTAAATGCACCTAAAATAGAAAAGTGTAACATACTTAAATTCACAGGACAACTTGATGATTGTCTGATTAATGACCCCATTTATAGCTCCCATTATTCTCATGACTCCCTCAGTTACAAAGTTTGGAGTTGTTTTGTATTAGTCGATCCCAGCAGACATCGAACTTCTAACTTGATAGACTTCTTGATAGAATTAGTGCCACAGAGTTCCCACAGAGCTGCACAGGAACTTCAGAGAGATAAAAAGCTAAAAGTGTCACATTACGTAACTCTGAAAAATAAATGTGAATGCTCGCAAGGAGATGAAACATGTCGCATTCAGTTTTCCTCAAGCACCAGAAACCATCTGCTGTTTCTGTTTTTCAAAGCGTCTTCAGTTCATGTTTTCAATCTTCAGTTTTGTCGTCAATGAGGTCAAAGTTTGAAATAAAGACTGAGGAACCAGATGACTGTCAGTATGATGAGGCAGGTGGTTGCATCACAGGGTGTGGAGTGTATGTGACACTCGTACAACAAATATTTGTGTTTGGCAATAGAGGAAAACTGTAGTCTTAGTGCCAGAATGACAGGACAGGCATGTTTTACCAGAGTTACCAGTAATCTGCAGCTCAAGCTGATAAGCCATTTTATTACTCAATAACCACAAAACTGACACAGTACGGGGTAAATGAGGCAGTTGCCTTCCGTTCAACACTACCAGAGAATAACATACAAGATGTTGTAAGAGAGTAAATTGGAAAATCCCCAAAGTAATGATGGAGATGATTTTTCTTCACAAGAAGTTATTGACAGCAAATTTTACTTCACTTGATATTTAGATGATATGAGGCATGAAGATGGGATTGTTTGAGTGTCTGTTTAATTTGACTGACAGGTCATGAATTAACACAGAACTCTGATGACTGACACTCAGTGTCACGCTGGATCCAAACGTCCTATCAAATTTAGATATTTTCTTTTGTTGTGTTGTCATGATACTGGAATTTCTAACTTCTATACAATACCTTGAAAACTATTGATATTCGATAGCATTTTCAATCCCACGTGCAAAAATTGACACAACATTGAGGGCTTTAAATAAAGATTAAAAAGAGTTTTGTGAAAAGATTTAACAAGGCCTAAACATGACAAACTTTTGTCTTTACTTGGTTGATAGCAGGAAACAGTAGAAAGACTGTGGTAAACATAAATATAACTTTTTTTAAATCAAGAAACATTTGTTTATTCCTCTTTAGAATAGGCCTTTAAAAATAATTTGTGTGTCAGAGAGAAAAGAAAGTGCAGCTGGCTCCTGTGTATCGATACTGCAGAAAATCAGTACTGAAGCCGTTCTAAATATTCAGAATCGATTATCGATACCAACAACTCAAGAGACTGTGATAAGTGTAAGTTTAATCTCCAGGCTCCCAACATTTTCTGTAGATAAGAGGCTCCAAATCTTCAGATTCACAGATAAAAAGTGTTGGTTCACGGGCCTCTACTAATATATTAAAGGTCAAACGTTTTTGAAATGTGATGATCAGGCAAAACAAGCATATTGTAGATATTACCGGTCCACAACCCTAGATCTGATCATGATACTACTGCTTTAGAAATGACACACAAAAACCTTTGGTGTTTTGGCAATATGAGGGCATGCAGAGTGGGAGAAAATTGGGAAAACATCACACAATTTACAACCCTCGTGTCTCTTTTTTCACCAGGCACCTGGAAGACAATCCATCTTTTCTGATGATCTTTTTGTTCCCATGTTATAATCTAACGACATGTTTAGCATTACATCAGCATGACGATAATTTATGCAGCTGCGTATTTTATATTGATAATACCACTTCACACTGAAGCTCAGACTCGATTTAAGCTCATTTTGTGACTCATATGGGAGTCTTTTTGCGTCTTAGATACACAAATCGACATATTTTCAGTATTGTAATGAAATCACTTCTGGCCTACTACTGTACTACTACTACTACTTTGCTTTGTAGTGTTTACCAGACAAGGTGGCTCATCCTACAACAGTTTTAGATTTATGAGCAAAGCACAACAATCCTCTCAAAATATTGATTCAGTAAAGCCGTGACACTGCATTCAGATTAGAGAAGATTCTGACTACTGTTGTTCATCTTAATTCAATTTCGAAAATCGAAATTTCTATCAGGGCTTGAAATGACACATCAACAGCAGCAGAGGTGGAAAATAGTTCAAAATCCAGAAAGAAGCAGCTCACACAACCAGACAGGTCTTTATGTGGTGCTTTGAAATAATTATCGTTTTCCTTCATGACTTCTAAAATTCATGGACTGCAGCGAGAGAGTGTGTAGAAGAGCAGTGATGGGTTCTTACCTTGGAGGCAACAATGAGAGATCTTTTCCCCACAGGACAGACCACCATCAGCCAATCAGTGTCCAGTTCTGATGGCACATCCACCAGCCACTCTGACAGCATGAGCTACGGAGGAAGAAAAACTTTCTTTACATCTTCATCAACGCTGGATTCAAGAGTCCAAAAATGGTAAAATGTTGGAAGTCAACAAGCTTGTTGTTGGGCTGTCATTCGAGAAACTCATGCGCCCTCTGCTGGCCAAGATGAAGAACGCATTAAGACAGCACACAGGTTAATGTGCTGTCATTCACACATGAATAAGATGCTCTGGGTAATAACACAAGCACTGACCTGGTTTGCGTAATGCTTTGGCAGCTTCCTCCTCTCAACCTCCATCCCCTCTTCCTCCTCTGTGGTGCCGTCTTGCCCCCGTTCCCCCTCCTCTTGTTTCTCCATGTCGTCCTCTCCATCGCTGTCTGCCCCGGTCCAGTCCCCATCAGCCAGACGCCGCGCATGGTTGACGTAGTTTAACCTTTTACTGAGATAGGTGATGGAGAAAAGGCACATTCAGATACTTGAACTGAACTAGAGCTGTGATTTATGATTATCTGTTGAATATTTTCTCAATTAATTGATTAGTTGTTTGGTCTATAAAATGTCAGGAAATGTTGATCAGAGTTTCCCCAAAGGCCAAGACGATGTTCTCAAATGTCTTGTTTTGTCCCCAACCAAATGATAATGAGTTTACTGTCATAGAGGAGTAGAGAAACCTGTTTATTAGGCTAACGTCCCTTCTTCAGTTAAAAACTGCAGGTTCAAATACTTAAGTTTAAGGACATTTACCTTTTCTGCAGGTCAAGAAAGCGCCGGCGTCGCTCGCTCTGCTCCAGCACGCTGTATTTACTCTTGTACTGCGCCAGCCGAGGGTGGGGGGCGGCCGTACTGTTGGGCTCTTTGGACACAGCGAAGCTGGCCGAGAGGGCTTTGGTCAGGTCATCCATGGGGACTCTGTTCAATCAATACAAATATGGTTATATACGTTCTTTTCCCCCCTTTCCTCTTGGATTCATCATGCCCTTCCCTGAGACAACTGGTGCTTTTCTTATCGTAAGGAGATGTGTTTGATGAATTCATGAATAATCATAAAATGCAAGCCTGAAAATGAAAATAATGGCAAAATTAATGGAACAGAACATTCAGAACCTTTATGAACATCTTGCAGGATTGGCTCCATTTCTGTTTGCTACAACACTTGTTACTGTTACGGCCCTAGTGTTGCATGTCTGCGTGTGTGTGTTTTGTGTTGTTTTTCCTCCAGGTGCCAACCTCCTTGCCTCTTTGCCTATGAGGGGACGACTGCAACTGATCTCCCTCACCATTACGCTTTGGTGATTTATAAGCCCTGTGGAAAATCACATCGGGGACAGTGGGCCAAGCAGCTGCAGTGTTCTGCGTGAGCCAGAATCTTGATTGGTAAGGTGATTTCATCTATTAAATTAGTGATAAAACATTTAGCGCCAGACTTTGGTCTGAGATTCAGTAACATTGTTAGTCTTTTCTTCTGTTGTAGGCTGACTGGCCTCTTCCTTTTAAAAAATGGTAAATTAGGATTACTTTAATTTTAATTTGTAAATAAAAAAATGACGCTGTGTTTCGTATTCCCAGGCAAAGGTTTTGCCATCATTTACAGCAGACATTTTGTGTATTCTGGCAGTTCATAGCTGCTGTTGCTGTGTGTATTTGTGTGCCGCCTGTAAACCTCTGTGAAACAGGAAGCCTTTAAAGATGCAGTGTTTGCAGAATATAATTGTAAATGGATTATTGAAAGACCATTTTGCCCTTTTAGGTGCATGTTTACATCGATGTCCTGATGTATATGTATACATTATCTGTGGACAAAACAAGATATGTAAGGAAGTCACCTTGGGCTTGGGCAAACAACGAACTGATTAATCGATAAAATGATCATGAGATTAATCATAATGTGAAGTAAATGTTAGTTGCAGCCCCTAAAGGTGATCCCTACAGATTGCTTAAATTTTTTAACCAACAGTTTAACACCCACAAATACTAACTTTCGAGCCCGACCGATACTGGATTTTTGGGGGTGATGCAGATACCAGTATTAGGTTGTTAGGAATAATCTTATATACAGATAATATATACACATTTGCTTGATACATGAGTAAAATAATAAGTTGATAATAAAAACTGGTGGCATTGTCTTTACAAATCAGTAATTAGACTTATCCAGCATCAGTACAGATGACTGTTTGCCTGTTGCAGTCTGTAGTGGGATACCATCATTATCTCCTGATAGTATCAGTCACCATGTAAACACATATTTACTGGTGACTGTCAACATTAGATTTTGTGCTCATCAAAACTCCTTCGCCTGTCTGAACCTTACACCACCGGTTCCCCAAATGGACTCCAGACACCACAGAAGAAGAAGAGAGGGCTTCACTTTGTTAGCTAATTTCAATGCTAACATACACAAATAACAGCACTAAGCTAAAAGTATGACAAAATGTAATGTCGACTGTTACTGACAGGACGTTTCACCCACATCACTGGGACAAACATCTTCTATTACTGGTGATGAACCCTTGTCTGGTGGGTCTGACATGGAAAAAGCCCGGGGACTACGTCAAAGTGCTTCACCAAGCTTAGTTAGCTAGTCATTTATATTAGCATGTTAGCATTGCGCTAAACCTGCTAGCATCATGTGGGCCGACCAACCGTTAGAAACTCTGATTCAAGAACGGGACGTTACCGCTTTAATTTCCTACTCGACACACATAATTATCAGGTGTAAGCTAAACTACTGGACAGGACGTTTGGTAACACAATAACTGGTAACATTAGCTGAAAACATACCTTGGACATTCGGGGACGCTGATGTTGAAACGTCACGCTGTCATGTTTCCCTCCGAAGTGGGTGACTATCTGCGGACTCACGGGACTACAGGACACGCCTACTGCATGATACAGCCTCGAAACCGGCACAGTTTGGTTCGGTTAACACACCAAAACTGGTTAGTTTGATTTAGGCACAACGACGAATCAGTAAGGTTTAGGAAAATATCATGGTTTAAGTTAAAATAAGTATGTTAATGCAGGAAGTAATCTCAGGGGGCGTGTCGTGAAGTCAAGTGGGCGTGACGTGAAGGCCTGCGATTTGTAGTTGGCCGAGTAAAGACAGCAAACTATCCCGGAGTTAACTCAGCAGCCCACGTCTCTCTGTGTGTGTGTATGAATACCTAGTTGCAATAGTGGAAGAAGTATTCGTATATTCAAGTAAAACATGCAATACCTCACTGTAAACACTACAAGTCCTGCCTTTAAACTACATTATTATTTTCAACAAAAGGTTCTGGTAGTATGATAAGTAAAAGTACTCATTATGTGGAATGGCCCCTGAGAGTCACTAGTGGACATACTTTCATGTACTCGGTTGAGTTTACATAGCCATAATAAAAATTTTCTTTTAAAAACATAGCCATAACAATTATTAATTGTAATGATAATTATTACTGCCTGATCACATGATGTGTAAAACCTTAAACTGAAACTTTAGTGGAGTTAAAAGTAACCAGCAACATTTGTAGGGGAGTAAGTAAAGCAGTACACACTTGAAATAATCCTCTCACTCTGTAGAGCACTTTGAACTGTTTTTATATGAAATGGTGCAATGCAAACACAATTTGAGGATTGGATTTAAACATCTTATGTTAAAAAATGAATTACAGCTTTATAATGGAACTGGTGGTGGCTTTCACTTTCACTTTTCACTATCAAAACTATAATATGCAAATATATCAAAGTAATACACAGAATACTACTACTACTACCGCTACTACTACTACTACTACAACTGCTGGTATTACTCAGTGGTGGATGAAGTATTTAGATGCTTTACTTGAGTAAAAATACTTATACTACACTGTAATTACACTAGGGGTCGACCGATATGGCTTTTTCAGAGCTGATACAGATACCGATTATTCAAAATCAAGGAAACTGAAAACATGAACTTGTAAAACATTTGCAGTGAAAATGAAATTCTGTGTTGATATTTCAAACAACCAGTGATGAAATTAACCTAAGAACAATTTACAAAGTACTGTTCTTAAGTACAATTTTGAGGTACTTTACTTGAGTAGTTTAATTTTCTGCTACTTTATACTTCCTTTCCACTACATTTATTTGATAAATTAAGTTACTACTTACTGCAGATTCACATTATTTTAGTGTATACAGACTATTTATTGTGACGTGTTACCGATCAGATAGTGTTGTGGACGAGACATAGTGTGAGAGGATGCTGCATCAGAGCCAAAGTAGCACATTTTTAAATTAGTAATCTGATAGAAAAATCACTGATAATTGGAAAAATGCTGAATATCGGCCCCGACAATCAGCCAGGGCTGATAATCTTCTACCCGTAAAATATACTCTGCTACAAGTAAAAGTCGAGCCCTGAAAACATGTTTCATTTAAATTATAGAGTTGGTTGAGTTGAACTGATTATTTACATTCTGAATTGAATCTGCTGATTATTTTTCCATTAATCAATCAATGCTTTAATGCTTTCAATTACCCAGAACCAAAAGTGACATCCTTCACAGTGCTTGTTTTGTCCAACCAACACTCACCAACACCAACACTACAAATGACTGAAAATAACGTTATCAGAAGGAAAGCAGGAAAACTTCATATGTAAAGTAACTAGTAACTAAAGCTGTCAGATAGATATAATGCAGTAAAAAGCTCAATATATCCCTCTGTAATATAGTGGATTATTACCAAGTGCCATGACATCATCTCCATCTAAATCCTGATTACATAAAGTGGCCCCTTGATGTTGTAATCTGTGTTGCGGGCAGTACTCTGCTCCTCCTGCTGGGGGCGGTGTTGAGCTTCTCCTCTCTCACAGAGTATAAAGGAGCTGATGAAAAAAAAAAAGAGGCGATGTTGCCTTCAATTGTCCGAGCCTCACGTCATGGAAAGAGTTACTTTGTTGCAGCGCGCACAGGAACAAACCCAAAGAAACAACACCGAGCCGTGATGTGAGCTGATGCCCTGGAGGAGGAAACTTTTCTCGGATGCTCATTGTGCTTCTTTGTTTTCTTTAAAGGATCGACTGGAGATGCGCAGGAACCTGTTTACAAGGAAAACGCAGCAAGTTTCAGTCTGAGGGAATGCGAACCGGGCTCGAACCGCACAGGGATACCATTACTCATCCCTCCGGTCCTCCTCACGCCATGGCACTTTGTCTTGGAGGTGTTTTCATCAAGGATCGTGTTGAGGTTCTGCAATGAAGACTCAAAGTGTCCCAGAAGTGAACAACGCGAGGTCGCAGTCCAGTCTCTGAGGATTAAAACCACCGCCTGTGCTTTTGGAGGAGCTCTTTGGTGAAACCAGTTCTGCTTTTTTGGGAACCTGTTGTGTTTGTGATGTGGAAAGAGGCAGAGAGTCTGTTATGAGAGAGCTTGTGTGTTACAGAGCCTTTAAAGCCTGAAGTTATTGTGAAGACTTGTAGGCAGAGTGGATAATAAGACAATAGAGTGAGAGCCTCCATGGGCTGAGGATGCTAGTGGTCACAGGAGGAACATTTTCATTTTAGTGGCAGATAGAAGTCACCGTTTGAGCAACTGTTCACCTCTCCTGTGTTTACTTACTGTCATATCATTAATTTACATCCTGTGCTGTCACACACCCGAGCCCACAGCTGCCATGTAATTTGAGATGAGTTTAAATATTACAGTGAGCTAGTGTCAGATGTTTCCAGCACAGCATGCAGCAACACAGTAGCATCAGTATCATCTAGGCACTATGTGCATGTAGAAGTTGTTGCTTTAGGACCCACTGGAGTATCAAGATGTCAGTGAAAGCCAAAGCAATCTACACTTTTCTAAGTGAAAACAAAGAGGAGATCAGTATCCAGGAGAATGAGGAACTGGTTATCTTTGACGAGAAATCAGTAGACGGTTGGTTTCGGGGCGAGAACAGCCGAGGGGAGAGGGGTCTCTTCCCTGCCTCCTATGTGGAAATTATTCGCACCCGCTCCAACTCTAACGTGACCGACTGCTCCATCAGCCCGGCAGGATCTTTAGGAAATGACTCCTCCTATTTCCCCTCGACCCCAAACACCACGCTGCATTCGCAGCAGAGTTACTATGATGACGACGACGACGACTGGGACGACTGGGATGACAGATCGACAGTGGTGGACGATGGTGACCACACTAGGAGCCCTGGGGCCAATGGGCATGCCCATCAGAGCCCCCTGTCCAACAACCCCAATGTGCACTACCGGTCCAAACCACACATGGAGAGACAGGACAGCATCTCCAGCTCGAGGAAAGGCAGTATGGTGGGCAGGAACTTGAACAGATTTTCCAGCTTTGTCCGCTCAGGGGTCGAAGCGTTTGTGTTGGGTGATGTGCCCATGATGGCAAAGATAGCTGAGTCGTACACCATCGACATGGGTCCCTTGGGGCCCGGATGGAAGGAGAATCCACGGCCTTTCTCCTGCTCCATTGAAGACCCAACAAAACAGACAAAGTTCAAGGGCATCAAGACGTATATTTCGTACCGGGTCACGCCGAGCCACACAGGGCATCCTGTCTACAGGCGCTACAAACACTTTGACTGGTTGTACAACCGTTTGCTGCACAAGTTCACTGTGATCTCCGTGCCTCACCTGCCTGAGAAGCAGGCCACGGGGCGATTTGAGGAAGACTTCATTGAGAAGCGCAAAAGGCGACTGATCCTGTGGATGAACCACATGACCAGTCACCCAGTCCTCTCCCAGTATGAAGGCTTCGAGCACTTCCTGATGTGTGCTGACGACAAGCAGTGGAAGCTGGGCAAGAGGCGGGCGGAGAAGGACGAGATGGTGGGTGCCCATTTCATGCTGACCCTCCAGATCCCTAACGAACACCAGGACCTTCAGGATGTAGAGGAGCGGATCGACACCTTCAAGGCCTTTGCGAAAAAGATGGATGACAGTGTGATGCAGCTCACACATGTTGCCTCGGAGCTGGTGCGTAAGCACCTGGGTGGGTTCAGGAAGGAGTTCCAGCGACTGGGAAATGCCTTCCAGTCCATCAGCCAGGCGTTCATGCTGGACCCTCCGCACAGCTCAGAGACCTTCAACAACGCCATCTCCCATACAGGCCGCACCTACGAGAACATTGGAGAGATGTTCGCAGAGCAACCTAAGTATGACCTCTTCCATATGCTGGACAAGCTGTCGCTCTACCAAGGCCTGCTCGCCAACTTCCCCGACATTATTCATCTACAGAAAGGTAAATTCATCAATGAGTCGTTTCAACATGTGAGAGATTTATTTTA
Organism: Pagrus major; assembly: GCF_040436345.1. Classification (NCBI taxonomy): domain Eukaryota; kingdom Metazoa; phylum Chordata; class Actinopteri; order Spariformes; family Sparidae; genus Pagrus; species Pagrus major. The sequence continues at coordinate 18,855,461 of NC_133222.1, read as the reverse complement.
TTTTCTCACACATGCAAACTCTATTAAAGGGAAATTACAGATGTAATAGTGAAGAATGTTAATAATGATCGCATCCATAATCAACACAGATGTTCGGATGTATCCGCAGCCTCCCATCTGATTTTTATTCCTGCAGCTTCAGTCGTGTTTTAACTCAGTGTTCAAACTCAGCTTTGATTCCAAATCTTTATTAAGCCAAAATTTCTAAGAAATACATTCCTGTTGACGTATTAGACTATTGTGCCACCACTACACGCAGCAGTTTTCAATATATTTGTCCCACCTACCAGTTGTTCATAAGAGGCTACTTCACTGATTTCGGTAAGCTGCTCCCAAAAGGGCAGAATCCCTGGTGTCTTCCCTTCCTCATTAAAACCTGTCTAACCACCATGATGCAATAAGGAGTTTGTGGATTATCACATGCAGCTTTGGTTTGAAATCAAAATCGTCCTAATACATTTCTGTAATAAGCCTGTGAAGTCTGTGAAGTCGAGCAGGTGTCCTCTAGCTGATTATTATTGAACCTAAATACTGAACCATGAATAATAACTATGTAACAAGTGGAATTCCGGTTGCCAGCAACAGCTACGCTGGGAAAGTGTTGCCAGAGCATCAGTAACAGTGAAGAATAATACACAAAGTGTCTGCTAATGGTAACAAACTAAACTGACACCCTGTGATCACGTTTTGTTTCTCAGTCTGTGCTACTTATTTCCTTCTAGATGACAGATTAGGTCAGGTTGTGCCTCCAGCATCTCCCCTCCCCTCATCACAGACACACACACGCAGAAACACCATATGAACCCATGAGTGAAACATAGTTTGTTTAATGTGTCAGTCTGGGATGAATATGAGGTCAGTGTTTGCCTGCCGATGCACACACCCACATACTACTACGTTCTCCCACTTAAACAAATACTGTCATAAAAAATATGGACTTTGACAGCCTGAGCAGACAAGTATTTGAAGAGAAGGTGGTGAGGTATTTGGGAAATAATGTATTCATCACTTGCTAGGCATTTACAGTATATACTGATTAGATTATTCAGTTATTTTTCAAGCAAAAAGGCCAAACATTCTGTTCTGTACTACTGTTTTAGCTTTTTAAATGTCAAGAGCTACTGCTTTTCTTCGTTTTATGACAGTAAATTGAATAGCCTTAGGTGTTACCAGGGATTGGTCACATAAAGCAAGCAAAGTACAAACATTACAGCGGGTTTGGAGAGAACACATACTCCAGTAGAAAATCATACCAGAAGTGTAATAGTCAATATCTCCTAAGGATATACAATCCAAACTGTGTATGTATCGAAGAGCTTACCTTTTCAAGAGTAGATGTTACTTTAATAAAAGCTCTTAATATTACTGACGTTATGTTATGTCAAGTGTGTCTACAATAACTGTCACTGGAGACAGAAAGTAATCCAGCTATTTACCTGAGTAGTGATCTCAGCATTGTGTTTAAAATGGGGTGTTTTTGTTGTGGTTCACCTAAGATCCCTCTGGGTTCTGTTCAAAGTTTGATGAGACAAATAGGGAAGAGTTTTGTTGTGGTGTGATATTACAACCAACAGCCATCATGTGACACACCTGAGTTGGTCCGGGCGGTCAGAATTAGTGATATGTTATATGACCTCGGCCGTCCTCTCAGAGCTCAGCTCTTAGTAAACAGTGAGTACGGTAGAAACCCTTGAAATCCCTTTTTTTTTAAAATTTAAACCTGATATACATTTGCAGTAAAAATTCAATCTTAATGTCAAAATTTAGAATGTGTAATGTAACTAATTTACTCAAGTAATGTAGATGCAATTTAATTTTCTGCTACTTTATACTTGCAGTCCACTTTGATAACTGTAGTTACTCTTCAGATCTAGATTACTTAGTGTTTGTAGGCTATTACTCATGACATGTTACCAATCAGATTGTTTTGTGGGCAGGACATTGAGTGAGAACATGGATTGGTGACTTCAGATAACTCCAAAGTAGCTCTTTTTTTAATTCTTTAATTTAATCGGCAATCAGACAATAAACAGGCCGATACCAGTAATGTGAAAAATGCTGAATATCAGATCCAATAATCGGCCCGGAGATTATCGGTCTGTCCCTGATCGCTTTTTTTTGAATACTTATTTTACTAATCGTGCCTCTCACACATTAATATCTAAGTCAGGTGATGTTTCTTTAAGGAGTTACTGTGGTAAGAAGTGGTTCAGCTTGTTTGCAGTACTCATAGTTGTCAGTGACAGCAGAAATGTCCACAGTGACAAGTGATGCTCGAAGCAGCTAATGTTGGAGTCTCACTACTTATGTTTGTTGAAAGATACTGTGCCACCACTTATTTTGCTCTCATGTTATTAGCATAATGGTGTTTAATCAGTAACCTCATTGGCCTGAAATCATGAAGCACACCGTTGTCCTGTAACGGTAACATTCCCGATTTGAATACTCTTTCACAGTTGTGTTTGTGATGGCTGATTTTCATAAACCTCTAGGTGAAATATTAGTTCTGCTCAAACCTAGTTTTACAGGACAGTCAGATCTCTGTCATATCAGCGTGTCAGCTCGCAAACAAATAACTGTATCAGTAGACTGGAGTTAGTTCAGGGTGAAGGAAAGGACTGCTGCCAGAGAGTTATCATCTCCTTCAAACAGCTGGTGATCATTATCACAGAGGTCATTTCTGATACAATTCATATAGTTACATGTAGTCACTCCACCCAGGAATGAATGAGAAAAACAAAGCCATCTGAATGATTGAATGATATTAAAGGGTCAGTCCACCCAAATAACAAAAATGAATATCAGTATTAAACCCTGGTGGTGTCAGGTCATGCCAAGATATCTGGCTATTACATGTAATTTAATTAACTGCTGGTCAATTGGCGAATACGTAAACTTTAGGAGGCTGCTGAGTCAGTTTTCTAGCTTTATGAATTACACTCTTTATATTTTACCATTATCTTGCCATTGTCACTTTGAGCCACACTGTTCATTACGGTGTCACTTTGAGGGAACAACTAGAGGAAAGGAAAATAAAGAAGGTATACAGGTATGTTTTATGCAGACATACTTGGCACAACAACAGCAAAATATATTGTCCTCTCAGAGGATGACGAAATATTTGTTTTTTAGAATCACTTTTTAAAGAATTATTGTCGAGCAGACGAGCGGGTATATTTGCACAGGCCAAACGTGTGCAGCCCAAATGATGTATTATGTTCAGAGGGATGATCTAATATTTCTGAGGGTTTCCAACTGACCTTAAGTTGAATAGCCATCGCTATCTTTTGGCAAATGCTGTCAAAATACTTGTGACCATGCAATGTGTTACTCCACATATTTTCATCTTTGCAGCTGTACTCTATTTTGGCCTTTTCATATTCTTGCCAACAGCAGGACTATATCAGATTCTTTGTTTTGCTTAAAAGTTAGAATCTGAGGCCAACTTTTGTGTTTGGTTCTGACCTAAAAGTGTCTTCAGTAAAGAGGATTGAAAATCGTGGTATAATTGTTCCTCATTTAGATTATTGTTTTGCAAGTTTTAGGTTATTTTATTCAGGCACAGTTTTTATGAAGCTGATTGTGTTTAAACAAGATTTAAATTTTGAGAAGTTTTTCTTTTGTTCAACATTTTGGGTAGTACGTTTTATTCGCTTCCTTAGATGAGTTAGATGAGAAGATTGAGACCACTTTCATGTTTGTACGGTAAATATGAACCTGGAGCCAGGAGACTGTTAGCTTAGCTTAGCACAAAGACTGGGAGCAGGGGGAAACAGCGAGCCTGGCTCTGTTCAAAGGTAATAAGTTCTGCCTCGCAACACCTCTAATGCTCACTTATTAGTACGTTACATATGGGATTGTTCTGATTCCGATACAAGTATTGGAAACGCCTCCAATCCTATCTAAAATTTGGATCAGTTATCAGTGAGTACACAAGTTTAAGCACCAATCCTATACCACACAAGGTCTTTATTAGAATTGTACATTGTTTTTTAGGCTGCATGCACTTCCTGAACTCTTGTTGTCATTGTCAGGTTGCCAGGTAACCACTGGCAAGGTATATATATATATATATATATGTAAAAAAGGATAATTTTGGTAACTGTAACCAAAACCCACTTAAGCAGTAGAATTTCATAGCCAAAAAACAACAAACACTGTACAGGAGGAGGTTGTGCAGCAGTGTTTTTGTTCAGGCAGAAACCCTCTGCTGAGTCTTCCCCGCCGGTCCAGATAACGCCCCTTGATGTGACTTGTGTTCTGCTGAACCAGATACAGCTGTGGCAACACTCAGAACACACAGAACTGAGGTCGACCCTTTCCGGTGCAGTCCTCCTCCTCTTCATCTGCTCATTGCTTCTTTTCCTGCCTGACTTTGCCTTCACTGAGGTCTTTTTATTTTGTAACTGTGATCCTGGTGAGCATGTGAACTGCAGGAATGTTAACTGTCTTTGAGATGTGGTGTTGGGCAGCAACTGCATGTGGCCTTGATAAAATGGATCGAGGGAGGAGAAAGGTTGTGGGTTATGTCAGAAAACTGTCAGGGTGTGCTCCCTACATGTCTTTTTCCCATTTTCTCTCTCCTGTTTTGGGTTTTAGTCAGCAGATCTCTAAGCCTCTTCGCTATTCGTCTCTGTTGTTGCTCAATCAGCGAGTCGGTCTGTCTCAAAAGCTTTACCTCGTTTCGTTCTCCTCTTCACATCTGTCTTTTTCTTTTCATCTTCTTTCCCCTTGTATCCTTCGAAAGACACCTAGATCAGAATTGTCTGGGAAACAGCTGTCCTAGTTTATATATTGGAGAAAGTAAATCTATAGTTGGTCCAACAGCTTGGACCTCTAACTGCTGTACTTTGAACCTCTGCCAAACTAATCCCATCGTTAGACCTTGATCTCATTTGAATAAAAATCCTGATCTGAAGGGTTAATCACATTGCATTTCTATAGAATAAAGGGCCTCTGTGGCTTTTGTGTGAAAGGCAGATGTGAGCACTGCCGGATACAATTACTTGTTTGTTGGTGATCCTGGTCTCTCAAATTCATTGTACTGTGTCCTGTTGAATGGGTAGCACTTATTTTGAATTATTGTACATAATCATAAAGTGAGCAATGCAGGTCTGGTATCAATTTGATCTTGAATATTAAATGTGTAATCTATGGATGTATAGTAACATTAAGGCCCAATCCCAATACACCCCTTGCCCCTACTACTATGTTCATTACCACGTGTTGGGCAGGGCGAAGTGTTAGGGCTATGTGCCCTCCAAACAAAGGGTTATTAGATTTCTCTATCATTTCAATGTATTTTGGTCCATTTCTTTATAGTAAGCATAAAACAAATACTCACTACTAGTTTGCTGGTGTCTTGGTAGATAACTAGCTAGCTAGCTAACATTACAGGGTTGGGTAGGTTTCCAGTTTTGCAGGTCCGGTGTACGAGCTCCAACCACCATTTTTTTTGCCAACCAACTGAACTGGCATTTGTATAACGTTCTCTTCACGTTGAGGTGAAGACAACCAGCAGCATGTGGCTAGTTAGCAGAAGCCCGGGGTTAGCCCATTAGCTCAGCTCCACAGGCTTATGTTTTGTTATGTGACAAATGAAAACACAATGTGTTGCAGTTGCCCTGATGGACTGTAGTGCTGCTACACTCCCATTCATGGGTTCTTATTATGTTCCTCTTGGGAGCAGCTGAGTCTTGTGCGACATCTTGGTGTGAAATTTGGTGTTACCGGTTCAGTCTAAGGCCTTATAACAGGTTTGTGAAGATGCTGCACTTGGTATCGCTCCTCTAACATCAGTGCAGACTGGCAGGGTAGGAGCACCGGTTGCTAATGTTAGCCTATAAAGCACCTTTAGTGGCCAGGTAATGAAGCAGTGATCTTGTCATAATACAATGATTGCACTAACACAAGAGAAATCACTGCAGCTGCAGATGGCATATTGGAAATGTCTGGTTGCATTTGTTCAGGTAAAGGCTATTGATGACGTATGGGGGTCCCAGCTCACAGGGGAAGATTTCAACCACTTGAAAATGAGGGGTAGGAGTAAAACTTGAAAATGGGATCGATCCTATTGAAACAGGTATTCGTGAGAGTAAAGCAGATATCATGTTCTGTAGATTTTGTACCTGACAACCACTGATCTGAGATACAACCACCTGTTGAAGCTTTGAATTAACACAAAAGGGTGCACAATGGAGGGAAACCGACCTGCCCCGCTGTGTGGGTATCTGTCCAATCTGATCTGATCACATGTTGTGTAAGATGATATCTGAGGCGTTGGCTCTGAATGAACTCTGGCTCTGCATCACCTGTTTCCCCAGAATGACATGTTGTGGAAAGTACAGGAACAATTTCTGTTAAATTCTTGTGGACAAACCGAAACACTTAAATTGAACTTGAAGTTGTGGGTTGGCCTTAGAGGGCCACAGTGGAATAAATGCTTTAAGTACAAGATTTTAAATGACCTAAAACCACAGCAAAAGTCCTTACTAATGAGCTGTGGGAATCTGCAGTGCGTTTTTCAGAATTTAAAGAACCAGACTTGTGCTATTTCCTTTTATCTTGACTCCTTTTTGACATCTCGATAACTTTAAAAGGGGGCTGTCTTTTTCCCTTCAGTTATTACTGATTGTGGGATAAAACCCTCTGTGATCCACACCAGTGCAGGGCATTATTCAGTTTGAGAATGAGCTTACTCCCCTGGGACGTCTCCAGCACGCCAGGCTTTTAATCTGGACAAGAGGTTAGTTGTCCTCCATATGGCAACACACTAAAAAAACACATGCAGGCTTTATCAGTTTGAAGGAAAAGACATTTTGTTGCCAGCTCTGAGAGAACGTGTGAGCCAAATGCCCGCTGACAAGGGAGGGTCGTCTCGCATGGAGTTTTGGGATTGTGCCTGCGTGCACACATGAACGTCTTTGTGTGTTTTGTCTGAACAGTTCTCTGTTGTTTAATTTTTCTTAGTGCTGACCAGGAGCTCATTGCGTGTTTGTTTTAGTTGACAAACATGTTACAGATGAACATTCCTTTCACTGGTTACAACCCACAAGGAAATATCACACTGTCAGCTGGTAGATTAACCTCAATCTGTGAAACCATGGCTTGGGTTTCAGGAGCGTGCAGTGGCCCAGTAAGGGCACCTTTTGAGTGTTGATTGTATGTTATTTTGCCGGCTACAGTACCATCGGCTGACTGCGGTGACTACGGAGAGCAAATGTTTTCTCTCCCCTGTTTGCTTTCTCATAAATCTTGACAAAGGCTAGGCCCTCGTCTTCGCACACACTGTCTATCCTCACGCCTCTGCATTCCTGTCTGCGTTGGCCCAGTGCACTGTAGTTTCACACTGAAGGAGATTACAGATGTCTCCAAGAACTTGGTCTTTACCACCGTCGCCTCCCTCCTCCTCGCAAAGAACCACAGATGTTATGTCTAAGTGGCACTGGACCCGAAAAGGCTTTAAGTAAGAGAGGAGTTAGCTTACATTGAAAAGACCCCTCGTCATTTTTTTATACTCTGCTCCCACTCCTGAGTAAGACAAAATATAAGAGGCACATTTTAGTACCATCACTGACTGACCTCAGTTACAACACCCCTCCAATGGCCCTCCTCACCAAGAATGTTAAGTAGATAAGTGGAGCCCACACCACAGCTATAACGACAGTGACAGTAGTGAATCATATCTTTGGGATCACTTTCATAGAGATTTGATTAACCGGATAACAGATTCACAGGGCCATCAATTTGCTTGATTGTGGACATGTTTATACTAAATAATGTAACAGGAGTGCTTATAATATTGGTCTCTAACTGTAGCCTCCATCTTTTAATGGTAGGCTGATTGATGACATACAGGAAACATTGTGTTTTTCTCCGGCACTGTTTGTGCAGTGAGGGCAAAAAAAATTGCTGCATGTTGGTGCTGATTGACATTAGCGAATGCTATGGCATCAGAGGGCTGACTACACGTGTAGGGTTGATACAAGCACAACACCTACGAGCAACATTCAGTGTAAGGTAGATCTGCTCCAACAAGACTTTTCTGTCTCTGTAATGATAGTTTCTGATAAAGCTCAGGATAGAAAGACAGTCAGAACAAGCTCCTCCTCCTTTTTCTTGGTTACCGGGTTGACAGGGAACGAGTCCTGTCTGATCTAAGATATGATTGGTTGCCTGAAAAAGAGAGATGGTGATGAACTCCACAACAAACCACAACAGAGTTAAAGCATGACTCCAAAGGAGGATGCTCTCTCTGTCTGCTAGATATGTGAATTGACAGCTGTTGGCTAACATGTTTGCTATAACAGCTTCATAAGCTGGTATTTGACCAATGTGTTTTCAGTTTTTCAGCCCAATAAGTGGCCAAAAAATTCATTAATGCCGCTTAAATGCAGTGCTATTTTTAGTCCGAACGCCTGCTAAGAATGACATGATTGCTTAGTCGCATTATTGCCTCACAGCTGGAGCTGACCAGGACAGCTGGCAGCTTTCTGTCTGCAGTTTGCATGATCAGTCTGGCCCCGCAAAAAAAATGCAGATTGGGTTTACTGGAAAACCTGAAGATGCCTGTAGATATGAATGTGTTTGTCTTTCTATATGTTTTAGCCTTGTGGCGATCTGTCCGGGGTGTACCAGCTAGGACAGGCCTCACTTCCAGTCAACCTTTAACAACAAAAGTGGTTCTGGAGGTTGAATCTCCTACTGCGTGCCTTGCATTATCATGAATAAATGGAAACTACAAGTCATTGCCATCTGTATTTGTTCACGTTTTGATCATCTCCTTTGGCATCACATTCACCAGTTAGCTCACAGATTGATGGCTTTTCTGGCTCTGTCCATCTCCAGCACAGCTAATGTAACCCTGAACTAAAACGTAATCTTCTTTCTCTCTTTGAGATGAACGAAGCTTCAACTGTCAAAGGCTCTGGGTGTCCGCCAATGTAGCTGTAGTCGTGGTAACGCTGACACGATGCTTGCGGTTGGCATAGAGATGCCATCCCTCAGAGGAGAGCATTGTTCGCTGTGCATTCTCTGGTCTTTTTCTTGTGTCATGATGTTGTTGCGCAAGCAAGCGATCGTCAGAGTCAGGGCATTGGAAAGTCTTTCATTTGGAAGGATGTGTCAGTCGAGGTCAGATATCCACTTTGCTTTATTGTGTCGTCAAGGACAACTAACATTCGGATCAGCCAAATGTCTTTAATCGCAGGAACATCTTGCATTTTTTATACGCGCTGCCTCTCTCCAGCAATTGCAACACTTCTCAATAGAGAAAAATTACAGAGCAAACACACGGAGCAAATGATACATCTGTTCCATAACAAAAGAGCTGGAGCTGTTCTAAATTAATTTTAATGTCACAGTCAGAAACGCAGCAGAAAGCCTCAAGACCCGGAGGGATTTCAATACATCACAGCTCTTGTCTCACAAAGCTTAAAGTAATAATAGTAAGCTATACAAAGGAATTATGAGTCACAGTAATGTTCATGCTGGTCATTTATTTTAAATGATGTGTGATGATATAACAAATTTTTTGGAGTGTCTGAACTTTGTCAGGCTGGCTGAGTTTAAAACACTCAACTCATAACAAAGCAAGACATTTTGTTCCAAATGGTGGCTGGAAATCCCAAATACTTCTGTCCACATCCAATCCAACATTCGATTCAACTTTGACAACACCCTTTTCTCTTACAAAAAGTAGGAAACCTGAGCTGAAAAGGGGTGAATTAAATCCCCTTGCAGAGGAATGTTGTGAGATAAACACAGGGCTATCAAGTGGTGATTCATAATACTTCCCTTCAAGATCAGTGCTGAGTATATCCCTCTTAATAAACAAATACATCTGTTTAGGAGCATGTCTGACAAGATGTGTGGATTTACAACACAGATGGTGTTGTAAAAGTATATCATAATTTATATCAGATTCATTCTTATTAAAAGAGCATCATCTGTTGAACACATTTTTGCACGGCTTCAGTTCGAGCTTTGAACCTGGTCGAAGCTTCATGTCTGTTTCTGTCACAGTCATGGTAGAAAAAGCAGTGAAAGTGCGTGAAGTAATACCGAGCAAGCAGAGGCTGTTTCTGTTAACTAATTCTGTGCCAACGGGGAAATGTTTGTTCCAGCCTGCCATTGCCCCTCTTCAGAGTAAAAATTTTGCCATAAAAATAAATGGACAAAGGATATTTAATCAGCACATTCCAGCTCAGGACATAAACTCCAGGTCGGGTTTTATCCGATCCTGCTGTAAACACTATTACGGTTAGCTTACTCAGCAGTGGGCTTTTTCATGTTTGCGTGTCCTCGAGGCTTTTAAGACCCACTTTAAACACTGGCAGATATGGCAGAGTCCTTTTGACCCTGTCATGCATTCTTTAAGCTCTGTCTCCGATTTTTTTCTCTTCTCTTCTTCTCTTCTCTTCTCTTCTCTTCTCTTCTCTTCTCTTCTCTTCTCTTCTCTTCTCTTCTCTTCTCTAATCTCCTTTTCCTCTTTATTTTCAGTTCCATAGCACATGTTGTTCCTTTCCTTTCCTTTTCTCCCCTCCCCTCGTCCATCAAGACTTACTATCAGTAGGCTATTTATCTTGATCTGTCTTGTCATCATGCACTAAAGGCCTGGTCATAGCAGCATTTAAAGTGGCAAGATTCTCCAGCAAAATCCTTTTTTTTGTCAATGAGACCATTGCAAAAACTAGTGTCACTGCATTGTGGGAAGAAGCCCAGCCAGCTTTTGGCACCAACTAAGCCTCTATTAACCCTGCAGGTTCTACTTTACATAGACTTATATACATTTTGTGCCACTTTCTGGTCCTTTTTTTGTTGTAATTACTTTTGAAAGGTCAACCGAGAACAAATATCTCATCAGTTCACTGTGGTGCTTGACACAGACGTCAACCCCTCGACACACACAGTCACACACACGCAGACTTCCTTAGTAAGAGTCAGTGTTTTGTGGTGACAGGCCTCATTTGTCCCCAGTTGAAAAATGTTTCTGTTTACTTGTCTTTCACTGGGAATAACATCCACTAATCTTACTCAGTCACGTTAGTTCTTCCTGTGTTTGAAGTCTTTGGACCAAATACCCAGATTTGTTTATTTTATAGTGCACTGATGAGTCATTCTGATTAAGCTGATTTGGAAATGAAGACCACACCACGCTTTCTTGTCAGTATTTGGACATTAAAACAGTTTAAGGGTTTTCAGATTTACAGTATTCTAACTTAATTGTAATCTAATATTAAGTAATGGCTGCTTCACTAACTCTGTTCACCAAACCATAGCCCATTATCGCAGAATGGAAAACATCAGGCGGTTACCTGCCAGATATTTTTTTCCTTTTTCTTTGCAAAAGAGAAATTTAGCCCAAGTCCAAGTCTTAAAGGAAAAGTGTGGGTGTTGTGTGTTTTGTGGTTTGCGTTGCAGCAGTGAAGTCATTACATACTAGGGGCTATGCTTTTACATATTAGCCCAATACAGTTTCTCTCCTCACACCCCCACACACAAGTACAAACTCCTACACCTCGAGAGGATTGTGAAGCAATGCGTTTCATAATTGAAGATTGTATCAAACTTAACCTCAGAAGGGAAAGTACAACTTTTGAAGGAGCATATCCTGATTTGTAATGATGGGGTCATTCAGTTCATCCCAAATAACATTTTCTGTATGAATTTGTTTTAGGAACGTAATCACTGTAGCTAAAGGCTAATTGCATTGTAAGGAAAAGAAACAGTTTTTGTCTGTTCTGATTTAAACTATTTTTTCAGCAAACTAGAGAATCTGACGAATGTCATGCTACATCAACCCAACGTACGTATCTGCAAACTACAGATATGTTGAAACCTACATTTCTTTTTGTTGCAACTTTACGTTTTCCAATGTAAAGTTTTTGATTTTATCTTCTGACAACACTGTGTTTATGCCCTGGTTAGGTATAGATACACAAACCACTTGGTTAGGATTTGGGAAAGATGTGTTTTGGCTTAAAGTAGACCGATTATGCTTTTACATTTTTTCCCTGTCCTTTGGTGTTTGATATTGGTTCTCGTGCATGTAAAAGATTTTGAAAGTTAAGTGTGCACAAACAGAAGCTCCTCTCTCCCACAGAAAACACTGCTCCTGAAACGCCTCGTCAGTAGTCCCAGAATCTGTGACATCACACTACGCCACAGAGTCGCATATTTGCATAATTAATGACAGCGGCAAGTTTGGCACGTAAGAATTGATTTAGAGCAGCTGCTCTGTTGTTGTTAGCGGTGCTGGCTCAGACGTGTGCGAGCTGACCAATCAGAGCAGACTGGAGCGTTACAGACAGAGGAGGAATACAGTGCTGCAGCACTGGGCAGTATAAGAAAAGTAATGTGTTTTTTGAGCACTAAAGCATGTAAACCTGTTGTAGTTACCATGAACCTGAAATTTAGCATAATATGTCTCCAATCAAAAAACCGTTTAGTCGCCACAACCACAGCTGAAGATGTCCAGTATTGTCGTTCCAGTCAAAAGTATCATTTTTTTGTCACCGCGGCTGGAAATTGTCCCGCAGTCTCCTTCAAAATATCACTGGCTTGGCAGCCCCTCCATCGCCCCACATGAAAGTCTGCTCATAAACAAATAATGTGAACATGATATGACACGTATTACATGTCTCAACATATCAGTGGTTTGCAGAAATGTTATTTGACAACATTTTATCCTGGCTTCCTAAAGACACCCATTACAGTAAATCTCTTTTCAAACAGTTGATGTTCGCGCACCACTTATCAGCCCATGTTATGTTATGGTGATTAGTTATAAACACATGGCAGGGTACAGCTGATGTATACAAACTGGCGTCAACTAAAGAGGCTCCACTTCAGTTCGTGCCTCTTTCTATAAACGGGAAGATTGATTTAATTAGCTGTGGTCGGCCCCAGCTGAGAATGAGTTAAAATTAGACCCACTCGTCTTAAAAATGCTGTGTGCTAATGTTTGGATCTTGAAAGAATCTGCAGTCTGCAGAGAAAAATAATGCTGGCTCTGCTAAAAAAGGACCTAAGTCATGGGGAATAGGGAAATGTCATCATCAGTATTATATAAATAGAAGCACCCCATGCTGTAAACAAGTCCAAATCTTAAAGAGGGACTTCCGTTCTCAGATTTCATGTAAGGAGATTGATGTAGATGTAGAGAAGAAGTGCTGCACTTCCTGAATTCATCCTGCAGTGACCCTGCGCCCAGGGAGGCCTGTGGGAATGAGGAATTTAGCAGATGCTTGAGTTCAGTCAGCCAGAGGGTTGAGGTCAGAGTTAATCTTGACCGTCCTCATTCTTTTTCTCCCAGTTGCACACACTCATACTGTACGACTTATTAAGCAAGACAGGGTAACTGCAGGTCTGGAAAAGTCTTCAAAAGCATTGGATTCTTTTCCCTCTAAAACAAAAAGGCCTTGTCAGGAGACCTTACATTTAAAAATGGACTTGTTTTAACAGGGGGATATATATGCACGAGGCTGTTGCCTGTAACTAACACAGGCTAGCACTGTCATTATGTCCTGCTCGATTCTGGCAAAAACTTAAAATGACTTGAATGCATTAATCATGTTTTTAATTGGTTAATCCACCCACCATTTTTCTGTCACTTATGCAGGTAAAGGTCACATTTGATTAATTATATCATTAGGAACTGGCAAGTACTCAAATAAACAGATATAATAAGAAATAATTCTAGACAATGGATAGTTTAATCCGGAGGGACATTGGACCATATTTCAAGGTAAAACAATACATTTTTATACCCAATTAACCTCCATTAGACAACAGCTAATACGGTACTGATACGATACTGTTTTGATATGATACGATTAGGAAAAGGCTTAATTAATAAGTATCAACACACATATTGGAGACATTTATCTAAACCTTGAAGTGAAACACACATGATGTGATTAAACAGTAATGTTAGTCAGGAAGTTGCTGAATGCTAACATCAGCTAACGAGTCATCACATATGTTGTTTTACCTTGAAATATGGACGAATGTACCTCCAGATTTTTACTGTCCATCATCTATTTAGTTACTGATCAATTGGGAAGCTGTAAAATGACAACAATTTGTGAAGTTATTTACGCTGATACGACTCGCAACCTGGAACACAGCCACATTACATTATCCCAGCATTTAAGTTTCCCGCCCTGAGAGTGACGTTGGAGGAAAAAGGCGAAAAAGGGAATAAGGTCTGTTATCTTTTCCAAAATAAATGATCTTCGCAGGATAAGAAGTGGATGTTTTAAAAAAAACTAAGAAAAAACTGTTTTCATGCAGAATCCCCAACATGATTGTAAAGTCTGAAATTTACCTTGGGGAAAGCTTCAGAAACTCTGTGAGAAAGCCTTATTTGTATTTTCCCCTCCCCTGTACAATGTCCTTTTTCTTTTCTTTGCTCCCTCTCCTCCCAGCCCTTCTTAATCCCCTACAGAGTACTAATATCTACCCAGCACAAACCCATGAAGCTGTCACATGTGAAATAGTTCAGTTCTTTCTTTGGCCACAGCCATAAAACATGCGGTAGCCAGTCTGGTTGGGCAAGATAAACAAATCTGGTGACTTTCCACACCACTGGCCTTGTATCATAGAGCCTTTAACCGTGGAAAACGTTCACATTGCCTTTTATTCTGCTACGGTTTCTCTTGTATTTTGCATTTTTAACAGAATGGTTTGCATCAAGTGAGAGAGCAGATCTAACTTCATTCTGATGAGATTTTGCATTAGCAGAGTCAAGCATGTTGAAAGGGGATCTAATAGAAGGAAACCTAAACACTCTTGTTTTTCATTCTTTCACATTTTCTTCTTTTGGTCGCTTGTGTTTTGCGGTTGTCATAGAATAACATAGCATCAGTTTATGGAGAAGGTTTTGCTGCGAGGAAGAGCACATCAAAGCTTTCTTTGTGATGAGATTTTTGCATTAGCTGATCCAAAAATGTTGATTCAACCCCCCATTATTTCCCCGCTTCGCACACATACACACAAGCACGAGTGGCGTTCCTTTATGTCCCACAGATCTGGTGATGCACATTCTCCTCTCATGTGGAAAACAGAATACATGAATGTAGGTCAGTGCTACAGACTGTAGTCCACACGCCTCCTTGCTGGAACAGACTGGAAGTGCTGTTCATGCTTTCCCAGACTTCTGCCAGGAATTCCATACAAAATCCAGGGCGGCATGAACTCACAGATAGAGTTAATGGATAAAACCTGTACGCTGCGTTGGACACCTTAAAGACACAACGACTTGCTAGCTTGTCCAAACTAGTCCTGCAAGCAACTTTATCTGCATGATGAATGCCTAAGATCAATCTTCTTCCCAGTTTCGAGCTCAGCTTGAGATCGAGACAGACACACTAATCTGCTGGGAAATGCAGCGTGGCGACATGCCATCAGGCTGCCATGTTCGTTACTCGGAAAGTGACGTCATGGCAGTCTGGGTGAATGTGGTTGAAACTTGTCCGCATCATCTGAAACTAGACGTTCGGTATGCAGTGAAACAAAAAGTAATTGTGTGGTTTGTTCCCTGCTTTACCTATAAAGTGTTCAGCTTTGCAGTCGTTAATTTCTGAAGGAAAAGTTACGATGTTGGTCTTTACTGCTGCTGACATATTGCTGTAGCCGTTTATTTCATATATCACAACGTATAGTAAGTAAGCAGCACAGACCCACCCAAAGAGCAATAAAAATCTGAGACTGCATTTAACTTTTATTGCAACTTTTTTGTTGTTTTGGGGTTTTATTTTTAATCCTTTTATCAGAAACACATTTTTACAGCCCCTCAGTGACTTCTGACTTACTCTTTGAGTTTTTTCACATTGACTGAAAGATAGTGACTATTTAGCTGATAGTGACATTAAAAGATCAGATTAAAAGAATTTGTCCATTCACATAGTTTTGGTTGCATTTACCCAGTCTGTCTGTCTTCAACCCAATACAATGGGGATACCTGGAAACTCTTTTATGGTTGTCATTGTCTAAAAGTGACATTTGAATAATTTAAACAGCAATCAGCAGCAGGAATCAGTGTTAAACCCCATTCAGCAAATTTCTTAGCTACTCCATTTTGGTAGAAACTAGTCCCAATATGAAGAAGGTTGACAGTGGGTTCAGTGGATTAGCCAGAACAACAAGTACATTATGTTTCTGGGAGGTTACTACAGGTTAATTGGCCTGATGTAGTGGCATGCATGCATGCAGCGCTTTAACATACCTTTAACAACAAGCCAAAGGATTTGAGTGACGCTACATGTAGGCTTTGCTGTTAGCAGGTGTTAACTAAGCAGGGGAACACCACAAATTTGCGGTCTCACCTCAGAGTTTATCCCCCGGCGCAGTTCGAGCGATAATAATATCATCTATCGCAAATGTTGGATATCGCCCAAGCCAACTGAATAGGCCAATTGCCAGTGACTCCCAAAACAGCCAGATCCTGGCAGCATACCAGCGACAGCGAACCTTCGCCGTCTAACTCTCACTGAGTTTAGACAAGAAAGCTACTTGGTTAGTTTTAGGAAACATTTTGGTTTGGCATAATGTAACTCTTAAGTTACCAATGTGCCATTTTTACAGACCTAACCTCAGTTAAATAACACTGGAGACTAAAAGCTGTCTCCTGGACTGTGTCCTGCACTCGTATGACCCGATAATCCATCCCTGACCTCCCTATGTAGAGTTGTTGCTCTTTATACTACCCTGCTTGACTTCCTGCTTTGCTGCTATATTAATGGTGTAAATGTTAATATAGGTCGTGAGGATGGGCTGCAGGAATCCTATGAGAGAATACTCATACCAAAACCTAAGAAGTGAAACCATAAGCTATCTGCATGACTAGACACCACTATGTGTAAGCGATAAAATATGTCTGTTTGAGATATTCATCACAGATGGATATCTCTAAAACTGGGCAAGTAAAACTGAAACTGTTTACATGACCATGCACCATTAGAGGTGAATTATTTTATTTGGCATTTGGGTGAACTGACCATAGTATTCTGTTTGCCTTCTAAACAGCCTTCTGTTTTTAAAGTTATATAACTTTTTATCTCAACCCAGGTGCCTTTGCCAAGGTGAAGGAGAGCCAGCGGATGAGTGACGAAGGGAAGATGGACCAGGACGAGGCCGACGGCATTAGGAAACGCTGCCGGACGGTGGGGTTCGCCCTCCAGGCAGAGATGAGCCACTTCCATCAGCGACGAGAGGTGGACTTCAAAGACATGATGCAGGCCTACCTCAAGGAGCAGATAGCCTTTTACCAACGTGTTGTCCAGCAACTGGAGCGCACCCTGCGCATGTACGACTGTCTGTAAAGACACAGAACTGCTGTCCTGTTCAAGATGCCAAAAAACACAGAGGGGAAAGAAAAGAAGTCTTGACTCTGTTATCTAAGTGTTTGGTTTCAGTCATGTTTGAAAAGACTTGCAGATAAGTGAAGTGGAAGTTACTGGAAAGACGTACTAAGCCAGTCAGTCTTTCGTTTAGATGGATTCAAAGTCACGTTTTTTTGTCTTTTTAAAGACCTACTGTACCTTTTTAATTTCTGAAATACACATCACATAGGCAATGTCACAGCATATTGTTTATTTTACATAATTTAAGGTGTAACATTAAAATAAGAATATAGGTTTCAAATTCATAGTGGATCTATAGTTGATTGTCTTTTAGTGTAACACGCCATGAAACGGGTTCTGTTTTGAAATTGTCCCCTTCTCTCCATCATCATGCACTTTGGCTCCTCCTGGGACTGATTTAAGTGGCTTCTAATACGGAGAGAAACACCCCAAATATTCTGTGTTTTTTGTTGTTGTTTTTCTTTTTTTTTTACCAACATCTGATAAACATTCCAGATACTTTTTAATGCAGCATTTTAGGATTTTTTTTGAACTCACTGAATACTGAATTGAAATTTCACCACCATCTTTGTTGAGTGCTCATCTTGCTCAGGTGTCTGCCTCAAGTTTCACATCAGTTTCTCTGGTGTCTCTTCGCACAAAAAGTCTGTCTTAACTTTGCACCATGTGGAAGACTCACTGAAACCAAGTAATTCAGTTAAGTGATTTAAGTAATTTTCCTACTTTCTTCATGCAGCAAGTGCCTTTTAAGGATCTGAGGCATTCTGATGGAATGAACATATTTTTACATGGACCGTTTGTCTGTAGCGTGGCTGGTGTTTTCTGGAATGAATTGTATTTAGAAACGAGTTTGCACATGTTTTTATACACTATTGGGTCAGAGTGTGTTGGTGTGTGTGGGTGAATGAGTGCAATGAGTCGACTACTGCGCTGATCAATTCCCCTTTCCACTGTGGAAGACAAGAAATGAAGTCCTATCATGTAGCAGCAGGTTTATCTAGTAAGCTGGTATGCATAGCAGTGGATTAACTGGTCTAGTGAGGCAGAACATCAACATGGCATTTCACTGCTTCAATACTTTGATATTAAATCATTTCGTTGACGCAAGACCAAACTCTACCTCTCACCACAGTTTTGTGTTTGATGTAGTTTGGGTCAAAAACTGTTCAATTTGAGGTTCATATCAAGTGTTTTAGAACAACATCTAATGCATAAAACCACATTATATCAGACAGATTTTCTCTTTACTGTGCACATAATGACTTACAGATACAGTTTGACATTTAAAATCTGCTCATTCACTTTCTTGCCATGAGTTAGATGATAATATTATCTCCAATCTCATGTTTGTTTGTTTAATGTGAAGCTACAGCCAGCAGATGGTTTAGCTTAGCTTAGCATAAAACCTGGAAACAGGGAGAAACAGCTAGCCTGCCTCTGTGTGAAGGTTTAAAAAAAAAAATCTGGCTCGTCTAATGCTCACTAATTAAACATGTTATTTTTAATTTGTTTAAACTGTAAAGAAAACAAAGCGTAAAAACATCAATTCACGGTTTTACAGGGTTTACGACACTGCCCAGTCATGAAATAATCAGGCTTTAACACCCTGAGTCAGAACTTTATTGATCCCCCTGTAACGTACACAATTTCCCGCATGGGGATCAATGAAGTATTTTGGATTCTGATTCTGTCAAACCAATATTTGTCATGCCATGACTGTGTTCCAACTGCATGCAAGCATCCGATTCGACACAATGACGGACGCTTGTTGTCCACACTGAATGTATTAAGTATGCATTGTTACTTCAAGTAAACAAACCACGTACCTATCAGCTGTGCGCTGGAGATCAGATCGGAGGCTTAACCACTCCATAAAAGATGTGAGAGCTTACTAAAATAGCCCATCGTCCTACGTTTGTACGTTTTTAATCAGAAAACACACATTTTATACCGTGATATTTAGATGTTCCTGTACTACTCTTGTTGCTCGTGTTGCATGCAGTTAGGACACGTTGTTACACTTAGGCTTTTGCATGGATTAAACAAACTAAATAGGACGTGCTAGGTGCTGTAAGGTAAATTTTGCTAGCTTTTGACAGAGCCAGACTAGCTATTTTACCCTGTAAACTAAGCTAAGCTAAGCTAAGCAGCTAGAGCCAGATTTGTCCTGCAGACATGAGAGTCATATCAAACTTCTCATCTGACTCGCCAGGAAAGCAAATGTGCATATTTCCCAAAATGTTTAACTGTTCCTTGAATAATAATACATGTACCTTATTGCTCTTATTCCAGCTGCGATCACAGTGCGGTGTCATGTTTTATACTTTGTTTTTCACTTTTAATGAAATCATTTCTCCACACTGAATGAGATTTGACTGACTGAGAATTCAGCTCCCGTTCTTCACTGTTCGAGTGTTTGTTACTAAAAAAGGGGTGTTGCAGTAACGTCACTCATTCTGTTTAACAAGAGAGAAATGTCATGGCAACCTGCGGTCTGCGAGACTATCTTTTAACGTCATGTTAACCTTCGAGGTTTATGTGGAGTGACGTCTGCGTTTGCAGTTATAAGCATTACCTCAAGACATGCAGGGAATGTTTTTGTGAGCTTCTCCTCGAGCAGTTGCCAGTGTTCATTTGTCAGCTGCGATTCTTTCTCTTTGTTTTGACGGAAGAGGGTTTGATCTGTCAGTGGCGTATTTGTGTGTGGATGAAAAGTGAAAATGTAAAAATGTTGCTGTGACGTCTCTGCCTGGTGTTTGCGAGTTTCAGAATTAGAAGTTAGGACCTTGTTATGGTTCTCCGATAACACAGAAGTGCTGATTCAGAGCGCAGGTTTCTCAAACAAATGGTCCCTGTGTGTTTGTGCGTGACTCAGATGTGAGTGTCAGTTACTGGTACTGTTCAGTCCACATCTGCAGCCTTTAACTCTTCACTGTCTGCATGTGCTGTTGTTTATGTCGAACAAACCTTTTTTGCTTTTTTTGCATTTTTTTTTTTAATCTGTCAGCATTTGCACTCATCGCCTTTTCTCCAAGACCAAAGAAGTCAGATGTTTTCCACTGGGCTTCCTCTTTTTTTTTTTTTTACTCTCTTTGGTTGTAGTGAAATGTGCTCCCTGGTTTTGTACTTTTATCTGTTATACTCTAAGGAAAATGTGAAGAGAGCATTTGGAAAAAGTAAAGAAACATTCCACAACGGACACCAAAGGCAAAGACAGATTTGGGGCGAAAGAAAAACATGCAAGGTGCAAAAGAAAGAGAGAGAAACCGGTTAAAGAACCTCCAATCAGGTTTCATAACGACGCTTCCCTCTCTTGTTCCAAAGCTGCACGATAAGTTAAACGCCAGACATTTCACACAAGTGACTGTTACCCAACATGGATGTGTGACCTGGTCAGTTTGCAGGAACTCTATGCTTTAGTTTCAGTCTCTGAAGTAACAGATGGTGATTTTCAGGAAGTAATTTGTCACTTGATTTAAGGGAAGGGGACTTAAAAATCTTAATAAAAGTAATGATGGTGATCGCTTACTGTCTTTTTTGTGGATTTGTATAACTGGAATATCAATCAGCAATCGTTTGAAGTAGCATTTGATACTGAGGCAGACTTGTGGGTTTCTTTCCATGCACACTAAATCTAGACTATTCAACAGAGGTGGCAAAAGTACACACATTCTTTACTCAAGTAAAAGTGCAGATACTTGTGTAAAAAAGAAGCACTGATTCAACTTCTTTACTTAACAAAGTACAGGCTCTGAAATGTACTCAAAAGCTCCCTCTGAAGGACATTTCTACCTGCCGCTCATGTGCAAAGCTTACTGAAGCTCAAGTCATATTAATATAATTCAGAGACTATTGAAGGTGTAATCAAAAGGATTTGTCCGAGCTGCTCCTAAACACTCCAGAAAGATAGTTGATTGCAGCAAACAATTGATTAAAATAAGAAAAGCTGAAAAGGCTGCAGGGTCTCTGCAAATACGAGACACTCATACGCCTTTCCTCACCATTTGAGTCTCACTTTCTGTTTCCGTCATGATCCGTCTTATAAATGGTTTCGTCTTGTGATGTTGGGAAGGAAGGCATTAAAACTAAAGTAACGAGCCTGTTTTGACAATGTAAGGAGTAGAAAGTACAGGTATTTGTGTTAAAATGAAACACCTCTGCTATTCAAGTATTTTGTTTTATAGTTAGAACAAGTGAGCATCATATTTTATTCACAATGATCCATATAACTCTTACCTCAAGAACAAAAAACACAAAAAATATTTACCAAGGAAACACTGATGAAAAACTGGGACACTGAAACATGCGTCCACGTCATCCCATGAGCCTTTGTTGTCATATTCTTACTGTGTTTTTCCATATTCCAGACTATTTCCAGGATATTTGTGAGCAGGATGTGATGACATATACAAACAGTTTGTCCTGAATAAAAAACAAAACAACCACAGCCAGGAGCTGTTATCGAAATGTCCGTTTATGTGTAAACATACTGACACGGTGACGTTATAACAAAATAAAAGAGACAGAAAAATGTGGACATGCTGCCAAAAGTCTCACTGGAACACAACAGTTCAGATTTAAGGTCTGGGTTGAAGTAGGCAATCTGTTAGGTCTATTATCTAAATGTTTTGACCAGAAAGCACATTTTACTGTGTTTTTAGCCATGGTAACACTGTAGCTGGCGTTGGTCTGTCTCAATGCTGATTGGATGGATTGCCATCACATTTTGTACAGACATTCTTGTCCCCCACAAGATGAATCCTACTGAGGTTTGTGGTCGCCTGTCTGTTCCTCCAGTGCCACCAAAGAGGTTTGACAGTTTTCGTTTTGTATCTAGACATTTATTTCTGGGAAGTTTGCTGCAGATATTTCAGGTCCCAAGAGAATGGATTCTACAACCATGACTCCAAAAGGTCGGGGCACCGTGTCAGCTTAAATAAAAACAACGCAATCAATTGCAAGTAAACTTTTTTTAAGACGGTGTAGTGAAGTGGACCCGAGCTCATGACGTTATATCTTTTATACAACCATGTGTTTCTTGCCTCTGTCATGCTGAACCCAAATGCAAGAGGCCGCAGACAGCAATGGCAGAACTTTATTCCAAAATAAATCACAGGAACAGTTTAACAGAGCAGACGACTCGACAAAGACTAAACTAATGACTGGACTTAAAAACAAACTAAACTAACGAGGGGATGAGGTGTGGGTGGAGAGAGGTGGAGAAACATAGATGAGGGGAATGAGCGGATGAAACAAGAGGACGGGACGGGCTAATGAGGCCAATACAGGCCAGGTGTGGAGGGAAAAGCAGGCAGGGGAGGAGCACAGGAACACAGGTGAGCAGGAAAAAGGGCGGGCAAAAAGACAGACAGGAAGTGGAAGGACACACATGACACATGAGGATGTCATCTACAAAATAAAACAGGAAATGTCAAGACACCGTAACCATGACAGCCTCATCCTTGCTTGTGAATGACTGAGCCTTTTGACTATGGCCCTTTCATATCACCTGTTACCAATGAACCTGTTTACCTGCGGAATGATCTAAACTTTTGTCACCCCTCCCCCAACTTGTCTGAAACATGTTACAGGCATCAAAATCAGAATAAGCAGATATTTACACAAATTATTGAAATGATGAGGTAAAACATTAATTATATTGCCTTTGTTTTTAATTAGGCATAAGTCAAAAAGGATTTGCAAAAGATCACATTCTGTTCTATTTGTGTTCTCACAGCGTCCCTACTTTTTTGGTATTGGGTTTGTACAAGTTTGTGGACTTTATAGTCTATTTTTTCTTGTTTAAAGGTGTGTTTAAAGTTTGTTCTCCTTTGAGAATGAGTTCTACTCACTTTGTGATCACTTGACTTTCCATTTTTGCAAAACTAATGATATTCCTTCGGTTGCACTTTGTGTTAAGTGCTAGTTGGCAAAATAGGCATGGCAACAGGCAAAATACTTTCAACATATTAGCATGCTGACATTAGCCTTTAGCTCACCACTGTGTCTACGTAACCATCACACTCATAGAGCCGCATGGCTGTAGAATCTTAGTCTTGTTTAAGTATTTATTATTGTTTAATTAGAATTGTTTTAACGTTTGAGACCTCTTCTTCAAATGGATTTGGACAAAACCCTTCAAGAAACAATTGCTCAACAGAGAGCTTTTTTTTAGTCTAAGAACATTTTATTGAAAGTTTCCTGATCTGAGTGACGCTCTCCTGCTGAGTTCATTCTTTGAGACAGCTGATGAATGCCAAACTATAGCCGAGAACAATATGTTAAAGCGAAACCCAGGCGTTTCTCTTCAATGTGTTCCAGATGTTTCGGAAGCAAACATTTCATGTGAAAGCTCAAATCAACAGCTCTGTTGTTAAAATGAATGAAGTGCTGCCGTAAACCTTTTGAATGGGCCTGTTTTAACCCTGACAACACGTGTCTCATTACTATTCTGTACCTTTATAGTGACAGTTAGCATTGTGTTGACATGTATAGTGATGCTAAAGGATCACAACTGCTCCACTGTCTGTCAGGAGCAAAATGTACAGTTGCAGTTGATGATTTGAAATCTTTAAACTCAAAAAGAAAATCCAGATGTTTCAGATTGAACCCAGTGACTGGGCCTGATGGTAATGTTTCAGGCTCTCTCAGGTTTTGGTATGCAACTGGAGCGGCCAGATGATGTCACCTTCGTGATATGTGCCAGGACGAGACATCATCAAGTTCACTTAGAAACCAAAGACTGACAGAGGAAATTTGAAGGATAAATCACCACACTGTTCAGAGTGATGAAAGCTAATTTAAAATGGGGGGTATTTTCAGGCTAATTAAGCTTGTCTGCTACACACTTCAGTGATGTGCACCACAGAGAATTAGTGGGGCGAAAAGGACTCGATGGCTGTAAAATGACACCTCGGAAAAAGTTCCAAAACCTTGAGGTATCGCCAAAGTAATGCTAACAGAGCACTTCTCTGCAAGCGACCCCAGTTTGTGTGAGGGAGGAAGTGAGGGAGATGAAAACCGGTCAACTTTGCCGTCTTCTCGGCTTTTTCCATCAGACACAGCTGAAGCCTGGATGAGCTAACCACCTTCTTTCCAGGAGAAAAGCACAGCTATTGAAACCTGTCCAGCATGGTGTGAAAATGGAAGCTGTATCACGAAAATGTCTGGAGGCAGAGCGGCGTTACAGCTATCGCATTGTAATGTACCTGTTGCTACTGGTCCGCTCGCGCTCGAGTGTCATGTTGCAAATCACATTTACATCACTGAGCACATTCTTCATTTATTTCCATGCTTGAAACTTCCAAAGCAACTCACTTGGCTCATCTGAAGGGGAAAGCGTGGATTTCTTTCAGGTCTGCAGTGCTGCTGTAGAGGCACATGGTAAAAGCGTTATGGCCCAAAGTGCCAGCAGATGTCTATAAAAGAAAAAAAAAAAAAAAAAAAGAAACAAGATGCTGAGTGAAGGAAAGGAGCAGTTTCATGTCTGCTTAGTCTGGGGAGGAAAACTGCCCCTCCAGCCCCTCGACAGGATTCCTCAGAGGACACGAGTCCTCATTTGTTTCCCTTAATGAAAAATCATTCTGAGTTCCGGAGCACAGCAGCAAATGTGTTTACATCCCAGTAGCAGTTTGACTGCACACATGAATCACACACCACTTTTTCAAACATGCCAAGCTTCCAAGTTTTAAATCTCACATTTCCCAGTCGTTTGTAAGTAAGCTTCCTCGAAATATGAAGTCTGCATGTGCAGCAAAGTGATGCCTGAATTTTTTTGTTTCACTTTCATGGTTTAGCAGACAGGATTGTTGTCTCACTCCTGGACCGACTTGAGTGACATGGACTTGACCTCAGCGGCGCAGAGTATTACAGCGTCCTCCTCCCCGAGCATCTGAGAGAAACAAAGGCAACAGATGGTCGAATGAACACACATGGTGGGTTTGGTAATCCCTCCTCCTACTCCTCCGCCTGCTCCCGCTGACTGCTGCTGGGGCCAATGTGACAGCGGGGCCAAAAGCCAACTTTCAAAGCAGATTTGTGGCTCCATTGACTTAGTTTGAGAGAGAAATCCTGGCACTGCAAGTCAATTGGGGTAATTATTGTTCCTTTCACTTAATTACCAATACGAGCGATCTATAATCGTCAAGAGTTATCCTGGCGATTTAACAGAAATCATGATATGTGTGTTTCTTATTCACTTTTATGCAGAAACACATGAGATTATCCAGATACTTTCTTAACTTTTGACCCTATAATGAAGCAATATTTTTGTGACCATTTAATTCAGGTTATGTGGCCTTTTAGTGTGGACATGAGCTCAATCAAGACCTATTGTTTCCCTCTCAAACTGATTCCTTTGAAGGATTTCTGAAGGCCTGAAGAGGTAGACTTCACAAGGAAAATACAACACAGAAATGAGAAAAAATGTAAGGAAAAAACATGATTTACGTAACCTTAAAAACCTAATTTTCTCCTTTTTTCCTTTAATCATGTTGTGACCCCTCAAATGTGTACTGGGACCCCTTGGAGATCCAGACCCCTATATTGGAAACCACTAGTTTACAGTGACTATGCACTCATGTAGAAACTTCTGAAAAATGCTAATTTGTCACTGTGTGAAGCAAAGAACATACAAATATTTATCGATAAACTGTTATAAACAGACGGGTGTTGGGGGGGGGGGGGGGGGGGGGAGGGGGAGGGGGGGGGGGCATGTCTCAGCAGATCATGAGTCATATTTGTTCATAGCTAGAACAGCCATTCTTCATCTTGTGTGAAGATCCTTGGGGGATAAACAGTTCACAGTATACAGATGTTTTCAGTGTCAGTCTTGTTTTCCTAAATCCAGTGTTTGACTTGTCAGCTAATAGTTTAATTTGTAGATGACAAACAACAAGTAGACTGAGGTGAAAGGAATTTGAAACCAGTGAAAGAGTTAACTAACCCATTTTCAGTTAAAGGGGCTGTATGTTACAATTTGTAGCAATTAACACGTATTAATCACTTTTATTGGCCATATGTGAGTGTGCGATTGTAACATGAGGTGAAACATAAGACCTGCCTCGTCTCTCGGCCTGAGGACTGTTTGTTTAAGTTGTTTAATGCTGCTGGACTGTGGATTTCCTTGCTAAGAACGCAGGTCGGATTTTCTGCGACAGTCCACAGAGCCCCTTTAAAAGAAATGGAAAGAAAGAAACAGTATAAAACGTAATATTGTTTCATCGTGGTTAATCAAAGTACTCAGCTATTTCAGCATTTCACCATCATGATTCTTCTTCGGGGGATATTTTATACGGTGACGCACTAAAAAAGTGGCATGTTGTCGATAAATTCTTTAAAAAACATCAATGAGCACTTATTTTCAGGTGGTTACAGGTTACTGGACATAGTAATTGTTATAATACGACCATGTGTTATATTACTCCCCTCCTGCTTAAAATATATGACTCTAACGCATTCATTTTGTAGTGCGTTACTCCCAACGCTGCTGTTCGCTGTCTTAGTTTACTGTGTAGCATGTAGCATGCTAGCATTTGCCTATTAGCACTGAACACAAAGCTGAGGCTTGTAGTTTAGTTTAACTTGCTGATGGTGCAAGCTAAAAAGTCAGGGGTTCGCCAATAGTCTTCCAACAAAAAGGAAAGCTAATAAATGTGCTAGGTGTCAGTCAAGCTCAATAAAACTTGACTTTACGTAATTTCTTACGTTTTCAGGGTTAGAGTGCCCTTTTGGTTCAAAATGACCCAAAGCCCGAAACAACTGACCCTGACTACACTTTTCTGTCTTTCCAATCCTGTGTCTGTCTTTCTGTCTCTCTGTCTGCCCTCCTTCACCCCTCTGTCATATTGCCCTCCACTCACACATCGATAAGGGGGAGGAGGGGTGACCCAGACTGACTGGTTCCAGATGCATCTTACTACCCAGACCCATCAGAAATGTGCACATCAGGTGGCTGAAGGGCGTTTTTCTACCTGGTAGGGATTCCACATAGGAGTCATGCCTCCTGTAACATATGTTCTGTGTTGCCTGCCCTACAAGTGAAAACAGGCTTGGACAATAAATGTTTCGGAGAGGGCTCTGGAAATGGGGCTTTTAACCTCAGCAGTGTCAGTGCTGTTAAACTGCAAGGAGCTCTTAAAAATGTGGCTTTTGGTCTTTGTTTAATTAAAACTCAGATTCACACACACAATCGGTATCCCTTTGTTTTCAAAAGGGCCAACACTCTGAGGTTAAAGGTCACATCTCCACTGGTGCCAGTTTTTGATCTCAGGTTCGTATTAACACTTTTTTCGACACACCTTGTACAGATGCCAAAAACCTCGGATGCACCGATCCAAAGCCAGGCAGGCCTCTAACACTTTGCCTGGCTATGAGAGAGGACATTCCAGTGGGTTGGACCCCAAATGCTTCCACATTCTTCCGGAAAGTCCCATAAAATGTTTGGCTGTTTTTTCAAGTGGGTCTCCTGAGAAGTTAATCAGGTCACAGCAGCCTGAGCAGGGTGTCAACAGGGGACAGGATTTATCCTAAAAACCTATTTTATTTTCTCTCTGCTGCAGGATTAAAAACAAGCATTTCAATACTGACTCATAAGTTTGCTCCCAGGATCGTCCACTCAGCATTAATCAGCATGAACAATTCTTTGGCAAAATGAGAAACCGGAAGAGCCAAGAAGTCAGACTGATGTACAGCTTGGAGCGGCTGCACAGAAAATGGATAGGAAACTCATTTTATGGACTTATCTGGCAGATTCATGAGCCGGCAACACATTTTATTTCCGCTAATGGTCCTAAACCACACAT
The DNA here is from genome assembly GCF_040436345.1 of Pagrus major. Taxonomy (NCBI): domain Eukaryota; kingdom Metazoa; phylum Chordata; class Actinopteri; order Spariformes; family Sparidae; genus Pagrus; species Pagrus major. The sequence continues at coordinate 18,827,293 of NC_133222.1, read as the reverse complement.
CAGTTCCCACATGTTAATGTAGCATCACAATACAGGGTGTGACAAACTCCTCTGACTGGTTTTTGGCGATGACAAACACCTTGTGTGTCTCATTGCATTTCAAGTGGTGAGAATAAACTTTATCTACACTGCAATCTCTCACACTTAGCAGGGAGGAGAACATGTGATTCATTAATCCTCGTACTTACACATGTCTTATTGGGCTGTATACGTGTGTGTGGGTGTGTTTTGCTTTAAAATGATGGGATGTTTTCCTTGCCACAGGCCTGGACAGGTAATGCATTTGTTGCGTGTGAGTAAAGTCTCTGCGGAGCGTTTCCAGGACGTCACATGGTGAGGACTTGTTTCTCCAGAAGTGAAGAGATTGTGAAATCCAAAGATCTTAAGATAGCGAGCGAGTTGCACATGAGGTAGCCGTGGAAATTGCAGGGGCTGCTGGAGGAATAAAGAGAAACAGGCTCCGGCTTAGATCAGACAAATAGAAGGCCTGTAAACTATGCTGTTGCTGTTACATTCAGACCACGGCCTCTAATTGAGTAAGACTAAGAATTAACTAAGTATAGCCTCAGCACTGCTGTGTCATCACATGGAAACTGCAGCGGCGGTTCTAATCCGAACACTTCTGTGTTTATAAACCTGTCATCGACCTTTCACCTTTGTTTCTTTAAAACTGCATTTCTATTCAAGACACGCTTGCTGTATTTGGTGTATTTCAGAGAGCAAAATGACTCCTTACAAAAAATATCTTCATTTGTGAAATGCACATAAAATAAGTTTACAACTTGAGAGTATGAGTGGCAACAGTATTTTTTCCAGCATTACATGCTCATTAAAACAGTCTACCACTGGAACTTCTGAGACAAAGTATCAGGGGTGAAGTACTCGAGTCCGGCCTGGAGAAAGTTTGTCTTTTATCTTGGACATGACGCGGTCTTGTGGTTGTGTTGACTTGTGTTTGACTGGTGTCGCCTATTACAGTCTTTGGACTGATTGAGTCCAGTTGGCTTGACTTGAGAGAGCTGTTGTCAGTGTCAGTTCCCTATAAAAACACAAAATTCTTCAAAGGCGAATCCCCCTATTGTTAAACCTGGGCCCTAGGTTTAGATATTTTGGTGTTTAAATAATTCATTCTTGCCTAAAGTTTGGGGAAATGTACCCTTTCGTTGAAGAAACAAAAGCCTCACTCTCGCTCGAAGTCTCGCTCCGAAATCTTCGGGGAGGTGAGTTGTTGCAGGAAGATTACAGTGGAAACTGTCGGAGTCGGAGGAGTTTGGAGTTGACCGAGAGAGTTTATTTCTGAGGTCGTGGAGGAACAGATTTGGCCAATCTGTAACAACTCACCACATGCAAGACTTCTCCTGGAGCGAGACTTGTATTTCTGGTTACATTAAGAAAATCACTCTTTCACAAAAGGTCTAGGAATCATTTTGGTTACGTTGTCAAAGACTTAAAATACCAACCTCAGCCTGTCAGTGGCAAAACAGGCCCTTTTAGGTGATGTAACTTCGATGGTCAGAGTTGCCCCAAAGAATTACATTACAGCCGTTGCAGTCGATTCGCAGCTGCCTTTCTGAACAGTCAATAAAGATCTTTCTCTTCTGATTAAAATCTCTTCCCCAAAACTACATAGTGCACCTTTAAAGAGTGCGGACCCGGACTTGTGTTGGACTTGACTTGAGTGGTCCGGACTGCTTCCCTACCAAAATTCATCCAAAGAGGACTGGATTTGGTACAAGCATATCAAAGTAAAATCGTGCTGAGTCGGAATGGTTCATGTAGTAAAAGGTTTCAACAAATAGAAGCAGAAGAAGAACTAAAGATGTGGTTTCGACATTTGTGTGGCTTCTTGTCAACTTCTGTGGAAATTTAAAATCACATCCTGCAACCTGAAGGCCTCTGAACAGCTGCCTGAGATTGCAATCTAATGAGCTGCTGAAGTGATGAAGCGTTGCAGGATCCAATATGACTGTCGAAGTGATATTCAATCCAAAACTCATGTTTTGAATGTGAAATAGTCACATCCTGTATAGGCTTGAAAGGTGCCGGTAAAATGTCATAAAATGCCACAGGACTGAGATGATACTCCTGTGACCCTGGTTGTTCACTTATGACAGATATGATGAGAATAAAACACAGAACTAGAGGGAGATGATGGGTCATTTTAACCATTTTTCTAACTAGTAACGTCGGAGTAAAATGAGTCTAATAAAGATGCTTTAGTGAGCAGTTAAGATGTCAAATTCACAGTGCTGAAAATATAATTTCAAGATTACTGCAAGTATGTTTCATCGGCTACTGAGATACAAAAAGCACAAGAAAACCACCCAGACTTTAAATCTGGAAGAAATTAAAGCATCCTGATTAAATATAGCTCAATAAAAGGCACAAACGTCAAGAGTTTGGCGTGTTAATACTTCTCTATACCAGCTGGACTACAGATAATTCAGATTAAACGCTCATTAACAACATATTTTCTAACCACCTATTATTCTGTGTGATCCCCAAGAATGACATGCAGGGGCAAAGAGCACCTCTCTCATCCATCCACCAACTGCATCGACAGGATCCTCAACAGGACGTCGAGCACTGTTGAAACAAGAACCACTTGTTTCTATCACAGAAGCTGTTAAAGCCGTCACACAACTCATCACGGAGGACTCTGACCGAGACGTGCTCAACATCAAGTCGGCTGAGCAACACATGATTGACAGTTGTCTTCTTCACTTAAAAATAAACACAAACCTTTCTCAAACAAGCCGGATGATCTCACAGATTGCTTGCACGTCAGACCGAGCTCAAACGTTTCCCAGACGTAAATACTCTAATGGAAACTGAGTGTGTTCTGGCCGTGTGTAAACAGGTATGATTACTGTATCATCACATTATCTGCTCATGTGAAAGGAATAGTTGCTCCCTGTTCTACACATGAAGTTGCGTCCCTGTCCACCTCTCCCCTCTGGGTCTGGGTCTAGAGAAGTTCCCTCTAGAGACAACAGCCATTTCCTCAGAACACAGTCTGCATTCCTGAGACTCTGTCCAACCCCTGTAAACAACATTCCTGCTTTGGGAAACAAAAGCCACAGAAAACCATTATCTCACTGTCCGATCCAAAAGCCTCCTCTCTGAGATCTTTTTCCCTCGTACATTAATAAGCGACATTTGTTCTCTGTCTTGGCGTTCCTACCGTTTTATTGGAAACTCTCAGATGAGTTTCATGACAGTGATTGAGCTTCACTGTAGACAACTTAACACATATTCGCATCCTGTTCATCCTGTGTTACATCAAGACTCAATCCTGTCAGTGTCCAAGAGCCTCATAAAGACACAATACCACTTCATCACAACAGAGACAAGTAGCTTACAAGGTCATTTTCAAAGTCTTATCCGTTCAGCGTGACTATAAGTCATGATATTTTACTCATTAGCTCTGTTATGGAGAAATCCCTGTAGCTGTTATTGACTGATTAGTCATAGCCAGAGTCTCTGTTTATTGCACAGTGACAGGTGAGGTAAACAACACTGTGCATCCCGGCATTTTATTTTTATGAATTCTGAAAGATACAGACACAAATCATTTTTTGTGCTTCTACTTAGCTAGCATACACACAAGCTTAATGGAGAGTGAACCACCACCTTATCCAAATCCTGTTGAAAATGGGTCAAAAGTATATATAAAGGGTAACTCCACCAAATGTACACATCAAAGTGTGTTTACAGGTCTTGGGGAGTGCTACTACATATGTGCAAAAGTTGTGGCTCCAGAGGAAGCTGCATGTAATCTGATAAAGTGCCTCCAGTAATGTCAGTCATTGGCTAAGTTGTGTTATGGGTAATGTAGGAGCCAGGTTTTGCAGATCACTCCACTGGTCTAACATTGCACTCTTAAAACAGTGTTGGACTCATTATGAACAGTTTAAAAACAAATGATCAAAATCGATACAGCAGAACCAGAAATACATACTTTTTTAAATTCCATTTCAAAACCTAGCGCCTACAATACCCACAATGCAACTTTATCAGATGATTTGCACTTTCCTCTTTAGCCAAAAAAGCCTTTATACTACTTTTGGTAACATTTAAAGACACAGTGATGACGTATAAGTTTGGTAAAAAGACATGAGTGAATGTAAACAGTGACAAGTGCAACACTGAAGCAAGTTGAGACTTTTAAAGTTTACAGAAACACCTTGGCTAATCCTTGGGCTTGGTGACACTGCCTAATGAACATAGAGACAAGGAAAATGGAGAGTGATCCGAAGGAGTTAAGTTTGAACTGTCTCAAATCTCAGTCAGTCATTGCACACGTTGCTAACCAGCCACAACCAGTGTCTGCACAGCTGGTTCTCTGGCTTTTTGTGGTGAATAAAACTGAAAGCACAAACTCCAGCTGGCAAATTCATGCAAATAAAGGTTTTTTATTCTATCCGAACGCTCCTTAAAGTAACATTTAACTGTTTGCTATGCAGTTTATCATCTGCAGTGACCAAGGTCGAAACTTCCAGAATTTCCCTCTTATGTATCTTGGTTCTGGTTCAAGGCTGAAACAGCTGACAAGCAAGCAGTCAGTGAAAGTAAATACATTCAAAAAGGGAGCAGACAGCCAATAACAGGAAGAGCTCATTAATTGTCTAGCCGGCAAGAAAACAAGTACAAAGACTGGACTGCTATGGGTATGGTGGCACAATGGATGATTTGGTAGAGAGGTAGTGTTTTTGGGGCGGTTTGTGTGTTAAGTAGCTTGTCAGGAGGACAGAGATGATCACATCACTGGAGAACAGACCTTCAACACAACAGAAGTTTTGGCTTGTCATAGAAGGAAAAGCACATGTGCAGCTCACAACATTAATAATGGCTCTGGTTCACATAAACGGCCGGTTCGCCCCAAAATCAGAGATAGTATTGATCCATCTAGATTGTTGCTGCAGGGATGTCTGTCTTCTCTCAAATATAATGGAAGTAGATGGCACTCAGCTTGTGGAGCTCAAAGCGCCGAAACAATGGATTTAATAAACTGAACAGAAATGTCTCTGGCCTTAAACCATGACCTGGTTACTCAAGATAATCCAGAGACCTTGTTTTGAGCAGTTTCATGTACAAACTATTTTGTGGGGTCCACTACGTTGGTCAAAGTTTCCCAATGCGAAACTCCACGTGATGCTAAGATGTAATTTTTTCTTCGCCACCAAAAATCCCCTTTGCTTGCATAGAATGGAAGTGAAGCCAATTGCACCACTGGCGTGACCCTGCACTTTTTAAACAAAATGAGTTTATGGCTAACCAATACTGCTAGCTCACCCAGCATTGTTAGCTAATGTTACAGCTGAGTCGAGGAGGCTGCCACTACATCCCCCGCTGTCATGAGCAAGAGCCTCTCGTCCATCAGAAGATACCCGTTTCCTTCTGTGCAATGATAAAGTAGGTGGGTATGGTTTTGGGGTGAACTGTCCCTGTTCAGTGTCTGCTGTTAAATAGGTCTACAGTGGGATCCAAGGGATGGGCCCAGTTCCAATATCTCCCTGTATGCACTCACAGAGTTAGTCATTTTTGGGTTCGGGGGCTAACTCACTGTGAAATCAGCAAAGCATTTGAACTTTATGGTTGACTTTTAAGCTCTGCAGCTCTGCAGACATTGTGAAGGTTCAGTGCTTACAGCTTAGAGGGAACTGGGTCACAATACCGCTGGACAGGCAGTATCAGGAATGACAGGAAATGGACAGAAAAAACACAGCAATGTTGTGCAGAAGCTATTGTTATAGCAGTATCAAATCATAATGCGAAATCACCTTTCTTTTTATAACTGTAACGAAAAGCATGAGATTGTTAACTTGTAATGTTTTGTTCTGCGACGTATTCGAGCACTAAGTGGGAAGAATGTTTTGCTTTTCAAACAGGCCTAAAAAAAAAGAGTTACGAAATTCAAAGATTTAGGCAACCTGCAAAAGGCAATCATCAGGTCTCTGTCATTGATCAGTGAACGCCCGCAGATATGTTTTGGTTGCACAAGCCAATAAAATCTCGAACATTTGCCTTCAATTTAAGAGGAAAAGGAAAAATGCTTGTATTTAACAGACACAGGAATGACCGTGATAATTATGACAGTCCCAGCCATCCAGTTTGGTCAGGCTGTCTCAAACCAAACTCCACCCGCCCCCATCGCCCCTGGGATGGTCTAATCTGTCCGTGAAATGGACAGAGCAAACGTCAACACTGGAAAACTAACATCAGACTGTAGAAAGTATACAGCCAAGCGTGATTAAAAGGTTTTTATTCCAACAACACAGACGTCCATGCACTGCTGTGATTCACTACTCCCTGATGTACAGTACGTTTTGGTTCAGATGATTTCATACAGTACAACATCACTCATGATTAGTGAGCTTCACTTTAACTAACCGCAGTGTTAAAGTAAGAGTGTGACTCAGTTTTAAAATGAAGGATATTTAATGTTGGAAGCTTATCCCCTCAAAGAAAAATCATCCATCACTGAACACAAAGTCAGACACGGCCAGTCAGCTTCCTTCAGGCAGCCAGTTGGTCCAAATGCATCATAAGGAAGATTTGGCACGAACATTACATGAGACGCTCTTCCTTTTTGTGTTATTATTGATGATGAAAGAGAAAAATGCAGAGCCCTGATTTTGAGCATCTGAGAGCTATCAGGCTTCGTGCTCATTTAGGGGTCATCTTCTTAAAAGATGGAAAAGTTACAAGACGTCAAATATTCCATTGGTTAATGTTATTGGGGTTTACACCCAGAAACTTGAAGAAAACCCAGCCCAGAACTACATAATACCTCTTTGTAATTTCCATGACAGATTAATAAGTAGGCCAATGACACTTCAAAGGTGAAATTTAAAATACCAGTCCCAGATAGCATTATCACACAGTGCGCAAGTAAGAATGTGACCCACAATGCAGAAGTGTATGTGCGGACGTGGTTAATCTGCCTCCATCACGCCCTGTGCAAATGTCAGAGCTCAAACACAGAGCAAGGGGAAGGAGATAAGAAAAAAAAAGAAGTTCTGCCCTGATTGTTCGGCTGTGGAGGCGTGCCAACGTTTTTCCCCTATATGCTGCAGCTCGGTGATTCTTTCTTCCCCACACTCCCTCAAGCATTCCCGGCTGGTTAGAGACTAAACTGTGAACAGATATTACCAGCAATTAGACCGATCCCAGTGAATGTTCCAGGGAAGAGCAGAGAAAACATCCACCCACTTTGTAAACAAGTCACATTCCCGGTGGCTGAGTCTCTGGTGGCTCTTACAGTCGTGTTAATACACATAATGATGAACTGAACTGAAGACCCAACGTTTCCTTTGATGCACTAATGTGTCAAAACAGCTGCGAGTCTGAATCTGAAGAACATATGGTAACAGTTTGCTAGTGTTGAAAACATGGGTGACAATGTAGTCAGTAATGTCTCATGTTGTCCACCCACTTTTTTTTTACATTCTTCAGCTAACAGTTAAGCTAGTAACAGTTTTATTTTTTCCCTCACTTTCACTTTCTCTTGACCTTTTCTTATATAACATCTTTCCCTTCTTATAAGATTTAAATCAGCAGAGACGTATTTATTGACATGTGCACAATTAAGAAGAGAGAGGTGAATTATCTTTGGCGATTCGACCCCGTTGTGACGTCATTGCATTGCATGGCATAGGATACTCCCCTGATGGAGTCCAGACACTGGTGGCGCTCATTGGATGGATGAACAGAATGGCTGAGATCTGGATGGGTGTGAAAAAGAGCGAGCTTATGTTTGTGGCGACCATGATGTTTTCCTAAACCTGACCAAGTGTTTTTCGGCCTAAACCAAGCAGAGCATAAGCACAATGTTGTCACAAGGGACAAATTGAAAAGTGAACCTAAACAAACAAAGTTTAACGTATCTGTTGTTTAGCAGAAATGTACTTAATGAACTTTTTTTCTGGTGATTGGTTGAAATGACTGACTTACATTTGTAAGTTTGCCAGAAACTCAACTAAAGATATACAAATATGTGTCCATGTCTGCTTCATCTGTGTTGTGATAGCCAAAAAAAATCAATTATGGCTACTTCAAAGTACATCATGTGTAAGGAATGTAGAAGATTATATCAATTATAGCTGCTTTGAAGCACATTTTATTGGTAAATTGACATGCTGCACACATTGCAAAGTGCTTTTGAGTGTTATTGAAGAACTCTGTTCTTTTCCATCCACTGTATGACTCAAATTGTTATGTGGTGGCCCGTATAACAACGTCGGTGATGAAAAGCAGCAGTGGCAGACAGCTCTGAGTGAATTTCCAGAAGGGCTCTTCCTTGAAATAACTTCCCCATCAGGTCCTGCATACCACGTCTCTGTGTGCTGAACCCCGTCCCGCCCTGATCTGACCACCACCTCACCCGGCACATACACCTTCAGGACCACCTCAGGGCCACACTTCCTCTGGTCATGTTACAGTTTGGTGCCTTCATTCTCCAAAATCAACAGGGAGGACTCGCACAACTTTTCGCCTTAATCACAGACCTGCCTTATAAAAATAACAAGGACCGAACCTTTGTTAAATTGTAAAAACAACTGCCTGCCAACAGGCAGAACATCATCGCTGTGTGGAGTATTTGTCATATTCTCCAAAGAAAAGAAAGGAATCAAAACCTGTTTTGCATTTTTCACACATGTGTGCATTCAAACTGATGCAATTCGTTTCCCTGCTTCATGTAGTGACACAATAAGCCCTGGAGGGAGTGCTCCACCCAATCAGCTGGACGGAGCCAAGACACAAACCAGATCTGAAGGCATGACCCCCCAGCTCCAAGGGAGGGATGACTGGGTCCACCCTGGTGATTTCCTGCTCAGTCCAGACTCTTGGCCTCTGTTCACTGTTTTAGAGGGCATTAGGACGGATGAGGGGTTGGCAAGGATGGAGGTCGGGTGGTGAAGGAGGGGAGAGAGATGAGGTGCAATGGAGGGAGGGATGAAAGGAGGGCGGGAGGCAATATTAAACCAGCCCTGTGTTGTTCTTGGCTCACTCTGTAGTCTGTCCCACCCCACTGCAGGGTATTACACACACACACACACACACACACACACACACACACACACACACACACACACACACACACAAGCAAAACACAACAGAGATTTCCATGACAATAGTGTTCCAGCCAGTGGGAGTAACAAAGCAGGGTGACCACAGTGCATTTCTCACAGAGGAGGAGAGTTTTGAGTCTGAGTCTCTCTCAGCGCAGGACCCGAGGAATCATCTGCCCCGCTGGTCAGGCCACAAAACCAAATAAGCCGCACGGTGACTTTAGAGGCAAGCTGGCGTCTAGGCAGCTCGCGAGTGGGGGTCTGTGGCGAGCTGAGGAATGAGTCGTGTCAGGTTAATTGACTAACAATCAGAAAATCACGAGAAATCAGTTGTTGTAGTGTCTTATTAGCAAACGGCTGTAGTTACGTAATTTTGCTCTAAACCATATCATCCACGAGAAACCATCAGTCACAAAGACAGAGTGGGGCACACAAGAGTGAACTGGACAAGAGGTTAATTATGACTCTTGATATTTATGATGTTGGGTTGGGAACCCTTATTTTGACCCCTGAAAGCAACAAAATTGTATGGTCTCATCTTGTCAAATACTGATGCTTTGGATTGGTGTCTGACCCGAGCTAACCCAAAGAGTCAGTATTTGATGTGGGGATGAGACTCTCCAATTGACTATCTTTTTCCAGGAAGTTGGATTTTGTTGTTTTAAGGATAATTCCAGTTTCTAACAACTTGGATCTTATTGCCCATCTTTCCTAACCGTAGCCTAATAATCGCATGACACTCACAAAGTTCTTCACTAAGGTCTGTGAACACGAGCAGCAACACTTCTTTGGTGTAGAAAATGAAAATGAGTAAATGGTAAAATAATCACCCAAACATCCATCACAGCTTACAGACAAACCTTCAACTTTGACCATACATTCTGTGCAATTAGGAGACCGTTAGTGACATGCTTCCTGGAATCTTGTAGTTGGACTCAATTAACTCACTGCAGCTGCCCAAGAAATAGTTCCCACACAGTCTAAAACCACTACATGTTGTTTTCACATTTGTGTTTTGGTACTAATTAAACAGAAGATGTTAACTATTGACTTTAACAGTATGGCCATTTTATTCGAACCTGCAGTTACTAATTTCTTCCTCTTGGGGGCACCAGACACGAACTGACATATTATCACCTTTTAAATAAATATAGCAAACTAATAATTGTATTTAAACAATTAGCAGATATGGAGCATCGTCATCATTTATTCTGAGTCGTGTGTGTCCACCCGAAAGTAAAACCAATGCTGCTTAATGCTGCACTGCATGTTCACCAGCTAGTTACTAGTTACACTAACTTTGTGCCTTTCTGCGTAGAGACATGAACAAAACAGAGATGCTGCAGGCTAAAAAAGCTATCAAACACTGACGTAAAGACTTTGACATGGTGGTAAAAAGTTCAACAATCATTCCTTTAATGAAAAGCAGGTTGGTACACAGAGGGTTTATAAACAGGGCAGAGGTACAAAAATCAGCAGGCAAAAGCAGACTCAAAAAAGGCAGAAACAGTCGGTAACTAAGGCCCGCCAGTAAAGTAACACAAGAATAATGCTAGGATGCTGTCACTGAGGAACAAGAGGAACTGGCACAGAGGGAAGGTGACAATTAGACACAGGTGCAACACATTAGGGCGGGGCAGGTAATCACACAGTAGGGGAAACACACACAGGCAGGAAGTGCAGGACCTGAAAGGAGACAAGAGGTTAGTATCAATATATAAACAGGAAGTATAAGACAATGAAACATGAGGAGAAACAAAAGGCGAGGCGAGCTGGAAAAAAAAAAAAACAAGGACCCGAAAGACACTAAAGCTTTGTACAGAAGGTATGGGGTTAATTTTGTCTGTTTATGCAAAGAAATGTGGGATCGCAAACCTTCCTACAAAACTTCAAAGAGCCAATAAGGAAATATTTCCCAAAAACCTTTCTATTGAACAATCCAAAATGAATTGTCAGCATGTTTTCTTGCAGAGACTTTTTAAAGGAAGGTTAATCAGCACACCTCTGAGGAGAGAGCTAAGCTAACTCAAAATCTGAGATGAATTAAATCAGGACATCATTAGGACTGAACAATGCACATGTTTCCTTGATGGTAGGGTTTGGTGTGTAGGAGCCATCCTACAAAGAGTTAATGTATAATGTAATTACATGGTATAAGTTGCCTGCTGTGAGTGGAATGTAGATGGAGATGTCGTTAATGGTTCAGGGAGGCATTCAAGCTACAGTATCCAGGGTTTTCACAGTAATAACACAACACAACCTAAAGCCTTTACGGTGTCTCATTAGCTTTCTTATATATTTTTTGTGTTATCTCTTTCTATTCTTTATGTGTTATTTAACACTGTGAAAAGTTGACATTCCTTCCAGAGATTTGTCTGCAGGTAACACACAATCAGAGGGCTATTTGCAAAGACTGTAAAATGATGTGACTGAAAGTGACTTGGAAGAAACTCTGAAGGGTGAGACATCAATACTGCTACAAGGCATTTATCAAGCAACATGCATGATTAATCGGAATTAGTCAGTCGTCAGGATAATTAACTAGATCACTGCTAATCCTACTTCCTGAAATACTCAACAGGGTGCAGCTGCATCTGGCGTCGGGCGTGACATATTCCAGTCCCACACCGACTTTTAAAATGATACTCAACCTCAAAATCTAAGAGTAAGTAAGTAAGAGTTTTGGCTGTAAGTGAACTGTGTGTGCTGTAAGTGGATTTTGTTTTTTGACGAAGCAGACAAAGAGCAGCTGTGGCAATTAAGAAATATGTAAGGCCTCTAAATCCTCAGCCCAGTCGCAAGGATAAATGTTTGTTAGTCAACGTTTGATATGTTCACATTTGTACATGTCATCGCCCTATGTACCATAATGATGTTTCTGCAAAACGTGTCATATAACGTTCACATTACATGTTTATGAACTGACTGTCATATCAAAATGTGGAAAGCAAGAAGGCTGCCGAGCCGGTGATTGCAGCTCAAGACAGTAAGACGTCAACAGAATGTGAAAAATAACAGTTTTGGCATTATGTCAAAGACTTCTATGTATTGTGTGGTGGATTGTCTACAGAAATTAGCATGCTAACCAGCTAGCCCCTGGTCTGAAAACCTTTTTCTCTCAGCGGACAAGGTCCTGTGCTAGCGGTGTAAATGCCAACTCTTCGTCTAGCTGCATGGCTAATTGAGCTAAACAGTGGCTACAGTTATAAACAGAATATGGTTAGCAGCAGTTAGCTACTCTTCAACAGAGTTCAACAGGTGTCCACTTCTTACATATTGCACCTCCTTGGGACAATTTCCAGCCATGTGGCAACAAACACCCCAATACTTTTGACAGGAAGTTGGGACATCTCCAGCCATGCTTGTGGTGACCAAAACAGGTATTTTAAGCCAAAGCATGATCTTTTCCTAACCCTAACCAAGAGATTTGCCAACATTTATTCAAGTTTTCGCCAAAACTTCCAGCGAAACTCAAATGGCATATATCACTTCTCTGCTGTCCACTCTTTGTATGTTCTGTCATGACTGGCTCACGGGCCTTGAATAATAGGAGGGACACAACAACTTCAAATGCTTAAATTAATTAAATTTTTTTTACAAAGCATCTAGTCCAAAATGTAAAAAGAGATAGATAGAGGTAGATGTGACCACACCCAGCAGCACAGATGGTTGTAGCAGGCTGTTGGCAGATGTGTGCTCTGCTGCACCTACGTACCTAACGATGATGTCACCTTGTAGTGACACACCCTGGAGGACATCGGCAAAAAAACAAGATTTTCAGCACTTGTTTCGTCTTGAGTTGTTTCTAGGATTTTATATAGCTCATTAAAATCTTTATTTTATCTATGAGTTTACAAACACATTTTTGGAATGTAATGTAATTGCTGGTTCTCTTGGCTGCGACGCGCTCTGCAAAACAACAACGCCTAATCTCAGTGATGCAAAAGAAGGCCAAGGCTGTCTTTCCTGTGAACTGAACATTTACAAGGAAAAGCCCAAAAAACACACCCAGATGCACTGCAGTACAGCGGGCAACAGGGTGTTCACAAAACAACAAAAACCTCAATCATGCATCCCTCATGCAGCTGTCTGTGTGTGTCCTTCTGACTGAAAGGCCTTTCTTTCTCCAGGAGCGACTGCAGCAGCAGCAGGGCTGTGTTTGACTCTCACTCTGGCCCCGGCCCAACACATTACACTGCTCTCCTGACCCCAACATATGGCCCCGGGGACCCACCTCCAACCTTCTCTGACAGCTGCATGTGTTACATGTGGTTAGTATGAATGTCAGAGGGTAGTTTTACAGAACAGGCACAAAAAATCTTAAACAACAACAACAAAACAAAACTCTAGTTAATGGATTAACCTGTTTTTAATATGGTATCTCCACCTGTTTGTTACATCAAACATTTTACTCCTCTAACTTATTGTTCTTTGCTCACAACACACATTTTGATGGATACCGAAAAAGTTTTTTTTGCCCATAATGTCAACAGTGATGGTAGGCCTGCACATATGAGGTATTTAACGGTATTTAACGGCCTGAATTTTAATTTAAAAAAGTTAAGTTTGCTGAGAAGTGTTGCTGAAGTTAGCACGCTAACCAGTTAGCCCCGGCCTGTCCTGTCTCGTAATACCACTTTGTAACAGCAAGAGGCAAGAGCCCCCGTATTTTCAGCTAGCAGACGTATGCCAAATGTCAGCATAAGAAATGACCAAAATAAACTCACAAAATGTCAAGAAATGAAATACTCCTGCTTCCATTCTCCTCACTAAACAGAAAAACACATCCGTACACCTTCTGAATTCAAGTTTCTCTCTATAACTGAACTAAGATGAGCTTACCTGCCTTGTTAACTCATCATCAACACGCTTCATTCAAACTAGACATAAATTCAAACTCAATAACAAAGTCTTGGTTTGTCTTTCCTCAATTCATTTTGTAAGATGAGAAAATATTCCGGCTCTTACACACTGATGTGATCTGGGACCTTGTATCAGACTCCCTCTGGGATCCGAAGTCCCGGTCTAGACAAACTCTAGGGCCAGTGGCTCCATGGCGAACTGAGCCATGAGCTAACTGTACCTAGCTACAGTCAAGGATAGCTAGCAAAGAGCAGCAGTTGTCTGTTACTCTGGTGATAGGCTGCCCCCTATGTATGTATGGATGTACAGTATAACACAGAAGAGAGTCCAAACTTCTGGCTAAACAGGTTTTCTCATGGAATAAGCAACATCAGTTGACATTGAAATGCAGGTTAAAAGCTGTATAATCAGGTCACCCAGTGCAAGTTGATGTCAGCAGTCACTGAGTGCCATGAAAGCTTTTACTTTTGCAGCTCTGCTTGCCAAAGTGACTTGTTTTATAGCAGAGACAGCGCTTTTATTGGAATAAATAAATGAATGCAACCCACAGCAACCCATTAGCTGAAAATCCAAATAATAAGACATCACAGCACTGCCCACGCTGTTTGATTGACATGCGATCCCTGAGAACTGCAGTGCAACAACTCCACAGCTTAATACCAGCCATGTTGCCAAAATAAGAACAAACAGGAACTTGCGGAGCGCCACATCAATTAGAGAGAAGTTGACACAGCGGAGGATTCAGTCCGACAGCACCAATCAGAGGTGGTTTTATTTTCAGGCCGTGACTTCTGCACCGACATGAGAGATGTGAGGGGAAGTTGGGAACAGCATGAACCGAAACACATCTACCTTTGGAGGCTTGTCCCTTTGCATGCCACTTACTGCATGTCGAGAGCTGATGGAGTCTGTAGATAATGTAGCAGAGTTAAGTCCAAAACAAACAGGCACGTCTCCTCCACTGAGGCTGACTCTGAGCCTGTCTTTAAGAGCTGAAGCCAATGTCAACACAACGCAGCTCAGACTGATATTGAAGGTTAACAAGCAAACTGATGTTCTGAGGCTGGAAATAATGCAGACTTAATTGCCTGATGCTTTGCTTGTAAAATAAGTTTATGACAGATGAGGTCAAACATCTGTCAGATTTGGTATCTTTTGAGCAAACACACTGACATATTTTGTGATTCTGGCAATCTTTGTTGGCTCTGTATCTTCAACTTTCAAAGCAGTTTAATACAAAACAAAACAATCACAGTTTAAGAGTTCAAGCAATTATCTTCATGGTATCTCAGAAATGCTTCCTCCTCCCTGCTTTGTGTGTTTTCATTCCTTCTGGTCTTTTGGGAGAAAGGAGGAGTCAAACTAATGTTGGAATAAATCCGCCAATCAGCGGCTCATTCTTTCTTAACAGGCCAAATGCTTATAAAAGGGGTGTCCTGCATTAAGTAACACATTTCGATTCCAAAACAAGAATCTGAAGCAGAAACCGGCGGTCCAGCGAAAGGCCTGTGGTTACAAGGAAACATCCAAGCATGTCTGTGGGAGAGGACAGAGTGGTGTCAAGTTAGTATCAGGAGAAGGAAATTATGTCTTCTGTGTCTCTACAGAGTTTGCATTTTTGGTAGTGAAGCTTACATTTAGATCTCCACAAACAATCCTTCAACGTCAGAACATGAAGTCTGTCTCCAAGTTGTTTAAGACTCCTCCTTATACACGCTTATAAAGGCATGACAACAAAATAATTCTCCTGCAGTCAGAAATGAGACAATCAGCATTATTGTGAATGAGTTTTATTTGTAGTCTTTGGAATATTTCATTTATTTGGTCACATTTTGAATCAGGTTTAGCGTCAGCAACTGTGACGTACACTATCCTTATTGTCGTCCTTCAACTTGAGACTTGACATCCACAGCATCACAGTGACATAAGCAGACACATGTGGAGGAACAGCTGTGCCAAGCAGCTTATGAAACCTGCAGGCTGAGCTGAGACAGACTGGCAGCAAGCCAGCGGCACCGGGAGACGACAGGAGAGCAGGAAAATGTAAAAAGTTGAGAGAAACACTGAAAGTAAAGGGCATTCGTTGGAAAGAATGACGGATGGAGAGAACCTTGTAAATGCTGACGAATGGCTGCAAAAACTTTTCTGGTCTATTCAAGTGCTGGTTTGCACCTGAACGCCACCTGGTGGTCAAACACACTTAAAACATCTATTTAAAAGCAGACAACAAAAGATTGAGAGAAGGATGTTTCCCTGGGAGAAATGAGGAGCTTACTTTATTATTAATAACCAAAAATAGACAATGTTGTGTCTTTTTCTTGGAAACTGTATTCTTGAAGATATCTTTAATTAAAGGAACAGTCTCTTGTTTCTAATTTCCCCTCTTTGCCCATCACTGTAAATAAAAGTGTTTTAATGCTTTTGCCTGGTAAATTAAAACTAGTAAATACATTTACAATTTGACTATTTGCATTTCCATATTCACGATTTTGGTTTACGTATCCATTTGCATTACATTTTAACACAACATACATGTACATAATACCAGCTTGAAGGTATAACGTGAAATGAAAACTGACGGTTATCAGATACCCTGTATATTTGCAATTGAATTTTACCATATGTGCTTTTAAAAATATCTATATATATTTAAGTTTATATCAAGTTTAATTTCTGTCAGGACATTATATTTTGTGAAATCATAGCAAAGTGTTATAACCCTTCTGTTTTCACTCCTTTAGGGGTCACTGTAACTGTGAAATACTGCGATCGGTGATATTTTCTGAGAAGGTTATCGTACTGTAAACATCTCATACCGTTGCAACCCTATACATGTAACAGGAAAACAAATAAAAAATAAATACTAATACATAACAGTTAATTCAACCACATGCACAGTGTCATGTTGTGCTGAAAGGTAACACAATTGTGTGTTAAAGATAACATGCCAAAACTGATCACAAACAACTTGGCCAGGATACACAAGCTGCCACTTAAAACTATAAATAATATTACAGTAATTCCAACATGGACAGCAAGTACTGAAGCAGTACAAATTGTTACAATTTTCAGGTTAAAATTAAAGGAAAGTTTTCTTTATGTGGACCTTAAAAAAAAGTAAATAAGGGCATTATAGCATAAAAATATAAAACAGAAAGACATAAGTTCAACAACAAGAATTATAACAGAAATAACATAAAACAAAAGGGCAAAAACATCAGCATAAGTTATAAGCTAAAAAAAAATTGCCTAAAACAGTGATTAATATTATTATACAAATGTAAAGTGTCACAACCCTTTTTCTACCATGTTGAGTCAATGTGAATAAATTAAATAACTTACACTGATTAAATGAAACTAATGTAGACTTATACATAAACCTTATGTGTGTTTTCAATTTTTACATATAAGGGGAACACAAACGTAATGTGTTTGTTATTCTAGTATTACACATAAAGTTAATATTTTTCAAATGCATTAATAGATCACAAATCTAGTTATTCAAATTATACACATTAACTCAACATGATAGAAAAACTTTAAACTTTAAACTACATTAAATTTGACCCTTTACATTGAACTTAACAGAATAAGATGGAAAATGTACATGTAATTAAAAAATACTTGAAGCCACTGTTTTAGGTAGGACAGCAACAACTAAAACTCCATATTTAATTTCAAACTTCGCTGCAACGACAGACCAACACTGGAGAAATGTTCTCCCTGCACTTTTTCTGTGTTAGGCAATGAACTCCTGCATTTTGACCCAGCTGAGAGGAAGTTTGCTGCTCTGCTACCTAGGCGAGAGTTACCTTACAGTAATCCAGTCCTCAAGACAATAATTAATCATTTCTTAATTGGCCAAAGTCAACAACAGCAGATCAACAATGTCACTGATAAAACAATTAACACAGGTTTTGTTGCTTGAACAATTTTATTTCTATTAGTGCCGAGAACAAGCTCAGACGCATACTGCAGCAATAGACATTGTTCCAGAATCTAAACATTGCTTTGTATTACCATTACTTTTATAGGCACATTACAGTTTAATCTCTGACAAAGCACATGACTCGTATGTATGAATTGATGTATGGGGAGAGACAGAAATAATAAATAATGAAAAATGGGGGATGGTGATGAAACTCGGTCACTCAGATGAGTGACAGAGTGGAGTGATGGGCACCTGCACAAACACACTCACACAGAGAAACACACACACACACACACACACACACACACACACACACACACACACACACACACACACACACACACACACACACACACACAAAGGCATACTTTGCAGTTGATCAGTCTAATTAAATGTGGTTACATGTACATATACCTTTGACGCAACACATGATATATACTGTATATATATATATTTCGAGACGTTAATCAAGGCCAAAAATCTTACTCAAAAACAGAATATTTACACATAAAACTGTTAAGATGTGGATGTGATAGCCTGAAGAGGGAACCAGTAATCTTTATTTCATCTATGTGGGAGAGATAATGTCACTGGAAATACATAGTCTCCCGAAACACATCACTTCCTGAGCTCTGTGCTATCTGTAAAATCTCTACTTACATTTCCTGCTCTTAAAACACTACAAAAATATTAGATCAATAGAAGATGAATACTGAAAAGAAGTTATTGTATATTCAGTATATGACTAATGAAGAATAAGGAGTCATCGATATACAGTATGAGAAAAGAAATGTACAGCAAATAGTCGAACAGTTTTGAGAAAAATAAATGTTTGAGTCTTTCTGTTCTTTAGTGGATCAAAAAAGTTTTCTGACTCTTTCATTGAACACTTTCAACTTCACTTTACTTACTCAACATTCAACAGCCAGATAACCAGCACAGGTCAGATGTCTAAAGAGGGCAAAGACAAGTCTGATTTACAGATTTACAGTAACGCTCTAGCTTTAACATACAAACAAGTCTAGACAGTCCGAAAACAATCCGTATATTCAGCTTACATAAGGAATGCTTAAAATCAAAAATAGCTTTAAAAACTTAAAAACAAACTCTGTCGATGTCTTCATTTTCAATCCATGCAACCTAACCACTGGAGCATTTTATTTACTTTTCCCCTCCCTAGCACCTACCAGATTTTTTTATGAATTCTTAATTGCAGACTTGGAAACTGGAAATATCCCAGTTTGTGATGACTTCATCCCTGCCTGTCAGCCAATACGGATGTGTTAAAGTCCAACACTACTGAAATAACGTCCTGCCTGTGGTCTGCAAACTGTGCGGTCAGTGCTGTGCCAGTCCAGTGAATATTTACAAGCACTTTAGAAGCATGCAGAAATAATATGACCTGACTCTAGTGAGCTAAATTCAATCAAACCTGTTGCAGCAACAAGTATTTTTTAAAACTGTTTTGAGTAGGCTATTAAACCATCTTCTCTCCACACAAAAGTCAAAATGCTAAAATGACACAATGTTATTGTGTGATGACATTAAAGTAATAGTTTGACATTTAGGGAACCGAGCTTATTCGCTATCTTACAGAGAGTTACATGAAGGGATCAAAAGCACTCTCATATGGGTCTGTTCAATATGAAGCCCTAGCCAAGAGAACGTTAGCTTAACATAGCATAGAAATTGGGGGCAGAGGAAACAGCTTGCCTGTTTTAGTTAGACAGAATCAGGAAGTCACTGCATCTGGCCAAGAAGTAGTCGGCATGCATGCCTCTGTTAAACCACAACATGTTGTTTTTTCACTGTGGTTGGATTTCACAAAAGAGACATAACATATAAATTTGTGAGCTTTTCCAGGTGCCGGTAAGTGATTATTTGTTGCCATTGGACAGGATCAAGCCTATCCGACTCCCCTTAGTCATTATGTTTAGCTAAGCTAATGTTTCCTAGCCATAGTTTGATATTTAACAGTCAGATATGAGAGTGGTATCAATTTTCTTATCAAACTCTTAGTCAGAGGGAATTAGCTTAGTTTCTAAAATGTTGTACTATTCCTTTAAACTGAATTTAGCCCTGAGAAACATAATACAGCGGTACCTTAAGAACATAATAAAGAGAAAAAACAAAGAGGCAGTTTTTCATCTTCTCGATGATACAGCATATATTTACCTCAGCATCTATGTACAAGGCTTATCAACTTTCCTGATGAACCAAAAACTAAAATTAAACTATCACAAAGACTTTAAATTACCTATCCACTCAAATGAATAATAATGGCCTATGATATCATATGGAGTACAATGACAGAGCACACCCAAAAATACTTTTTGCAAACACATGGCATGTTTATGTCTTCATTTGTGCCCTTCGACAAAGAGGAATGATAAAACTAAAATAAATAGACATGGCATGAGCCTCCTTAGATCAGAAACTGCCTCTATCTTTGCCAATATGTATTCAGTGTTTCATTGCCTGAGAATTTGTCCACAGTTATAATGAGATAAGTACATAACCAATGGTGTCAAAAAATAATTTTCTTTTAAACTGGTGTGGCAAGAGGTCAATAATACTGAGAGGAATGATTTGAGGAAGCTTCCAAACACTTGAGGATCCACCTCCCTCTGTGTCCCAATCTCCAAGTGTCTCAGACCCAGTATTGGTTCTTTTTCAGGGCCGGGTTCGTTGTCCGACAGTGCTGCAACAACTCCGGATCTGCATCTTTGGAGTCCATGTTGGACATGGGGATGTTATTGGCTGGGTCAGTTTTGCGAAAAGTTTCGGTGCCGGCCACCTCTCCATTCTTGGGCTTGATTGCTGCTGTCTGGACATTGTGCTTGCCTGTCTTGTTTTTACGGATCAGGTAGTAGGCCAAAATGGCTGCCAGCAACAAGAGGAGGAGGATTACTAGGATTGGGATGAGAATAGACCAGATGTTGCCAGGTCGGGAAATCTGTGGTGTCCCAGAAGATGTTGTAGTGGGGACATCTTTGCCCCTCCAGCGAGGGCTAGCTGGAGTGGCGCGAGGGATCCCACCCACAACAGGGAGGTCATTACTGTCCTTTGACGGAGTCCTCAACAGAGTTGCGGGGTAGACCCCAGAGGCATTGTAGGGACCCGTCTGGAAGGAAAGCACACATTCTGCAGGAGGCACCCCATGGGCTTTGAGAAGGAAGCGGGCCTCATCCTGAGTGACACCACCTCGTGATCCAGAACTATCTAGAATTTCCATAGCTACACGGCCCTCATCCAGGTCCTTCTGGCTGAATACGTCCACTGGCTTTCCTGCACCAGGACTTCCAGACCTCACAAAGCGAGCCCCTTGTGGCTGTTGGATGACAGTGAATGTTGGGGAAGTTCTGGTCTTATTTGCCAGAGGAGTTGAATCCAGAAGCTTCCTGTCCAGTTGCACAAGAGCACCTTGGGGTAAGAGAGGATCCTGAGCAATGTTGGCCAGAGGTTGGACTGTGATGTTGAGGACAGAGGAGACATTAGCTGCCCGGCTGCGGGCTACAAATGAGACACTGTCTCGAGGTGAAGTGGACTTGACAAAGCGGACACTGACTCTGCCTTCTTTGATCTGCTTCTGGGTGAAGGCGGATGTTGGCTGTCGGTCGACCATGACAGCTGCATATTTAGGAACACTTGTAATCTTGTAAAGGATGTCCTCCTCAACAGGGCCTCCAGTAGTGGCCCTCAACATCTCCTCAGTCACCAGGGTCTCATCATCGCCTTGCTTCACCTTGATCTCAGGGGCTTTGTCAAGTAGCAGGGTACGAGCTAAGACCCCAATGTGGAGTGTGTGCGGTTCTGTTTGGTGTCCTCCATCTGACACGATGAATTCCACAAAGCCACCGGCAAGACTGCCGTCGCTGTAGAAGCCCACCTGCCCTCGATTGACCATCTCTTGTGTGAACTCAGAAATGGGGTCCATTGTGAGTGAGTCAACCAGTCGACCGTTGCGAGGGGCTTTGGTCACTTTGAAGTGCACCTCATCTGGCGGACTGTCTTCATCTTGAGTGTTAAGATGCTTCTGGGTCAAGATGGTCATTGAGCCTTGAAGAACCTCCAAAAGCATGTCAATAGTGACTAGTTCAGGGGGGTCAGAGCCCCGCCGTTTGACTGAGATGTTAAAGATCTCTTCCAGAACCACAGCTTCAGCAGGTGAAGCCACACCACGATCGTCAGACTTCAAACGGGCCCTAAAAGAGAAGCTATCAAAGGAAGCCCCTGAGTCATCATGGAGATACTCCAGCTTTCTTTGAGTTAGATCTTTCTGCATGAAGAATGGGGCATTACGTGGCAGGTCCTGACCATTCAGGGTGATACGGCCATGGTCAGGGAAACGCTTAATCTCAAAAATCACATCTGTATCACCTCGCTGAGCTTCAGGTAGGCTAGCCAGAAGGTTGGAGGCATCAAGAATGGACTCATCAATGACTTTCCCCTGGCCCTGCACAATGTCCAGACCTGAGTGGAAACAATAAAAACAAACAGAATATTTTAAATGTCATCAAATTCAGTTTTCAAAAATACTTTTTATCCAGTTTTGGCTGTCTCCTGTTGGAAGTTAATGAGGCAGCACAGTACATTAAGGCTATTGGCACATTAGGAGAGACAGATGGAGCAGGGGGCTTGTTAGTTTGGCAGCAAAAGAAGCAGGGGTGATAAATCCCTTTATGGCATGAGACTATTCAGGCAATGAAATATTACACTATATGGTACACAAAAAGATATTCTTAAACTAAAACGAAAATTCCCAGCATAAAACACTCACAATTAGAATGTGAATTTGACAAGAATGGACATTTTTTTATCATAGACTGATTTGCAGATATCTTAAGATCAGATTCAATAGTGACCCAGTTCAATAGTGACCTTCTATCATTCATGAATAAGGGTATTTTATTACAGCCAACAAGGCTGCAAAACGTAGTTCGAGTCACACCAGTTGATAGGCAGTGAAGGGCACCTGGGGATATTTCCAGGCGTGTTGTTGAGTCAAAAGCAGGTGTTTTTTTAGGAACACTCGTGGACCATCAGAGTCAGACTCCATCCATGATCATGGTGACCCAAATAGGTATTTTAAGCCAAAGCATTATGTTTTCCTAAACCTAACCAAATGGTTTTTGTGCCTCAACCTAAGCAGAGCATGAGCACAGCACTGTGACAAAAGAAAAATAGAAAATTCAACCTAAAGAAACGTAAAGTTGCAACAGACAGAAACCAGTTGCACGGCTACCCTCACGGCTAACTACAGTTGGCAACGATTAGCAGTTACCCTGCTGATACGTTGCCCCTATGTGTTTTGAGGGACCTTCGACAGGTGGCCGCTTCTTACATATTACACCTTTAACAGGGTGTTGCAGTAAAATAGCATGTATGCCCAGCCTGTCTACACAAATGAATGAAGATTAAATACATTTATAAATACACAACAGTGTCAATTAAAATAAACAACCACAAGCCCCCTATTGGGACTTTACAGGCATCTCAACATCTGTGGAAATATATATACAATAACTATGGTTGTGTTAAATTAGTAATGGAGTGGTCATTTATTTAGATTCTCATTTGATTTTAAAACACATTTCATTCATTCATATGAAAATATTTTGTGCCTCCGTCACTTACCTTTGTTCTCCCACATCTGTGTGGAGATGTTGCTGTGAGCTGCATAGTAAGAGACGGTGATGGGAAGGATGTGACGGACATCTGGGGCTGGTTGGGATGACAGACTGAGCTCTATGGAGTCCCTCGCCACCCAAAAAGGATCATCAGGTATCTGGTGCTCGTAGAAGACTGCTCCTGACTCCAGCTGCGTATCAGAGGAAACAAAATCAGAGGATGTTATAGAGGAAGTATATTGTGATATAATATCACAATTTGCAAGTTTGTTATGTAGTTTAAGTATTGATGTTGAAACACCAAAAAGGACACATAAAATGAGTATTCTGGATAAAAATCTATAATACTGCCAACAATAGGATTTTATCCTTCATTGTCTTGTCAATATGAGCTTGATTTCAGACACCTCATTTGCAGTCACAGACTCAGTTTCTGCTTGAGTGATTTTGCTGAAAAAACAAACAAACATTGTAGTTTGCTAAAATGTCTTATTGCTCTCTTAACTCTGACTTGTGTGCACCAAAGTAAAATGGGAGCTGAAATGGCCGCAGCAGTGGTTTGGCTCAGCTGGACTGGGATCTGGGTTTGAGAACTGGAATGTGACGGCCTGTGTTCGCTCTCTGAGGTCACTGTGTCCTAAACTCAACCCTTCTCTCTATCTCGCTATCTCTTACACACACAAGGAAGAGTATGTTCATGCATGCATGCACAAACACACACCGCTGAATAACTCAAATCCTGTTTTCAGCTCAACGTAGTGTTAGATTTACTGTCACACTCTAAACAGAGCAGTTTGCAGGGAAAGAATTTGTTCTCATGCTCATCCAAGCAGATGTCAGATGTCAGGAAAAGGAATGAAGAAACAGTCTTGAATAAGACGGAGACGAGAGTGAAAACACACTGCCACCATGCATGGCAGACTGGACCTCAGGTGGCACAACATGGTCAGGCTATGTACCCCTTAATCTTACACCAAACCCATTAAAAGCTTAAAATATCATCTGAATATCATCTTACTGCCAATTGTGTAGTAACAGTAAAAAATGCTGTAATAATGTCCCTCAAATCAAAAAATTGTTTGCCTGTGCCCCTTGTGTACATTAAATTTCTCTCCACCCTTGTCCGTTATATACAGTGGCTTTGACAGAGACATAAATCCTCATATTAGCATGAATGCTCCTGCTAATGGTGAGCCTTAGCCTCACATGGCACCATGGCATATTCAATGAGGCCCCCTGCTGGTGAAGAGGAGGAACATGTTAAAGCTTCATAAACTGTAAAAATGGACAGTGGTTATAGATGATCTACTGATGTTTGGTACAAATTTAAGTTGCAGAAATTTTATATTTTGTGTTTTATATTATACCTTTTACAAATACCTCTGTGTGCACTGTTGCAATATGTTTAAATAAATTTCTTAAGTAATAGAAAGAGGCAGATTTAATGTCTCACAAAAGGGAAATACCTTGTTTGTTACGTTATTTAAGTGGGATGGAAAAGTCCACTTCACGTTTGTTGTTCAATTTCTGATGATTTAAGGGCTACATCTGGTATGATAAGAAAAAAACTCGACTTGTGAAGTTCTTTGTTTGCATTGTAATTGTATATCTAAGAGATTACGTTTTTGTCTTACAAAGGTTTGACTAGTGCTGTAGTAACTGCACGTCTTGCATGGCCATGACAACATAACATAACATAACATAACATAACATAACATAACATAACATAACATAACATAACAATAATACTTTATACCCATACCCATAGGTACTGAAGTCTGCATTAATCTGAGATGAAACGAATCAGGGCAGTCTGCGGACAATTAAAGGAAAAGCCTATATACAAGAAAGTGCAATTCATTATAATAAAACTATAATATAATATAAATAAAAGTAAATTCTAAGTAAAATATATGTAATAACAGTGACATTCTGAGCAGGCTTTATGAGTATTCAGATGAAAGGAGAGAGCTGCAACTGCATTTGAATGACTTCTGAAAGAGTGGAGAGTTCTGCAGCAGCAGTTTGTGTTAAAAGGAGGATTATCTGCATTTATATGCTTTAAAGAGTCATTATGTCTTCTTATATGTCTGTCTGATGGTCTATGCAGCAGACAACTGGAGTGCCTTTAACAGCTGTGACTGCTTAGTAACACAAACCTTCTATTAATAGGCGTGTGAGAGGATTTATTTGGAAAGAAGAAAATGAATAATAGTTGAATTCCACCTCAACGCAACTCAGTATTAGTGGAAAATTCCATCAAAAGATGCTTTTTCCTTTGATTTTTACTCACAAGCTTTTTTGAAAAATATTTCTTGATTGAGTGTATTTTACTTTTTACTGTTACTAAAAAAAGATTCATCATTAAAGTTTAATGTAGAACATTAATTTTAAGAAGGTAGGAAAGGTAATTAGTTAGAAATTACTCCCTAAAGAAATATATCCCAGAAACACACACTCACAGCACACACAGAAAAAGTAATTACCTGTGTTTGTGAGAAGCGGGTAATTTCCTCATACTGGTTCCTGTCATTGGCCAGGATGAGTCTTCCCAAACGAGGTGGGCGGATCAGCGAGTAGCTTATCTCATTTCCATCCTCATTGGTTACAGCCCCCAGATTGGCACTCGTAATAGGCTGCCTTGTTCCTGTTGAAACACACACACACACGGTCCTCTGAGTGCTGAGATGATTCTGTGGAAAATGGCCTCTTGGAAATTTAGCTTGTGAAATTAAGGAGAGTCTGGAACTGCCTCAAACCTTCGCGGTTACAGTAACTGATGCACATCCCCGTGCAGAAGAGTTTCCTGATGGTGAGAGTTTCATTCCAACATTTTCTATCCAAGCATTCAAACTCATCTCTTATGTCATGCTTAAAAGTGAAGTCTAGTATTAATAGAAATGAGGTTATTTCCTGCGCTCGCTCAGGAAATAGTTTCACTTCTCAAAACTTTGGGATGTTTAGTAACCATTGAAACAAAGAGACATTTCATTTCCACAGTAGAGAAACAAAATAACTTTTCGTGGTACACGCGAACACTTTAAATCAATTGTTGACTGTAAAAGGAAGCTTAAAGTGTTTTGTAAGATGCAAAGACACAATCCTTGTCTTATGAATATAAAGCTGAAGTTATAAACAATATAATGCACCCTTGTTGAATTACAAAACACTCAGAGGGTTATGCTACCACAAACTTCCTTGGTCTGGTATGACCAGTAGTTTATAGGGACAAATCTGAGAAAGTGCAACTGACATTAATCAGTACATTTTATGGCTTGATGACTTTTCTCTATTTGTGCTATTGTTACAGAACATTTTAGCATATTTCAGACAAACATGATAAATGCCCTTAAAACAACTGACTCATCAGAATAGTCGTAAAAATAAAGGAACTCTAATGTGCCATTATCCTGTAATCACCGTTTCTGGCCACAGTGGCTGCCTTTCTGCAACAGTTACATGCCTTCCAATTAAATTCCTACATCTTCTGAATTGCAAGCAACAAAAAACACAAAAATGTCTAAACATTTACTCTGACAGAAAAATTTACACTACACATAAGTCTGCAGAGTTTCAGTTTTAATAGAAAGAAACATAATTAAAAAAACAATAATAGTTTTTTGTTAAATATACACAAGTAGTTAGTGGGAATCTATATTACTTCATGTACGTTTTGCATAAGATCATCCTCATTAAAAGTCAGAAGGGAAGAGGGACACTATATCATTGTTTATGGAAATGTCCTGTTATCAAAGATATTTAGGTTTATTTCTATTTTTGGTATAAGCATGCCAAATATACAATTGTTGCGTTTTCCACTGAAAACATTTTAGACCTTTCTGAGACCTATCATTATTTGGCTGTAATGACTGGGTCTGAAGGATATCGGAAACTTACCTGGAAACACCATGAGTTCCTCCTGCGTTACCATGGTGATGGTGAGCGGCCTGGCTGTCACAACAAATTGGTACAGGGGAGACGTGTGCTCTCCGTCTGTCACAGTGAAACTGAAACCTCCAGACTCCTCACCTGGAGGAACAGAAGAGTGTGGATGGGAGTTACAGCTCGTTCATTTACTCAGTTAGTCTAAAGATTCAATTTTCACTGCTGCTGTAAAAGTACACTTGTGTGAAATTGTTTTTGGCTGGGAGGGTCCACTACACAAAATATTCAGATTCTGCCCTGATGGAAACTACACTTTTATTTCAATAAATGTACTTTTATTATTTGATTATTTTTCACTTTTATAACAGTTTTTACTGTCTCATGACACAAAATGGCCACAATATATCTGTGGGGGTCTCATAGTGTTGTTGATCAATACCACTGATACTCAATACCCAGGTATTGAGAGTTCTGCTTACAAGTGCAGACATTATAGAAGGTGCTCAGTTTAAGGAATGTACTTGTAATACCCGCAGTCTAAGATAGAGGCCGCTATAGATCATAGATTCAGATATTAAAGTGGATGAAAAGCCTTTTTAAAAAGGCAGTTGGAGGCATTACAGTTACTTCCTGTAGTCCCCGTGGCCTCACCCTCGTGAATGAAGATGACCTCCCCTCTGTTTATGTGAGACTGTGTGAAATTGAGGATGCCCTCCTCGGGCGCCTCTTTCAACGCCACCATCCCATTGGTGGGCACCTCGACGTTGTAAACCAGTTCCTCCGCGGGGGTATCATCGTCGTCAGTGTTCAGCATGCTGGAGGTGATATCAGCTTCCTCTCCAGCAAGAACCTGTGAAATATCAAAGACAGTGGGAGAGACAGGGAAACAGAGATGAATAGAGATCACAGATTACTCAGTCTGTTTGGAGGTTGTGATTCCAGCCAGGGGGTCAGGAGCTTATTTTGAAAAATATTAGAGGCAGCCAAGTGTATAAAAGACAATATGATGCTGTCCGAACTTCATAATAGATAGATAGATAGATACAAACAATAGGAATAAAAGACAAACAAATCCTACAAACATCCTACCTTCAAAGTAACTATTTAAAAGGTTAATTATTTCTCAGTGGCAGTCTAGACGCTCCTGTTATCAGAAGATGGAGCACAGCAGCACGGGGCTGAATGACTCTGCCTGGTTGGAGGGGCTTTAATGGACTTCTAATGGTTGGCTGGCTGAAAGGAGCATTAATTGAAAGAAATGGGCCAGATCCCCACAAAGACATTCTTAAATAGCTGGATTCAGTTGGGAGAGTGAGCCGAGGGTGCCTCGCAGTGAGAGGTACATATTGATCTCGAAAACCCATTCGCCTGCTGATGCCTCTCCCGCTCCCTCTTTCTCAGGACTCGGGATGAGGAGTAAGAAGCCTCCGGCAAGAGGAAGAGGAAAGGAAAGACCCCAGTTGTGGATATTAAAGCTTCAGGTGTCAATCAGTGAGAGTCTGGTATATTTAGAAATTCATTCTGTGGCACATGTCAAGTGGTATTCTCTAATGAAGTTCTTGAAGAGTAATTAACGTTTTTTGGTGAACCAAGTCTCTCTCAACCTACCTTATCTATGTTTGTACCAGTTACTAATTCCCTAAGCGAACGATAATGACTCGCTGGCCTTAGAGAGTGGGTGTGTGAACTCGTGGCGTTCATCTGTGGGTTGCATGTGTACGTAATGAGAGAAATACAGTTGAGAAACAGTGAGTCAAAACTTGAAAGTCAACCTGTCTAATAGCTGTGGTAGATTGGAAACTACCCAGTGAGAAAAAAAATATCTCTACTTTATCTAAGATTTATTCAGGTGCAACGCTAATGTTTATCGGTGATTTCTAAATTACAGAAAATTGCTGTTTTCTTAGCTGTGCTATACAAATCTTTGCATGATGTCCGTTGTCAACAGTGCTTTGTGTTTTTATATTTTCATGGGAACTTGAAAATGCGCCGCTAAATGACACAAGTGAGCCAGATAGGCATGGTGCATTAACAAAAGCTTCTTTCAACAGGTATTAAATGCTTTAGGGTGAACTTTCCTTTTGATATGCTGTAATAGCAGCCTAATAACATTGTTTTTTAATCCAAACATTGATGAAGTCACTAAAAAACAATTTAAAATTGTTTCGGTCCACAAAGTGCTCAAAGATACTATCATTAACAGTGGTTTTACAGTGGTGGACTCAGGATATTTGGGGGGCAGGGGCAAAAAAAAAAAAAAAATGAAAAAGGGCACCAGCTGTGTGCGGTGGGGCACCAGCTCACAGAAAGTTCTGATACATCTCACACAAGAGGGTACTTCACCACGTTTATTCCACTGGAAGGGCACCCTAGAGAGCACTTCATCACGTCGAGTCCAAGAGTCTACAGCCATGCTAGCAGCTCTGTGAGGCTGTATAGGCAGAGTGGTGCTTTTAGCTGAATGCTAATTTCAGCATGGCATGTGAACAAGTTCACAATGAAAACGCTAACAAGCTGATGTTGAGCATGTTTTAGTAGGTATAATGCTTAACGTGTCTGACAGTTTCGTGTGCTAGCATGCTAACTTTAGCTAATTATCACTAAGAGTAAAACCACTGATTTCCTTTTCAATACAATGCAAAGTAAAACCAGACTTATTGCAAATCCATACTTTGTCAAAAGCTTAATAAAACAATGTTCCACAGCTTTAACAATGCTAAAGATTTGTATCGCTGTTGATGATAAAATACAAAGTAGTGATCTCTTAATATGAAGATCGATCCTAGAACAGAAATGTTTGGGATCAGAAGTATCATTCCGCATCGATCCACGCATCAATAATGAGGTATGTCATTAGTATTGGAGATATTTGGTCATTAAAGAACGTATTGGACACATTTTGACCTGATTTAAGGGATCACCATAAGATATATTCTGAGTGGGACATACAAGTCTGCATCAAATTTCTCTGCAATCCAGCAAATATTTGTTGAGAGATCTACTGAAAAATGTTGCTTTCACAGTGCTAGTGGAAAAGTCAGGGTGTAGTTTTTGAGGTCTTCTGAAGTGGTGGACTAAATGACAGCCCACATCTGTACTGCTACACCGCTTATGTGGCTAAAAAACATGTGTTCCATGTCCCCCTCTTTTATACTTTCAAAGTCATAGATATTTGGAGCCAAACATAGAGACCAAACAAACCGACAAAATTGCTGTCTCTTCCAGTCCTCTGTGTCATTTCTGGTATTTCAGACCCATCTCGACTGGTTCAATATAACAAATATGTTGTGAAGTGTATAATTTAGTTGCCTTCCAGTCCACTTCTCAAAACATCCCATTCAGTTTGACACTCCATCAGAGCTTTATCGCCATCATCCGTTCAAAGCTGTAATCCATCATTACAGTCTTTGATTGTGCCTTTGCTCCTCTCAAATGATAACTTTTATAACTGGAGACGACTTCACAGACAAGTAGGAGTTGAGATTGTCTGTGTTCATGCACAATTTCTCCTGTTATACATTAAAGGGATCATTAAAAGTAGGCTCTTGTATTCTGTCTGGAAGTTGTGTCTCTGTGTTCCTGCCTTAAAGCAATAACTGTGAGAAATTTTGTCTTTAACCTTTAAATGAATACTCGGGAATGAGACATAAACAATATGTCAGATGCAAATATTTGGAAAACATTTAGCATGACAAGTATTATATCATTAAACGTATACGAGAAGCTTGTTGAAGAGAACTTCATTGTACACTTTGTGGCATCTGGATGGAAGTGGAAGTAAAGCTGCTGTTCTGCTTTGCAGCAGAACCAGAATGATGATCTTCTAATGTGACCATTGTGTACATGATTGTTCAATCTATGAGCACTGACTTAACGATTAACATGTCACAATATGTCTAGACATCTAAGATAGGATAAATGAAGATAAAAGAAACCTTTATTGATCCCTACAGGGGAAATTGATTGTTGCAACTGCACAAGGACAGAAATAAGTACAGAGAAATAGGGAAAGAAAGAAAAAACAAGTGGAGGTTTATGAAACTAGACAGAGGTGATCAATAGCAACAGAGTCGGTACGTCTAGGTTAAAACCAGACTAAATCTGGTTGAAACATTTTTAGAAGTCTAAGTTACATTTTACTATTGTTTCATCAGCATTTAAATGACTATTTTCAAATGTGTACTCAACCCTGCCAGCACTGAATATAGTCATTAAGGTGCTTCCTGGGCAGCCTTGGTTGTGGGTAAGCCGAGGTGCTGATGTCTGGAAGTAAGCAGGTGGCTAAATTTGGGATAATCCCTGGACCATCAGGGAACGGACGAGTGTGAGGCCTGCTGCTTGTATTTGCAGACAGTGGGGACCACAGAAAGGAACACATGAATCTGAAGAAATCATCTGGAAGTTGTTAGGCATAGATTGACATGTAGGCCTGTCACTAAAATAACGTCAGCGACTTTATCATACATATTTTAACTTTTTGGACATATCTTATCGACAGAGCCAGAGAGTCCATTTTAGTTATTGTTTTGGTTGTGTGGTTTTATTTTATTTATGTTTATTTATTTATTTATTTAGAATATTTCACAGGAACAGTTCATCCAAAAATAAAAATTCAGTCATTATCTACTCACCCCCATGCTGATGGAAGTTGGGTGAAGTTTCATAGTCCATTAAATATTTTTGGAGCTATTTTTGGGGACATTATTTTCACCCTTGATGTGTGGTGGGCTCGTGCACCCATTTCAGATGGGGTGCTCGCTAATGCTTTTAGCTTACAGTGAGGATTTGAGCTTAAGAAGTGTGTAATTAACATATTTTCAAATCATTATTGGAACTCTGATCTTTCCCAGACTTGGATTTTACCAAACAAGCTGTATGGAGTCTCCAGCTACTTCAGTTGTTTGGAGTTGTGAAGCTCCGGAAATGTTTTGTGGACTACAAAACATCACTCAGGGTGAGTAGATAATGACTGAATTTTCATTTTTGGGTAAACTGTTTCTTTTAAATGTGTTTCACATTCAAATTCAAATGTATAAATATTATTAATAATAAATATTTATTGCTCTTTGAAAGGGTGCACCTGCCTTATTATGCTAATATATTATCATTATATTAATGTCATATATCTTAATTATATATTGAAGTTTTTTCTGGGACAATACATCGTCCACAAAAAGAAAGAAGAAGAATGTCACATAATCCCACTGTAAATAATACTTCAAGTCAGTGACAGTCAAGGATATTTTGATATCATACGGGCCTACATCAGCATTTTATCCTCTCTGCTGCTGAAGCCTGCGGAGAACCTGTGATTTCAGGCTTTGTCGAGCCTCTACCTCCTCTGGGCTGTTTACATCTCCGGCCTGCAGGAAGCAGAGCCTGAAAGTTTGTCTGGGAGCACAACCTCTGGTGGGGGTGTGGAGACTGAACCCAAAAACTCTGAGCCAAATCTGGACTATGTTAGGAAGGTTGAAGTGGATATGCTTGCCTTAAGGCAGAACACCCACCATACCCTACACATGATGGATGAGACAGATGCTCTATGCTTTACCTTCCCTCTGTTTTATCCCTCCCCTTATCGAGAGACATAAGAGGCTGATAGTCCTTTTGGTAGCCTTGGACATGATATGCAGAGATGACTTAGCTGATAATAGCGCCACCCACCTGGCCAATTCTTCAGCATTAAGGAGCATTGTTGCAGGAAAACTAGTGTTACAATACCTCGACATTATTCTTCCACCACTGCTAACAGAGCTGATGTTGTGGAAAGGGTAGGAACAAGATAATTTATAATCTTAATTTTGAGCTCTTAAAAAGATTCAGAAACTTAAAGAGGTCTCTATCAGATGCATGGACGCCTCGATGCAACCAGGCTTCAAAGAGTAACTTCACACCAGGCTGAAAACCAATTTCCCCTGTTCTCTCAAAGTCACACCTTTGACCACATGCACACCCCTGATTGGTGTGGTCAGAAGTGTGCTTTGTAGCACCTGTTACCACTTCCAGTAGTGATATCATTTGGTCTGAGAGTACGCCTGTGCATCCCTGCAGGAGGGTGAGGAGTTGAACCACAGGAGGTCAGCTGAAGGATCTTCTGGGGGTGTAATGTCACTTTTTGAACTTTCAATTTGTTCTAGAAATCGAGAGCAAAATTCAATTTGAGGGAACCTGAAGCACCAACGAGTTTATGTACATGAGAAAACTTTATTAGGTAAGAAATGTGAAATACAGTTGGTAAAAACAGAATTTGAAATGTCAATCGATTATTGGTTAATCATTATTAATATATTGAATATACGTATACGTATTTGGCCATATTGAGGCTAATAAAACTAATAATCAGTTTAATGTCTTTTTAGATTTTGGAAATTACAAATGACTTTACATGACTATTACAAATGTCATTACAAATGATTGAATGTATTTGTCACAAGATACTTTCTGATCTATTTGTGCCCATCTCTGACTGTCAGTTAATACATTTTCAATCTGTTAAATTCTTAACTTCATTTAATCGAACAATCATTCATCATTAACATCTCTAGTCATTCCCGAATCAATTGTACATTTTTTAAACGAGAATTGTGAATTAACTCTACATCAATGAATTTCACTGAGCAACTGATGTGAGACAGTGCTTTATATATTTTGGCACTGATTATTGTGGCTTGTGATGTCCATGATGAGGCTGATAATAATCATGTACGCAAAACTGATTACCTATTGTGCTGAAATGAACTCTGTACACTGGACTCTCACTGCAGGAAATGTGCCAGAACAGAAAACAGGATTTACACTGTAAAACAAACTTTTCTAATAATAAATAAGGGCTTCAATATTCAAAAGGAGGTCGGGTCACTGGGTTCGAAGTATAGTCAGTACTGGATGTGATGGACATTTTTAACAGTGCAGAACCCACTCCCTGACACTAGATGGCCACATCAGTCCACGCTGCACCCCAGCGAGGCACCAGGCAATCTAGGGCAGGTAATCTGAAAAATGGCCTTGCAAATTAATGGTTTATATATAAATCAATGCGTTTAGCACCAAAGAAGAAGGGCTGCAAATTTAATTTGATCAGACACAATGGCTGATATTTCATTTGCAGGCAGTAATGAAGGAGCTGCCACGGGCAAATGACTTAGTTTGCTGATGACTCAACAGGATACCAACCGGCTCTGAAATTTTGGATACTCTGAGGGGCGCCAGATGTCTGTATCCCAAGCTGCCAGGCAATCCGAAATCTTGTCTGATTTAAGTATAGGGGACACAAGGGTGTGTTTCTAACTCTATATCGGGGAGTGGGCCAGTAAAGGTGTACAAACTACTGGAAAAAACAGCAAGGAAGATGATTTTCAATGCCTGAGCTGTTGTGTATGAAGAAAAGAAGAAAAAAAGAAAAGAAGACAGTGGTGGTTCTACATTTTGAATTAAGCTCTCCATTTTCAGCGATGGCATATTACCACCCAAATACCTGGTGTAACGATTTTACATCTCTGTGTTTTGATGAAGAATGTACTTCATCCATCACTAGCAAGATAGATAGATAAATAGACAGATGGATGGAAAAAGAAGATAGGCTGTCAAAAAGTCACACTAACCCAGTGGGACAACTGTTCAGAGATACAGCAAAGTTGAGTAGAACCAGACAGAGACAGAATGTAAACCCTAATCGAGACCAGATGTATCCCACAGACTGGGCCAAATGGGATCAATGGTGAGCTTTAGCAGAGGCCGATCACGGCCATGTTAGTCATCTTGTCTGATCATCTGCTGCAGGGGTCACTACACACACACACACACTTCCTGCCTTAAATCAATCCAAGTGCCCTAGGTCAGCCCTGGCTCTGTGCGGAGAGACGTCCATATATTATTGTGTTACATTCTGCAGCCGCAGCAGAGCAGGCACAGGGATTGGATGCCGCCCTCACTCTGCCAGAAAGCCGTGGTCTCGTCGACCATCTTGGTTTTCCAAAAATACGGGTTGCCAGGGAGACGCGGAGCCGCAGGCAGAGCAGGGAGGGCTGAATGACACAGTTGGTTTCCAGTTCTGTGAGCTGATTATTGCTGGCTTTTTCCAACTGCCTGCCTACTCATACAGTAGAATCTGCTTCATTGATGGTTCAAAACTTTTCCCTCATGATGTAAATCACTTTCAAAGTGTGTGGCAAAAACTCTCTGAACATGCTGTAGATTCAATTAAAAAAGATGCAGTTACACCAAATCCTATATAATTACAGTAATTATTTTGGTGAAATCCTTTTAGCGAAGAAACATATAGTTAAGATCTGTCTACAGTGTAGTAAATGAACACGCTAACACTCGATGGAGCGTCGTTTTATGCACATGTAATTTAAAGACTATTAGAAATCTGAAATACATCTATGCAAATTTAGATTATGGGTATAACTGCTTGATAGCAGACAGAAAGACATTATGCAAATGTGTTTTTCTGGGGAAATATGTTTTTAATACATGTAAAATATTTGAATGTTTTTGCCTATTGGTATTTTTATGAGTGTGGTATCTGGTTTTAAACATTTTGTTCTGATAAAGATCCAACTTGGATTGAAATGTTGCCTATCCCAATAAATACATCGTTTGGAGACACTACCAACTCACAAAAACTTATCAGAATGACCTCATAAAAGCAAAACTGTTAATTTCAGCATACTTCTAGATCAGTATGCTGTAATTCAAATTTCAACTTAGTCTCCAAACACATAATATGAATAGTTAAAAGCTGAGTTTAATGAACAAATGTGTTTTACATGACTATGCTAATAAGGGACAGGCAATAATGAAAACCCATTAATTATACTCTTTTAATATAGTTGCATGGTGATAAATAACACCCTCAAGCTAGTCTATATATGTTTCTAAATTACATGTTCCATATTTAAAAAGTCGAGTGTTCAATATGGGATGTTGCATATGATGCAGTAACAGATAGTTTTGAGATACAGGGTTAACTATAGGCACTGTGATAATGATAGTATGTCCTTTTATTGCCTGCATGCTCGAGTGCAGACTGAGTAGGGCAGGGCGATGACCTTACGATAATATCGCAATATTTTTAGGCTATATCACAATACATAATATATGAGTCCATTCTCACTCCCAACGTGTCAAATGCGGCCGCCTAATCAGAAACACTATATTCTTCTAAGTTTGACGCTGTAGGTACCTCTGTGGCGTCACTTTTTGAAGTGCCCCTCCAGTGCATTAGTATAAAAAAGCGAGGAGAGACATGCGGGAGCAAATTTTGTACAATAGCAAGTATAAAAGGAATATAAATAACAATCAAACCGTTTAGTATCAAAAATGTATAAAGCAATAAGTATAAAAAAACAGGCAATGGCAGTAAGTTGCATATTATACATGTAACATACCTAAATGACGTAAGTAACGTCACATACATTACTTACGAGACTGAATGTAGTTATTTTAACCCAAAGTATGATCTTTTCCTAAACCTTACCAAGTAGTTTTGCATATAATGTATTAGTGTTAAATGCGACACCCTTGACGTGGAAAACTAATGCAAGAGGGGTAGATAAAAAGCATCATAGTTGGAAGCTTAAAGCCACTGACCAAGCTGCTGGGAGTGTGAATATATATCTTGATATTTTTGATATCTCCTCAAAAGCACTTCATAAATGCTAGGATTGGGCAACAACATTTAATACCACAATACTTTTGACTAAATACCTCAATATCACCTCATAACACAATGTGATATTTGATAAGTAATTATCAGTAATGTGGATATAATGACTATGAGGGCAAAAAAATAACATCACTTAATTGTAATGTCAGGAAAAGACAACACTTATGCCATGTCATGATATAATGATATCCAAAATCTAAGACAAAATATCGTCTCATATCATGATGTATATATAATATCGATGTACTGCCCAGCTGTAAGATATCTGCACGTTTAAGACTGTGTTAAAATGTACACATATACTGTATAACTCAAATTCTACCTGCTCTGCATCGACTGCATACAGTAGTAAATCACTGCCCTTGTATACTTATGTGGCTAACATGATTCACTTGCTACACTTTGGAGCAGTCAGGATGAGAATATGCTAATTCACTTCTATTTCATGGCTCTTTATAAAAACAAATATGCTTTGTGGGCCAGTGCTGTACAGATGCAGCACGCCTCATCGTCTGTGAGGAGGTCAGTATTCTTCTGTGTCTGAGTTTTATTCTTAGTTCATACAGGATTCATGGCAGCAGTCTGTAAGTGCAGCTGGGTCTATTCAGTATAGATGTGAGAAAAGATCAGCAATGAGAACAGAGTTCATGCAGAGTTCACAGTCCATTAGTTCTAAAAACTATGATTTTATCTCAACTTAAACCTCCAGTGGAAGATGTAGACATAAGATTTTATCAGCTGTTATGAAGCCACTTTTCAGCTGTTCATTTCGTATTTTGTGTGGCGTTGGGCATTCGACCAATCATGCAATGTCTGGAGCAGGTGGAAATGCTCACATCCTGTCAATCACAAGCACAAGTTGAACTAGTTCTTATTTCCATATTTCAGAAGAGAAAACAAAGTTATTCACAACAGTAAAATGGCAAACTGAGCACTGGGTCTAACGTACAACTGTAGAGAAGTTATCTTTTCCATAGTTTCATCTTTTTAGGTGAAAAAAACCAAATCATTCTCTTGTTTTGAAAGGTCACTGTGAAAAAGCTTGTTCTTTCCCCTTTCACATAAAAAAGTGGCAGTTGTGGTCAGCTTGAATTCTCATCAGTTGAAACAAACTGAAGGAAAAAAGTATCCAATAAACCGAAAGTTTACGTTTTATAGGTATGAAAGACTTTTCCTACAGCAACATTTCCATCCAAGTTTGTTGGAGGAAAGCTCACACTAACAAATGCACATTCAAAGAGCAAAACATTACCTCCAGTCCTGTGTTACGTGTCAGTTTTGGCGGCTCGTCGTTGACTGGTATGACAGTCACTGAGATGGTGATGGGGAGGCTCCGGCGCTCAATCTCATAAGCCGAGGCAGTGAGTATAAAACTGTCCTCTGTGCTCTCGGTGCTGTCATGCATGTAGTAGATGTGTCCAAGTTTTATCTGGAGGAGACAAAAAGGGATCCAGGTGTCACTCAATTCTGAATCAGACCTGAATGGTAGGAAGCATCACAAAATAGGTGGTGGCTGGGTGAGAATAAAAGGTGGAATACATTTTTACAATGTGACTGTGTCTCTTAAAACACTTCACAAACATAATCCAAAGACCACTGCTTTTGAGAAACCATGAGGCCATCACATCCTGGTTAACTTGGACAAACTCCAGTTAGAAATGGAACAAACAAACTGTCATGACAAAGTTTCCATCTCTCTCTTAATTTCTTAATTTTAGCTGTCTGATACTCCACTTATTTCATAATAGTCAGTTTACTAATTGTTAACATCACTTCTCAGCCCATGAAAACATTGTATAATGTCTTCTGTGGCTCTGGGGAATCTGACTGTCTCAGCTTTGGCTCGGAGAAAGTCTGCTTTAACAAAGTGTCTGAAGAGTTTGAAACATGTGGGCGTTAACAAGACAGGGAGTATCTTAGGAAAAGATTATGTCATTGCATCATGGGAAAGGTAGGATCAAGGATTTGGACATTGACTCATACTACACAAAAAGTCATGATGTTTTGATCACTTTTTTGTCTGTCTATTGTGAGTCTGCAATCTTTATGGGAAGCAGTAAATATTGACAATGTTATATTGTTTTGTTTTGTTTTCTGTCTCATAACATTTCTATATACAGTCCAAGAGGATTTGTTCACTCAATATGTTAATTTGCTTGATATTTATGAGCTAACGAAATTTTGACAGTAAAAGAGAGAGAGACATTTGATCTGGAATAACACTGTTACCACAGCTTAAACATTTACATATATCAAATACGTTTGCATGGGACACTGCACAACTTCACACAGGATTTTTTCGACAGCACTTTGACAAAACAAAAGTATAATTATATTTTCTATGAAAAGATTAGTTTGATATTTTGGAAGAATATGCCCTTTTTTTTAACTCTTGTGTCTGAAAACCTTACAGAGTCAATTCCTATGGAGA
Source organism: Pagrus major (assembly GCF_040436345.1). Taxonomy (NCBI): domain Eukaryota; kingdom Metazoa; phylum Chordata; class Actinopteri; order Spariformes; family Sparidae; genus Pagrus; species Pagrus major. The sequence continues at coordinate 18,787,809 of NC_133222.1, read as the reverse complement.
TAGACCTTATTGTTGAATAATAAGATCCGTTTTGTTACCAGAAACACAAGTCTCTCTCTGAAATCTTGCCAGAGGTGAGTTGTTGCAGGAAGACGACGAGGAAACATGAATCAGAGTTAGGGAGAGGAGTTTGGAGTTTATTTCCCAAGTCATGGCTGAATATTTAAAGGATTTCGTCTGTCTAGATGAGGCAACAATTGTAACAGCTCACCTTGCAAGAGTTCAGCGCAGACTTCTCCTTGAATGAGACGTGTTTCTTGTAACAAAATGGACCTTATTATCTACAATAAAGGTCTTATTCCTTAGGAATTGTTTCCGTAATGTTGTCACATACTTAGAAAAACATCCATAGCCTGTCAGTGGCAAAAACAGGTACTCTTAGTGGACGTAACTTTGATAGATGGATTACATTGCAGCCACTGCAGATGTGTGGCAGCTGCCAGCTAAGGCGATCTACTAGACTGAATCCAAAACTCTTGGTAAGTAGAAATCATTTACACACCCAAACATGTAAATATGGGGCCCAAGTTTAAAACTACCGGAATTCCCCTTTAAAGGTCTCTGTTTTACAGTCTGTTCTAACTTAAGGAGACTTACATCTCTGTAAAGTTCACACAATATCTTTTGTTGTCCTAAGGAGATAATATACAGTATGTTTTCAAAGTTTTAAGATAAAGGCTATAATCAGATCTCAAAGTCTGGGAGCAGCACAGGAGAATGTCCCCTGCGGGACGAAACCTTGAGGGAAACCAGATGCACAAAGGAATCAGTCATCCAGTGTCAAGTGAGCTCGATGGAAAACAGCACCTGCGGCCAGGCCAAGCCAACACTGTTGACTTTCTGCATACAGAAGAGGAATCTCAGCTCCCACTATCCTGTGTTCTTGTTTCTCAGTCTTGTTGTCCTATCTGAATCAAATAAGCTGCCTACATAATATTTTCAGAGACAATTGAAACTTTGTCTCGACAAAAGCCACTAAGCTGCTGCGATGACAGGACCTGCTTCGTAGAGCAGGAAGTGCCAAATGGATCCCATATGACTGACATCCCTCTGGAATAACAACCCCCATCATCATTACTGATCGGGGAGAGTCAGCGAGACAATCAGTCTGCTCGCTGGGACAATAAACAGTGGGTGGTTGTGGGAGACGTGGCTTTCTGTTTTTTTTTTTATACTGGCCACGTTATTTATTTCATTTTCAGTTTAGATTGATGTAAAATCATAGGTTCTGTGTGCCTACTGTTTTGCTTGGAAAATTAGTAACATAAATCTTGGAAAATGGTTCATTTTGTCCTGAAAACATTGTGCACTTTGTTGAAAATAAAGATGCCTGTGTGGACTTTAATAGGTTTCCATAGATGGAAGACCTAATTGTGACCTGATGGAGAGCTGAACCTGATTAAAGCAAAGGTGTATTAGAGCAAAGTGACTCAGATTTCCTGTATTTCCTTGGATCCATCTGTTACTCAGTGTGTACATGACTTTATTGTTCAAAGCCGCAGTAAATCACAGTTAATGCTGTAGTTAGCAAAATGCCATGACTCAGATGGTCATGCGACACATCTGGGCCACATGGCACATAGAGTTACTTTACATTCTTGTGGTTGGTGTTCCTGCAGATCTTCTGCATGAGCCACTTTCAGTTTTTCTCACTGTGCACCCCCCATGATACTGTACGCTTACATAACCTCAGTGAATCACCACTGCAAATGACTTTATCACAAAATTACTACACACGCCAGTAAGTCCAGTGTCTGTTCCCAGAGGCGACGGGGGACTTTCTCAGTCAAGCTTGAAACTTAAGGAAAAAAATGCAATAAAACTACATCCGACAATCATTTTGGAACAATTACACTCTGGTTTAAATGACGCGCAGATTTAGGCTTGGGCATCTTTTCTTCAATATGGTTCTCATTTAACCGGCCTTTTTTCATTCTCTGAATATAGTACAGTAAATGAAAACAGAAAGAGAGTACACACAGTACACACATAAAAACGTCTCCAAGAAGCAGTAAAAAAGAAGAGTTTGTTTTCTTTGTGACATTTCTATAGTGGCAGATGATGATATCTGTGTTCATTTTTGCCTCCCCGCTACCAACGTAATCACGGCTGTGCACTAGACCCATTCAAGTTACTCACTGGGATCTTCGAGAGACAGTATGAGTGAGTCTGGCAGTAGCAAAGCGCGGGAGTTTTGTGTGCACTCACACATTATTATAGGAATATACCAGGCCAGTTTATTTTGGCTTCAGGCGGTCCAAAGGCATCGTCAGTTTTTCCACAATGGTTCAGCAAAATAGAGAGGAGTAGAGGCAGACCAGGGCTGGATGTAGGAGCTATAAGATGTGTGTCTAACTAGCTCCACTAAACTATGTGGTCTTTTCAGAATGCATGAGGTTTTTCCACCGGTAACTACTCATGCATTTTTTATATTTTCCTGAAGCTGGGGCCCCTGAACCACATGGAAGGAGACCAGATAACTGAGCTGCAGCAGCTCCCAGATTCCCCATCCCCGCTCTATCTGGTACAACACAACAAATCCAAAACAGCTCTGAGTAGTAGCTGGGGAAAGTTTTATGATGACCCTTTGCTGTGGTAATCCTCTTGAAAAACCATCATGATCTACTGTTATGCTCCCTGGAGTTATTAAGAGCGTTTAAATTATGGATTATTGTGTTTTTGGGTCTTCTGGGAAGGTTTTGGTCCCTGACTGATAAAAGTATAATAATCTTTGTGTGCTTTGTATGGACAATCATTTTTACTTAATCCTTAAAGTGTCAGATATTGGGTCCAATGTTTTGGTGGATTTGGCAACATGCTGTACACATATGCTAACCATCTGGTAAAGAATGAGCCTTAAGTTTTATTTTACAAGGCATCTTTCTGTTAGTAAGCAGTGCAACCAAAAGTTAGAATTTTGAGGGGAAACATCAATAGAAACCACATGGAAAAATAACATTTTAAAGGAGACATATTATGCTAATTTTCAGGGTCATAATTTTATTTTTTGGCTACTACTAGAACAGATTTACATGCTCCCGAAAACCCAGTCTCCTCTGATTGGTCAGCTCACACATGCCCGACCCAGCACCACTAACAACAACAGAGCAGCTTCGCTAAATCACTCACTAGTCGCGAGGCATAAATTATGCAAATTTGTGACACGTAATGTGATGACACAAGGTCACGGAATTAGAGGCGGGACTACTGATGAGCCGTTTCAGGAGCAGCATTTTCTGTGGGAGAGAGGAGCTTCTGTTGGTGAGGACTTAGACCTTTTTAACTTTCAAGACCTTTTACATGAAGAACAACCTATATAAAACGCTGGAGGAAAAAAAAAAGTATAATAGGTCTCCTTTAAGATGATCCTATTTCTCCTGGCACTCTGAATGGAGTTATAGAAACTGGTACATGCATGCACCAAGAATAATCTATTTCAATTTAAAGCATATAGAGGGGGAGAGCTGGATCATTAGGCAAAGGCAAACAGTCAATTACCTCAATCATTACCCAGCGGCTAATCAAGCCAATAACAGTATAGCATAGCATGGGGTAACATAGTGGCGAGGAATGAGACTTTATTTGATTGTTGATTAAAACCTCATTAAGACTTAGTAAGAGGAGGGATCAAACAAAAGTTAAGACCAATAGTGATATATAAGGAGAAAGGCATTGATTTTCTTTCATCATATCATTACGTACCTCTTCCCATGTAAAGTAAGTAAGTTCATCCCCATCCAGGTAGCGGAGGTCCCCGTGCTGTGGTGACTCTTCCACAACAAAGTCAATGTTTGCTGAGCTGTAGAAGGGATGTGAGATGTTAATAATCTGTGCATTAATTGCCCTGCTGAGGCCTTCCTTCACTGTAAAGTTGAAGCTCTGGATGGGGATGAGCCTTGGCACGATGTTCACAGAAACGCGCAGGTCCTCCACGGTTGTAAAACCATTACTGACATCCACTGTGAAGGCGTCATTGCCCTGAAAGAAATGGATAAGTTATTGAGAAAGATAAACCTTAGACACACCAGAAGCTGAGGTTGTCTTTTGCCTGATTTTACTCTCACTGTGAATATGACAGGGAACATTGATTCACTACAACAGAACAAAGCAAATGACAATCAACCTGGATGGATGCAGAAACGTAGAGAATGCGTCCCTGATCAATGTCCTCTTGAGTGAAGGTGTGAATGTAGTCGAGGACAGGCGAGGCTGTGCTGTCGGAGCTGTTTGTCAGTTTGACCACATGACCGAGACGAGGAGGCTCTTTAATGGTGAACACCATCTCTGTAGGCAGAATATCAGCCTGATCCACCTAAAACGAAAAGGTACGCAGTTGATATATCATGACTTTTATATATAATGATAGACTTGCAGTAGTATTTAGTTGGCAACAGCATATGGTACAATGCAGAAATTGACAAAGTAAGGGGAAAAAGCTGCAGACTGTTGCAGAGAAACCCTTTTCATGAAAATGTGCTGCTTTCTATTAAGGTCCATATCATAAGCATTAATTTATAGACAATACGGCTCTTATAATTTCTGATAAGATGTTTGTTAACATTAATAAGACTATGTCAGTGTTAATAATAGCATGATAAACATTTTGCAACGTTTATTATTAGATTATAAGACATTTTTAAGGCTTGTAAAGGCAAGCGAGAGAACGGGGAAGGTCTACTTTTTAACGTGACATTACAGTCAGCTCACATATGGTGTAAATTGTCACAAATTGTTACACAGAGCTCCTTTAAGAATGTTTAAAGGAGTTTAAAGAGTTTAGGATTTATTAACCTTAATAAGGCATTGTTCTTGTGTGAGATTCTTAACTACAAAAAGCTTAGTTAATGGTTAATAAGTGCATAGTTACTTGCTAATAAAGGCATAATAATGTCTTGGTTAATCTTCTTAATCTATCTAAAGCAAGAGATATACTTAGTAAAGGTTCAACAATGACATAATACGTAAGTTAGTTAAACTCAGTGAATGTGTTTGTCATGCTATTCTAAACAATTATAAGAAACTTATATGTTTTTTATTAAAGTTCTTAAGCAGTTTATCAACTGTTCAAAAGTTTCTTATAAGTGTTTATAAATTCTGATAATTTAAGAATAAACATGATAATGTTATTATTAACACTCATATAGTCCGATAATGTCAGTACTCATAAGATACTTATTCACTATTAATGGATTCTTATGACAAGGGTTTAATTATGTAGTGAAATGACTGAGCTTTCTGACTAATCAAAAGTACCTCTGAATCCAGCAAAAATATAAAAGTGCCTCATTTTTGCAGACTGGTGAGGTCCTCCAGTGCAATACAACATGAAAATAGAGGAACTACTTACAGCTGACAAAAATAGCAGACTGTTGTGCAACTGTTCCAGTGACATCGGGTAAAAAAAATAAAAAGAAAAAAAAATCTAACAAGTCTTGGAAAAAGAGTTGCCAATTTTCCATTTAAAACTGGAAGTAGTGTTTCTAAGTTAGAATTATATTAGGTGCCGTTTATCATTTCATTTTAGGACAGAGAAAGTATTGTAAGTTATGTCAATACACTACATTCATTTGTCGTATCCTAACTAACAGGGAACAATTCACTTACATGTAAGTGCAGTTCAAACCTAATGACAAAAGTATGACATATTATCTACTTGGGACACTGACTGTATGGTGAAAACTAAATCAAAAGACGTTAAAGTCATGTAGGAGATTTACACGCAGGCAGATTTATGGTCATCCCACTTTGAGAAAATATAATAAACTCTGGAGCCTGGAGTGTTTAGCAGTCATGCTTGCATCTCACAGTATTTCAAAAGATCATACTAGTTTTCATTTCATAGTAGGGACACATATTGGAAAAGCTCCCAGAAGCAAAGTCAATATTTTACCTCTTGTAAAGGCCACTCTGTCAAGGCTTTGTTCTATACATATTTCAGTGGTATGCGTTTAGGTGTCTAGGTTATTCTCCGGCTGATACTACTGATGTAAAATGTGTTCACTATGGTGAAATTAAAGTTTAAAAGAAAGAGCATTTTACTTTCAGAAATGTCCCTCATCATTTTAAAAATTAAGTTAGATATACAGAGAATGTGTTATGAATAGACCGATAATTTAAACCTCATTAATTGCATTGAAGATGAAGTGCAGGCTGGCTCATCTTATAAATTACAGTGGGCTTCAGGAAGCTCCTCAGGGGATACTTAGTGCACTGTTTTCCACACTTAATAGACTGTAATTTAGTTCATAAACTAGATTAAAAGCAGCAACTTTACAGACATATTTAGCCCTGCTTTCATGTGGTTATCATGTAGATTAGAAACAGGGTTACAAAACAGAGCAGTGTGCTTGAATGAGTCATGTGAAAGATCTGTTTCAGAAAAAGAAAACAAACAAACAAAAAAGACATTGTTGTGCCACACGATCAGTGCCAAGCTTCATGGATTAAATGCCAGCATGAATGTTAACTGTACCTTGGAATCACATAAAAAAAACACAAAAATTGTTCAGTTAGTAAAAAAAAGGGCAATTTTGCTCAACATACTGTCATCAGTTAACATTACCTTGAGATTATCCTGGTTGATGATGGTGTGCTCTCCCTCATAGGAAATGATGACCTCATTGGTTATCACCTCGGGCTCTGAGAAATAACCTTGCTTGAATATTTTAATCCTGAATGTACCCTTCTCAGAGTATCCTCTTGCTTGGATGGTGAAGACGAAAGAGTCCTTGGACCTCAGACTCTCATAATTATGTTCATAAGACACAACACCTTTTTTCAGGTCTTCTTGGGTGAACACTGAAGCCTCAATCCCACTCACAATAATCCTGCCGTCGCTGGGTGGGGACGTTACCTGGAACTTGATCTCACTATCGTCTCTGATGTCCAGGTTGGAGTCAGCACTCAACAGAGTGGTGTTGAGGGTCTTGGTGCTACCATGGTCGATGACAATGATTGTGTTGTTTACTATTCGCAGGTAGGGCTCACCCGCCTGAATCTGAAGCAGCGCAGTGGTCTTGTGGAAGCCATCTGACACCTGTAGGGAGAAGCGCTCCCGATCTGCTCCGTGGTGAATGAAGAGGACATTTTTATCTCGCAGGTCGGCTTGTGTGAACCGGAAAAGGGACTGTGAAGGATTAGATCTTGAGACGATGTTGCCAGAGAGGATTCCCTCACGAGCGTAGACAATTTGGGTATCGTTGAAACCTGAGTCTTCATCCTTAAATTGGATGACATCAGTTGTTAGCAGACGCTGACCGTGGCGGACTACATTGAAGACTTTATCCACAACCCTCACAGGTGCATGCTCATTCTTGGACTGGATAGCAATTCTGAAAATGCCATCCACTCTTTCCTGATTGTCTGAATCTTCTGCTGCTTGATCATAGGTTGAAAAATGGAATTCATCACTGCTTGTCTTGGAGCCATCGTGCTTGTAAATAAGCCTGTCAAGCTCAAGGTCTTCATTGCTGAATACTCTTATTGCCCCCTCAAATCTAGGCTGCCCTGGTGGGGAGTCCCTTATCAGTCGGCCATACTTTGGCTGTTGTGTGATCTGGTACACATAATCTGTGGAACCTGGAGACTGCATCCAAAGATAGTTCTTGTTAAGAGTTTCTTCACCACCCTGCAAGACAACCAGCCTCTCGTTGGTCAAAACGGGAGCATCTGCATTGCCGAGGATGTTGATGGGGAATGTGTACAGAGGGGAGTACTGATCATCAGCGAGGACTCTGAACTGGAACTGGTCTGTACTCTGCACTGCTCTTTGCACACGTACCCTGTAGCTAACAGTATTGTCCATAATGTCCTTCTGTGTGAAGATGTCACCCTCAGCCAACTCTCTGTCTGACAATTTAAGACTACCGAGTGTTGGAGGCTTGACAAGGATGTATTTTACAGTTTGTGGATCTGGGTTTTTCCCATTTACTTCGGCTTGAAGTTCTGTGAGTCTGATTGTTTGCTGCTCACCAGCCTGCATCTCCATTGCAACCAAGTTAGAAACTTTCACTTGTGCAGGCTTGATCTTGACTATGAAGGTGTTGTTCCAGAGAGAGAACTGTCCCAAGTGGACGCTGAACTGGATCCGCTCGACCACAACATCTTCTTGGTCACTAGAGTCTGTGCTGACATATCTCAGGCTGTTTTGATCCAGATCAGATTGATGGAAAGTTGTAACCTGCTTGTATGTTCCACCACTTGTCATTATCTGTAGTTCTCCAAACATCAGAGGTTGTGTGATGTTATACATAATGTCTCCATTACGGGGATGAGCGAGGACAGCCAGATTTTGAATACCAATGGATGCGTTGCTTCCTTGAGACAAGAGAAGGCCAGTGTTGGTGACAACAGTCATATGTGGCGTTGTCACAGACAACTTAAAACTAGTTGAATGACTTACTGACTGTCCATCAGACACCTCCAAGGTGATTTCAGCAGCACTACCGCCGCTGTGTACAAAGTAGATATTTCCATCTTTCAGCTCCCTGCAGGTGAACTCTGAGATGCTGCGTCCTGGCTGCTGACCATTTTCCAAGTAACCAACTTCCATGGAAGGCTCTGAGGTTACAGTTACTACTAATTCATCACAGCGGGTGTCAGAATCCATGATTTTAATGAGACTGGGGCTCAAACGAGTCCTTCCGTTTTCTGTGATGGTGATTTCCCCTCCACCTAGTTGTGGTATATCATTGACGGGAAGAATTTCAATTGGGATGACATACTCACGAGGAGTTTTTAAACATTCTGGAAGATTGCTGTTACTGTTTACAACTACCTCTAACTGGATCTGATCTGCATGCCTCTCATTTCCGTCATGCATATACTTGATTTTCTTATTGACAACATCGAGAAGAGTGAACTTTTGTGTGCGCCTTGTGTTGGTGTTTATATCAACCAAGCCATACCAAGGATCACTCTGGAGAGAAAAGATGATCTCTGATTGACGAATTCCTGCAGCACTGAGGTCAAATGTCGGCTTTATGTGGCTGATATCAAGAACATCTTCACCACCTTCAGGAACTAGTAATGGAGTGATGTCAAGAAGTTTTCTTACGTTTTTGAATATCTCTGGTGTGTCATCTGTTGGTTGGCAATGCTCTTCATTGAAGTCCATATCGACATATCGGATGCGAACAGGTGGAGAAGTTGTGGTTGACTCTGTGTCATAGTAACTTGAGTAGTCATAGTCTTCTCCTTCACATTTAACATGAACATCTTTGGTCACTAAAGCATCCTGCAGGCTTCGATCCTTCTGGTTTACTTTGATTTCCCCCAAGCAACCAATGAAGGATTCGGCTGTTATTTCCTCCTCTGCACGATTTAAGGAACCGCTCTCACGAAAGACATCCTTCATTTTCCCCTGGATGCCTCCTAAATACAAGTTCCCAACCAAGTCCAATTTTTGTGACTTGTCCAGAGGGAGGGAGGAGGACTGGCTATCTACATTGATAACAAAAGATTCCTGACTGACTTGAACCTTAACTCTGTGCCACTGATCATCATCCAGCTGCACTTGGGTATTGTCCAGTACCTCTGCCCCACCGCCGAGGTCCAGCATACCTCTGAGATAGCCTTTCACAACACCAACAACGATGAAGTCTGAATCTCGGCCAGGGTGGAAAATGAGCAATGCATCTTCAATGGTGGTTTTCATCAGGAACTCTAAGACCCTTGGAGCACCACTAGCCCCGCTCCACGTTGGGAAGGACACAAAGGAATCAGGAGTGCTGAAACTAGTTGCCTCCCCATCACCAGCCTCAAACTCACTGCTGCAAGATTCCTTCGTGTCTTGGCATTGTTTAAACGCCATGCCGAGAATATCAAACTGATGGGACTCAAATTTGACCTGAGCCATGCAGCCACGGAAAGGGGGAATGGCATTGCTGAGGTAGGGAGTATCCAGGTCTCCTGTTCCTCCAAGCCAGATGCCCTGGTCAATATTGAGCTCTTCTCCATCATCATCCACAGGAACATATGTTGGGTAGAGCTCATCAATTGTCATGGTGAGTTTGCCATCTTGGAGCGTGAGTGAGATCTTGTGGTCCAGGAGGTTGTTAAGTTGTACTCCTTGGGATGATGTCAGAATCACCTCCCCTGCCCCCATGTTCATCCGTGCCTATGGGGAAACAAAAACATTTATTTTAAAACTCACAATGCATTTTGCAAATACATAATGTCACATGAACTGTAAATAATTTTGGGCTGTTCCAACTTAAAAATGCAAGTTTAACAGCTGCTTTAGCTTGAATAATGAATTAAAAGTCTTTTTTTTCTGTTTATTTTCTTTTTATTAAAAAACTTAAACAATTTAAAGTTAACTAAACTTGAGGAAACAGGTTCAATAAACTCAAGTTGAACAAACAACTGTTCAGTCACACTGATAAATATTACAAACAAATTTGTTTTCTTTTTACATTTTCTATGTTTGAGGAGTCAGTTCTTCATTTTGCACAAAGAGCAGCTGCTTCTATTGAAGCTACTTTGTTCAAGCATTGGTACAAAGATAATGTAAACCTGCTCCCAGTCAATTTATTAAAAAAAAAAACAGGTTAGCAATCATGATTTCAATTATTGTGAAACAAGCAACCTTGACTTTTCTCAAAATGTAGCCTATCAAATTTGTAATTCATGTTTTCTTCAAACTATGAATAAGAAGTGTGTGTTTTAACTCTCGAACAGTGCATGCTGACAAAGTCTGCTAATATATCATGTTTCTTTAGTAACTTACTGCATTTTTATGAGTTGATTGAACTCCGTATAGTACGTTCATCCAACTCATTATTTAAAGTCAAAAGACTTCAAATTAGAAAAACTCATGTTTATAAGTTCTGAAGTTGTACAAAAATTGAATCGAGAAATTTTAAATTTGATCATCTTCAATAAATACAACTTGTATATTTACATGAAGTTAATCAGAAAAGATGAGTTGATTTCAATAAGTTACGGCATTTGATGGGTTGAGTTTTTATGGACAGCACATTGATGGGATTCAGGGCTAAAGGGAATGCCTTCTCTAAATATGAATGAACACTACAAGACCATATCTATTATAGATGAAAATTCCAACCCAAATACTTGTATCAAAGCTCACAACCACACTCAGATCTTCTCACTTACCCCTTACCTTTGAGTTAAAGCTTCATTTTACTGTAATATTAACATTTATGATCTAGGCAGTGTGTCTACAACCCCAGAAAATTCCTCATGTATGCTCAGAGTGTTGACTAAGCTATATTTTATAAATTAACTAGTCTGCGTTTTGCTTGGATAAAGTTAAATGACATGATTCTTACACATGCGTGACAGACAAGGCAATTGAATTTGTGCTCAGTGCATCTAATATCACTCGGAGGAACAGAATGAAAAAGACAGGTAAAGGTAATATTTTCTTTTATTAGCCATACCCTGAGAATTCACCTCATTGGACATGTAGAGATGTTGTCGTTTGTGGTGAAAATCTGTATGAATCTCTGTGATAGCACACCTAATGCTAATTCTGCTGCTTTTTGAAGCTGTCAGGCCATTAATTATAGATGTGAAATGTCATGGCTCTCATTCCAGTGAGACAACTAGAGAAGACAGCAGAAAAATCAAATCAATTTAGGTTGTTGTCAAAGTGGCACCTATTAATGTGTCATAGACATGTCCCGAAGCTGAGGGGTTGTCAAAACAACATTGAATGTAACACTATTCACAACATATTGTAAGGGGTGTTTTGAGGATTATAGACAGAGAATGTATAAATATGTTATTATCCAAGTGAAATAATAACACTGATATCATTTTTATGCATTTTCTCTGCTTTAAATGATCTTTCAGCAAAACAACACAAAACAAGAACGCCTACTCATTGGGAACTGAGCACATAATAATGGAAATAGTTTACACTGACATCGAATTTACATTCTTTTGTAGCGCTCCAATTATTTTTTGAAGTGTTTTTCCACTTGCTTCTCCTTGTGGAAGGAAATAAGTAGCAACATTATCTAACTTTTTTCATGTATTAACACTGAATCTGCTTTCTCTATTTCAGGTCATTCTCTCAGGCTTCTTCAGCACAAAAGGTAGCCATCTTAATGCCTCTTATGAGTTAATTTAGTCATATTTTGCTCCCATTTTAATTTTATTCCAGTTCTGCTCTGTCTCCATCACTAGTTCCTCTTAAAAAAATAGTGCCACTCTAAGTGCTAATTTAGCTATTTTTGACATATCCACATGTGGAATCTGTGAACAAAAGGATAATGCTCATGAATGTATGTAATTCACATGTAAAAATCTATATTGCTTATGTGGAAAATTTCATTCATACGTTACAAAAGCAAATCGCATGTGAAAATGTGGAATTCGCAATATATATATGTATATATATACACATATATATATATATATATATATATATATATATATATATATATATATATATATATATATATATATATATATATATTCAATTTTCAGTTTTAACTCACATGTGAAAATAGCCCAAAAATATTAAATTCACAGGGTAAATTGTGATTTTTTTTCACATGTGACAGTTTAAGGGAAACCTCTGCTTTACCAATTAGCTAAACTCAAAGTGATGCAACAATGCTCTCACAGTCTTAAGTTTACAGATTTCTTTTTTTTGATATATATATACAGTATATATTTGGGCCTGTCCAACCTACACTATCTTACAGTGTCTATTAATATTTCAGGCTCCTCCACAGTTTTTTAACCATTCACCTGTATTTTTCCGTTCTGGAGCTCTAGGAACAGGTAGTCCTCCATTCCTGCAGCCAGTAACAACAGCCCACTTCGCCGGCCGGTCTTGATCTGTAGTGACAAGTGGAAGGTGGAGACATCCTGGACGGCTTGAAAACTGCAGTAGCTGTCCCCAAAGTAGGATTCTGTGATGAGTGAAATATAAAACACAGAGATAAGAATGAGGCATCATGTTAGCCCATAAATCAAAGGCATATACAACTGCAACAGTCAATGAAACACAAACACATATTTTCATTCACTGTTCATTTTTGAATAAAGAAAAAAATGCCACTTTTTTGCCAATTACACACGTAAAGCACCAAATTCTACTCTCAAACAATTGCAAATTACAAGGCTCACTATATTGGGAATGGGATAACATAAGAAGACACCTATATGTGGCTATACACTCATCCTATAACTGCCAGAAGGCAGCTCTGTGCATTCTAATGTGGAAGTTTGGAGAAACCAATTAGATGAGCATTTTTCTGCATCTCACGTTACAGTGCCACTTGCTCTGGACTGATTTCTATATTATCAGGTGTCGTCCAGCTGCTCCTAGCTGGAGAGGATCTCCTCTGGCCTCAAAGGGATACTCTTACTGAGACATCAGTCATTACCCCTGCAGAGGTTCTCTGGGCATATAGAGTCTTGGGGTGCAGGATTTCCCAGGCTTGAGCTGTCTCGTTTCCAATGATATGCAAATTCAGCCACCTGCCTAGGACCGTGCTCTCCGGGCCCTCGACAAAATGTAAACCATGGAGGAAGTCAATTATTTCCCCGTGCACATGCTCTGAAATTGAACTGGACCAGCTCCAAGACCCCGTTTCCCCAGCATGGGTTTTCCATGGCCTTAGCCAAGAGATATAGAAAGGGGCCTTTCCATTAGCGACCCACTTGCCCTCACAAGGCCCTCACAGGCGTTGAGAGACAGAAGCTCTTCATCACTGTGAAGAAGGCAGTCTTACAACACAATGCTAATGCTTTGAAATATTTGGAATTGTGAAGCAGAGAGCGACATTTCTGTGTCAAAGTTAGAACATTCCTATGAGATCATGGAGACCAAAATGTTCCCTCAAAATCAACAGCAGCATCCAGTAGCCTAGCAGGATGGTGGGCTTGATGCCATGAGGCAAAAATCTCATAAAATAACTTCTCAGACACAGCTGAGTCAGAATATAGAGGAGAAAACGCAATACTAAACATTCACATTCATAGCTATAAATGGAAAAAATATTTTCATCTATTCGAAGGTGGCTGTGGGAGAGCCAATGGGTGCTTGTTTATGTGTGTGTGTGCCTTTTAAAGGGCAGCTTGTGTCTGTGTTGCCTCTACATTAATGCCCTGCTGCCAACTTCAAAACACTGAAGGGTACATTTGTCCTTTTGTTCCTCATCCTGTGAATGAACCCCTCCATCTGAGATCTGCACCTGAAACTGGAAATGTGAAGACAATCATTTTGATGTCAGTGAAGACAAAAGCAAAGCTTTTTTTGCGCCCATGCTTTTGTGATTTCACTAAGAGGCATTTGCTTTTGGTTCCAAGGCAGCTCTGTTGTGAACAAAGTCAGTGATGAACGATCTCAGTACTGGGCCAAAGACACAGAGACTATCGATTATGCACTGCTACACAGCATCAGTCTCCTGCAGCCAAAGAACAGCATGTTGGTGGCTCGGGAAACTGCTTCTAACATTATCACATGTTCAACTTTGTAATTCGTATTGTGTGAATGACAGATGAAAGAAATTAGAGAAACTTTTGAAACTAAAGTGATGAGACCGTTCCTGGTACTTCAAAACCCGTACAGAACTGAACATGCAAATATCATTTGTATAACTGAACTGTATGGAATTATCACAGTTACACATCATTCATTTTCAAAATGTCACTTTTTGGAGGCTATTGTCGCTAGCTGCTATTGACTGTGCCAGAGGCTATTATGGTACAGTTCAGAGAGTTTCTGGTAAGGAGAAGGTATTCCAAATGAAAGAATAGTGCTAATTGCACAGGAGCCTTCAGGCTGAAACTGAAAAATGGGGGAACAGAATCTTTTCTTACAGGCAATTGCATTAACAAAGAAAATCGCAATGAGCTCCATGGTTCTTAAACCCGAGCTTTTGTTGGATTGTTCACTGAGCATGGGGATAAAAAGCTGAAGGAGAGAGCGATGCCAAGACAATTCTGCCTGGGGATTTTCTGGTTCAAATTCAGCTTGCTGCTGTTGCCTTCAGGAAAAGAGAGCACATTTTCTAATGATACACACAATAGCTTTACTCTCTGCAGTGTACCTGGACCTGGAATTCATTAGTTCCCCGGCTAAGCTGTGTAAAGCTCAGGCAGAGAATAGGCTTCATGTAGGAAAAGCACATTTTCAATATGCTATCTGTATAAATGCCTTGCTCTGTGACACTTCTTTTGTCTCTGTGCCCTTGCTTGTGTCTAACAGGTATGCAAACAGGGGCTCACACCTACAGGATGAAAGAAAAACACATAAGCCTGAAGGTTTCCTGTTTTCTACTGCAACATAACACTCAGCTGTCTTCTCCATCTTTCAGGGACTTAGGGCTGGGTGTAGATGGGATCTAGCTGAGGTGATTTTGCTGACAAGACATCATTATCTGTAACGGATCATCCCTGCTCCTTAGGAGTGTGAGCTGGAGCGGTGAAGCTGCTGCCACACTTGGTGTCAGCCTGTGGGTGGAGGTTTAACCACCTAAGAGGACAGTCTCTGATCCCCTCTAGCTACCACACCCCTCCTCACACTACTTTATTGTGTGTCAAGCAGAATCCTGGTCTCAGGCCAATGCAGATGGCTATAATTTGATGACTGACTGCGCTTGTATTCATAATGCTCCGAGGAAACCGTGTCTTCCTCTCTTTCACAGACGACTGAATGAATTACCCTGTTGTCTCTCTTTCCCTTTCCTCCTCCTCCTCCTCCTCTTCTCCATCCTCTTTTGGTCTCAATCTAGCGACACATGTCCGGAAAAGCTATGGGGAAGAGAGACACGCTGACCACAAGTGCAGGAAGATTGGAGACATTCAGATGACTTTGTGTCCTGTGACTTGTCTGTGCCGATGAATCACAGTCAGCTCAGACAGATTTTAAGTGAGTGTGAAGATGCACAGGAAAGACAAGATTTGAGCCTTTGAGATGCTGATTTCTGCTGCTCTGATTGTCAAATACTTATATCACACGCACAATATCCTGAGGCCTAAATTCCTTAAGATGTGCCTAATGCGTATTAGTTGGACTGATGTTAGTGTTACGTAAAACAGAGTAACGCCCCGCACTATCCTTTTATAAACATGACGATCCACATTTCTTTCAAATTATATGATTTGTGTTTTTATGCAGAAGTAAGGATACCCAGTGTGTGTTCCTCTAAAACAATGTTGCCATGGTAACGCTGCCTTCAATCAAAACAAACCACCTACTTGCATAACCCATGGTTAAACCACGGTTAGCTTGACTATAAATAGTGGTAATGTTGGTCATTTGTTTCCTTTGCTGGGCTGTGCCTACTACAACAGGGTATAATGGCTGCTGTATGTAATTATATGAAGGATAGGGTGTTGTTAACCATAGATAGAATTGGAGAGCTTTGTAAGGGTGTAACAGTGTTTACCATATGGCAACACGGTCGTTACCATAATGAGCAATTACATCTCTCATAAGGGTCAATAGCACTTGTGCTTGTGATAAACATTAGTTTTCTGCTGTCTGCTGATAGCAACCCAATGGACTATCATAATGGGGATTATAATAGGTGGGAGGAGTTGTACATCAGCAGGGTCAATGAGATTATTATCAGAAACTGATCAGCCATTGTGATGAATGGTTAATTGTCATTTATTAAGTAAAAATGCCAAACATTTGCTTGTTTCAGCTTCTCAGTTTGCTCTTTTTCTCCATTAAATATAATTGTGAATCAAATTCCTCTTGGTTTAGGAGTCAGTGTTGGAAAAAAAACCAATTTGATAATCATATCAATTGATTAATTAAACATATATAATTCACAGATCAATCCACACTCAAAGTAATAATTTCCACACTTGCACAGTCGAATGTGAGCCAGTACAACAGCTCTGCCATACACAGCCATTGATGTTTAGATTTGAGATTAGAGATTAGAGATTAGATTTGTGCTGTAGTTTGTCAGTGTGTGGACTACCAGAGCCGGAGTGTATCCAAGAAATTATGTCTAATAATTTGCAACAGCAAATACATCTTGAGGGAAATGCAGTGCCACCAGGGTTACATTTTTTTTTGTCAATACAATAGATTACAGTGTTTCTGTTGAATGTATGACACAAAAAAGTGTTTCTTTTGTTTTGCCTGCATCCACACTGTCACACTGTGAGCAGCTGACATTAATTCAAAATAAACCAACGGGACCAGGATAACTGAAGAGCAGATTCAGGGACACAACAGATGACTTGACAGAGACTGAACTAAAACTGGACTTATATACAAACTTAACTAACAAAGGGATGAGGTGTGGGTGGAGAGAGGCAGAGAAACATAGGTGAGGCTGATAAGTAGGGGATACAAGAGAGCAGGGAAGAACACTGGGAACAGGGCTGTGTTAACAAAGGTTAGAAGTGGTGAGAAAGCAGACTGGGGAGGGGCACAGTAACACAAGAGGGAAACTGAACACTGGAAACAGGGGAAGAGACACCACAAAAACCCAGAAAACCCAGAAATGACAGGAACATGACAAATACTTGCCATGCAAAATCTTAAAGCGGAGTGTAATGAATGTCCAGTTTTGCACATGAAGGGCTCTGCGGTCAAGTTAGCAACAATACATAATATACAATGTCTGGTTATACTTTTAAAATAAAGCTTGCTGACAAACACTTCACATATTGTGACACATTATGATTAACATTGTCAAACAGTCACCGTTTGGTTAGGGCTAGGCTCCAAAACTTGGTTGGGTTCAGGGAATGATCATACTTTGGGTTATAATGACTACGTTCAGTCTCGTGACTCATGTAAGTTGTGGAAGAAGTTACTGAGACTTGTGTAACCATATTGGACACGTTGGTTAATGTGTCAATCAAAGGTTGTTGATAATAGTTATTGATAAGTATTTAGTGATACAAACTTGCCTCTTTTATTGTTGTTTGCTTATCAGATGTGATGCATATAAATTACAATGTACCCACTATGAACACTGGATGACCAGAATGCTAATGTTTCCACTAATTATATCCCTGCACTGATCAAAGCACACCAGCTGCTCTTAAAAGGATGTGATCCTGTTGGTGCAACATGTTTACAGACCTGACTCTGAATACAGCAGTCTGTATAGGAAAATACTGCTAACTCCAGCATTGTTAAACAGCAGAGAGCAGAGCCACAACTCTACATACCTTGACAGCACTGCTTTATAAGGACCCCCTCCCCCCTTCCCCACTGACTTTTCAGAAGTCACCAGGGACACACTTTTACAGGTTTTATAGAGCCATTTCTCAGACCAGACTATGTCAGTGTGAAAGCAAACACATCATCATTTTAGTCCCCTTTCAAATCCCCATCTACCTCTCCATCCCTCTGAGACACTCCACTGTGCTAGCTGGAGAGAAGAGGTACAATACATAAAAAAAACAGGCTTGTGGAGCCACAGCGGGTGGCCTCCTCCCGGGCAATAATTAAAACTTTTCAGACTCTCTCTCTGTAAAACTCGCACTTACACAACAGACAAGGGGTGGCGGCAGCGACAAAAAATTATGACCTTTCCCTGTGAAAGGAGAATGGCAGTGTAATGTAATTTCAGCTTAGGAAAAATGGACCTGTGAGAAAAGGGAGGGAAAGCGTGGAATGGATGTGAAAGACTCAGTGTTGTCTGGGGTTGTGCTGTTAATGTGAAAGGGGGTCTGAGAGGCTGAAAGTGAATAGGAAAAGCCCACTTTCTTTGAAGGGATACAGAAAAAAGGGCCTTTTTTCCTATGGCAGACTTGTTTTTGTTGAGGACAACTGATGTGTTTGCATCTGCTGCCATTCTCTTCCTCCATCAATAGGTCGGGATGAGATGAAAACAGGAAATTAGGAGTTGGTGAAAGGTTCGGGAGGAGTAGCTTAAGAGCACACACCATCCAATCAAATCATTGGAAATTATCGTTTTATACATGAGAAACCCTCCTTGAACTCTTCTCTGTGGTCTGTACATTCTCTTGCACGGCTGCCAGTAAAAATATTTCCATAAAATGTTGGCTGTCTTTCAGTTGCATGTTAACTTGGCTATATGTAACTCAAGGTATCAGTGAACAAAGAAATACTGTGCTACTTCAGAAGTTCACAATGGGACATTCTCAAGTTTTCAAGACAGGCTTCAGCTACAAGGTAAACATCTTTCGTCAAACTCAATATTCCAGCCGTATAAGGCGTATAACGAATCAACACTTTGTTGGCTCATCACACTCAACTCAAAGACTCGTTGCTCAAAATGACTTTGGTCTGATGATCTCACTCACCTAACAACACTGTAAGACAAACACGGCCGTGAACAGGAGCATTGTAGTGACTCAGGGCTCTGCTGTAGTTTATGACTGGCTAATACAAAGCGTGCCTGTGTCAGCCCAGCCGAGCTACGGAAGCCATCAACCGCCAAGGTCCCAGTGGGTGGGTCCTGTTAAAATAATCCCCCCGTGACATCAGAGGACTGACCTCCCCCAATACTATTTCAACCTATATCCCTCCTCACACCAACTGACCCCCTCTACGCCCATTCACACTGCAAGAGACGTTCTAACAAGTGATTGTTTATACATGTAGCTGTGACTTTCTCTGTTTTCCCTCAGCTAGCGCAAGGCTGTTTATAGACGAAGCTGAAAGACATTTTAACACACGGGTAATGAATTCCTGTGCGAAATCTCCCCATGTGAAAAGTGAGTAGAACAGTGTGTCAAGGGAGAGGACAGGAAGGAGGAAAGTAGTGCCAAATAGCCAAGGAAATCATGTATAGACTATTAAAATAAGAATTTTACTGTGAACCATTTCTCATCTTGCAGAGCAGAAAGTGTCCTGCACCTTTACACCCGACTTATCCCTATAAATCTAATTAAAGGTCAATAAAGGATTTTCATTTTCCTACAGTACTTTGTTAAAAAAAAAAAAAAAAGGCTTAAAGGTGACAGCACAAACTGGGAGCACTGCATGTAATGCATGACTGGCTAGACTGCTCTGGCTTTGTTCCACAGTACTGAGGGTTCAAGGTAATAGCAGCAGGAAATTAGACAGCAGTTAAGTACTGTACAGCCACTTGAGTTTCTAATATTTACAATGTCAACACCAAATGGCAGAGTAAAGAGGTCTCGTGTCCTGTTGTTACATCGACTCATTAGTATGGGTACTTAAACTAAATTATTTTAATGTTGGTTATTTTAGGCCACCAGTTCGAGGGCTTAATTTTTCTGTGACACAGCGTGGTTGAAGGACATTTTTTCATTTGCCATGACCTCTCTCTTTTAGCAAATTGTGTCAGTTTCCAAAATTCTACAAATGTAACTTCACACAGTTCTATGTGCATTGTAGCTGATTAAAGGAGTCCAGCTACTGAGTAACAAAACTACCCGTAGGTTTGAAAAGCAGCCCTAAAACATTTGTAGCTTCCTCCTTTACTCATAGCAACGCTCGTTTGTTTCTCCACAACATAGCTAAATGCATCACTTCCTTATGTTGCGCTATCACCAACTCATAGCTTCAAGGTTCCATAGGAAGCAGGATATTCAGCAGTTTTATATTTGGAACATAACGAACGTAAGTATCAATGGCAACTAGCGCATTATACTACTTGTACACTTAAAAGGGTTTGTGGGACATTTGTTATGACACATTTTGGCTGTGAATCTGATTTCCAATTGGAATCCATACGTTTATGACAATTGGTGAGCTATCCAAGTTGCAAAATATTAATGGGCGAGACAATAAAGCGCAAAATGTCTTGGACTTCACTGTGTTATCTCAAGCTGCAACCTCCAGGGCTGAAAAACAGCTCCTTGAATGCTCTCTTGAGGCTGCCTCCAAAAGTGAGTCAATCCCCATAGACACACTTTACAGCAGAAATAAAATGTTTACAGCTTGGCATAAGAAATGGTTTTGGTCTCCAAAGATAATCTCCCTGTTTATGACAACTGTACGTGGGGTGAACATTTTATATAAATTGCTTGTTTAATTCATGTTAAGGCTTGAATGCATGCTTTGAGTAACAGCTAGCCACTAGCTTTTTAGCTAGCTGTCAGCAACCATGCTTCATTTGGGGATTACAGCGTAACTAAAACCTGCAGCTGCCGCGTTCTATGAAAGCAAGTAATTGCACAGACTATTTAAGGAATTATTTGAAATTTTGGGAAACATGCAAATTAATTTTCTTGTTAAAAGTTAAATCAGAACATCCATACCACTCGTGTTTATCCATTACTTAGTCCATCATTGCATACTGAAAGCAACAGAAAACAACTAGCTTGGTTCTGCTAAATTCTCAAAAACACATCGACCAACACTTCTTCTGTCTTTCATCCTAACACAACAGAAATTTACAGTATATAGTATTTTTTTACGTGGAGTCACTTGCTCAACTTGAAGTCAACTTTTTCTCGGAGAACAGTGGCTAGGCAGAGTAAGCTAAGCTAATAACCTTCAGGCACAAGCTCCATATTTAGCCGAGTGCATGGACACAAGAGTGCTTCTTATCTTCTCATTAAACTCTTGGCGAGAAAGCCAATCAGTGTATTTCCCATAATAACAAACTCTTCCCTCAAATCAACTGAAGAGAGTGGAGAATTCTTTTAGTTCTGAATTTTCCAGCTTTGACGTAAGCAGTCACACATTTGTGGAGCCCGCTTGTGTTCCTTGTGTTGTGACTCAAACATCACTCTACAATTCCTGGTACTTCGCTTAATGTCAGCACACTATGCTCTTGAGGTTTGTGCCTTCAGTTATTTCTGTGGGGTTTAAGTTTCCATTATAGACGACATGCGACTAGAAGGCCGTTGCACACTATTGAGAGCGTCTGAGGCATTATTGAGACTGTCAGAATTTTATGCTTGAATGAGCAGAGAGTATTTGACAGCAATAGGGTTTGGTCCCATAATTTTCCACTATCAAACGCTTTTTGGGGCATATTGAAATGTCTGCGTGTTCCAGGTTCTTTCCAGGTCTGCCTCGTTCACCGTTAACAGTCATTTCTGACATATCAATAGCTCCATTCAGCCTGTGCTCTTATGACTGCAGTTATGAGTACGAGTGCAGGCATCAGTCACTCCACCACTAATTATCAGCATGACATTGGCTTTTCAGTGGGCTGGAAAACACTTTGCTGAGTAGCAGCTCACTATCATAAATCATTCCACTTAAACATCAGCACACAGGGAGAGATTTAGGACCTGGGCCCTGAGAAACCTTGCTCAGCTGGGGTCCTGTGCAGGGGAACACTTGATAGAGATGAGGTTTATGTTGGACTTGGGCTCCAGATTTTTCCCAGGCAGATCTCATAAATTAACCTGCTCTCTTTTTCTTTTCTCCCCGTTCTTTGTCCAATTTATATTTATCTCTCATAAGGGTCTCATTTATGTATTTTTTTAATACATTAATGCTGATGTGGTACTTTACTTTGAGAAATATAAACATGTTTCTCTACAGAACCCTTTGTTTCATGGCTGCTGTGGCTCAGGAAGTAGAGCAAGTTGTCCTATAGCACCGATGCCTGGCTTCTTGTATCCATATGTCAAAGTTTACCAAGACCCCAACCACAGTATCCTCCCAAATGGCCAGACATGGCAACTCCACTATCATTGCTGTTTTCTTTTTTCTTTTTTAAATTCTTTTTGTTTCACTGCTGTCTGCGCTTTTGGTTGGTTCCAGGTTGGTTGTAGACACTAATACCTACCGCCAGAATAGGTAAGCATCTTTCTGCAAAACCACAGATAACTGATTGTTTCTTTGAGTTGCAACTTTTTTGCTTAAGTTGAATTTTCTATTTCTATTTTAGGCACAGGTATAACTTGGTTAGGGTTAGGATAATATCATGGTTTGGCTTAAAATACCTGATTTGGTTGGCATGATTCTGGATGGAGATTGTCTGATTTCTTGTGACCTATATCCGCTTTTTATCGCCAGAAAAAACGCAGGAAATGTCTGCAGGTCTCCATAACAGACACCTGGTTTTGACGTGACAAAAACGGATAGAAATGCCCCTAGGTGTCCTTTAAAGTATCCACTAGTGTGACTCAAACTGTGGTCGGCTGTTCGGCAGCCTTGTTGGTTGTAACAATGCCACCTACTGATGTGAAAGTCAGCTAATAAGCATTTAATGTGAACGTGATATGCCACGTTTGCTACAAATGTCAAACTTGGACATAAATGTGATTTGCAGAAACCTAACTGCTAACATTGTATCTTGGTGACTGGGCTGAGTCACTTGACCAGTGCATGACGTGTGTGGATGGTGGATTGACCACACACAACATTGACTGGGAAGGGAAAGGAATATTTTTGTGGGAAAGGGATGGAAAAGGAGTAAAAACCACTCATGTGTCACCCTCTTTTTATAATACAACCAAACATTTGATGCCAAGTTTTAGTCTTTGTAAGTTTTCAAAACTATTTCAGGCAATTTCACAGAAGTACTACACCTGAAGACCCCCATCGGTTTCATAGCTCCACAGTTTTCCATGACCAAATTTGATAGGAAGGTCTTTCTATAAATGAGGCCCACAGTCTCCCTGTGCTGTAAGAGGGGAAACTGTGATACAGAAGCTCCAGTGAAGGGGCCTCCCAAAAACCCATATCCGGCTTTAACCTGGCTCTGCAAAGTCAGTGTGTGTTTGAGATCAGAGCGTCACATTAGCTCCATAATGAGAACCAGCTGAAGGCACACACCACCAGACTGACCCTCTCCAGCTCAGACTGACCCCCCCCCAACCTCCCTCATCACTTTACCCCTCCCCCCAAACCCAGGAGACACCTCTCTCTCGCTTAACTCTGCTGCATTTAGGCCCAGATAAATGCCTTATCCAGATGCTCGCTCTGAAACCCTTCCATCAACCGGCGCTACTCTAAACCATTCCAGTGCACACGCCCAAAGACAGAAGTACATGGTGCAAACATAAACACTCAGCCATGCACATATTAGTGGCCAAGAACATACACACATACACACTCGCTCACTCTCTCCATTATGAGTTAGACACTCGCAACCTAACAGTCAGTCCTCCACAGCCTGCTGGCTGAGTCAGCCCACTGTCTCCCGCCATTCACACAACTGTTTTCCACCAGGCTACCGTTGAGGAGGCCCGCCCTGCTCCACCCAGCCCGTCCAGCCACTTTTCTCTCTACAACAGCCCGACTCTCATTCAGGACAAAGTTAGGAGCACTCTCCAACTCCCCCACCTCTCCTTCCCTCCCCTCCATCCGACTCTTCCTCTACCCGCCACTTTCAACCCAAAATAAACAGGCTCTAATGCCGAAAGCCCGGGAACGCTGCAACACAACTTAAACAGCTCTCCGATGTTCCAGCTCCAACTTATACATCCATTTAATTTTTCCACAATTTGCACTGTTTGGTTTCATTATTGAAGTAATGACTTGAAGATGGATAGCAGTGGTTTCAGTGGAACATTTTGGTAGCTGGTAGATGGGGGGACCCCTTTGGGGGTTTGCACTTGAAACAGACTTTCTCTCTTCTATTCAACACAAACAAATGCATTTTTAATACAAGCAGATTTGATTTCTGTTTTGGCTTTGAATCAATGCGATTTTGAGTTGCTGATCAGTTTATTTTTGTTATTGCAGCGACATGTGAATTATTAAATACTAATATAAAGTATGACTCAAACCAAAACAGTCTAAACAGTAATGATTATTTGAAAAGGCACTAAGTGGCACAAGTAAGGATGCGGTCCAATGCGAAAGTTTGTACTTTGTTTATTTAACCTTTCTTTAAACAGACTGGAGTGTAACCACCTTTTTCCAGGAACGCCCTGCTCCACAGAATTACATACACGCACACCTGGAAGCTAGCAATACAGTGGGAGGTGAGTTCCTTGCTCAAGAGCTCCTTAGCAGTGGTGATGAAGAAGGAATGAGCACTCCCAGCAGAGAACCGGTTCAAACCGGCAAACTTCTGGTCACAGGCCAGCTTCTTTTTCACATCTCAATTTTCTCAATTGTGCCATCTGACTCGTGAAGTCATTCCTGCCTACACACGCCATATACAATGTACATTTAACGTAAATGCTGGTTTTGTTGGGCCTGAACGCTCATGCCACTTCTGAAGTAATGGTTTAAACATGTGGTGACAAAATTGCCCCAGGGGGGAAACAAACTATGTCCTTGCCAATTCATTCACTGACAGTGGCCACTCTGCACACCGCAGTGGGCCTGGAGGGGCGTTGTGGCAACATGCGTCCTCCAACACAGGCCTCTGTTTACTGTACATAACTCACGCCCTGTGGCGGCAGTGCTGTGTACAGATGTAGCAACAGTTAAAGTCCAACCGTGTAATCTATGATGGTTGCGCCAACCTTCACCTTGCTGGTGAAAAAAATAAAACTCATTCTTTACAACCATTTGTCAAAGTTTTCAAAACAAAGGCTCTGCAGTTGCTGATAAATTTACCAGTTTTTGTTGCCCTTCAAAGACCACACAAAAGCACCTAGATCAGCTGCTCACAGCTAGTTTTACCCAACGTCTAAATAACTTCAATATGGCTGCCAGCCATTACTTCACCTGGAAGCAGTTTATTAACATGTGAGACAGAGTTATCCATCTTGGCCAGTACCGTGCTGGGTGGGAAAATTCTATTTTAGCTGCTGCTGGATCCTGCTGGTGTTATTGGATACAGAAAGGTGCAGATGCTGAATAACAAAGGCCTTATTCTTGTATAGGCTCTTATTTAGATAATGCAGTGTTGTCAGATTAAATGGGAGAGATGGTGAGAAAAGTAGGTCAGACACCTGTATGGTTAGAGTTTGGTCGTGTGTTGACTATTGATGCAAAACCACTTTCTTTAATGTTAAAATTGGTTTGTATGCCAAATTATCCACATCAACCTTCAGTAAAAAGTTGAGGTTTTGTGCAAAGTGACTCTTCGTCCACCTGCAAAAGGTAATTTAATCAGGAAAATGTGAACATAAAATAGATCATGATAACCATTTTACAGAAAAAACAATGCTGTCTTTTTCTGGTGGACACAGTGTCCTTGTCTTTATGTGTGAACGTCCTGAGAGAAAGGGTAACTTGTGACAAGGGTCATGAGTCATATCCGAAGCCACAGTGCCACGAGTTCATGTGCATCACAGCTTGCGGCCTTTGAGGGATGCCTCAAAGGCAGAGAGCACAAGAAACCTCACAAAAATTTAGCAAGACAAAATGTTCAGACAGAGAGAGATATGATGAAAAAGACGCAGAGACTCTTGGAACCGTGCTTCTGGGAGGCTGAGAAAAAAATCTTCAGAAATATAAAGAGTGAGTGCATGAAAACTGAGAGCTGCATCAGACAAGCTTTTTCTTCTTGCTGTTCCTGTAAATTGGCACAGAACATCAGCAGATAGACTGACAAGGTCCTTATTACATCCAATTTGCATTTAGATGATAACAAGAGCAGGGAGTTTGAATGGGCTGTTGTTCCAACAACTTCTCTGTGACTCCAACAGATGTAATTACGAGTAATGCACCTCATTGCCTCTGACTGATTACAGTGTTATTTCTTCATTTCATCGGAGAGAAGTTGCTCATAATCTTCTTTTGTGTAACCCCCAAATGTGCATGGCTGATTCAACTAAATGCTCATCGCTGTGTTTGATACGACCATATGTATTGCAGACAACAGTGGAGAAATCAAACTCCCTCCCCTGGTGTACCACCCACCTCGAGGATGACAACGGCTCAGCACAGCTATTGTTGGGGATGACTGCTTCTCAACTACAGGACTGATCTATGGAGGTGTGTTAGTCCTGAAAGGGAAACTGTTGTACCGCAGTCAAAGATCTGTCAACATTGCCAGAACACTGGATCCAGGGGCTAATTGTCTGTGACAGCTGACTGTAGTCCTCAGGAATGCTCAGAGGCTGTGAAGCATACGTACATGGTCTTAAATGGCAGACAACAACTACTGTGTTGGTTATAATACACAGTGGAGAAGTGAAAACACTGCACCTTGTGTATGTCCACAGGTCATTTGGAGATTTTGGGCAAGCTTTTGAGCAAGCAATGGTTAAGTGGAGTAAAAAGTGATTTTTCAGGGTTCAGGATTTCAAGATGCACTTCAAAGGCTTGGATGGACATGAAACTATGAAAATATCTGGCAAAGTCAAAGGTACTGTTCAAACCAGCGCACTTAAAACATATGGACAGAGGTCAAGTTCAACTCTACCAACAGCATTTTGGTATGAAATTCATTAAAAATCTGTCACTTAAGATACAGAGCGTGCCTTGTAGAAAGCGCATAACCCTTTTAAACATGTGTTCAATAAACTACCTGTTATCAACAACATATTCCATAAGTCTTTGCAGTGTGGTGCAGGAACAGACTAACAGAGCGCATTCATTTTACGACTAGGTATTATACAATACAACAGGGCAATGTTTCATATTGAGCAATCCACACACCAAAGCTCAAGTTTATTGTGATTCATTACAAATCCAGAGGTGGGTGATATTGTGTTACCTAACAAAGGCTCTGAGTGAGAAGCACCACCTCTGATTGGTCGACAGATGCAGCCCAAGGAATTGCTGGACTGTCGGTGGACGGCTGATAATCATGCTAACAACAACAATACAAAACTTTGCAAAGTTTCAAGGCTGCATTACAAAGCTGCTGAAAGGGATCTGATACCACTGGAACACTAATTAGTGATATGGGCAAAAAAAGTAACTAAGTCTCTAACATGCAGCTTTCCAGACATATTTAGTACGGCGCATAATACAATATTGATGTTGTATATTTGTAATATTAATATTACTTTTTTAAAATTTTACAGCTGAAAGTGATACATTGCTGCAATGCGTTACTTTTATAATGCTTTAACCCAAGCTGGGGATGGATGGGTAAGATATTCTTTTGAGAAAGAAAAGCTCAATGGGGGTCAAAAAACAGAAGAAGAAATGAACGTGAACTAGTTAATTATAATCTGTATGAACTGAACTTTAAACTAGCTCTCGTGAGTGTGTCATTTTATGATTAATATGGCATTTTATTTGTTTCTGTATATCTGCTGAGAAGATGCTCTCTGCTGTGTCTAGTTGTGGTGCTTCACTTTGCCGATTTTAATAATGGCCATTGTCTTGGATATGACTCATTCTGGTTTTGAATTGCCGTGGGAAGAATGATCATGTAAGAGTGTCCGTTCTTGATTAAATGCTCTGCCTCCTTTTCAATTTTCGGAGCATGCCATGTTAAATTCCTTTTCTCTGACTCACTACTTCTCAGACTGTTATCCCTCGTCTTGTCTCTCCTTGTGAGTGTATGCAGAAAAGCTGTGCCAGTTTAAAAAAGAAATTGTTCGGTTAGAATTGAATGGTTCTCAGTAATTAATTGGTAAAAGGTCTGCGTTCGGAAAGGAAGATATCTGCGTCCAGACCCGAATCACAGTCTACCTATTAGTGTCCTCAGGGTGGCTGGAGAGGGATGGCTGATTAACAGTTTATTTAAAATGATGATCATCATAATACTTTACTGTTTGACCACAGTAGTAGAATGATATCCATTTAGCTTAGAATATGGCTGCAAAATAAAAAAAAAACAACAACAAAACAAAACAAACGAGGCTGTGGTTAAAAAGCCAGAGGAACAGAAGCTAACTGGGATCTTTAGCTCTTGACATCTGCTTTCAGTGGACATGATTTACCATTCTGCACAATCCATTTCTCAACTGTCTCGAGGCTTTTGTGTCTTAAGGCTGCTTCATCAATAAACTACCAAAGCATCCATTAAGATTCACCTGGGCTATGTTTCAGAGCACATTTTGCTCAAACTTGTGTACACCGTGTTGGAATATATCTGCTAATCCAAATCTGCTGCATCTTGTGAGCCTTGTAATCCATCATCAGGTAGACTAATCTTGCCACTGCACAATTACGTGTACTGATGAAAGTGCCACACATGGGTGAGTAATTTGATGGTATAAGACATGCCATGGGCACAGATGGCTTGCGCAGATTTTGTGCATAATTCCCACATCGGTACACATAGTTTTACATACAGTGCTGACAGCTCCTCGGCTATATTTAGATTTATGAACACATTTGTTCATCTCATTGAGGAGCTAGATGGCTTTCTGCCCACTTTGCTTGGTGAATATTGACAAGGCTGTCAGACTTTGATGAATCCAGAAGTTGGAGGAGCGTTATGTTGAAACCCAGTGTCAATGAGAGAGAGATCATCAACAGGGGTCAGTAACTGAGAGCCGGCAGAAGCAAAAGTGGAGAATGTCGTTTTTATTCACTGCTAGAGGCGAAAGCTCAGTCGAGACAGAGCCACTGTCTGAAGACTAAAACAAAGCCCATGACTAAAATCAATGCTTGCCTTCACAAAACTCTGCAGTCGAAAACAGAACAGAGCCTGATAGAGGCAACCATTGTAAACTTTGACGTGTTGGAGAAAAAAAATAAATACAAACCCCTGAGGGTTTAAAAGTCTGTCCAGACAGCTGATAAGGCCTGTAGGTGTATTGATTTCATGAAAGCTTTTACTTGTTAAGTATGAGTCTACTATTCAAATCTGTTGCTTCTCAACACAGATATAGAGATACAGAAACAGACAAAAGCAGGCTTCTCGATTCTAGCTGGTGACTGTCTGTTTTACTGGATGTATGATAACTGTTGTTAACAGTATTGAATGGGGATGTAACAATGCCAAAAACTCACAGTACGATATCATTGCGACATAAAAAAAAAGAGGTAAAAATGATTTTAATGTATGTTCATTGGTTGTTGGCTGTTAACGACGTTATGTTTTTCATGCGGTTGGTTTGTAAAAACAGGGAGCCAGCGGCGTGGCTGATGCAGCGGGTTGTGAGCCGCAGTTTCCCTGCTGGTGAACACACCACCTGGCTGTTGCGGCTGTAGTGTCTTTGGGCTCGTTAGGTGAAGCAGACAGGACGGGTGGCGGAGCAGCGGCACGGCACGGCCTGCTCGCTCCACCTAATGAGCCTGGAGACACTCTTACAGCGAAAAGCGGCTAAGGAGAATGAGTGAAGATATGCTATAGCTGCATTTTCTTATCGCGGTTTTGCAAAATTCAGTATATCATTACATCCCTGGTATTGAATCACGTGGAAAAATACAAAGCTTCACACACTGGATGTGACTCGTTGTCAAGCTCTGATTGCTCACTGGCTGTTAGAGTTTAGAAAGCTGTTAACTGTAAAATATGAAGACATTAACAGTGACAGTATGTTAGCAGGTAGTAGAGCTTATTGCGTGGGAACGCGTGTAAATCTCAACATACTGTGACACTGCATTACCTATTCAGTTTTCTACCTGCAAATTAAGTCATAAAGTAGGTCTACAGTATGCATGAGGCATACAAAGAACAAATTGTGTACCGTGTTTAAAATATGTAAATGAATTCATGAAAAAGTCTACCTCTGTGCCCCTACTCCCTGTGGATGAGTGAAAGTATGTCATCATGGTGCTATTACAGATAATGGTCCGCTCTGTCCTTCACCTTCTTCTCCATTTCCCTTCTAATGTTTTATGAACATGTGCTCAACATGCTGTCATTTGGCAGACAATGGCACCCTGACCACATGTCGTGTTCAGCAGTCTTGCAGGTCAGTCATACAGTATTTTGTGTGCACTGGATCACTATTGGGGTTAAAAAGCAGACTTTTACTCTCTGATGTAACATTTATATTTAAAGCTACAGACTTTGAATGTTAACTGGCTACAAACGGCAGCCAAGCGTGCTTTAAACCAATTAGTCTGTGATCACTTTACATCAAAAATGATAAGTTAAGCACATGTTTTTTATTGTTCAAACTGCTCAGGAAGCCTGTTCGTATTTTGCCGTTAAATTTCAATCAAGCAAAAACCACCATAGCTGAATCTTCAAGTGTCTTGAGAAGCAGAAAATTAATGAGCACTCTTCTATGGAAATACAGTCAATACATGTTTTCCCACAAGAACTGATGGCCTCAGTTGCAGATTTCATGCCTCCTAGTGCGCATCAAGATGCCAATTTTGACAATTTCTGTTTCATTAAGATGCTATCCGGATGTGCAGAGGGTATCCTTGCGGGTTGTGTTGAGTTAATTGACAGGTCTTTCAGGATTCAAGAACAAGACTCGTTATGGAAAAAGGCTCCAACATTGCTGTGTACCAAATTTGAATCTTATGACTAATAATAACTTTGAAATGTCCCTTGGTCACTTGCCAGAGCTACATTTTTTTATATTCCTCTCTATTACAGTTCCACTTTGGTCCCTTTAGTTCAATAAGAAATTGACATATTAACGTACAATAACAACTAATGTAGCTTATGCAGATTTCACAGTGATTCACTTTAATCAATGTCTGTTGATGTATGACTTCTTAACTTCCTCGGCTCATTCATAATCACATTGTGTGTAATAAAGACTATCACAGAGTGAAGGAGTGTTAAAATAAGCTCAAGTGCCTTTAAATTCCTTCTCCCAGTAGACACAGAGGAGCACTTCAATCTGTGTAAAAAAAAAAACCCTTGATCTCAATCACGGAGCCAAACATCCAAAAAGTCAGGAAAACGGCTATAATCCCCTTTTAAGGTTAGATTTTTGAGGCTTACAAGGCTTCAGGCAGGCTTTCACTGTTACACCCGCTTTTCTTTTGACCTGCTGCAGAAATCACCCTTGCACACCTGCATTTGGGACATTCATTGTGATTCATTAGTTGTTACTTGAATGTTGGCCGCATAAAACTATTTGAACTTTACCCAAATAAAAAAAGTAGGGGAATTATCATGCACTATCTTCCATGTGGCTCATTTGGGAGGAGAGAGAGTTTGTGAAAATTAAACTTTTCCATCTTCTTTCTGATTATATACTTTCACCTGTAAAACATGGGGGAAAATGAGACAGGAGCCTTCCTACAGTACAAACCATCTGCAGATGTGTTCACTGGTCCTTATACACGCTAAGTAAGCAAACCTCGCAGAATGTCAATACGTGTGAGAAGTGATGCGCCACATGGTCTTGACATGCATATACTACATCTCATACCTCACAGGGAGATCAGATTCCATGCCAGCGGATATGGTAATCATAAATCTGAGGATTAGCTTTTTGTGTATTTCACAGATCTGGATGATCTGTCAAGCTGGCAACAAGCTTTCTGTAAAAAGTCTTCAGTCTCTCACAGCGAGTCTCGAATAGCAGACATACAAATGATAAAATCCTGGTTACTTCATGGTGTTAAATTTATCCGACTCAACTTTTCAAACCTTTGATGAATGGATAATTTTAATTAGATTCTTCTTGTTTTTAAATCCAGTGAGTAAAAATAAAATATTGCGCCCATTTCTCAAAGATGAATCTGTCAAACACAGGCTTGAAAAACAGAAACATACAGTGAATTGTTCAAATCCATCAATCAATCAACTGATTGTCAGCGGTCGCAGAAAGACTCAAATCTGCCTCTGAGACAACTGAAATGTGAAACTGACTAACAATCTTTGTTAAATAGAGATTTAGATACTTAAAGGTATATCCACCAATTTTACACACATTAAAGTGTGTTTAGAGGTTGTTTGGGGAGTACTAATATGTAAAATTAACTTTAAGTTCTGTGTCTGTCTAATATAATACGTGACATGTGTTTAAATGTTTTATGACTAAAAGAATTCACTGACATCACCTATGAAGTTGCTGCACGCTTGTTTACTCCTGTCTGAGATTGCGGATGAAATGAAAACAGCTTAAGAAACCATTAATTCACCATCCACACAACACAAGCTAACCCAGTTGAAAGCTATCTGAGTGTAATTAAAATTCCTCTGGATTTAAATACATTCTCGAGTGTGCACGCTAACGGCTCTTTTGGGAGCTTCTTGGACTAATCGGAGAGACTGAGAAGTGTGTTCCTTTTGCTAATGGGTGAACACATGATTTCACAGCTCCCAATGCGATTATACTCTTATTAGGGTCAGACATTCATAAAGACTCATTAGCAATTTTTCCCATCATGTGTGTGGGTGATATCATTTCTATCTCTTTTGGTGTGTGCAGCCTTCTTTGCTTTGATTCGGCTGCCTCGCTCCCTTTGAACCAATTTGTAAGCCACCGAGTGCCTGCACTCAAACTTAACCCAGACTTAATAACAAGCACAAAAAGACAAAAAGGCTAAGAGCCTCTCTTGGCTGGTTTGATGTCGCAAATGTTCAGATGGTTCAGTTTTGAACAGACTTTGAGGGATCATGAGATGGATAGTTTTCTGACAAATTAAAAACCGTTAATTTTGGACGGACAGCTTGTACACACTTCTGTTTCAGGCACAGTACATTCCGAAAAACATATGTTGATCATGTTGAGTAGGAAGGAAAAGGTGCAAAAGCCAAGTTACCAGGCTCAATCTGAGAAAACTTGGCTTCATATTAAAATTATTTTTAATTATCTGTGACAAAAACATCTTGCAGGGAATTCACAGCTGCCCTGTGCTCTCCTTTTCTGCTAAAAATAAAGAGCCACACTTGTCTGAATATTGGCAGCCCACCTGCAGAGATAGTTTACATTCGAGTTAATTGAACAATGTGCAAGTACTCAACGATGGCAGCGTAATTAACGGTTAACAAGCTATCGCTGCAAGTAGTTGGCTGTGTATGTGGCAGCCTTTCTCAGACAAACGAGCCCCGGTATTTAGGCACGTTTCATGCAGTTTGATCAGCAGTGTTATAAAAGCTGCATTACATTTTGTTTCCTTTCTTTTGAGTCATACGAAGGGTGTGGTGCTGGATCCGGCACAGATTTAGTTCCTAAATTGACTGTATTTGTTCAGTCATTGCACTGTTTTATAACTTTTAATGTCAACCTTGACAAAACATTAGCTGACATATTAAACAGTGTGTTTTCTGGCGTAGATTAACTGATCTTGGTAAAAAAAAACAAAAAAAACATGACCGCTTTCACCAAATGTGTCATTATTCCAAGAAATAGTTTTACTTTAATTCTAAACCACATTTTTGGCAAATATTGTTGTTAAAAAGTTTTTCATAGAACAACAAAAGGACATAAATATGGATAAAAATAAAACAACGGAACTGAACTTATTGGCAGCAACATAAGTGATAAGCTTCAAATGTATGACTCATCCATCTGTTTTCATGCGTCGCATGGCCACACACATGAAAACTCTCTCTCTCTCTCTCTCTCTCTCTCTCTCTCTCTCTCTCTCTCTCTCTCTCACACACTCACACACACACACACACACACAAATAAACACAAGAGGATCCCCATTTCCTGCTCTCACAGAATCATCTCAATGAGCCACAGACACGCTCAATTCAATCCACTCAGGCAAAACAGGCACAAACACACAGCCCTCGATGCAGATAAAGCACCTCCTGATCAAGCGAATGCATAAGCATGTGCTGGTGGCATGAAGGTTAAAGAGGAGGGTTTATGACTGCAGGGGTGTCAGTTTGAATCCCTAACTGAGCTGGGGGTTGAGTAATGTCATATCCTCCCACTATAAATGAGCTGCCTTTGAGCAAGACACACAAGCTGCAGTTGAAGCTGGTGGCTCCCTGTTGTGAAAGTGCCTAATGACATGAATGTGGAGCTGCTGAGTGTTGGAGAATTGCTTATCTCTGAAGTGCTCATCACCATGCGCACATACCATATGGAGAGTGGATCGACATTTACAGTTCTGCCACATGAAAAACAAACGTATGGGGTGTGATGAGACTGACAGAACTTTGGAAAACTAAAGTGCACCACATGCACATACGAAACCTTGCAGGCACAAGCAGCACTGTTTTGTGTTGCTGATGACATGGAATGTGTTTGCTACGTTTTACTGCGTTTGTCCTTTAACTCTGCCAAGCTTTGAGGTGGTTTTGGATTGAGGAGAAGGAGGCTCTTTTTTAAACATTTATAAGTTGCAGGGCGACTCCGTTGCAAAAGGGAGGGGCCATCCAATCCAGGCTGTGGAGGAAACTGCCTCCCCAAAAAAAGCAAACCAAACAAATGGCACAAAAACTTATTTTTCAGGAGGCTACTGTAAAAGGGAGTCTTTGTGTCCTCAAAAGTCTGCTCCAACACTTGACTTCGCTTGACTCAGAGCTGAAAAGGGAAAGGACAAATGGAAAGAAAGACTCAAAGAGAAAAGTACGCAATGTACCAAGTGGGAGGAGGGGATTTTCTGGTGAGCAGAGAAAGATGTATTTTAGGGAAAAGAGCTCTTTCTGGAAGCTTCTGATCTGCTGTTTCACCAGAAGGCCTTGGCCTGGTGTCAGGGCGTTGGTCTTGTTTCCAATAGCGTCACTTTCTGTGCGACAGCATATTCATAAGGCCTTAATAATGTGTTTTATTTTTAACTGCTTCAGTTTTGTGATGTGGCAGCGCTAACCACTACAGTCATGTTCAATGAAAAGTTGCAGTTAAACTCAGGGCACATAAAAAGTACAAGTGTGGATTTATTTTGACAGGAAACTCAATGGAGACGTGTTGTACTGTTTGTCCACGGGGAAGAACCTCGTGTGCACGGAGCACTTCTCCTTCAGCTGCAGAGCCGGACGACTGCTGATGGACATTAATGCTCTCGGCTGTTGCCATGCGACTACAGAACATCCATTTTATGCAAAGAAAATGATATTATAATTATAGACATGTTACTTAAGCCTTGGTTCCCTGGACACTTAACAGCAGGAACATACAGCATGCTATCCTCCCAACTAAAAATACTGAACATAAGATGCCTGCTGTGCCTGCTCATTTAAAAATGAATATCACTCACTTTACAACACAGTTCACTTAGAGGTCTCATATTACTTCTTCACATGCTTGTGAAATCAAAACTAGTCTAAGTTAAGCCATTCACTGTCTCAGTATGGCAGTGTTATGATCCTAGATATTGTAATGGCTTTGAAACATGTATGTAACACAGCACATGTCCTGTTTCAAAATTCATAACATTGGTCATGTGGATCCAATGTAAATGAGTCCTGGCCTTTAGTTATGAATACATTCGCAGTTGTTTATTAGAATATAAATGAGGTTGAGGAATTGAATTCCACAGGCCAAATGAAGCCCGTATATTTCTGACTACTAATGAAAGCTGTTCCGAAAATGCACTGATTCTCGATAATCCTGCCAAAGGCATCCAATACCATCCAGCTGGCATTCAGATGTTCTACAGATGCGCTCAATTCTCCAAGAATAAGGGCCCATGGAAATAAATGCATCCAGAACACTGCAGTGCAAAAGTATGGAATGCGTGAATGATGCATTTTCGTAAACATGCTTAGCTGTGTGACTTCCAAGCCAACAGAGTTAACACTGTGGAGACACAGCAGTCCATTTGATGTTGAGTGTCTTGGTTGGACAGGATGCTGTGGATTATGCTTTGTGCCAGTACGGTCAAATGAGGTGACAGTGTTATCTAATACACATATTTATTATTGTGAGAAACTGTTAATATTGAAGCGGAAATTACATAAACTGTATTGAAAGACCTACTTAAATAATGTTATCTTTCTGTAAACATACATACATGCTCTGGCACAATTGTATAAGGAATTGATGCCATACAAGGAATTAGATGTAATTTTAATTCTGATACTTACACTTTGCAAAGTATTATAAACATCAGTTACAGCTTTACTATCAACAATTCCTTAATAAATGGTTTATGAAGCTATTTATTGTTTGTTAACAATGAAATCCCAACCCAGTCTCACATCAAAATATGTAACAGCTACATGGTCCACAGCGACACAAGTATTAGTTTCACAATAATGGCTCTAAAACTGTGAAAACCTTTCTTTTTAGCTGCCTATTCTTTTCTATTGTTCTGCATCCTTGTTCGGATCAAGTCTCTGTCTGTGAAAATGAAAAAATGGCGGACGTTTCTTTCAGTTTCACAGACAAATGTTCAACCCTTTCTTTCGGCGGAACTATTGAAAAGTGACGGCCATAAACATTGTATCATATTTTTGAATTTGAAAGGACATTTGAGCCTTTTGGATATTCAAAGAAGATGAAATACGTCATCACATTACAATATAAGCTCTAAAATCATTGTTTTTATTGAAAGAATAATATCAAATATGTCCATAATCCAAACACAATTAACATAAAAGCTCAGAAAAGTACATGGTACAAAGACAGCGATTCAAAAATTCAAACAAGCTATGTGGATTCGGTGATAAAGAGTCATAGCAACCACCATAGCAACAATAGAAAGTGTTGCCTGTTAACAATTTTCTGGCCAAATCTTGATAAATCTAAATAACTAACAAACTAGAGATCATACACATTCACTGAAGGAAGAAAATAAAGCACACCTTCCTTGCTAAAAACATTAGCAAAACGCTTTATAATGCAGAAACTGTTAAAATATTGCATTCTCCGCTGATAATGAAATAAATGTCTGCCATGTTTCCCAGAGAGAAACTTGAAAGTCACGTGTGAAGGACGCAGGGTGATTAGAAAAGAATAGGCAGAATAAAAAAGCAAGTATCTCACAACTTTAGAGCCATTATTGTGAAACTAATACTCTTTGCACTGTGGACCATTTCAATGTTAGACCGGGTAAGTTTAATTAACTATAAATTTATAAAAGGTTATTATAAATTGCTGCCGTGAATTCAAATGTGAGTGATGCAAACACGGGCAGAAGTCATTTTCAATTAGTTTAGTTGCATATCATTGGTTGAGGGCACAAAACTACAGAATTTGGACAAAGTAAGACAAACTGAAGTGTAGCGAAAATGTCAGGAGAGGAAAGAGAGAGCTGTTATCACAAAGTCTGCCTCTTTGAATTAAAAAAACGCAATCCAAAGCTAACCCTTTTATCTGATTTAATTTCATCATGTATGCCATTGTTATAAATATATACGGAAATAGTCAATGCATTTATATTTTGGACATACACGTTGTCCAGATCCTCTCTTGGCGTGCGAGAAGGAGACTGAGGAGAAATGACACAGGAGGGCGAGGCCGGGTGGAGCCGGCCTGTGTGGGACAGGTCCTGTTGGATTTGGCAATGAAATGTCCAGCTCTGCACCATCACCACATCCTTCTCACACAATGTGTGTTTCATGTCTTCACAGTGAGTCACTAAAACATACCATATGCCCATATGAGTCTTTTCTACGCTTGAAGTTCAGTGGTTTAACATTATTTATCTATATTTCACTCAACAATGCTGTGGATTCCTTTTCTTCTAAACAATATACTGTATTCTTGCAGGGCAAGACTGACTGGAAGGAACTAGATTATATCTGTAACAGACGACACCTGCTCAGAGTTAGAGCCCCATTCATAAATCCAGTACAACAGCCTGTAGCAGTGCATATTATCCAACTCCAATATTTCTCGACAGACAGACTGTTTCAGGGCCACTAACTTTGTTTCCAAATGACCTCACTCTGAAACGATGTGATTCAGGAGTCAGCAGTGAGTTCACACGGAGACCACCATCAATAGTTTATGACTTGCATTTAAAAGAGGCCAGAGGAGGTCTGTTCTGGTCAAGGTAAAACCATTATGGTCCATAGATGAATCATACAGTTGATAGTCAGACTTCACATAACCCACCCAGAGGACTGAAAACACAAGCTCTGGAAAAAAGCCGTCTGATATTCGCAGGGTCATTAGATCAGTAAATAAGGAGCTCAAATGGAAAATTTGACAAGATGTAGGTGCTGCAGTAACACTCTGAGGTGAATTTGGAGTTAAAAGTTTAAAGACTAAAAATCTCAAACCATGCTAGCATTCATTTCGTCAGCAATGTTTATCAGACTAAACACCATGAAGGTATGAAGGTCAGAAGGCCAGAGTTTTGACTTATCTTGTGCAATATCTCTACTGAATGGACCGGCACACATCTTGACATTCAAGGTTTCCAGAGAATGAATCCGACCAACTTTGGTGATCCCCTGACCTTTTTTTTTCATGAGGTTGACTTTTGTAGTTTGGAGTGAAATGACCCGATGGAATTTTGTACATACAATAATGCCCTTCAGATTGAACTTTATTCAAACCCTCTTCTTTGCAAACTCTTTCCAAACTAGAATGGCACTCGGTAGAGCACATACAGTACGTACCCCCGCCAAGGGTCAACAGTCCCCTTTTATTCAGTCAAGCCCAATCCAATATCAAAGAAACATATTGAAATCTGCTGGACGGCACAGTGCCTAATTAAAGCCTGACAAAGTATGGTTGACTGTGAGTCCTGTTTTATAATAATGTCTAGTGGAGTGAAAATTTTGACCCGAATGTGGCACTAAAGAAAAGGTCAGAGATTCATAATAATTGACAGGAACTTCTCCTCTTTTGGATTTGTGAATATTTATCCAAAGTTTCACAGCAAGCTAACCATTATTCATAGAGATGTCTTGCTTTCAACAGGCTGAACTGACAGCCCAGTTATATCTTAGGGCAGAAACATAAATAATTAGAAACTATTTTAATTATTAGCTTTAGCTGAACTTCAGAATGTATCTTTGCATTTCGGATTTCATTCCACAATAGACTCACTTTATTTCTTCAAAATTTCAGCAACTAATCACTCTTGCAGTGTACCTATGGGTATGTATCAATCTTCTATTAGTTTTCATCATTTGTCTTTTGTGTTTCTGTAACAGCAGCTTAAGTGTTGTGTGCACCAAAACCAAATGCTACCTTCACTCCTGCTGCAGCTGTTTTACATTTCATTTCCACTTGCAGGTACTGCTGATCTAATTCCCTGCATCAGCTCCCAAACTGTATCCACTCAGCCCAACAAGGGGGCTCCAAGAATGCTGACCTGCATATACACCAAGACAGATGTCAGGTAATGGCTGAACACTCCCTGGCAGTAATGCACAATTTCAAATTTCCAGAGACCACCGAAATATGTTTTATTGGTATGCGGACTAGATTTCACCTTTCAGCAGAGCACTATAGGTGTCATGTTGGAAACAGGCTCCTCTGGAGGCGAGCTTTCCCAGTAAAGCCTTTTTGGCGAGATAAAGTTGGCTGCTCATCAGAGTACGGTCAAAAAGTCAGTCTATTATGAGAGGTACTGAAGATTTTGCATTAGAGGAGAAGGGAAAGTTACAGCCATGTGTTAAACAAACAGATATACTGTAATTTATTATAGATAGCTATTATAGATATAGCTACAAACAGAAGTGGTACCCTGAAGTGGGCTTGTTTAAGTTTTGTGATTGTGCCGCCTCTAATGAGGATGTTCATAATTACACATAATCAGTGGTCTATTATTCAAGGCTACTCTTGATTGTGTACAATTTCAATCATTGTTATAAAACTGATGAATTGTACTGGCATGAGAGGTTTACGTTGTTTCAGTTATCAACATAATTGCATACCCTGCTATTTACTTGATGTGTGACTGCATCAGGGAAGCACAAAAACACAAAAAGTTTCAAGATAACATGACTATATTCTCTACCTTTGACAACCATGTTCAATGAAGTCTGGAGAAGAACTCCACAATTTGGCAACACAGTGAATCCAGTTTATTCCACTGTCAGCTGCCAGGAAAATATTTGTGCTCCGAAGTAGCTCCGTGTTGGACGACTCCATGATTTCTCTGCTACAACAGCTGCTGAACGAGTTAGTGTTGAGACTCCCACCAAAATACACAGCGTGACAAATGACCGAAGTCAAATCTTTACTTCTGCAGGAACAGGAAAACGTCTTGGTGATACTTTTTGGAACTCGGCATATTTCTCTGACTCTGATTGATTGTATCAAACTCCATTTCTGTGCTATCACTTCACCACTCAACAAACTGGGGTGTTATCTGGTTCGATAATAGCCGGTGGCAAAGTGGAAAACATGAATTTTGTTTCCAGAAAGTTTGTCCCGGCTGTAAAACTCTCTCTTTTTTTTTTCTCATGGTGAGATATATTTCTATTTGGAGTTAAGTTTGGGCCAGATCAGATCTTTCTATTTTAAACTGCTGACATCTCTTTTGGTAGTAGTAGAAGCTTGTGTGTGTAAAACTTTCGACTCACCCTCCTTAAACTTGCTTCCCCATGCATGATGTCTCAATTGACTCATGGCTTAAACCTGATTAAAGTGTCTCCTCCTCCTCACCTACATCTCCCATTTGAGCCTGAACTCAAGCTAATTAGTCAACTCAATAAAGGATCATAGCTTTCCGCTGGATTAACCTGCTGATGTGTAAGAGCAGATGGTCTTAATATTAGTACATGGACTTTCACAGATGGAAACCAGTGAGTTAATAGTGTTAGTTCATCACCTCAGTGATCTTAACCATTTGAAAGGATAAAGGACTGCCAAACACCAGACATTCCCTTTCAGCGTGACATAATATGTCTGTACTTGACCATTTTTCTTTTCCATACATCTGCAAGATTTATTTACTCATTTAATGAACAAAGGAAAATAAACACCAGGAGCATTTTTCTAATAAATTAAAGTTCATTAGAGAATCAGGCATCCAGAAAGAGAGGGTTCAATTTTTCACCCTTAGGCTGGCCTTAAGCTAATTGCCATCCAATGGTTATGTGTAGCAGAATGCTTTCTCACACTGTAAATTAGTTATATAGCCTCCGGAGGTTATTAAGAAAAGGATTTGACCACATTGCTGTGAGATTGGAATACCTTAACAGGTCATGTGTGTCATTATTTTGCATTGAAGGAAAGAAATGGAAGCTTTCTCGTTGTGGCAACGTCTCGATGGTGTTTCAGTGTACCGCTTTCTTCTTCAGAGGACCATCAAAACAAAATGTACCTGAGAGAATTGCAATTAAGGTCACCAAATATGAACTGAACTCAACAATGTTTAAAACATCTAGAGTATCTCCTCTGTGGTCACCTGTACTATTGAGATTTGTCTTGAAGACAAGCTCAGGAATGTATTTCTGGCTGTAAAGTGACAGGATGCTCCAGGGTCACACACGGTCAGCTTCCCTATTCTGTGTCTTTTCATTCCCCAGGGGCCTATTCCCGTGGCCCAGTCTGGCACAATCCAGCACATCAGGCCACAAAAATACTAGTTGTTCTTGGTTTGCACACATCCCTCCTGTCATCTGCATTTCTTCTGGTTTGGCCGATGGTTTGTTGACTTCAGTGCGTTCAGATGCTGCTGTCAGTCGCTCAAAGATTCTGATTATTTTTCTCATTTCTCTCAATCTTTGTTCTCTTCCACCAGATAAAGTTGCTTTTAGGAACATGTTTTCCTTTCTCTGTTTGTTTAATCAAGCATGTAATCGTTTTTTGAGCTCGGTCTCCCCAAATTTCACGAAACGCGAATAATGTCTGGAAATGCAAATATGTGCTCGGAGAAACGCAAGAAAAGTGAGAAGCATGTGTTGTTTTGTTGTTGGTGTTGTTTTTTTTATCAAGGAAGAATATAAGAGGGAGACTCAACCAGTCACCTTCACACATTCAGGTGAGAGTTTGATTATGAAGCAGCAGCGATTGGGTTTTTACTTTATATATTTAATGAAAGCAGGACACTGATGAACCAGTTACTTTGATAATCTTTTATTTAATTTCTGTGGATCAGCTTTTAAGCCCGCGGTAGTGTAAGTCACGGTATTCACAGTGCGGTCAACATGGACTGGTCCATAAAAAGGTCATTTAATGCAGCTACTTCATTTTTGTTGATTCGAGCAGCCCCTGTGGATGATGAGCACTACCTACTCCCGTGTTAAAAATCTTAATCTTTGTGCGTTTGCTTTGAAAGCGAGTGAAAGAAAGAGGCATTTAAACATAATACATTTTTTTCTTTTGCAGGATGCACGCAATGAGGTGATGGATATTTGTGGCTATGTAAGATCAATAACTGTAATATGATGTGAAGCTAAATGATCTACTGTTCCACCAGACTACAGAGAATCTTCTTTCCTCAGGCTGTGACACTCCCCAATTCATCCTCAGCAATCTGTCATAAAAATTAGTTTTAATTCTATGACTTTTCCAACCAGGTTAAATCGGAATCGGACCCGGTGCAGGCATTGATAATAACTAACTTTGTGGAAATAGCCAGTGTTCTCAGTGATGGTCTCGTTTGCGTATGTACAGTAGGTCACATAGAGGCATCAGTATTAAATTGAGACCAATTATAAGTTCCTTGTAGTATGTTTATGTAAAGAAATGCCAAAACATCAAAATGTCCACCTTCTAAGAACCAGCAAAAGTAGGAAAACATGTTTATACTCACTTAATATTAACCAAGTAAATCTTTAAAATAATTGCATATTACAGTATGTCTGAGAGATGAATACTGGCTTCTACCCAAGGAGTATAAAAGACTGCCTCAGAATTATGAGTGTGCTGCTTTCTCCTCCTTTCTTAGGGCCGATAGTTCTACATTTTGAAAGGCTTTCCTTGCCAAGAGTCTGATGAGAAGATGACACTACTCTCATATCTCGACAATAAATACAGAGCTACAGCCAGCAGCCGTTTAACGGTAGTTTAACACAAAGACCATATTCGTTTAATCGATTCAACAAATGAAATATGAGCTTTGGGAGTGTGGGTAGGCAAATTATGATACCTTCGGGTGGAGCCAGACTTCTTTATCGCACAATCGGTCTGCTAATCTAACTCTCAGCAGGAAGGCAAATAAACATGTTTCCCCAAATGTCTCGTGAGCAAGCCCCTCACTCAAATATGTGTGTCTTCTTTCAGTTTTTTCGCTGGTTACTCTGTGTTTCAGCATGACTCAAACCCCAAAATGTAATCATGATCAATACTTAATTCTAACACAAACAACATATTTAGAGTCGCTTCATTTTATACGTGATAACCAAGTAAGTTAGTGAAGCAAATGTAATTTTCATATAACTGACGCCTACAAGAGTTTGTTCTCACTTCACAATATTCTATGAAACTATGCTGATCTTTTTTAACATCTGTTTTGCCACCACTGAGTGAAAGATTCAACACATGATTGCACAAGTAGTTTGGCTGTCTGGCTTTGCGAACCAGTGACGTGTGCTTCAGCTCCACTGTGCAGCTGTTCTCCGCTTCATTCTACTGCAGGCGGCTCTATAGTCAGTCGGACCAAACTTCATGGGACACATCACTTCCTCTGGTTATTTTAAGCCTCCATAACCAGCGGGATGACGGCATTTGCTCTGGCCTCCTAACACTGGGATCTGTGTGAACCGCAGCACATACAGCATACACGCCCTCACACACTCATAGAAAATCCCCACCCTGGATCCCCTTTCCTCCCCCTTCGAGCTTTCGTCAACCTCATGTGAAGCAACAAGCTCTTTTGTTAGTCCACCCGTCTAGCTATATTTATCTGGTGCAAGCTATTCCAGACTGTCATCTACCCGATCCCAGGCCTGGTGCTATCCCCAGCCCCCTTGATTCTGTCTGAACCCAGCC
This sequence comes from Pagrus major, assembly GCF_040436345.1. NCBI lineage: Eukaryota > Metazoa > Chordata > Actinopteri > Spariformes > Sparidae > Pagrus > Pagrus major. The sequence goes on along the minus strand of NC_133222.1, from coordinate 18,743,541 downwards.
TGTAATGAGGCCGTCTGGCATCAAATTACTCAGAACACTTCATGGTCCCTCGGTGGTGCTGATGAAGATTTTCAACAGGATGGGAGCTGGCGCTGATCTGCCTTCATATCAGCATGCTGTGAAAAGTGGCCCTCCTAACGGTAGCCTCCCACCGCCATGTTGTGGGAATGATAGAGCAGGAGAATAGCTATTTGGATGAAGATGTCCATATTTATTTTATGTGGGTCGGAATCATCCTCATTGAAAATTAAGACAATTAAGTCACATTCTTGATGAAGTTATCCATCACGTGGCAGGTATTTGCCAGAATCTGCAAGACTAGAGCCTGGGTCCTCATCGGGGGGTCCGTATTGTTTCAATTTTCTGAGAATACACAATAACATGCGTCCAACATAGTATTGGCACGGATAGACAGACAGACAGACAGACAGACAGATAGAGACCAAGGAAAAAAAGGGTTAGGAAAAAAAACTACTTGGTTAGGGTTAGGAAAAGATATTTTGGGTTAAAGTAACTAATGTAAGCTACAAAGATGATGAAATGTAACGCAATGCAACATAATGTAACGTAAAATATGTAATGTCACTCCACACGTTTGTGACTTCAGCTACATCATTTTGTAACTAGGAAGTGACGCTAGAGGTTTACCTCCAGCGTCAAACTTAGAAGCATATGGCCACTGACCAGGTTGCAATATTTGGGCAGTGGGAGTGAGAACCAGCTGCAAGTTTGGTTTTACCTTCAGGGAGACTGAGGCCGTTGAATTGCCAGTGTGTGTCTGTGTCAGCTCCACTGTGCTGTCAAACGAAGCTATGAAGCCGTTAAAGCTGAGGCATCACTTTTAGACAATTGTCTAAAACATCTATGTTAAAACATACCTATATTAATCTGTCAATGATAATTATAATAGCTTATTATTGTATGCACTATAGCACATTTATACACGACCCTATAGGCAGTGCTACTCGTTATTGTGGGCTCAGTTTAATATACAACATAATTTTCTATAATAGGGGTCCTTGGCCTAAAAAAAGTTGAAGACCCTTGAACTGTCATTAAAACACTTTGGGACCAAGTGTACACTTATTATTACAATTATTATTGTTACAATTATTTTGTAACATGCCATAGCATCTTGCGGCTAAAGCTTGATCTCTGAGTCTTGGAGCAAAGGCTAATAACGTCTCGAGCCGAGAACTAATTAGAACCAAAAAAAAAACAATTCGTTTGGAGTCTGATGTCTCATGATTAATCACTGTAGCCTTGTGCTTGTGAGTCACATACCCGCTGGGCTGGAGGGAGTCCCTGCACTCACAGTGGATTTCTCTATATTTAAGAGAGTGAGTCATATTCATGTGCGAGCTACTGTCCCTGCTGGACATGTAAAAATAGCAGACTCAAGTCTCTAAGGGATAGTGCTATGTATAATGAAACTCATTGAATGTGAACTGCAATATACAACACATTAATGTTTTACAATGTCTCTCTTTTAATTTGATGCATTTGAGTCATTACTACCGTGTGTGTCTGACTGTATATAGAACTTGCTAAAAAGATCCAGGTTCCCAGGAGTTGGAGAGAGCAAACATAAAACACATCTGATAACAAAGTGGTCCCTGTTTGCAGAACTACTTCAGATCCAAGCAAGCATTCAAAACTTGGCTAATTGCAGCACACTTGCATTCTTTCACCGCAGTTGTTTTGTCTATATTAGGTAAGAGAAGCGGAGGGACAATATGATTAAAGCCTCCAGCTTTGGGTGCCTAACTGACCAAGCAGACTCCAGATGTCGGAGTGGAAACCTCAGGCTTTTACTGACTGATGATTCAGCCAAACATTGAAAACATTTCCCATGATTCACGCGCCTTTTCCAGTCCCATTGCAGCCTTTTGTTACCCACATTGGACTGATTCCACTGATCAGAGCATGTGAGTTACATGCGATGCAGAGCGTTCAACAAAGCGAGCATTGTTCTTAAATCTAAGGACAGTAATTTTTATCATATGATGTTGTCAGATAACAGTATCTGATGATGGTACCAGATGATAACATTCACCATAAACAGGAAGAAAAGCTGTTGAGAGTCGATCTTGGGAGGTAAACCGTCTGAGTAATTCCATAAAGCCCTTTGGGGTAAGAAGACACTTTGCATTTCTGTTTCCCTTTCAATTTATTTTCAGTGGATAAGAGAAACAATGGCAGCCAGAATAGGAGTGGTATCTCTTTATTCAACCAAAAATTATGAAACTATTCTCTAAAAAAAAAAAAAAAAATTAAAAACACCCATAGAGGCCGTAGAGGAGACATCTGGTCATGCATAATTCCTGCTTATTGAAAACTTGGCAGTTCTGTGATGATGAGGATTTTCTCTGGAGTTTTCATTTTGGGCACTAAACTCCCCAACAGCTCTTATCAAAAATAAACATGCAGAGTTCAGCTGCTGCAGTGGGGGGAGAATATAAGCCTGTCTGTCTCAGGGTCATAACACACACTTTGATTTGAAATGTTCCACTTCAGGACTTGGCCCCTTTGTGGTCTTACAGGTAACCTTGTGTGCATTATTGACAATTTAGGGAGTCAAGGTAGGTTGTATTTTACTTTTTAATTGTTTGCAGTGCTGTTGGTTTGTTTTGTTATAGCTCTCTTGTATTTTACAGTGTTGACTCTTTATTATGTCCAATAATCGACTCTGACGTTATTATTATCCATATCCTGTTGTCTGCCACTACGACTCCATATCAACAAAAATATCATAAAATCTAATCTAATGTTCCAGCTTTCCAGTTTGGGTGAGGACATACAGTTATTAAAACATTTTGCTCAGTCCACTGCTGGATTTGTCTCTGACTGAAAATGTTGCATTGTCCACCACTTCCATTCTGACTTAAAAATGTCAACAACTATGGGATAGATTGGCCTAAAAGTTTGTGCAAACATTCATGTTCCCCAGAGGATGAATACTGTTGACTTTGTTGATCTCCTGTCTTTACCTCTAACACCAAAACTTAAGGTAAACAAGTTCATTTGTCCATCATTTATGGCTAAATTTATGAACAAATGCCTGCAGAATAAATGGTAATCCCATCAGCCTCAGCTAAACTTTGTGTTTCGTGCTCATTAGCAAATGTTAGCATGCTAATGCGTCAAACTAAGATGGTGAACATGGTAAATGCTATTCCTGCTAAACATATACATGTTAGTAGAACCCCAATTCCCACAAAAGTTTGGGCACTCTGGAAAAATACAATATAATATATAATATATTTGATGTCGTACCTCACTAACTTCATTGAGTTTGTGTAATATGTATTATTGTTACATGTTTATAAAATGTGGTGAGTGAAAAATCTACCTGCTAAACTTCTCCATCAATAATCAGCAAGACACAAAAACATGTATGAAAGTGTAAAACATGTTATTAAGCGCAGTCCTTTGGAGTAAATCTGGATTTTCCTCCTTTACCCATGCAGCTCTGACCCCACGTTGTTGCTGTAGGTAAGACTTTCTCCTTAGAATTGCCTAAATTGCATGGCGACAAGCTAATCACAGTTTAACAACAATTTCAACTCCCAAATTGCCGTTTCCAGACCTGAAATCTGGGTGTAGACCATCCGTCACTAATGTGCTGCGAAACCCCCTTCCACCGACTTATCTGATTGACGTGGAAAGGGTTAAAACAACACAGGAGCACACCGTGAGATGGCTTTTGACCTTCCACCTAGGGACAGAATCTGGGCCTGTGTTTATGTACAGAAACTCTTTTGTGTACACACCCAGGGCTAAATAAGGTCTGTGTGTGGGCTGTCTGCCCGCTCTAAGCAGATCACGGCCCTAAAATATAATCCGAGCAGCCTGCCGTTGACAGCCAGCAACCTCAAAGAGAGCAATGTGGGAAAGATCATCTGCCAGGGGAGTATAGAGTCCTCAAGGCGAGGGACAAGTCTTATTTTTTTCGGTGTTCTTGCATCACAATGAGAATAAACTGCGCTATGATATGTGCTTTTTGAAGTCACTGAGCCCTCTGCTTCAAGTGTGACAACAATGATAGTGATACATTCAGAAGGAAGAGAAGCATTTCTCCCTTAGTTTGGAAGGGCTGTGCATCTGGCACATCTGTGGAGCTGTGAGGGACAACTTGATAGCTTCATCAAACATTTCTCCTGCTGTAAAGGATTATTCTGATTTATAACAACTTCAGCCTTTTATTGAAGTCATGGCCATCATTCCTGTCAGTAATTATAGAGTTGTTCTCACCAAGTTAAATGCTTCGATCAGGCTGACTTTAAAGAAACCCGTCGGCACGGGCCTCCCATTTCTCCAAATCTCCCTTTCACTATGTATGTGGTGGTTTGTATTAACAATTAGTTTGGTGATTATTGAATCAGTTTGTATTGTAGTTATACTACAATATCACATTCTTAAAGAATGTTTTGCGTAATTTAAAGATAATGACTTGACCCCCTCTACAAGGCGGGGCCTTGAGGATACATGATAATGCAGTTGCTTTATTGTGTTTTAGAGGTAGATGCAGTATTACCAAATTACCACAAAATAATAACCACACAGTGAACCTGGAGTCTTTGGGATTTCATAGAGTCTGGGGCCCGAGGGCAGTTTTCCAGTTGGCAGTCTAGCCTCGCCCCAAGGTTAGCCAATTTATTTGGAAGAGAAACCAAAGTTGAAGATCAAAAATGATCAGCCAGACCATGGGTTGTAAACATCCATCACAGTTTCAAGACCAATACACTGATCTACCATACTGGCCTCAATCATGTGCATTTTAAGTTTGTTCACTTTCTGTATTATCGCCACATAAAGTGGTTTCGGCCAAGTTTACATGGCAACAATTTTGCTAAAAATGACAATGTTGAGAAAATGACCCATGAGCACAACGATCAGCAAAAAATAATTTGAGTATGCGTGCAAGGCAAGTAGGTGCTGGTGTAACTTTGCATTAATAAACTCAGTTGAGTCAGCAGCAGAAAAAAAGCTTGACAGTCCACCACTGTTCATGTTGTCCTGCTGTTGGCGCATAGCTACTCAGCTAAAGACAGAATACGCATGCACGATGCACGACCGTGTTGTCACAGTTGTCTCAGGAATTGTGCACTGCCAGTTTACATGACGACTGTAAGGGAGGTGTTTTAAAAGGTTACACTGTGGAGCCCAAGTTGTAATAAAGTAGAATTATCCTTCAAATAGCTTTAAAAGTTTAGTGAAATAAATAATGATTTGATCGTCGGTCCCGGCTATTCTGAAGCATTCTTTTGCATTTTTCTGTCTTTTAGCCTACAGGCTTATCTGACCACAGCACCTCACTGTGAATGAGCAGCAGTGGCCCAGAGTCTTGCACCAGGACAGTAGTTATTGCTGGTACAGAAGTCGAGCCTCTAACATTTCCATTATTGGGCCGACACTGTAATCACTGGGCAGACAAGCCGCCCACCCTGTTGCTGCAGGTCAGATATAAAATTCTACCTGTAGTAACAAGATGAAGTTATAGAGAGGAAAGGAGCGGGTCGAGGGAGGTTGCCCACACAGCTAACTTTGGAGTCTTGCAATGATGTTTGCCTCGGGCCAGAATCCCCGAAAAATAGTTAATAAACCATGACTCACTGAAACTTTCTCTCTGAAGTGCCGGATAAAACATCAGGCAGGCAGAAGTAGGGGAGGTTATATCATATTAGAAACGTTATCAATATTGATTGTGTCCCATGCTCAGAGATGTTATGAGGGTCTCATAAAGTTTTCCCAAGTACAGGAATGTTTTAGAAGAAGTGCACTTGTTTTACAGCCAACAAACCTCCAGAATTTATTCTCGTTAAAAAAAAATGACACATGTTGAAGACAAAAAATAAATGTGTGTGTATTTGTGCACTTCTATAAAACTATTCTCACTCTCACTCTCAAGATTTTTCCTCTTCCTCCTCTTTTCAATCATGGAATTTGTAGTGGCCTATTTTGTTACAGACTGCAGCTTATATTTTGTTTACAATGCCTGAAAAACTCATAGCTCTGACATTTCTCATAAGGTTCAAGCGACCACATATTTTTTGGACATTGAGTCCTTCAGTTACATGTGGAGTAGAACGATCTGTGCATTCTTCTCTGCATTTATAAACACTCTGATTTTCTGTTTGGATTTACTCCAAACGCCCCATTTCTATTCTGTCCTAACATTGCCTTGTGTTTCAAGTTTGAAGAGTTGAGGGGAGGGTCACAAAGTGCGCCTGTCTGTGGGACCAGCACAACCAGCACAACGCTAATCTCATCAATTTCCCAATGCAAATATTGGACTTATTAATCTTCTGCGCAGACACTTGTAGTCACACCGTTCTCCCTGCCAACTCTCAAGGAACACATGGAGGCCTTGTATACAGACACTTCACAAAGCCCAGGCAAATTTCATGTTTATTTCTCCTTGTTACCATGGAGACATTATACTCTCGGGGAGATAGCAGGCTCATATGCAGTCCTGGGATGCAAATCCCCTTGTTAAGCTTTGCAATTGAAAATGCAAACAGATTCAGGAGCAAGGCGCCGCTGAAACACTCGAAAATGTGCACAAACCATTAGACAGTGTTTGTAGTAGATGTTGTTGTCCTTTATATATGTTATTACAGCAATTCAAGAAAAGCATCCGCAATTAGACAAGTGATTATTCAATAGATGGTGTTACAATGTGGTCTAGGCTGTTTCCCATCACACATATTGATAGTGTTTTACACAGACCGTCATCAGTTCTGCCAACAGAATTGGACAGGAGTATTATTTTCTCCCTGTCTGTGTCTTCATCTGTCAGGTCATATTTGTATTTTAGAAAACACCAATATTTTTATAAATGGGTTTTCCCCAAACTAAACAAGACAAAACAAAAGACAACACACAGAAGACTTTGTGGAAAAAAGGTCGGTAATGGGGCAAGAAAGAAGTCATTAACTTTACACACAGAGGGGAGTGGCAGCGGACGTGGCTTCCTCAGGAGCACACAACTTTCAAACAGTTTCACATCACCACATCAAACTTTATGTTCCTATCAACAGAAAAACAGCACAAAAACAACCCAAAACTCTATTACCAGGCCAACCAAACAACATGTAAGCACTGGAGAGCAATTTACGGTTTGGTAATAACTACCCTGGCAATTTTTCCAAACTTTGGTAAAGCAGTGGTTAAAGAGCAGCAGTCCAAGCCACTGTAAGAGATACAGAGCTGCAGGCTGTTTCAAAGACTGGGAACAGGAACATGTCATGTCCAATTTCAGATAGAGCCACGATAAAGTACCAAGCTTCCCTTGATTTGAGGAAAAAAAGTGCTGTCACATGGCTGCTGAGTACAGAACCCTGCTGGTCGTCTGCTTTCAATGTCAAAGAAGATGTGACTCTTTTAAATTCGACGGTGAAATGATAGTCACTGATATACAGGGTCTGACAGGGTTGGCAGGTATTTATCAAGCATGGGTAGGTGAAAGACAGTGTTATCAATCACAGGTGCAGCATTGAATTGAGGGCCATGACATCACCAGGAGGCTAAACAGGCAGGTCCTCGAGCATGAATGCTAAAATATATTGACCGTGAAAGACTTCATCTCACGTCTTAGCGCTCTTATATTTTCTTCATATATTCTACGTGAAGAGAAGATTATGGAATTGATTTGGTGAGCTCCTGCTTATGCTCACACTGCGTCATAATTGTTCCTGAGGCTGATATGTGGGTGGAAGAAACACGATGGCGTAAGACTATGGGAAAGTGCAGCACTGAGGAAAACTCATGGAAAAGGCTCACTGCGGCGTGTATTCACTTCTGCTACTGAGCAAGATGTTCCTGAAGGTAGGCAAATACAGCAATAATGGGTGCGGGTAGACCGCTTCAACACTTGGAGACCGCACAGTGCCTCTGTAAGGAAAGGCGACAATGACGCGAAGAACGCCGAGGCATCTGGACGTCACGGCCTGTGACATTTGAAGTTGTAAACATGGAGAAGAAATGAAACCTGCTGTAAGCTGTCTTGGCGGTTGGTGGAAGGGTCCCCCCGACAGCTTGTGGCAAGCATTTTGTGGAGCAAAGGGGGGCCATAATCTAATCAGTGACTCGGTACATCTGGTCAACATTAGCATTCGGTTCTCCGGGGTCAGTGGGTGAGCACTGTTCACACTGAGGCAGCGAAGATTCTGCCAGCTGATAATTAGATGAGGAGAAATGGTTCCTTTGGACAACTTTACTTCTGCTATGTTGGCGTTGCACGTTTCTGCAAACCAAGGATATGTTGCACAGCATTACATCCTCACAAACAATTGAATAGTCTCAGTTAATTTATTTTCTGTCGAGTCAAGTTGGAAGTCATCAAAACAGTGACTTGAGTCGACTCACAAATCACAGTCCACATCTCTGGAACCTGGTCAGCCAAAACATGATATTTTCCTAACCCTAACCCAAAAGCATTTTGGGCCTAAACCTAATCAGACCATACGGAGAACTTTCAAAACTGAAAATTGAATGTAAATAAATGTAAAGATTCAATTTATCCGTGGTTCGCAGAAATGTACGTTGCCAACATCTGGGTTGAGCTAACTACTGTAATCTATGTATATCTGCATTAAGCTACGACACTGTTATGCAAAAGTTTCTGCGAATGTGACTACACTCAGACAGCAGTCGCCACTTGTTCAGTGTACAGCTAATTCTTCGGCGGAGGTGTTGCCGTCACGCCGGTCGGTGGGGTTTATCTATAAATGAGCACACAGAAGGGCGAATGACTCTTTTCATGCTCGTGGTGAACAGATCACAGTGCAGAAGGACTGACTCCAGCTCTCCAGCTGAGCTTTGATTCAGTGCCACAGAAACAAAGTGATACTCCTCCATTCAGAGATCAAGAGCCACTTTTTCACTTTATCTGCCAATGCTCATGGAGAGGTTTGCCCGGACTTAATTGGAGTGGAATTTGCTGTGAGAGTTGGAAGATCTGACAGCCGGCAGAAGACAATGGGCTCAACAGCTGTTCTAAGTCGAAGGCTGATCCTGCCAACTCACCATATGTACAATTTTGCACTGAGGTGAGTTTGTTGAGCTGTTTGACGACACTGTTTAAGCTTCCCATCCACATACCAGATTCGCCTCAGCAAAACACTGTACATCCCCAATGTGCTCACTCTCAGGACAAGAGCGCCTGCATCATATCACATTGAGAACGGTACATCTGTAGCTGACTCTACTCATGCACTGTGGGGCCATTGTATGGGCCTTCCAGCATCCCCCTCCCCAACACACACACACACAGCCTCTCTCACTCCCTTACTAACCCCTTGCTCACTTTCATCTCTCCTCTCTGGGTGGATAAGGAGCAGCTCTGCCTGCCACCGTGCACTTCCCTCTGAAAGAGCCATTCATTGCTGCCGGCAGAGGGACCTCGGCTCACCTCCTAACCACAGAGGGATTCAACTTCACTACCTCCTGCCTGTTGGCAACATGCTTTCAATGCAAACATTCTCAAGATAAATGCGCTCACACAGTCACCAGGGCACAGACTGAAAGGAAAAGGAAAAAATGAGAAATTGACAGATGTCGTCTCAGTCCTTGGACCGGGGTCAGATCCTTGCCACATCTGTCCCCTTGTGTATTGAGTTTCATACAAGAAAAGTAAGGTTTTACCAGTGGACAACAAAAAAGCAAAAGCAAAAAAAAAAAAAAGCAGAAAACCTGTCCTGGAGTTTACTTATAAACACATGCAGTACTGGTGCAGGTAAAAGTCAAAAGTTTAGAGTACATTTATGAAGTATAGTTTTCATCAGCATGTCATGCTCTGATTTATGCATTGGGGAAGCCTCAGACAGGGACAGTGATCTGATCTCCTCCCGTGCATCTTTGACAGAGGGCAGCAGAAGGAGGGAACAGGACACTTGGAGAGTGATTTGTAGTGGCACTTACCTCCATGAGCGGGGCTGGGGAGGCACAGCAGCAGGGTCAGGAAGGCACCGACCAGGACCGAATGTAGGGCTCTCATTTTTTCGTGCTGAAAGTTAAGTCCTCCACTCTCACGTTAAAGACACTCCATTCAGAAGGGACTGAATGAGTTTCCAGTTTTGGGACCTGCTACAGGATACTTCTCTATGAAGGGGCAGGGCTGGGGAGGGACCATGAGAGGGACGCCCTCTTTCAACTCCCACCCTCCTCCAGCATACTTACACACACACTCCACAGATTGGAAAATCATATCCTGTCTCCTGCCTCTCCCTCCTGCCCCTGCACTTACTCATTCATCCAAGTTCAAGCTACTTACCTAAGTTACTCACAGTTCCCCCTGATGAGGTGTTGATGTCTATCTTTTCTGTCTCTGTAGACATGTTCTGCAAAAGCAGTAGTTGACTGACATGTTGTTACTGTGGTAACTATCAATCATGTTAACCGTCAAGGTCAGCATTTAACAAGATATCTACAGTATGTTCCCCACACATTTGGATCAATTTAGTAAAGGCAATTCTTGAAATTGTCACAAATATAATCTACAGGATACGTGTACACGTACATGAATTTCAAAATGCTTTCATGACTCTCAACACAACCATCTTTCATGCCTGCACCATGTGTCTTTCATTGAATTAAACACTATATTTATGATCCACTCTGGAGGCACAGGGAGGTGGTCAGAGTGGATGGCAGGCGTACAAAATCTAGGGCTGTCACATCAGAATCCATGTTTTGCATCCAGTCTGTGGTAAGTTTTAGACAATAAAACAATGGTTAGGAAAATATGTTTTCCATATTTTCAGTTCCTGAAATGGTCATGAAATGTAATCTTGAGGATTCACTTTGGTGAAGGTTGGGGAAAGATTGTGATTTTAGTTATACTGTATGTTATTAGAAATCATTTTGTGAAATAGTGAGGAAATTTAATCTGTATGATTTGTGCACATGGGCATGTACAACTCGACTGTCACGAACAAAAGTGGACAGTTAGTCCCCATGTACATGAATCCTATAGATGAAATTTCTTCGCTTTTTCCCAAACTGCCGTGACACCATGATACTGGCTTGTTCAGCAAGTTGGGAAGGATAACTTGCAGAGATTGTTTTAAGGAAAACTTGGGTTAAGCATCATGGAGGAGCCGATACTGCAGATAGTTGTGGCAATTAGAAAACCTGATACTGTCTCGTGTCTGGGAGATGGCGGTAATGAAATACTTTTTGTCTTTAGTGACCCAAAATTTTCTTTCAAGAGTCACCCCTTACTTACACAGGACAGTCTAAGTAAAAGGACAACTACATTATATTTTTGTATTGTGTGACAAACAAATCACCACAAAAGGCACTATAAAACTATAAAAGGCACAGTTATTCACCTTTACATGAAGAAGTAACTTGACTATGACACATGACTATCTTACCTATCTTCATACACATGTTCTTTGAGAGCTGTAGTCGACTGACATGTTGGGTAACTTAACAATAAGTGTCATTAATAAATGGCAAATTTATAGTTAATTAAACTTTAGTTGATATTTATATAACTGTCAACAAACAATGAAATGCTTATTAAACCATTTGGGGACCAAAACTACTCACGAAACACAAAATGAAAACAGGCTTCGCAGTGATTATCATGCAGTGTTTTGCAAAGTGATCACATGACACAACTACCAATCTTAGACTGTGTTTCTAGGCCTTTACAGTTCACAAGCATGTGAGCATTTTAACAAGGCGATTTCAATAACAAAACACATTCTCACACACATACACATTCACATATACAGTATCAGTGCACAAACATGCTCTCTGTACAGCCCCACAAATCAAACAGCCCCATATCAGCACTGCCTCTCAGCCTCTTTGTCAGTCTGGCCGATCCAGGATTCGTAGAACTCCCTCCTTTTGTCTCACTCAGTAATTGAAGTGGCCTCTGGAGACGATCCGCTGCCTTCTGCAAGGATAACCCTTTTACTTTTAATTAAAGACAAATCAGGTTGCCCAACCCTCTTTGCGCTTTATCTTCCTCGCCTTTCCCTTGATCAATGTCTCGTTCTTTATGTTTTTGTTCAACAAACCTGCTCCCGAAGCTAATTAAGCTCACACTTTAGTGTGGAGTAGAGGTGGGTTGTGTTGGATTTGCGTTTTCTATCTCCCCTCTATTGATAGGGCTGCGACAATGGAAAAGTTTTACTGCACAAGTTATCGAAGGCACTCAGAGAACGACTCTAATCGTGGTGAGCATTGTCGCTGATTGTTCTCCACTTGGCTTTAACTTTCATTTTTTTGGTAATGAACATGCACACACTCTTCCCAAGGATTAGTATTTTCTGGTTGGATGCTAAGATTAAACCTCCAGTTCACTCTCAAAGCCTGAGCGTTCAATTTCACCTGTCTCACAGTCAACTGGTTGGCAAATTATTCCTCGTACTTTCTGACAGCTGAAATGGGAATACAATTAGAATTTTCTAAACACTTCCTCTCAGGTGTGGAAGAACTTTACAACACTTATTCACTCTCGAGTGCAACCCGCGCAGTTCAATTAGGAGTTTTTCTTTTCAACTGCACAAACGATTCCTCAGAAATTATCCTAAAATTAACTAGCATATAAAATATGTGAAACTATTCCAAAACACGAGAACAAGAGGGAGATTTTGCATAAAAAGTGATGAGTTTTCTCACGTAAACTTGCTCTTGAATTCACATTATAACAGAAACACACCCGAAATATTAACTTTTAATATTTTCTCTCATTCATGACTGAGACTGATATTCACACAGGAATATGGCTTTCATCTGATCCCTCTGATCTGTGCAGAAAAGAAACAAATTCTCCTTCAAATGAAATCTTAATATGTCTTTTCTTTGGATCAACAGCACCTCAAGAAGATGAAGTGGACCTCTCATCTGGCTCCGCAAAAGCATGTGAGCGGTTGTAGCTGTAAGAAAACCCGTAAAATAACATATGGCACCTGTAACACGACACTATTTACTGCAGGCAACCTTTTCTGACATCACAGCCTCCCTGATTATTTCAGCATGACATGAGCTACAATTAAAAACGCTCCCTCTGAGCCTAAGCCAACCGTTTGCACCGATGACATACTCTCACCTCCCTAGGGATGCATAATTTGTCCTGGAGGGATGTCACCCACTGATATGAGTGGGCTGATGCAGTATGTGAGAGCACAGGCAGTCTTATGTAATCCTTAACACCAGTGGCCCCTTTAGCACACAGTCACTTCAGCTGATGCAAGTAGATGTGTGTGCGAACCTGCCTTTATCACAGTTTGTTGATGCAGTTCTTGTTTTTGTTTCTTGGTTTAATAATTCATGGACAAGCTTTGATTAAAGGTGTCCTGTGGAGTCTTTATTGTAAACAAACATGGTTTGTTTAAGCACAAAGTACATTGTATGTATCCTCAAGGCCTAAAAACATGTTGAATGTATTTTCAACCCCATAAAACATCTGCAAAAAAAACAAAACAAAACAATCTTTTGAAACCTGTACTGTTTACTTCAGCATGTGCTCTTCTTGTATCCTCCTTTATTGCTGCATGCCAATGTTTTATGGTGAAATTTGTGTCAGGTTAACCCCCTGCTCGTGTTGTGAATGTGCGTCCATGTTGTTGTGGAACACAAGATGAAAACAATATGAAAAAACACTCAGTCTCACATCAAAGTGCGTCATAGCCCCGCTGATCCATGAGAGGACAGCTGTGAGTGTCATGGTTTGCCTATGAAGGTGCAGTACCAGCAGGGGGCGATAATGATGGAAGCACACTACGAAGTATAAAGAACCAGAAAGTCCATGTAAGATTTTGTGGTGGATTGATACTTCAGTCACGGGACTTTTATCCAATGTTTTAAGGAAGTAGCTATTTTAAACCAAACCATGATCTTTTCCTCAACGTAACCAGGTTGCATGTTTATTATTGCATAGTTGACCACAGAATGAAAACGGTGACACGGTTGAGCAGCAGGGCTGTTATACTATTTGGCATGATACTGTGTTGTATGGAAACATTAAACCACAGAAACACTAGTGGTCAAAAACTACATAAAATATCTTTATTTTGCGGAATATCTCTACAAATTATTAGAAAATTATCATGCCAATGTACTGTCATAATCTTAGACTTGTCTATAATTTTTGTATTTGATATTGTAATGTATTCCTTTTTTTATTCCATACCACACTTTCTTGTCTCTGTGTTACTGTTTTATATCTGTTATATAGTATCTGTTGATTATGGAGATTTGTAATTGTAAATTATTATTGCCTTACAGTTCATAAATTTGAATTTTCTACATTTTTAAAAAAAACTTGTCTGTTGACCATTTGGTGCTGGAAAGGCAGCTTACAGTGAGGTTCTTTATTTGCTGAAAACAGCTGCCTTTTGTGTCTAGATATTGAAGTTGATGAACTGAGCTAAAAGAGGCTAAAAATCTTTGTAGAGCCGAATAGTTGGTGAATACTGTCTTTCGGCTCGTAACACTCAGGGTCACCTGGTCATTGACAGAATAACAAATAATCATTGGAGCTTCAAAAGATTATTTCAACTCTATCTAAATGTAATAACCACATGCCTATGTGTGCATTAAAGTGCTACTGAGCGTTGTAACCATTGCTCCTCTCCATACCGACAGTGAAGTGATGCCGTCCTACCATAGGTGCAGTGTAAGAGATGGAGGGCAAAAGATTCACAGTCCTGTTGTAAAAATAGCTTCTAAAATTAAGCTAAAGCTAAACAAGAGTTCAGGAGTCTGTCTCTGACAAATCAAAGTGATGTCCTCCAAAATAACAGTCATTTTAGTATGAAAATCCCTCTTTGTCCCTCCCTTGCAGCTCAGCAAGGAAAGACTTTATTCTGGAGTAAAGACCGTAACTTGAGATCCCCACATGATTTGACTCACACAGACAGACGAAGCCTCATATTAACGTCAGATACATTTTTGAATACAGTTTTATACCAAACAAGGACTGTGTTTTTTTTATCCCTGCATTTTTCACATTTCTTACAAAAGACAATCTGAACCTCTTCTCTAAACAGAGATATTTGTGCTCTTCTGCAACAATGCTATTTGACTCACCATCTCACCACATCTTATGTCTCAGTTACTTTCTTGAGCGTAGACGCAGGTCAGACATTCTTATCAGATCTCATTTCTCCGCCAGTCGATGTAATTTTCACACAGAGCAGTAACTTGGGACATTTTGCCGAAATATCACCTCTCAAGTCATCTTGAGCATATAGCGAAGGAGCTCAGCTTTCACCACACAGTCTCAAATATCATCTTCGTGTGTTGCTGCAGCCGTCTGGCCAGACCACCGCTATGCCCTCAAAGCTCCAGACTTGATTAAACCGCAGCGAGTATGTCAATGTTATTCCAAACCTTTTTTTTTTTTTTTTCCACTGTCAGGATACGAACATGAGCCAAATGCCAGATAATTACAGCGGTCTGTTTTGATCAGTTTTTAAAGTACACTGTAATAATGAACAAAGAGCTCTGGTGGCACTGGCAGCAGCAAGGACCCAGCTGTGGGAAAATAGTACATTTTCATGATAAGAGATTTTTGTCCAGGAGATAGCTCGTTATATGATTTTAAGCTTTTTTGTCTCTTTATAATGGCTCACTTTTCATTCGCTAAAAGTCCATAATATTAATTCATGAGCCCTTAGATATTTTATCCTCCTCCATGACGACCTAAATTGAGAATAAACTGAAACCACCTGCATAACACCAGTGCTCCCCGCGCCGTATGTGCCTCAAGCATGGTTGCTGGATAGGATTTTATGAGTGGAAAAGTTTCTTGAGGAGGTTGCAGGTTGCAACCCCTGTCATTTAACAGCACAGGTAAACACTTTGATGAGTAGCTGTGAGAGAAAGCAGCACACCGAGAGGCAAAGTTCATGGTGACATTAATTCTGTACAGGGTAAAGAGGTGACTCTCAAAGAGGAGTCTGTTGTAGATCAGTGATTATTGTTGAACGGCCTTAAAGGTGCTTCACGTAGTTTTCGGGAAGAAAACGTAGTCAGAAGAGGAAAATCCTAAATAAACAAACTGTCTTTATTTTCATGACTGAATAAACAAACTGACCTGAAAGGACAACACAGTTTCATTCTGTTTTACTTTGCTTATATTTGGCGGACCCCGCCACCTTTCTAGCGTTAAACAGTTCTCTGAGAACCTTATTTTCCTCTGAGGAAGGCTTATTTATTTAGTTACGAAAAAAATAAATATGAGTTTGTTTTATCACCTTAATATTGTAAACCTTACATTATTATTATTATTATTGTTATTATTATTATTATTATTGTATCAATATTACTGTTACCTTTCTGATTTTCTGAATTTCTTTTCCAATACTACATAATGCCCCTTTTTTTTTAGGTTTTTATTGCTACTTTCAAAATACAAATAAGATTAGTAATAGTTGAACAGCTAACTGTTTCATTAAACAATTAATTATCTAAGTTATTTAGCAGGGGAAGTTACTAAATATTGATATGCATTTTTGTCTATTATCTGGTGTTTCATACATTAAACTAATGATTTATTAATAGAAAAAGTAATCAGCAGATAAATCTACAATGAAAACAATTGTTAGTCACAGCTCTATTACAAATTGTGCCAGATGGCAATAGAGTTCTTTCAACAATGAATCATCTCAATTGATAACTTCTTCTCTAGATTCATGCAATCTCTGCATCTGAATCTATATTTATACACTAACTTTCTACTCTCTACTACTTGTGACCTGATGCATGGCAGAGATTTTATAAATTTTAAGTGTTTCCGTCCAGGAACAAGCTCTGGAGTCCAGAGAGGAATTCATCACCTACAGTCTGAAGATAAGATTAGGATTGCAGCCTCTGTATATAATTCTGTATGTGGGCTCACTGCCAAACAGCTAAATATGCCCTGCACTGGAGATGTTAACAGGCTTATATAGATAGATTTTGGTGAACTGTTAATTCAGACAAATTTATTTTAAGTTGTGAAAATCTGTGTCAGCCCAACTCTCATAGGTAGAGGTGTTACAGTGTGATTAACACGCCTAACACTGTCAGAAAGGTGTTGATTGAATTCAGATTTTTGAGGCAGGCAGAATGAGGCTCTAAGAATAATTGGGATTATAATAAATGATGAGTAAATATTAAGGGATCTCGATCCATAAATGATCCAGGATCTAAAGTCAATCCAGTCACGACACATTTTCAGCTTTCAAAAGGACTCCCAATGACCAACAGCCAACATTTTGAAAGCATGACAAATATCATTTTTCAGACTTTTTTGTGCCGCGTCTGCGTTTGCAGACGCTAGTTGTCAGAGTTACTTTCTTCCCGCTGTAAGCCTATTACCGTCCTTTTTTGACAATCCATCGGCAGTGTCAACTTAATTCCCTTTTCTCACCTCAGCTAATACACAACGCCACTGGAAAATGGTTGACTCATCTGCAGCATATACACATGTAATGTTGTTTCGCCCACATTTATTAATGTTGCTAATTCCCATGACGATATTTGTGTCACCTTCAGTTTTTTTGCGACTCCAGTAATCGCTCGTTTAGAAATGTTTGCTCAAGGAGAGGAGAGGATTACGCTTGCCAATCAAATGGTTGCACAGCCTATAAAAAGATATAGCTTGATAGTAAGTGTCTGCAGCCTAAACTGTGTTTCAGCATTTGCTTTTAACTTCATTCCAGGGTCTTAATCTCTATTAGCAAGTAGTTTTCAAAAGGCACGGGCTCCCTGGCTAAATCCTCACCACATTCAGTTTGTTTATCTTTACCCTGACAGCTTTGTGACTTTGAATATCCATCCCTAATGTGATGCTTGGGGGCGCATTGTCTGCAGATAGATGGGGATCCTCAGGTATTGAATGCTACTTCTGGAAAAAAACCAACATAAATAAATTAAACAAAAAGATGCCTGAGAAATGGAAACTGAATACGCAGAAGTGTTTATCAGTTGTTAAAGAAAGCACATTGAAACACAGAAATAATTTAAAGTTTCCTCTGTTTTTGTAAAATAATAGCTTTATTAATCTCATTTATCTATGAACCAGGTTATCATTCAAACCTGTACTGAAATTGTAAGAATTTCAAGGTTTAATTCTAACACGTACGCTTGCTTTGTTACAGCAAAACTTCTCCAATCTTATTTCTTGACACACGCCCAATACTGAGGCATAACATCACAGCTGATCGTCTAAAACTGGATTTTCCCTCCATCAAAGCCAACAGATCATCAGTGTGACAGTGGGACAGAAATCTTTCTAACAATCAATTGTGTGCCAGAGTCAGCATGTACACAGAACTAAATTCAGAATTTCATGCGCCGTTTCACTTGATAAAGGAAGGAATGTCAGCCGTTCAGCTGCTCGCATATGAACTTGCTAAATGGAAGGAGGGATGGGAGGGTGGCAAACATTGTTACTGTAACACTGAGTCCCCCTGCTGTGCTCTGAACATCATGGTGCTTTAAAGCAGCAAATATGCTACATGAAGTGGCATATGAAGGTGCTAGTTTTCTTTGCAGGAGAGCCGCGGTGATTGTAGCTGTCAGCAGAGAAAATCGTCGAGGCACATGAGAATGTTTTTTATTTGAAGCAAAAGGGAACATCCTTTGGTTTGTCATCTGAAATCAATAAGTAATGTATTGCACCATTTTCGTGAAAGAGCACAAACAGTAGGGGACTGCAAGCCGTGCATGAAACCCTGCTTTCTACTGTACAAAACTGAATCCATACAAATCCTAAATTACCCACTGAAACTAATTTATGAATTTACCACACAACTCTCTCCCTGTTCATTTAGATAGGGGCATGGTCTTGTCAGCCCAAGACAACTGCCAGCTGACTCCAAAGCTAGGGTAGCTGTTAGTGAGCTTTTCAGCTATAGTGGGCCTGTTTTATGACCTATCTACCACTCTATATGCAAAGCTAAGCTAATCTTTGGCTAGCTGGAGCTTTATATTTTCCCTACAGACATGAGAGGGGTATCAATCCCATGTATATCTTTACCATTCTTCTAATAAGAATGATAAAGTTGGATGTAAACATGTGCGGTAAGATAAGTAATGATAGGCCTAACTCTTTTAAAATGTAAAAAAAGATGCCTCTTTGCTACTGAAAAAAAGAAAACCGAAGTATATAGAAGTCTTGAAGCACTGCAGCAGCAATGAATGTGGTAAACAAAGAAGAAAAGTCTTTGTACTGGTAATAGAATTCACGTAGGCTCGAAAAACAGATGTTCAACAGTTGCTCACTCTTTTCAGATCCATATATTTACTGTCTAGCAGGATCCATGATCTTGCACTCCATGCTTTAAGTCATATATCCTCAACGTTATCTTTTCATGCTCGCAGAACATGTGTCTCTCACTTTGCACACATGCAGTCATTAAACGGGATGTCAGCCTCACTTTACACAGCACAGAGAGACTGTATTAGTTACTGAATTCGAAACATATCTTTATATCCCATAATGTGAAGCAATTGGCGTAGTTTGAATGCCAAGATGTGGGTGGTGAGACGCTCGTCTTCTCAGAGGTCAGTGCACAGCCTTGGCCACGCCGGTGAATACACAGGCAGAGAAAAGACTTGGCTCGCAGTTGTAAGATTCAAAAGAAACTATTGACAGATGTGTTGTTTTTAAATAAAACAAAGTGCAAGATGGAATGTGTTTATAGGAAAAACTGGAGGCTAAGGAGATTTATTTTCTAATATTCTTATAGTAATAGACCTATCATTTCTTCAGCTTGTCATTGGTCCAAGCTTCTCTGTCCGGAGCAGAAATTAGCTCCATGGTACACATAGGAGACTTGAACGACTTAATTACCTCATATTCTGTAACCTTGACTGAGGAGGCCATGAGGAGATCCAGTATCATGTTTTGTAACATTTAAAGAAACCTGCTGGGAGCCTCGAAGGCTGAAACGAATGTTTCATTGCCTTTTGTGTTTGCGCCCGACTTGTTCAGACACAAAGGACACACTCAGATACAAAGCTTAGAACAGTGCGACAAGGCGATTATTAAAAAAAAGAAGAAGCTCAATTTCAACGCTCTCAGTGATTCTCTGCATCCTCTGTTCTTATATTCTTCTTTGAGAGGTGCTGGCACAGATCCAAAGCACATCCCATCTACGCTTTGAGAAAAGAGAATAAGGGTTTATACGGTGCAGAGTGAAGACGAGAAAAGTTTCATCCCACATTGTCTGAAAGTTAAAGCTGCGCAATGCCTACTAAATAGTACTGAACGTTGCAAGAATACAGATAATAACATCAACCTACTGGGCAGCATTAACATGAGAGAGTTTTTTTATTTGATCTTAACATGTAAAGTGTTGTGAGTGTGCTGAGCACAGATAAACACAGCTCTGAGGTACAATAGTAGGTTGCATGCAGCCATTGCACCACCAGGGAGTCATGCAGAGCTCTGAGGTCAAGAGAGCATTTAGCACTGCCCTCTGGTGGAGGATCAAATGAGCTTTGATGACCACCCATCAGGCCTTTTTGCCTACACACACTTGAATGTGTAATTACAATAATTATAATGAATAGACAGTTGCACGGGGCAACAATCTACCGCTTTTTGTCCAATAGAAGAGTCTGACAGATGCATGACTCGCCAGAATCTGTTCCATGGGAAAAAATCTCATATGAAATGTTTCCGGTTCACAGAGTTGGTACGTCGAGTGCTGCTGAGCGTCATCGAACCACTGGAATGCATCAGCCATGTCAACAAACATTGTGGCGGATAAACAGTCATTTCCGGTGCGATGTCGCATTCTCATGCAGGTCAAACTGAGACGGACAAAAATGCAAGGTCACTCTCCAGGTCCCTGGGAACAAGACAGCGCAGTGTGCTTGTGAAATTAATTCATGCATGTGAATGTAATTTCATTAGTTATCTGTGGTCAAAGGTTGTCATCACTAAATGGCAACTGAATGAGTCAGAGACAATAATCTTGTCTCACACGGGCAGCGGCACTGTGGATTATGAAAATGTGTGTTCCCGTGCTAAATGTAATATTTCTGAGCTGATGCTGATTTCTCAATATTTGCAAAGGACAGCTGGTTCCATCCCTAAAATCCTGTTGTTTCGTTAATAAAAATCCCACCACAGCTCATAATTTCAGTGACATTTAACGGTGAATTGTATTTTCACGGCAGCAATCAATCTGTAAAAGGTTTCCTATTTTTCAGAAGCTGCCGCTCTTATTTTATGAGCTGTGTAAAACCATGTGGCAGTCCATTCACATCTCAACAACACAACATCCCAGAGTGATAGAGGAGGTCCTGGTAAGTACCAAAGCGAGATTATGCAAAGTGGAGCCTGAATGGTTTCTAAATCACTGTTTTAAAATGAACAAGATGGCCTCCTGTGAGCTTCTGTCGGACTCTGATGCCTTGAATGATATTGACTGTGAAGTTTGAAAGGCTGAAAGCTTTTGTTCACAAAAATGGTCCCCTGTGCAAAGACTTCTATCCAGATACAAATGCATAGACACATATAAGTGGAGATGTTTATATTTGTGGGTTGGTGTTGTGCGAAATCAACACCCACTCCTGTGTCCTGCCAGCCTTGCAACGCAGCTCTATGAATACACCAATGTTGAGCCAATTTTTCATGTGTTTGTGAGTTATGGTGTTTTTTCCCCTGCAGACCTTGGCTGTCTCTCTCTCTCTATCGGCACATCTCTGTCTTTTCTCCTGTCTCTCCTTCTGTCCTCTCCTCTCCTCTCCTCTTACTCCCTCTCCCTGTCTCTTCCTATCCTTCTCCTCAGTGCACTGGGGCCATTGTAAAACACTGGCCTGAGTCCCAAGCCCTCAGGAGGCTCAGGGGCTCAGGGTTGACTGATCGCTGGATTTCACCACAGGCTCCAAGAACGGGGATTGTTCAAGAAGCTTTTCCTTCCCACTGAGACCCCTGTGGATTAAGGATTCCTGGCTTCTGTTGCAATAATAAGGCCTCACACACAGCCAAAAGAAAACACTGCAGCAAAGCTCAGCGCTGCCTCAACTGCAGATGCTGTGTGCTGTCACACTGTGGCCCTTACAGTTTTTTTGTATTTTTTTATTTATTTATTTATTTTTTTACCCTTGGCAGCGATGTGATACCTCAGACCGATAGACTGGAATTGATTGTCAATGTTTTGCAAAAGCAAAAAATCTTAATGTATGTTTATTATTTACATCAAAAGTGTGTGCCATGAATTATTAAATCAATATAAATAAAACAAATGGCTTGGATTGAAGATTGCCTGAACTGTATTGCAAGTTCAAAACAAATTCCCTTTAATCAGTTCAGCATCTCCTGTCAAACTAATTTGCATGCATGCAAAGTATGAAATCCTTGCTTCATGAATATCAAGACGTTTTCTTTTTTATATTACAGTTTGCACCATGGAAAATCAATCAAACAAACAAACAAACAAAAAACAGAATATGTTATAATGACAATGTATGTAGCTTGAGTAGTATATCCACTTGAAGGTGAGACATCTTGACTCAGTCGATGCAGTACGGTAAAGGCTGTGGCCGAGATTATTCCCCTCCACATACTGACACCAGCACACATTTATATATCAGCACACCCATGCCTGTGTAGTGTACATTACATATGCAGATGCCAACAGCAGCTTTGCAGCAGCTATACTCCTCCAGAAAGATGAATATGTTTCCCACGTCCCTGCTCACAAGCACTTTATTACTCACTTAGCACTCTCAGCTGCGTGCCAATAGGTTGAATCAGAAAGCAGGAGTGAGCCAAATGTAATAAAAAGAGACACAAAATCCTCAAGCCAATAACGACAGTAGGATGAAGGGAACGAGGCTGGATCTAACGAAGGAAAGACAGATCGATAGAGACCATCTTGAGATGCGATCACACGCTCCGACTCCTATCAGCATGTTCACGGTCTGACCAGTGACTAGTCTGTAGTTAGTGGGCTGTGCTACGCAAAGCCCACTATGGACACCTCTATAGCAAAGCTATAGGTGTCCATAGTGGGCTGTGCGAAGCACAGCCCACTATTGTTATTGCTCGCGTCTCTTTTTAGTGGGCTGTGCTACGCAAGCCCACTATGGACACCTCTATAGCAAAGCTATAGGTGGCTTTTGCATTTAATGATGGTGAGTGATTTTGGAAAAAATCAGGATTTTCAATGATTGTGTATGGCAGAATGTTGGTGCAGCAGGCTCTCAACTGCTCCATTCACTTCAATGTAAATCGCACGCAGACAGACAGACAGACAGGCAGGCAGGCAGGCAGGCAGGCAGGCAGACAGACAGGCAGGCAGCCAGACAGACACACGCAGAGACACACACATGCACACAAACACACACATACACACAGAGAGACAGAGAGACAGACACAGAGACACACACACACAGAGACAGACAGACAGAGACAGACACACAGACAGACGACAGACACACACACACAGAGACAGACAGACGACAGACACACACAGAGACAAACAGACGGACAGACGACAGACACACACATGCACACAAACACACACAGACAGACAGACAGACAACAGACAGACGACAGACACACACAGACACACATGCACACACACACACAGTATCTCAACATTTCAACTATACTTAATGATTATCTTTTCATTCATTCAAGCCAGGAACTCACACAGAGACAGACAGACGACAGACACACACAGAGACAGACAGACAGACAGACAGACGACAGACACACACATGCACACAAACACACACATACGCACAGACAGACAGACAGACAGACAGACACAGAGACACACACACACAGAGACAGACACACGGACAGACGACAGACACACACACACACACACAGACGACAGACAGACTCAGAGACACACATGCACACACACACACACAGACAGACGACAGACACACACAGACATACACACAGACGACAGACACGCACAGACAGACGACAGATGACAGACAGACAGACGACAGACACACAGACAGACGACAGACACACACATACACACACACACACACACACACAGACAGACAGACAGACGACAGAAAGACACCCACACACACACACACACACAGAATATTTCTAAACTTTTAAACTATATTTAACGATTATCTTTTCATTCATTCAAGCCAGGAACTCCATTGAAATATTTAAATGGTTCCAATCATCAATATATTGAGATTAATTGAATTTCTCAGTCTGATTCAGAGTATTTGACTCATTCTCACTGTAATATCTCTTCATACTCCATCAGCTGATATAATATATTAATATAAGAAAAAATAAATAAAACATATTGTTTTATGTTATGTATTTAATAATATATAATATAATAATTCAATATTAATCAATTAATATTACTATTAATTAAGTGTTCTAATTAACATTGATGTTTTTTTTAATGTATATGTATATATATATATATATATATATATATATATATATATATATATATATATATATATATATATATATATGTAGTTTTTAATGTATTGTACATTCATAAAAATAAATATAGTGATGAACTGCAGCAGAGTGTGATCGTCCGGCGTCTGTGTCAAGTGCACAGATATCAGCCATCTCATTTGACAAATCACCTCGGATACAGATGACCGACAACACAGGAGGACTCTGATTGGACAGTTGTGTGTGTGGTTTTTTTTGGCCATGATATAACCTTCTGCTCCGCGCTGCTCGATCCCCTTTGACCTCCTCGTAGGTAAGTACCAGTCATATTCTACATTAGCATACTGAAATCGTTAATAAAAGTGGATTTTATTGAAGCTAGGCATTACTATCTCTCCCATGATCACGATTACTCATGATTTCGAAAAAATGAATGTACTTGTTTATGGTCGGTCTGTATTAGCAACACTAATCCGGAGGTACTTAATGTCCGGATTAGCGAGTAGCCAAGCTAACTGCTAACGCTAACGGAGCGTTAGCAGTTAGCTTGGCTAGTCGGAGCCCAGTAGCTCAAAAGGGGTTAGCAAAGCTATAGGCTATCCATAAGTACAGACTGTGTCTGTCTAGCTAACGGTAACGTCAGTCTGTGACAATACAGCAATATTAAGACGAGCTAACGGCGCTACTCGGCTCTTGTATGTAAAGCATTAGGCCGTGCTGTAAGCCAACAGCGGTGACTGTGCGTTTTCTATAGAGAAACGCTAACCGGAGCGAAAAGCTAACTGTGCTAACATCCGTACATCTTTAACAAAAGTGAGCTTATTGAAGCTAGACATTACTGTGTCGTGATTTTGGTTAGACTGATTGTTTATGGTCGATCTGTTTCTATATAAGAACAGAGCTAAAAGCTAAAACATTAGCCCGAGCTCGATGCTAACGGCGTGAACCCTGGCCTTTGTTCTCCCGTGGCGCGAACAGCAGCCATTGTTCTCTGTCATGCTTAGGTCAGATTTTTAATAGGAGATATGACTCATGATCATTACTGTGTTGTGATTTTGGTTAGACTCATTGTTTATGGTCGATCTGTTTCTATATAAGCATTACTGTGTCGTGATTTTGGTTAGACTCATTGTTTATGGTCGATCTGTTTCTATATAAGCATTACTGTGTCGTGATTTTGGTTAGACTCATTGTTTATGGTCGATCTGTTTCTATATAAGCATTACTGTGTCGTGATTTTGGTTAGACTGATTGTTTATGGTCGATCTGTTTCTATATAAGCATTACTGTGTCCTGATTTTGGTTAGACTGATTGTTTATGGTCGATCTGTTTCTATATACGA
Organism: Pagrus major; assembly: GCF_040436345.1. NCBI lineage: Eukaryota > Metazoa > Chordata > Actinopteri > Spariformes > Sparidae > Pagrus > Pagrus major. The sequence continues at coordinate 18,717,831 of NC_133222.1, read as the reverse complement.
ACACTGAGCTAAAAGCTAAAACATTAGGCTGAGCTAGATGCTAACGGCGTGAACCCTGGCCTTTGTTCTCTAGTGGCGCGAACGGTAGCCATTGTTCTCTGGTGGCGCGAACAGCAGCCATTGTTCTCTGTCATGCTTAGGTCAGATTTTTAATAGGAGATATGACTCATGATCATTACTGTGTTGTGATTTTGGTTAGACTGATTGTTTATGGTCGATCTGTTTCTATATAAGCATTACTGTGTCGTGATTTTGGTTAGACTGATTGTTTATGGTCGATCTGTTTCTATATACGAACACTGAGCTAAAAGCTAAAACATTAGGCCGAGCTAGATGCTAACGGCGTGAACCCTGGCCTTTGTTCTCTACTGGCGCGAAAGGTAGCCATTGTTCTCTGGTGGCGCGAACGGCAGCCATTGTTCTCTGTCATGCTTAGATCCTTAACACAGGTCAGATTTTTAATAGGAGATATTACTCATGATTTTTGGATTTAAAAAGCAGGGTTTTCTTTTTAGTTTTTATACAAGAGCATTAACACAAGCTGAAAGCTGTATTTTCTTTATCTACTTGTTTAGTTTGTGACTAGTATTTAATGCTCCCTTCTGTCCACCAAAAAACACATTTCTCCTTTTCCGTGTTTGTTTGATTGTCTGTGATAAAATGTTTTATGTAGTTAGAAAAATATCATACTTAAATGTATTATACACTTTTACAACCTGCCTTGATTAAATAGAAAAGGAAGCATTTTCATAAATGACTATTTCTGCTTTTGGGAATGAATGTCCATTCAGATGTTGATAAAATCTTATACAGTTGATGAAGTTAATGTTATTTTTACTTGTGTAGTATATTTATTGTCTCATAGTAATTCTTTGTTTTGAGAATACTGTGTAGTATAGCATATAGTATTAATTATCATTTATAGTAATTATAAATTATAATATAGAATTATTTAAAAAATACTGTGCCCAAAAACACACACATTATGACAAGTACAGATGTTTAACGTGCGTCTGTTATGCTATTAGCTTGTTGCTAACAATGACTCGTAACATTTGAGAGACACTTATCTTTTTATTGCCTGATTATTGTCTTAGATTAAAGGGTTCCTGTGCCACAGCTGAGAGTGACCAACTTGAATTGATTACCCTCAACCTTTGGAGCAGAGCAGTATCACCCACACACACACGATCACCACATCTTCATCAACATCTTCATCATCATTTGACAGGTTAAGTTACTAACATTTGAGAAGGATTTCTCTTGTTTTTTTTCCTCCTGTGTCTCTTTGACTTCTGTCAGCAGGATGCCGAGGAAGTCGAGGCGGTCTGTGGTGTTGACGCAGCGCTGGAGGAAGCTCGACCTGGAGGAGCCGAGGTCTCCCCCTCCCCCCCTGGAGGTACTTACACAGTAAATAAGCTTCTGTGTCGCAGTGACAACTGTCTGCATGAAAATGGCTGGAGAAATGTTACACCTATTGCTTTCTCTTTTTAATGCTGAGTTCTTCATGTCTGCCATGTCTTTGATGTTAATGTTTCATCAGACGGTGTCCCCCCCGGCCGGAGAGGAGCCTTCCAGAGGGTCGAGGACCAAGAGGACCAGGGAGACCCTCTGCTCCCGAGCGCCAGTTGGCAACGTATGCTCTCACCTCTGACACACGCACGCACACATTCGCGCACACAATGAGACATTGTCTGAGGTTTAATGTGTTTGTAATGTTTGTATTGCCTTAAAATGTTATATTTTGTTTTAACTAGTTTGTCTTTATCTTATGCTTGTTGTTGTTATGATTTATCTGTCATCAGGTGGTTGGATCTTCACCCCCTGCCCAGGCTTTCTGGACCCCCGGAGCTGCCGACGTTCGTGCACGTAAGTATCCACCTGTTTTATCCCTAAATGAACAATAAATTAATTAATCATCAATATTAAACTTTTTGAACTGGTTTTCCTGTACTTTTTTAACTGGTATAAACAAGTGATTGTTGATATTTCCTGGTAGGCTTTCCTTCATTAGTTTCACCTTTTTATCTGTTTTGTCCTTTACTAAACAGGCCGCGGTACTGGTCACCGCCATCGGGTGCGGAGGTGGCCAACTTCCATGCTCACTGGACGGAGCCACAAGTTGGTCATCCCGCCGGAGTCTCCTGACAAGAAGGTGCTATTATTGTCCAGTTTATGAAGGAAGTAATTGATGTTGAGAGGGATTAATGATTTTCATGCTAAAGAAATTTTCTTTGTTGTTGCAGTTTGTTCTGATTGTCGGGGACTCCCATCTCCGCGCCGTCGTGGACGGGTTCGCACCGATGCCAGAAGGGAAGTTTTCTTTTGGTATTATGTCGACCCCCGGGGCCCATGCCGCTCAGCTGCGGACTGAGGTCCTGAATGCTAATGTTTATAGGACCCCTGATGCTGTGTGTGTTCTTGCCCCCAGCAACAACCTGACGGCGAGCAGGACTGTGGACGAGGCAGCTGTGGACTTCGCCAATTTCCTCGCTGCTGTGAGGAGCCGCTGGCTGGAGGTAAGCATTTATTTATTTATGTCAGGCATAGACACCTTTTTATTGAGACAGTGCATAGATTTTTGAAGTGGGAAAGACAGGGGGTGTGACATGCAGCAAAGGGATTCGAACCAGGGTCCGCTGCGTATGTGGCATGCGCTCTAACCACTGAACTACCTGCATGCCCATGGTAAGCTTTTATTTCATGTCTCGCTTGTCCTGTATTCTTAGTAGTTTAACAACAATAGAAGTACTGCATTGACTACTCTAATAAGACTAATTGTATGAGCTTTTTAAAAAATAATGTGTACTTAATGTGATGTGTGTGATTTTGAATGAAACTGTGAATTGGTGTTTTCTAAAATTTTGCTCCGTACAGGTCTTTGTGCTGGACTTCCCCCCCCGCCTGACCGAGGGTGAGGAGCACCAAACGGCCCTCCGCCAGGAGTACCACCGCGTGGCGGCTCGTATGGGTACGTAAAACAATATCTTGTCAATAAGAAAAAGAAATGTACTTAAAAATGTCTGTGATGAACATAAAGTCATAATACATGTGTGGATGTTGTAATGACTAATGTCTTTTTTTCTTTTTTACATTTTAGGTCTGAGGTACTTCTCTGCGGAGGAGTACTTCCCCCGTACGCGCCTGGATCTCTGGAGCAGAGACGGCGTAAGTAGAACATCTATGTGTGATAGAAAAAGTCTAATTGTCTATAATTTCTTGTGTGTTAATATGAAACGGTCAACACGAGCTACGAGTTGAACTTTGTTTGTAAATGGATTTGTCATGTCTGCAGGTTCACCTGAGCGACCGTGAGGGGATGGGGATCCTGACCGAGCTGCTGTGGACATCGACGGAGCAGTTCCTGGAGACACCACCTCCCCCTACCCCGGTGTCTCCTACCCCTTCACCGCCGCTTAGGAAGGTTTCTCCTAAGCTGGTTGTGAAGGGACAGGTACGTGCTCCTCGGTCTCCTGACCCCTTCCAATGGAAGGTCATTGGTCAGAGCCCCAAGGTTAGTACGGTTTTTTTTAAAATTCTATTATCACTTGTGTTTACATGCGTTTGTGTCCATTATGGCGAAGGGTTTCACAGTCGTAACTAAAAAGCAGCCATTTAATCAAATATGTGATGTGCTTTCCCAGTCGCAGGTTCCCAGTCCGGCCAGCGTGGCTCAGCAGCAGGTGACTAATTTTTCTCTTCTCTTTTTTTCACAACAAGTTAACTGGTTAGTATTTAAACTTTGTGTATTTGACCAGACAAATATTCACGTGTCTTTGTGTTTTTTTTTCTTCTCCTCTTTCACAGGAGAAGGAGTCCTTCCTCCCACTGAACCCTATGTGGTTCAGTAGCACGTCCCTTCGTGCTATGGAGCAGGTCTCTCCTTCTCGGCTGTCTGACGTGGCGGACGTCCCGTCTCCTCCGGCGCGGAAGAAGGTAAATGGTCTGACATCTCTTCTCAGCTGTATTATAAAGTTTCTCCGTGTTCCTTACAGTTACCAGTGCTATGTTTTTATTTGACGGTGCAGGTGGCCTCCCCAGCGGCAGCCAGGCGTCGTAGGACCACGGAGAGACGCCCCCCTCGCAGCCAGTCTCCTGTGAACAACGTATGTTACACAACTGACACACAGTCAGTGTTTACAGTTGAAACGGCTCCTAATGGAGACATAACCACATTGTCCACTCTGTCTAAATTTTAATATATTTGTTCTCATCTGTCAACAGCTGGTTGGATCCCCTCCAGCCAGGCTGTCACGGAGACTGGAGGACGACGCCCCCTCCAGCCCGGTTCCTCGGCCCAGGAGCACGGACGGCTCACCCCCCCGCACCCAAACTTCAGTGACCAACGTATGTTACACTCTGACACAACAGACACAATCTCACACAGAACATGCACTGAGACGTGTGAAGTTTAACATGTTTGTTCTCATGTGTCAATAGCTGGTTGGATCCCCTCCAGTCAGGTTGTCCTGTAGTTTGGGTGATCCGGCGACCCCCTGCTCTTCACCGCTTGCCAAGGTAAATATTATTCCTATTGAATAAAGTTCATAATGTCATTAAAGTCTTCATTTTACTGAATTGTTGTTATTATTTGTTCTCAGGTGGCCAGGATGAAGACCCCTTCACCGGCTGGACCGTCCCAGATGCCTAAAGCTGCGGCCTGTCGCTCTCCTCACCCAGCGAAGGTATTTACTCCACAACTGACACACACAACGTTTACTGTAAAATCAGCTGTAACTACGTTACACTGGTTCATTTAACATGTCTGATACCATTATCTTTCTCTGCAGTCCACAAATGTCAGTGAGTAATTGAAATACATTTGGAAAACTTACTGCGTCGTGTGTTGCCTCATGTCTAAATATTAACTGGTGTTATGACTTATCACAGACCGCCTGGTCACCCTCATCGACCTGCTGGCCCTGGATCATTGACGATGGACTCTCTCCCGCTCATTCCCCTTCCAAACAGGTAAGGACATTTACATTTGGGTTTATCGTGGGCTCAATAAAGTGTTTGTTCGAGGGGAAAGTGTGGTTTATTTTCAACTGAAATGCCAAAAAACTATTAAGGAAATGGAGAGAATGAATTAATATATTTATACAATTATTGTTAACAATAATAAAAGTAATGGTAGTAATAAAATTAGGAACAAAATAACTGAACAACTAGTTTGACACGATTTTATCAATTGTTTAAAGATAAACACAAGTAACGAAACAGAGGTTTTCTGAAAATTATGGTCGGTTAACATCTTGAAGTGTCAATCTGGTGAGTTTAAAATTTCAGTGATGTTCTTTTAACCCTTTTTTTTAATGGTGTAAAAAAAACAAACAAACAAACCCCAAAACCAACCTTTTACTTCATGTGTAATAGGTGTGACACAAGTACTAGGGATGTATGAGAGTTAAAGGTTCTTTAAAGCCTCCTTCAAACTTTGGTCAAGATGACAAGGGGTGACAAAGGTTTATGATGTTCTCAAAACATTTAAATTTGAAATGTGGAATAATCTGTGTTGTTAATGTGGTCAAGTATGATTTGCATAATTTGTGTATATTCCAAGATTTCAGCTTTTTTATATATGGTCAATTGATCAGGAAAATTTGGTGGAAATGATATTGTATAATTAATTGGACAGTTGATAGTTATTAATTTAATTAAAGCTGCAGTAGGTAAAATGTTTTTAGTTTAAATTTCCTTAAACTGTCATTATGCTATGACTGTAGTATATGAAACTTAATTACAACTAATATTAATGTTAACTAGGCTTATGATTATGCTAATAAGTAATCCTTTATGATAATGATTATAATTTATCTTATATTTCAGGTGCCGGTTAGTGCTGGTATTAGTGCTGCTATTAGGGCCAGTCATAGTCAGAGTCACAAGAGGTACAAGAGGTTTTCCAGGAACCACCAGTGTACCTGCATGTCCCTGACTTTTCTGGCCTATCAGAACGAGGGCTGTCAGTTCGACACTGCTGCCCTCGATAGAGTGCTGGCAAAGGGAGATTCTCTTTATGTAGGCGTAAAACAAGAGCTGATCCGCAAAAAAACATTCCGCAGTGACCATCTCACTGTGGAAGAACTTCCCAAACAAGTCCTGACTGACACAATGGTGTGTAACGTCCACATGCCTGAAATCAGGTGTGGACTTGTGAAAGCCAGTGGAGGCCAGGCTTGGTATCTGCCCCTGGCCACACAGTTAGAGTGTCTGTCAGGTGAAGTAAATTTGGCTTTAATCATAGTTAGTCCAGAGTGCATTGCAGTTTTCCGTGACCAATCAGGCAGGTATGGTGTGTTTGATTCACACTCAAGAAACGCGGTGGGCTTACCTCACCCCCACGGAACTGCAATTATGAAGACCTTCTTGGAAATCAGTGACTTGGCTGACCACCTGCACAAACTCTTTGCGAATCGTGGACCTTCTGCCGGTTACGAGTTTGTGCCGGTGTCATTCAAAGCCATTGGTTCCAGAGAACGCCCTCAGGCATCTCCTGCACTCAGTGGATCCAGGACAGCTCTCCCACCAGCAGCAGAGCGTGTCCTTAAGACGGCTCCTGCACCAGCAGAGCGTGTCCTTAAGACGGCTCCTGCACCAGCAGAGCGTGTCCTTAAGACGGCTCCTGCACCAGCAGAGCGTGTCCTTAAGACGGCTCCTGCACAAGCAGCAGCAGAGCGTGTCCTTAAGACGGCTCCTGCACAAGCAGCAGCAGAGCGTGTCCTCAAGACCGCTCCTGCACAAGCAGCAGCAGAGCGTGTCCTCAAGACCGCTCCTGCACCAGCAGCAGCAGAGCGTGTCCTCAAGACCGCTCCTGCACCAGCAGCAGCAGAGCGTGTCCTCAAGACCGCTCCTGCACCAGCAGCAGCAGAGCGTGTCCTCAAGACCGCTCCTGCACCAGCAGCAACGGACAATTTAAAAAAGCTGCCAAAGCGTCAGCGAAGAAGAGCGACGCGGAAAGCCAGCAGAAAACACACGTCTGTCAACATGTCTGGTGAAGAAAAAAGGAAAAAATCCCAAAACGAAAGGAAAAAGTACAGCAGCTGTCTGGAATTTAGGAAAAACAAACTCAAAGGACAAAGGACAAGATACGCCCAAGACCGTCTACATCAGAAACAGCGATCCCTCAGACGTTACCACGGAAAAGTTCAAGACGAGAAGAAGGAAGAAGTCCTCAGAAGGTACAGAGAAGATGCCACGTTCCGCGCCAGACAGAAGAAAGTAATGAGAGAGAGATACCAGTCAGATCCAGCATTTCGGAGCAGACACAAATTTCGCATGTCTCAGAGATACAACACAGATCAAAGCTATAGCCAAAAGCTAAAGCAAAATTTCAATTTTAGATATCGCAATGATCTGGAATTTAGACGACGTCTTAATCAACGCTGCAACCAGCAGAGAAAAGCCAAATTGGACACAAATACTGGCTTTAGTGCGTTTTACAAGATGCAGAAAGCGCTTAGAATCAAGCAAAAATACAGAAAAATTGTGCCCCACCGCCCCCAGCCCCTGATAGATCCGGTCATGGCAGTAGGCATAGCCGTCTTTCGCGAGTCCATTAGACATGGACCCACATACATTTGTACTGTGTGTCACAGAGCCTTGTTTCCCAATCAGGTCAAAGAATGTAAAAGACAAAAATATAGTGAGCACGCAAAAGTGGCAGCCGAATGCGCGACGCGAAAATATGTCCACTTTTGCGACCGCGAGTGCTCTACCCCTTGCTCTGTGCCACAAGAGAGACTGCATGAGTGGATATGCTACACCTGCGACCGCCACCTTTACAGAGGATGCATACCACCCATGGCAGTCGCAAACAATTTGGAGTTGGCGCCCATCCCCACAGAATTGGCTGCACTTAATGTGCTTGAGAGGCAGCTGATTGCAAAAATCCTGCCGTTTGCAAAAATAGTTGCTCTGCCAAAAGGCCAACAGAGAGCTGTCCACGGAGCTGTTGTTTGCGTTCCATCAGAGGTGCAAGCGGTCGTCAACAGTCTCCCAAGGCCCAGAGCAGAAGCGCAGCTGCTTCAAGTCAAATTAAAACGGCACGTTAAATACAAAGGTTACCAGCACTTCTACACCGTCGATATGAAGAATGTGCTGGCTGGCCTCGCGAAATTGAGAAACACGCATTCGGAATACAAAGACGTGTTTATCGATGAGACTGCCACTTTTGATTGTCTGCTCGAAGAGGAGGAGCCCATCGCGGCAGAAGAGGAGGAGCCCATCGCGGCAGAAGAGGAGGAGCCCATCGCGGCAGAAGAGGAGGAGCCCATCGCGGCAGAAGAGGAGGAGCCCATCGCGGCAGAAGAGGAGGAGCCCATCGCGGCAGAAGAGGAGGAGCCCATCGCGGCAGAAGAGGAGGAGCCCATCGCGGCAGAAGAGGAGGAGCCCATCGCGGCAGAAGAGGAGGAGCCCATCGGGGCAGAAGAGGAGGAGCCCATCAGTGAGGAGTGGTTGTCTGGCTGGCTACCAGACGAAGATATGGACATTGATTTGGAGAAAATTTTTAGTGAACAAAATGAACCGGGACAGTTGGAGGCGGCCGAGGACGAACAGGAGGAGCTGAGACCAGGCCTCTCCCTGGACACTTGCATGCAGCCCCCCGACATTGCACAGGAAATCCTTTCATATGGTGACGGAGTATTTAGTGTTGCGCCCGCTCAAGGCAACAAACCGGTTGGGTTTTTCACCATACCCAAGTTAGAGGCCATGGCTTTTCCTGTGCAATTTCCGACAGGAGAGAACACATTAGACACAGTTAGAAGCGTCTCCCTGTCCCCGAGCCTTTACTTCAATTGTAGGCTCTTTGCTGCAGATACGCGTTTTGCAAGTGACCAGAGTTATCTTTTCTTTGCGCAGTTTGTTACAGAGACGCACCTCGCGACGAATAGCATGTCCATACAAATGCGCAAAGGAAAGTCCAAAACCAGCGACGGCCGCCGAATCAACAACGTTATGCTCCAGGATAAGGACGAGGTAGAACGGCTGATTATGAGCCACGACGCGACCAGGTTCATGCAACCTCTTAGAGGCACTCCAGCCTATTGGAATAAAACGCTCAGAGACGTGCACGCGATGGTTCGTCAAATTGGAAAACCAACATTTTTTACCACCTTCTCTGCTGCTGAGATGAGATGGCCTGAGTTCATAGAGGTCATCAAAGCTCAGCAGGGTGAACATGGGCAGTTTTCAGATTTGGACTGGAAAACAAAATGCGACATTCTGAGAAGCAACCCCGTCACAGTAATGCGCATGTTTGAAAAGAGAGTCGAAGCTCTCATGACGAACCTCATCCTCTCTCCTTCGCAACCGCTCGGCGAAGTAGATGATTATTTTTATCGCGTCGAGTTCCAAGCCAGGGGAAGCCCGCACATCCACATGCTAATTTGGATTAAAGATTCGCCTAAATTTGAAGACGCCTCCGATGGACAAATTATGGAATTTATAGATCGGTACATTAGTTGCAAAATGCCCGACCCCGACACGGATCCGGAACTCCACAAAATAGTGTCAGAGGTTCAGGTGCACAGCAGGCGACATTCTAAGTCCTGTAAGAAGGGAAATGTAGCCTGCAGGTTCGGCTTTCCAAAACTACCGATGGATAAAACATTCATCACCAGGCCCCCCACAGTTAATTACTTCCAAAACGAGGGTGAAAGCGATGCAGACTTCGAAGCGAAAGTAGCGGAGCAGAAAAAGGCCCTCGCCGAAAACCAACGATTGGCTAAACAGACGCTCCAACCAGTTAGAGATCTGCTTATGGATCCGGCCGCTTCGTTCAGCAGTTTGACAGACTTGCTTTGCCGGTGCAATTTGACCTACGACGAATACATGACCGCCGCGCAGCGCCTGGCAAACAACCATGTCGTGATGCTGAGGCGCCATCCAAATGATTGTTGGGTTAATGCCTACAATCCCGATTTGATTAGAGCGTGGGACGCAAACATGGACATCCAGTACGTCATAGACGATTATAGTTGCATCATGTACATGATGTCGTACGTAGCCAAACCGGAGCACGAGATGACGGAATTCCTTAAGAACGTCATCAAAGATGTTAAACAATCCGACGTTAACAAGCGCGACGAAATGAAACAAATTATGCAGGCCTACTCTAAACACAGAGAGGTCAGTGCTCAAGAGGCCGTAGCCCGTACGTGCAGCTTACGCCTCAAGAAGTGCTCCAGATCAGTGGCTTTTATTCAGACAGACGAGGACGGTCTGAGAATGAGTCACCCTATGGGTAGACTAGAAAAAATGGAAGCTAATTCCGAGGACGTCTGGATGTCGGGGTTGCCTGAGAAATACGCCAACAGACCTCGCGATCGAGAGTTTGAAGGCATGTGTCTGGCCGAGTTCGCGTCGGAGTACAGAGTACTCTACGGCCATCAAAAGGAAAGCCCGAACGCAATTGAATTGCTAAACGATATGGGATACATCCAAAAAAGAACCGTAGGAAAACCAGCAATCATTAGATTTACGCGCTTCTCTGAGGAAAAAAATCCAGAGAAGTTTTATAGAAGATTGCTGAAACTTTATCTGCCACATCGATCCGACGCCGATCTGACAGATAAAGCGTACCCCACTTACGAACAGTTTTACAAGTGTGGCCAGAAGTGGGGTATGACAGTAGACCAGATAGTGGGGCGCAACCAAAAACGTTACGAGAGCCAAGGAAAAAACATGGACGCTGCGTTTGAGCAGCTTCAGGTGTGCGGTCCTCTCGTGAATGCTTGGAACTCTTTTGCGCCCGAAGTTGAAGTTGACCGGCTGGAGTGCCTGGCGGAATGCGAACCTCGCGATCCGGAGCATAACGGCGAAGATGTCCCAGAATTTGGCACTAGGAAGGAGAAGGGGAGCTCTGTGCCTAGAATAGACGCTCCACAGTTGAGTCCAGACTTTGTTAGGAAAATGTTCCAAAGTCTGAACGAAACTCAGGCTTCCGTTTTCTACAGCGTTCAACAGTGGTGCTTTGAACTAGTCTGGGGCCACAATCCAGAACCGTTTTATTACTTCCTATCGGGAGGGGCTGGATGTGGCAAATCACACGTGATTAAGTGCATTCACCACGAGGCAACGAGAATTCTGCGTGAGCTCCCGAGATTTCGGGACGACGCAGACATGTCCCAACCCGCCGTGCTGCTGACCGCATTCACAGGTACAGCAGCATTCAACATATCAGGAAACACGTTGCACTCGATTCTCAAATTACCGAGGTCCTTGAAGCCACCTTATCAAGGTCTTGGAAATGCACTTGACGAGGTCAGAGCAACACTGGCGAACGCTGAGATTCTCATCATCGATGAGATATCCATGGTCTCCAAAGAGCTATTTGCCTACGTGCATTGGCGATTTCAGCAGATCAGGGGTAATCGGAAGCCGTTTGGAGGCATGTCTGTCCTCGCCGTAGGTGACTTTTATCAACTGCCGCCCCTTGGCAAAGCCAAGCCGCTGTGTGTGTACGAGGAGACCGAGTTTGATCTCTGGAGGGATAACTTCAAAATGGTCACCCTGACAGAGATCATGCGACAGAAAGACGATCGAGCTTTTGCTGAACTCTTGAACCGTCTCAGGGTGAAGCAAAAGCAAGATCCTTTGTTAGACGAAGACAGGCTCCTGCTTACACAGGCAGTGGCTGATAGTCAGCATTGTCCAGCACAGAGTCTACACATCTACGCCACAAACAAAGAAGTAGACCGTCACAACGCCGACGTAGTAACCGCCTCCTACGAGAATGCGATTGGCATTGCAGCTCGTGATTTTAGAAAAGACCCCAGAACTGGCTGCATGACGTTTGTGTCCGGGCAAATGAAAGGACACAAGCGAGACTTGCCCGACAACATAATGGCCGCTCCAGGAGTACGCATTATGTTGATCCGAAATTTAGATGTGGAAGATGGCCTTGTGAACGGTACATTTGGAACCATTTCGAACATTGTCACTGAAGACCCACAAGGCGTGAAGATGATTGGACTCCTGCTGGACAATCCTACAGCAGGACAGAGATTCCGCAAAAAAATGCTAGGTCCCTCAGATAACGCGGTGTACATTGAAAGATCTGAGGAGCACCTAAGCAATAAGAAAGGGGTCGTCCGGCGCCAGTTCCCCATGAAATTAGCTTTTGCGTGCACGGCCCACAAAGTTCAAGGAATGACGATGCCGTCGGCCGTTGTGTGTCTGAAGCGCGTTTTTGAACCCGGCATGGCATACGTCGCGCTCAGCCGCACAACGTCGCTTCAAGGTCTCACCATCCTTGACTTTGATGAGAAGAAAATTTACGCTGACCCCAAGATCAAGACAGCTCTGGAAAATATGCCTCAGGCATCTTTCCAGAGCTGTAGACCGTTGTTGACGCTATCGCAATCTGTGAAACAAACTCCAAAGTTCTTGACAATTGTCCACCACAACACGCAGGGTCTGCCATGTCACATGGTGGACCTGAAATCGCATCACGAGCTCCAGCAAGCAGATGTGCTTTGTCTCACAGAGACGCATTTGTCGGGCTCCTCTGTTGCTGAAATTTTTCAATTGGAGGGGTACACCGTGTTCACACGTAGCAGACAGCTGTCTTACAACAGCTGTGTGAACATGGCCAAAAAAGAGGGAGGTGGAGTTGCGATGTACTGTCGAGACACTGTTCAAGCAGAGCCTCGCAGGTACATGCAACAGGTCACCGATTTGGAGTTTGTTGTCGTCAAAATCGAGGCTCCAGTCAAAGTGCTAATAGCGACTGTGTACAAACCGCCAAGTTTTCAACTGGGAGTCTTTCTCCAAAACTTGAAAAACCTCTTGGACTCATTGGACATGTTAAACCACCAGCCCATCATTGTTTGTGGCGATTTTAATGAGGACCTCCTTTCAAAAGGAAAAAAAAGTATCAAAGATTTGTTTCAGTCCAGAGGTTACACTCAATTAGTAGCAAATTCGACAACCGAAAAGAACACACTGATTGACCACATTTACATTTCACATCCTGATAAATGTCTTCAATCGGGTGTTCTCCAAACCTATTACAGTTACCACAGTCCAGTTTATTGTATTTTGACTGACTAATAGCCTCTCCAGCTCTTATGTCAAAGACCTGCCACGTTTTACAGTGTATCTGGAGTCTGTCATTATCATTGTTAAATTATGCTGTAGTCTTGTTTAGTCTTTTAGTGTGTTTTTGTCTCATGTAATTGTTTTTCATATGTATGTTGTTACAGTGGCATGTCTTGGCTGGAAAATCTTATTGTGTAAATGTCTTTTTATATATCTATTTATATATTTATTCATTTTTAGAATGGGGTCAGCAAATTTTTCTCATAAGCCAAGCTCGCATAAGTTATGTAATTGTCATTTAATCATGTATGTTTAATCATGTAATCATGTATATTTAATCATGTCATGTGTTTAATCACGTAATGTATGTTTAATCATGAAATGTATTTTTTTTTTTTTTATTATTTTTATTTTTCTGCTGGGTTGTTGTCACTACTTGTGTTGCAGAGAGGAAGCTGCTGAGCATCCAGCTGAGATGCAGACCAAGCTGCATGTCAAACCAGGTTCATCACAAAGTAAGTGTCTCTTTTTTTTAAAGTGATTCACTTGCATTGAGTGATTTAACTCAATGATGATGTCATTGTCTTTCTAGGATAATCCAGTGAGAAAGACCCCCAGAGGACTGCAGCAGATCTCTCTCCAGCAAAGACAACAACCCAGAAGAAAATAAGGGAAGTAACATTTCTTTAAATTCTCAACTTTCACTTCAGTCTTTGAAATCTGTTACCAATTTATGTCTTTTAAATCTGCCAACATTTATACAGACAGCAGCAAGAAGACCTCCAGTGGACTGCAGCAACAATAAGGGAAGTAACATTTCTTTAAATTCTCAACTTTCACTTCAGTCTTTGAAATCTGTTACTAATTTATGTCTTTTAAATCTGCCAACATTTATACAGACAGCAGCAAGAAGACCTCCAGTGGACTGCGGCAACAATAAGGAAAGTAACATTTCTTTAAATTCTCAACTTTCACTTCAGTTTTTGAAATCTGTTACTAATTTATGTCTTTTAAATCTGCCAACATTTATACAGACAGCAGCAAGAAGACCTCCAGTGGACTGCGGCAACAATAAGGAAAGTAACATTTCATTAAATTCTCAACTTTCACTTCAGTGTTTTGAAATCTAACTAATTTATGTCTTTTAAATCTGCCAACATGTATACAGACAGCAGCAAGAAGACCTCCAGAGGACTGCAGCAACAATAAGGGAAGTCAGATTTTCGTGAAATTCTCCACTTTCACTTTTTTTCACTCCAGGAAGAAGGCCTCCTCTGCTTGTTTTTTTGAAAAAAAATAAATGTTATCTCTGTTACAAAATGACGGTGTATGCCTGTTTATTTATGTTCCAAGTTTAGATTTAGTTTGTAACAAATGCCATAGATGAAGATGCTGAGAATGAATGGTAGGTGGTGAAATGAATACATTGTAGCATTGCATTGTAGTATAGTATCATAGCATTGGCAATCCTCATTTCTCATTGACAATGAATGGGGCTGTGTGAAAAAACGAAAATGAAACTTTCTTTTTCAAAAATCAAATCATCAATGTACATGGGGTTCACACGCGCACACACAGACATGCAGCGCAGCACAGCCCACTCTCGCGATTTCCCAACGGGGAATTGTCTAGTTAGTGGGCTGTGCTACGCAAAGCCCACTATGGACACCTCTATAGCAAAGCTATAGGTGTCCATAGTGGGCTGTGCGAAGCACAGCCCACTATTGTTATTGCTCGCGCCTCTTTTTAGTGGGCTGTGCTAAGCAAAGCCCACTATGGACACCTCTATAGCAAAGCTATAGGTGTCCATAGTGGGCTGTGCGAAGCACAGCCCACTATTGTTATTGCTCGCGTCTCTTTTTAGTGGGCTGTGCTACGCAAAGCCCACTATGGACACCTCTATAGCAAAGCTATAGGTGTCCATAGTGGGCTGTGCGAAGCACAGCCCACTATTGTTCTTCACCGGGCCTCTTTTTAGTGGGCTGTGCTACGCAAAGCCCACTATGGACACCTCTATAGCAAAGCTATAGAGGTGTCCATAGTGGGCTGTGCGAAGCACAGCCCACTATTGTTCTTCACCGGGCCTCTTTTTATTATTCCCCCTCCGCCGTTATTTTGGCACTTAACTCGTCCCACACCGTTGAGCGCACACAAACAAAAAATACATCAAAACGTGCGGCTCGGCCGGACTCGGTATGCTATCATTCAGATTGTCCAAACAAGACTTTTTCGCGTCGTAAGACGCGAAAAAGTGCGAAAAATTTCCCATAAGGAATGAATGGGACGAGGTCAAAAAAATCGCAAATCTGCGACGTTTTTCAAACATCTCTTGCTCTGGCCTACGTTCACCTAGAAACACCATTCGAACTTTAAAATGTAGGCACGGGTCTTGTCTATTTAAGTCGTATTTGAACTTTTTTCCCACGATGTTTCGTTTTTGAACAGTGACCCTTTAATGATGATGAGTGAATTTTGAAAATTTTAGTTTTTTCAATGATTGTGTATTGCGGAATGTTCGTGCAGAGCCAACTGCCAGAGTGTGGCAGACTCAAAAAAACTCTCAGAAATTCTCTCTTTCTCTGACGACCCCAGCCACAAATTATACAGTAGAAATGTGATTTTTTGATAGACTTGTAGCCACACTTGTCTTCTTTCTCCCAATGTGTCTAATTTATCAGTAGGATTTACGGTTTTTGATTTATCGGCCCCTAACCGACAAGAGTAGCTCTCAACTGCTCCATTTACTCCAATGTTAATCGGGAGGAGGATTTTCCAGGATTTTTCAAACTGCACCTGTTTTTAACTCGCTCCTATTACCACATTTTAGAAGCTAGGACCACAAAAAATTATGGCTGTGTTCTTTAAGGCCTTTCTGGCTTGATGGTGAAGAAATTTTGCCCATATCATGTTTGGTTTTGAAGATATAGCCGTAGTTTGAAGTCCTACTTCTGAGCCAAAAGTCACTCTCAGATCAGCTGTCACAGACACCAGCTGTGGTTACAGGCCATTACTAGGGGTCAACCATCACCGCGGCAACCGAGATCAACTGGGCCAACAGAGACACACAATTAATATTCCCCCTGTCTAATTTTTGGCGCTTAACTCGTCCCGCACCGTTGAGCGCACACAAACAAAAAATATATCAGCACGTGCGGCTCGATCTGACTCGCTATGCTATTATTCAGTTTTCCAAAATATTAATTTTTCGCGTCGTGAGACGCGAAAAACTTTTCCATAAGCAATGAATGGGATGAGGTCAAAAAACATGCAAATCTGCCACTTTTTCAAACATCTCCTGCTCTGGCCTACGTTCACCTACAAACACCATTCAAACTTTAAAATGTAGGCACGGGTCTTGTGTACTTAAGCTGTATTTGAACTTTCTTCCTACGATGTTTTGTTTTTGAACCCTGACCCTTTAATGATGGTGAGTGATTTTGGAAAAATTCAGGATTTTCAATGATTGTGTATGGTGGAATGTTGGTGCAGCAGGCTGCCAAATAACAGAGTGATGGAGACTCAAAAAAAACTCTCAGAAATTCTCTCTTTCTCTGACGACCCCAGCCACAAATTACACAGCAGAACCCTGATTTTTCACAGAGGTGTAGCCACACTTGTCTTTTCTCTCCCAATGTGTCTACTGTATCAGTAGGATTTACGGTTTTTGATTTATCTGCCTCTAACCGACAAGAGTAGCTCTCTACTGCTCCATTCACTTCAATGTAAATCGCAGGCATGCAGGCAGGCAGGCAAACAGTCAGGCAGACAGACAGGCAGACAGGCAGGCAGGCAGGCAGGCAGGATGACGACACAAACACACATAGAGACAGACACACACAGACATGCAGCGCAGCACAGCCCACTCTCGCGATTTCCCAACGGGGAATTGTCTAGTTATTATTCCCCCTCCGCCGTTATTTTGGCACTTAACTCGTCCCACACCGTTGAGCGCACACAAACAAAAAATACATCAAAACGTGCGGCTCGGCCGGACTCGGTATGCTATCATTCAGATTGTCCAAACAAGACTTTTTCGCGTCGTAAGACGCGAAAAAGTGCGAAAAATTTCCCATAAGGAATGAATGGGACGAGGTCAAAAAAATCGCAAATCTGCGACGTTTTTCAAACATCTCTTGCTCTGGCCTACGTTCACCTAGAAACACCATTCGAACTTTAAAATGTAGGCACGGGTCTTGTCTATTTAAGTCGTATTTGAACTTTTTTCCCACGATGTTTCGTTTTTGAACAGTGACCCTTTAATGATGATGAGTGAATTTTGAAAATTTTAGTTTTTTCAATGATTGTGTATTGCGGAATGTTCGTGCAGAGCCAACTGCCAGAGTGTGGCAGACTCAAAAAAACTCTCAGAAATTCTCTCTTTCTCTGACGACCCCAGCCACAAATTATACAGTAGAAATGTGATTTTTTGATAGACTTGTAGCCACACTTGTCTTCTTTCTCCCAATGTGTCTAATTTATCAGTAGGATTTACGGTTTTTGATTTATCGGCCCCTAACCGACAAGAGTAGCTCTCAACTGCTCCATTTACTCCAATGTTAATCGGGAGGAGGATTTTCCAGGATTTTTCAAACTGCACCTGTTTTTAACTCGCTCCTATTACCACATTTTAGAAGCTAGGACCACAAAAAATTATGGCTGTGTTCTTTAAGGCCTTTCTGGCTTGATGGTGAAGAAATTTTGCCCATATCATGTTTGGTTTTGAAGATATAGCCGTAGTTTGAAGTCCTACTTCTGAGCCAAAAGTCACTCTCAGATCAGCTGTCACAGACACCAGCTGTGGTTACAGGCCATTACTAGGGGTCAACCATCACCGCGGCAACCGAGATCAACTGGGCCAACAGAGACACACAATTAATATTCCCCCTGTCTAATTTTTGGCGCTTAACTCGTCCCGCACCGTTGAGCGCACACAAACAAAAAATATATCAGCACGTGCGGCTCGATCTGACTCGCTATGCTATTATTCAGTTTTCCAAAATATTAATTTTTCGCGTCGTGAGACGCGAAAAACTTTTCCATAAGCAATGAATGGGATGAGGTCAAAAAACATGCAAATCTGCCACTTTTTCAAACATCTCCTGCTCTGGCCTACGTTCACCTACAAACACCATTCAAACTTTAAAATGTAGGCACGGGTCTTGTGTACTTAAGCTGTATTTGAACTTTCTTCCTACGATGTTTTGTTTTTGAACCCTGACCCTTTAATGATGGTGAGTGATTTTGGAAAAATTCAGGATTTTCAATGATTGTGTATGGTGGAATGTTGGTGCAGCAGGCTGCCAAATAACAGAGTGATGGAGACTCAAAAAAAACTCTCAGAAATTCTCTCTTTCTCTGACGACCCCAGCCACAAATTACACAGCAGAACCCTGATTTTTCACAGAGGTGTAGCCACACTTGTCTTTTCTCTCCCAATGTGTCTACTGTATCAGTAGGATTTACGGTTTTTGATTTATCTGCCTCTAACCGACAAGAGTAGCTCTCTACTGCTCCATTCACTTCAATGTAAATCGCAGGCATGCAGGCAGGCAGGCAAACAGTCAGGCAGACAGACAGGCAGACAGGCAGGCAGGCAGGCAGGCAGGATGACGACACAAACACACATAGAGACAGACACACACAGACATGCAGCGCAGCACAGCCCACTCTCGCGATTTCCCAACGGGGAATTGTCTAGTTATTATTCCCCCTCCGCCGTTATTTTGGCACTTAACTCGTCCCACACCGTTGAGCGCACACAAACAAAAAATACATCAAAACGTGCGGCTCGGCCGGACTCGGTATGCTATCATTCAGATTGTCCAAACAAGACTTTTTCGCGTCGTAAGACGCGAAAAAGTGCGAAAAATTTCCCATAAGGAATGAATGGGACGAGGTCAAAAAAATCGCAAATCTGCGACGTTTTTCAAACATCTCTTGCTCTGGCCTACGTTCACCTAGAAACACCATTCGAACTTTAAAATGTAGGCACGGGTCTTGTCTATTTAAGTCGTATTTGAACTTTTTTCCCACGATGTTTCGTTTTTGAACAGTGACCCTTTAATGATGATGAGTGAATTTTGAAAATTTTAGTTTTTTCAATGATTGTGTATTGCGGAATGTTCGTGCAGAGCCAACTGCCAGAGTGTGGCAGACTCAAAAAAACTCTCAGAAATTCTCTCTTTCTCTGACGACCCCAGCCACAAATTATACAGTAGAAATGTGATTTTTTGATAGACTTGTAGCCACACTTGTCTTCTTTCTCCCAATGTGTCTAATTTATCAGTAGGATTTACGGTTTTTGATTTATCGGCCCCTAACCGACAAGAGTAGCTCTCAACTGCTCCATTTACTCCAATGTTAATCGGGAGGAGGATTTTCCAGGATTTTTCAAACTGCACCTGTTTTTAACTCGCTCCTATTACCACATTTTAGAAGCTAGGACCACAAAAAATTATGGCTGTGTTCTTTAAGGCCTTTCTGGCTTGATGGTGAAGAAATTTTGCCCATATCATGTTTGGTTTTGAAGATATAGCCGTAGTTTGAAGTCCTACTTCTGAGCCAAAAGTCACTCTCAGATCAGCTGTCACAGACACCAGCTGTGGTTACAGGCCATTACTAGGGGTCAACCATCACCGCGGCAACCGAGATCAACTGGGCCAACAGAGACACACAATTAATATTCCCCCTGTCTAATTTTTGGCGCTTAACTCGTCCCGCACCGTTGAGCGCACACAAACAAAAAATATATCAGCACGTGCGGCTCGATCTGACTCGCTATGCTATTATTCAGTTTTCCAAAATATTAATTTTTCGCGTCGTGAGACGCGAAAAACTTTTCCATAAGCAATGAATGGGATGAGGTCAAAAAACATGCAAATCTGCCACTTTTTCAAACATCTCCTGCTCTGGCCTACGTTCACCTACAAACACCATTCAAACTTTAAAATGTAGGCACGGGTCTTGTGTACTTAAGCTGTATTTGAACTTTCTTCCTACGATGTTTTGTTTTTGAACCCTGACCCTTTAATGATGGTGAGTGATTTTGGAAAAATTCAGGATTTTCAATGATTGTGTATGGTGGAATGTTGGTGCAGCAGGCTGCCAAATAACAGAGTGATGGAGACTCAAAAAAAACTCTCAGAAATTCTCTCTTTCTCTGACGACCCCAGCCACAAATTACACAGCAGAACCCTGATTTTTCACAGAGGTGTAGCCACACTTGTCTTTTCTCTCCCAATGTGTCTACTGTATCAGTAGGATTTACGGTTTTTGATTTATCTGCCTCTAACCGACAAGAGTAGCTCTCTACTGCTCCATTCACTTCAATGTAAATCGCAGGCATGCAGGCAGGCAGGCAAACAGTCAGGCAGACAGACAGGCAGACAGGCAGGCAGGCAGGCAGGCAGGATGACGACACAAACACACATAGAGACAGACACACACAGACATGCAGCGCAGCACAGCCCACTCTCGCGATTTCCCAACGGGGAATTGTCTAGTTAGTGGGCTGTGCTACGCAAAGCCCACTATGGACACCTCTATAGCAAAGCTATAGAGGTGTCCATAGTGGGCTGTGCGAAGCACAGCCCACTATTGTTCTTCACCGGGCCTCTTTTTATTATTCCCCCTCCGCCGTTATTTTGGCACTTAACTCGTCCCACACCGTTGAGCGCACACAAACAAAAAATACATCAAAACGTGCGGCTCGGCCGGACTCGGTATGCTATCATTCAGATTGTCCAAACAAGACTTTTTCGCGTCGTAAGACGCGAAAAAGTGCGAAAAATTTCCCATAAGGAATGAATGGGACGAGGTCAAAAAAATCGCAAATCTGCGACGTTTTTCAAACATCTCTTGCTCTGGCCTACGTTCACCTAGAAACACCATTCGAACTTTAAAATGTAGGCACGGGTCTTGTCTATTTAAGTCGTATTTGAACTTTTTTCCCACGATGTTTCGTTTTTGAACAGTGACCCTTTAATGATGATGAGTGAATTTTGAAAATTTTAGTTTTTTCAATGATTGTGTATTGCGGAATGTTCGTGCAGAGCCAACTGCCAGAGTGTGGCAGACTCAAAAAAACTCTCAGAAATTCTCTCTTTCTCTGACGACCCCAGCCACAAATTATACAGTAGAAATGTGATTTTTTGATAGACTTGTAGCCACACTTGTCTTCTTTCTCCCAATGTGTCTAATTTATCAGTAGGATTTACGGTTTTTGATTTATCGGCCCCTAACCGACAAGAGTAGCTCTCAACTGCTCCATTTACTCCAATGTTAATCGGGAGGAGGATTTTCCAGGATTTTTCAAACTGCACCTGTTTTTAACTCGCTCCTATTACCACATTTTAGAAGCTAGGACCACAAAAAATTATGGCTGTGTTCTTTAAGGCCTTTCTGGCTTGATGGTGAAGAAATTTTGCCCATATCATGTTTGGTTTTGAAGATATAGCCGTAGTTTGAAGTCCTACTTCTGAGCCAAAAGTCACTCTCAGATCAGCTGTCACAGACACCAGCTGTGGTTACAGGCCATTACTAGGGGTCAACCATCACCGCGGCAACCGAGATCAACTGGGCCAACAGAGACACACAATTAATATTCCCCCTGTCTAATTTTTGGCGCTTAACTCGTCCCGCACCGTTGAGCGCACACAAACAAAAAATATATCAGCACGTGCGGCTCGATCTGACTCGCTATGCTATTATTCAGTTTTCCAAAATATTAATTTTTCGCGTCGTGAGACGCGAAAAACTTTTCCATAAGCAATGAATGGGATGAGGTCAAAAAACATGCAAATCTGCCACTTTTTCAAACATCTCCTGCTCTGGCCTACGTTCACCTACAAACACCATTCAAACTTTAAAATGTAGGCACGGGTCTTGTGTACTTAAGCTGTATTTGAACTTTCTTCCTACGATGTTTTGTTTTTGAACCCTGACCCTTTAATGATGGTGAGTGATTTTGGAAAAATTCAGGATTTTCAATGATTGTGTATGGTGGAATGTTGGTGCAGCAGGCTGCCAAATAACAGAGTGATGGAGACTCAAAAAAAACTCTCAGAAATTCTCTCTTTCTCTGACGACCCCAGCCACAAATTACACAGCAGAACCCTGATTTTTCACAGAGGTGTAGCCACACTTGTCTTTTCTCTCCCAATGTGTCTACTGTATCAGTAGGATTTACGGTTTTTGATTTATCTGCCTCTAACCGACAAGAGTAGCTCTCTACTGCTCCATTCACTTCAATGTAAATCGCAGGCATGCAGGCAGGCAGGCAAACAGTCAGGCAGACAGACAGGCAGACAGGCAGGCAGGCAGGCAGGCAGGATGACGACACAAACACACATAGAGACAGACACACACAGACATGCAGCGCAGCACAGCCCACTCTCGCGATTTCCCAACGGGGAATTGTCTAGTTATTATTCTTCCTCCGCCGTTTTTTGGCGCGTAACTCACCCCGCACCGTTGAGCGCACACAAACAAAAAATACATCAAAACGTGCGGCTCGGTCGGACTCGGTATGCTATTATTTTTATCTTCCAAACATTAATTTTTCGCGTCGTAAGACGCGAAAAACTGAGACAAATTTCCCATAAGGAATGAATGGGACGAGGTCAAAAAAATCGCAAATCTGCGACGTTTTTCAAACATCTCTCGCTGTGGCCTACTTTCACCTAGAAACACCATTCAAACTTTAAAATGTAGGCACGGGTCTTGTCTATGTAAGTCGTATTTGAACTTTTTTCCCACGATGTTTCGTTTTTGAACGGTGACCCTTTAATGATGATGAGTGAATTTTGAAAATTTTAGTTTTTTCAATGATTGTGTATTGCGGAATGTTCGTGCAGAGCCAACTGCCAGAGTGTGAGAGACTCAAAAAAACTCTCAGAAATTCTCTCTTTCTCTGACGACTCCAGCCACAAATTACACAGTAGAAATGTGATTTTTCACAGAGGTTGTAGCCACACTTGTCTTCTTTCTCTCAATGTGTCTAATTTATCAGTAGGATTTACGGTTTTTGATTTATCTGCCCCTAACCGACAAGAGTAGCTCTCAACTGCTCCATTTACTCCAATGTTAATCGGGAGGAGGATTTTCGAGGATTTTGCAAACTGCACCTGTTTTTAACTCGCTCCTATTACCACATTTTAGAAGCTAGGACCACAAAAAATTCTGGCTGTGTTCTTTAAGGCCTTTCTGGCTTGATGGTGAAGAAATTTTGCCCATATCATGTTTGGTTTTGAAGATATAGCAGTAGTTTGAAGTCCTGCTTCTGAGCCAAAAGTCACTCTCAAATCAGCTGTCACAGGCCGTTGCTAGGGAGTTCCGACAACCATTGCCGTAGCAACCGAGATCAACTGGGCCAGCAGAGACACACAATTAATATTCACCCTGTCTAATTTTTGGCGCTTAACTCGACCCGCACCGTTGAGCGCACACAAACAAAAAATATATCAGCACGTGCGGCTCGATCTGACTCGGTATGCTATTACTTATTTTCTCCAGAATATTAATTTTCACGTCGTGAGACGTGAAAATTAACTTTTCCATAAGCAATGAATGGGATGAGGTCAAAAAACTTGCAAATCTGCCACTTTTTCAAACATCTCCTGCTCTGGCCTACGTTCACCTACAAACACCGTTCAAACTTTAAAATGTAGGCACGGGTCTTGTCTATTTAAGTCGTATTTGAACTTTTTTCCCACGATGTTTCGTTTTTGAACGGTGACCCTTTAATGATGATGAGTGAATTTTGAAAATTTTAGTTTTTTCAATGATTGTGTATTGCGGAATGTTCGTGCAGAGCCAACTGCCAGAGTGTGAGAGACTCAAAAAAACTCTCAGAAATTCTCTCTTTCTCTGACGACCGCAGCCACAAATTACACAGTAGAAATGTGATTTTTTCATAGAGTTGTAGCCACACTTGTCTTCTTTCTCTCAATGTGTCTAGTTTATCAGTAGGATTTACGGTTTTTGATTTATCTGCCCCTAACCGACAAGAGTAGCTCTCAACTGCTCCATTTACTCCAATGTTAATCGGGAGGAGGATTTTTCAGGATTTTCCAAACTGCACCTGTTTTTAACTCGCTCCTATTACCACATTTTAGAAGCTAGGACCACAAAAAATTATGGCTGTGTTCTTTAAGGCCTTTCTGGCTTGATGGTGAAGAAATTTTGCCCATATCATGTTTGGTTTTGAAGATATAGCAGTAGTTTGAAGTCCTGCTTCTGAGCCAAAAGTCACTCTCAGATCAGCTCTGTCACAGAGAGCAGCTGTGGTCACAGGCCGTTGCTAGGGAGTTCCGACAACCATTGCCATAGCAACCGAGATCAACTGGGCCAGCAGAGACACACAATTAATATTCACCCTGTCTAATTTTTGGCGCTTAACTCGACCCGCACCGTTGAGCGCACACAAACAAAAAATATATCAGCACGTGCGGCTCGATCTGACTCGGTATGCTATTACTTATTTTCTCCAGAATATTAATTTTCACGTCGTGAGACGTGAAAATTAACTTTTCCATAAGCAATGAATGGGATGAGGTCAAAAAACTTGCAAATCTGCCACTTTTTCAAACATCTCCTGCTCTGGCCTACGTTCACCTACAAACACCGTTCAAACTTTAAAATGTAGGCACGGGTCTTGTCTATTTAAGTCGTATTTGAACTTTTTTCCCACGATGTTTCGTTTTTGAACGGTGACCCTTTAATGATGATGAGTGAATTTTGAAAATTTTAGTTTTTTCAATGATTGTGTATTGCGGAATGTTCGTGCAGAGCCAACTGCCAGAGTGTGAGAGACTCAAAAAAACTCTCAGAAATTCTCTCTTTCTCTGACGACCGCAGCCACAAATTACACAGTAGAAATGTGATTTTTTCATAGAGTTGTAGCCACACTTGTCTTCTTTCTCTCAATGTGTCTAGTTTATCAGTAGGATTTACGGTTTTTGATTTATCTGCCCCTAACCGACAAGAGTAGCTCTCAACTGCTCCATTTACTCCAATGTTAATCGGGAGGAGGATTTTTCAGGATTTTCCAAACTGCACCTGTTTTTAACTCGCTCCTATTACCACATTTTAGAAGCTAGGACCACAAAAAATTATGGCTGTGTTCTTTAAGGCCTTTCTGGCTTGATGGTGAAGAAATTTTGCCCATATCATGTTTGGTTTTGAAGATATAGCAGTAGTTTGAAGTCCTGCTTCTGAGCCAAAAGTCACTCTCAGATCAGCTCTGTCACAGAGAGCAGCTGTGGTCACAGGCCGTTGCTAGGGAGTTCCGACAACCATTGCCATAGCAACCGAGATCAACTGGGCCAGCAGAGACACACAATTAATATTCACCCTGTCTAATTTTTGGCGCTTAACTCGACCCGCACCGTTGAGCGCACACAAACAAAAAATATATCAGCACGTGCGGCTCGATCTGACTCGGTATGCTATTACTTATTTTCTCCAGAATATTAATTTTCACGTCGTGAGACGTGAAAATTAACTTTTCCATAAGCAATGAATGGGATGAGGTCAAAAAACTTGCAAATCTGCCACTTTTTCAAACATCTCCTGCTCTGGCCTACGTTCACCTACAAACACCGTTCAAACTTTAAAATGTAGGCACGGGTCTTGTCTATTTAAGTCGTATTTGAACTTTTTTCCCACGATGTTTCGTTTTTGAACGGTGACCCTTTAATGATGATGAGTGAATTTTGAAAATTTTAGTTTTTTCAATGATTGTGTATTGCGGAATGTTCGTGCAGAGCCAACTGCCAGAGTGTGAGAGACTCAAAAAAACTCTCAGAAATTCTCTCTTTCTCTGACGACCGCAGCCACAAATTACACAGTAGAAATGTGATTTTTTCATAGAGTTGTAGCCACACTTGTCTTCTTTCTCTCAATGTGTCTAGTTTATCAGTAGGATTTACGGTTTTTGATTTATCTGCCCCTAACCAACAAGAGTAGCTCTCAACTGCTCCATTTACTCCAATGTTAATCGGGAGGAGGATTTTTCAGGATTTTCCAAACTGCACCTGTTTTTAACTCGCTCCTATTACCACATTTTAGAAGCTAGGACCACAAAAAATTATGGCTGTGTTCTTTAAGGCCTTTCTGGCTTGATGGTGAAGAAATTTTGCCCATATCATGTTTGGTTTTGAAGATATAGCAGTAGTTTGAAGTCCTGCTTCTGAGCCAAAAGTCACTCTCAGATCAGCTCTGTCACAGAGAGCAGCTGTGGTCACAGGCCGTTGCTAGGGAGTTCCGACAACCATTGCCATAGCAACCGAGATCAACTGGGCCAGCAGAGACACACAATTAATATTCACCCTGTCTAATTTTTGGCGCTTAACTCGACCCGCACCGTTGAGCGCACACAAACAAAAAATATATCAGCACGTGCGGCTCGATCTGACTCGGTATGCTATTACTTATTTTCTCCACAATATTAATTTTCACGTCGTGAGACGTGAAAATTAACTTTTCCATAAGCAATGAATGGGATGAGGTCAAAAAACTTGCAAATCTGCCACTTTTTCAAACATCTCCTGCTCTGGCCTACGTTCACCTACAAACACCGTTCAAACTTTAAAATGTAGGCACGGGTCTTGTCTATTTGAGTTGTATTTGAACTTTTTTCCTACGATGTTTTGTTTTTGAACCCTGACCCTTTAATGATGGTGAGTGATTTTGGAAAAATTCAGGATTTTCAATGATTGTGTATGGCAGAATGTTGATGCAGCAGGCTGCAGCAGCCAAATGACAGAGTGGTAGAGACTCAAAAAAACTCTCAGAAATTCTCTCTTTCCGTGACGACCCCAGCCACAAATTACACAGTAGAACCGTGATTTTCCACAGAGTTGTAGCCGCACTTGTCTTCTTTCTCCCAATGTGTCTCCTTTATCAGTAGGATTTACGTTTTTTGATTTATTTGCCTCTAACCGACAAGAGCAGCTCTCAACTGCTCCATTCACTTCAATGTAAATCACACACATGCAGGCAGACAGGCAAGCAGGCAGGCAAGCAGGCAGGCAGGCAGGCAGGCAGGCAGGCAGGCAGACAGACAGACAGACAGGCAGGCAAACAGGCAGGCAGGCAGGCAGGCGACACACACACAGACATGCAGCGCAGCACAGCCCACTCTCGCGATTTCCCAACGGGGAATTGTCTAGTTTTTACAATGTTATTACTTCTTACTACGTGAGACCACTCCCATCTTTGACCTTCATTTTGATCTCAAATAAAGATAATAAATGATAAATAAAAATTAATAATAATTAATAATTAATAATAAATAAAAATCTTTCTACAGACAGATGAAGGTCAGAAGAATGATAAATGTCAGGCTCTACCATGTAGATCAGTAACAAAAAAACCCAACTTAAATCATGTTATAAATATAATTTGTATGACTGATGGGAAGAAAAACATCTTTGGAGATACATCATAGTACTTTTCAAGACTGAGTTGACACATGATGTGAACAAAGTTTTGCTGTTAAAGCAACATTATGTAGAAATTGGCATTTTGTACGATTTGGCGCCCCCCACAGTTTCTGAGTGCAGCACCACTGTCGTAAATACAAATCCTAGCTCTGTAACAATTCATCAGACATAATGTAGGCGCTAACTACAAACAAAACTCATGATGGCATAACAATTATGTGTGGAAAACTTGTATGTTAAATTAAACATGTTTGTAAAGCTGTGATCTTACCCTCTCACTGAAGTTACATAGTGCAGAAACAAGTGATAGGGGGGGCGGAGTGGCTGAGACAGAGACACCATTCACCCTATTACAAGACACTGAGCCATCAAAATGATTTTGAAGCTGTTATTTTAAGGTAAAAAAAGTTACATAATGTTGCTTTAAAAGCTTTCAAGTTGAGGAGTGTTCATAAGAGGCCAGGCCAGTGAAGTATCCAAAACAACCAATGTTCACATTTCCAGGTACATTTTTAAGTGGCTCAGTGTGCCGGGAATAGCTAGCTAATGATCCATTTAGCTTGTGAACTGACATTAGCAGCGTCCTTTCCTCAGTGGATCGATGCTTGCTTCTATCTATTCTTATGCGAAGGAAAGGAGACATTACGGGAAAAAAAGGGTGCGTTTGTACATCTGTCTCTACACTGACTCACACACACACACACACACATACACGCACGTTACCAGACCACCTGTGGAGGATTGGCCGGCAACATAAGTGCAAGTATTTGCAGTTTGACATCATAGCCTGACACATTATCTTCAACGTACTATGACTGTAACGCCTGGCTCAGACGTTACCACTTTGTACCATAACACCTGAAAGTGTTGGGAAAAAAAGTCGCGTTAACCCCCCTCTTCTCGACACCAGTGGTACTCTGAATACCTGAATGATATATTCTAAGAGCACTCTGACACTAATGACA
The DNA here is from genome assembly GCF_040436345.1 of Pagrus major. NCBI lineage: Eukaryota > Metazoa > Chordata > Actinopteri > Spariformes > Sparidae > Pagrus > Pagrus major. The sequence goes on along the minus strand of NC_133222.1, from coordinate 18,689,378 downwards.
CCCTTTGAAAATTCAGAGTGCGCAGGGTGTGGGATATAATTCTAAGTTTGGGTTTTGTCGTAGCAGTTGAGTGTCTGTTAGTCGAGTGTCACCATCAGCAAATGATAGATGATGATAGTTACTGCTATAAGCAAGTTTAAATTGAAATGATTTGATTGGCTGTGTAAAAAAGAATAGCTCTGCCAACCTCGACAGAAAATGAAAAGCAATTTGCACGGACATGGTGCCATCTTGAAGAACAATATAAAGTTCTCCCTTTTATGTAAACTGATTTTGCACAGCACGTAATTGACAGAGCAGATGTTGGAGCAGAAAATAAACACACAATATAGATATATGACACAGGGTGAGAGGAGAACCAACACTGAGATTAGGACCAAGGCATCGCCAGCCGCCTCCACGCAGTGGGCTCCGTATGTGACGTTGACTGGCTCAGGTACAGTAACAGTACTCATTGCTGATGGCATATGCAGGCTGCTGCCTTTGGGCTGCAGTTCCAGATGGCTCTCTGCGGTGTTGCTGATGCTACAGCCTTCTCCATGCAAATTAGTGGCAAAGGCTGACCAACATTAGCTCTTTATGGAAGTCAGATTCCATTAACGGCATTGATTACATTAGCGTAGAGAGCCTCGAACAGCCATTGCCCCCTCATCACCATGCCGTCCTTCTCGCCCCACAGTAAAGACGAAAAAATGATCTGCATCTTGGGCACAGTTGTGAATGCTCAAATGAAACTTTCTGTAGTTGGCATTTCAAGCCTGAAATAACCAGTTAAGACAATGAGATGTAATTTAATGTAGATGAAGAATAAGGTCAATGGCTAGTGATGACAAAGTTGGACTGGAACACCAGTCCAATAGCAGTACTAACATGACCAGATGCTAAACCCTTCAGACTCTCGAGAATTGACACACTGCCAGTTAATTAAATGAAACCCTCGACGGCTAAATAATGCCAATACAGCCACTGAGATTCTCTGTGCTGAAGCTTTCAGAATGGATTGATCTCACTGGCCTCCATCAACATGAGCAGTGAATTCTAATGTAAGCTGGTGTGAATATAACGAGATGCCACTTCCATCGCACAATTGCAAGGATTACAGAAGCCCACTTTCCAGATCTCCCTGAGGTCAGAGGAAAAGTAATTGCTGGACTTTTGCACTTGATAAAACCAAGCCAGAGACAAATGGACGGCCTCCGTGGTTTTGCCTCAAAGTAAAACTAGTCAATAATTCCTCTGTTAATCCTTTCTCCTTGCTTTGAGATCTCTAAAGAAGGACTTGAAAGACAATTAAGAGGAGGTGGATAGGGAAAAAGAGGTGGATCTCCGTTGTTCTCCTGAGAACCGACAGGAAGAAAACACACACCAGAGATGCTATGTGCTATTTTTCCATTTGGATTGTGATTTATTAGGCGGCTCTGCTTTCTACTGTAGGCGAGTCAAACATCGAACAACCCGACAAACAGGTCAGCTTTTTCAATACCTAGTCAGAGGCTATGAGCCACAGTGGGGAACTTGTTTTACTTTCTAATGACTGCAAAGTAGTATTGATTGCTTAGTTTTTCTTTTAGTACCGCCATATTGACTTGACTTATTTAACCATCCCTCAAAAGCAGATCTTGTTTGCAGATGGAGATAAAACAGCTGCAGGTGTGAATATTTGTTATGTCTGTGCAGTACACAAATATATGCCAGGGCAGCCATTAAAACAACCTGAATGCCAATGGGTGCACAAGAATTAAAGAACAAACAATGTTATTGAGGTTTGTGACTCATGTCTAGTATATCTGGACCATTCTCACTCCACCTAAATTGTCACATAACGTGTCCTGACACATTAGAATCAACATCACATTAGCACATTGTACTTGCAGGATTCATAGCTTTAGAAGTGATTGCAGCTCCATCCTTGACAGTTTGCACCCACAATCCATTACTGTACAATAAATGCTGCATTGCAGTCACTTCCATTACAGAGTTGTGGAAACGCAGCTTCACAAGTGGCAGGTGATACGAGTGTTCAAAGGAGGCGGGATGCTCTGTTTTGTGTTGGATTCTGTAGTGTCATCCTTTCATTTCACACATGAACACTGCGGCAACAACAGATAGCCTAAGAATACAAATAAATACAGGTAAATTGATGTCGGTGACCTCAACACATAAAGTATATTCTTTCACACTTCATTGAAATTGCCCTGGGGAATCTTCATGTAAACAACAAACAAACAATAGTTATATTTACATTCAGTGTTTTCACCAAAATGCATTATGTATCTGACAAATGTGGTGAACCCATTTCCTTCCTCGCAAAAAAATTGCAAAGCTGATTTTTGAAATATTGTTTTCTAGCTGGCAGTCTTCTTCTTCCTTGCTTTTGTTGGTGCATTGTCACCTTAGCACAACTTATTGTAAGCAAAATAACGTGAAACTGGTGGCAGAAATGAGTATCATGCTGTCCTCTCACATGTGCATTTTTGAGTCCACTGGGTAGGATTTAAATCCTCAGTTTTGCAAAGCATTTATTTCAAAAAACATTGCTGACTATCTGCATTATATATGTAATTCTGCATTACAATGTCTAAAGCACTAGACCTTTATATATTTTGATGAGAGATTTAGAAACTGAGGAAAGAATTTGGCGAACACGACGTTGAAAAAGTTCTCATGGATCTATCTCATCCGAACATTTCATACAGATTTGAATCATCAATGAAGCATGTTTATTGGTCTGCTCACCACCAGTAAAGCAAATTTTCCCCTCACATTACTCATGTGAGTTTGACCAAGGGATCATTTGTGTGTATTTGTGTTACTTGTGAGTGCTTATTTACCCCAAACAGCCCGATTACTTACTTTACATTAGCCATTAAGTAGCGAGCAACGACGTGCATCGAGGATGTGAGTTTCTGTGTACTTGAATTCAGGTCAGCCTCTCACTAAACTCAGCACTCACCAGCAACTCCGGTTCCCCAGTTTTTCAGTTCTCTCCCCCTGGCTCTGCATCAGACACTACTACACTACACTATACTCTGCAAACATCTCTTGTTTTGTTTCGATTTACAGACCTGTAACTGCAGTAGTTAGATATTGTGCATTTAACAGCTGAGTTGATTAAGTGACCAGCATGTGACTCTCGAAATAAGCTTATACCTGGTGAATTGTGTGTCTTGGGTGAATTGTATGTCTTGCAAAGTGAGAACCTCAATCCCAACGACAGAGCTTTTCCTTTACCCCAGACCACCCTACCAAACACACCTCACCTCCTGAAAATTAAACACACACTGGCACACAGAAAAAAAAGAAAACAAAGCCAAACAAAAGAATATGAGGTTTCGAAGTCAACCCATGAAATATCTATGAGTGAAAGACTGGTGAGAACCTCACAGGAGTGAAAAGCGAAGGCCGCATTTCAACTTGCCAAAGGCTCTCCTGTACAAGGGGCGTGCGCTCCATGACAGGTTCAGCATTGACTCTGGCTGTGAGCTTTCACCTGCAACATGAGCGAGCAAGTAGCATACTGACTCCTCATGAGTGTCTGCACATATGAAGTGGATTAGTAGCTGGCAACTTGCTGCATCATGAGAACACAGTGTGGGAAAATAAACAATTATACTACAGATACCATGGCAGAGTCATCTGGGCTTTGGGGACAGCGATTAGTCATTTTAAGTATGTTGGCAAAAACTGTTTTGATTTCCTGTTTTGTACAGTAGTCGTGGAAAGTCAGTATTAACTCAAGTGCTGTATTTTTATTCTGAGACTGATAAAAGATTATTTTTGAATCCACAGCATTTATTTAAAGGCTAGAATTAGTTCAGTTGCAGGTAGATATTTAATATACAAAACATATTATAAAAATGCATACAATGAAAGAAAGGATGACATTTTTGTGTCAGCAAAAATGTGCAGCACACATTTTCAAAAAGCCGTAGCTTTATTGTTTGCAGGATTGTGGGAACAAAAGCATCTTTCATGATAATATCTTTAGACCACTATTGAGTACTACAAATTCTTAAATCACTGACAGAAACATGTATGACTGGAAAACTAGGAAAATCAATCAATCAATAAATCAATCAAGTCTTCCTTTCCAGGCTTTTTGAGAAAAAGTCGAGTTAAACTAAAACATCAAAATTTCAATTTCAATGCCAAACCATTTTATGTGCCATTAAAGCAACATTATGTAACTTTTTTACCTTAAAACAACAGCTTCAAAATCATGTTGATGGTACAGTGTCTTGTAATAGGGTGAGTGGTGTCTCCGTCTCAGCCTCTCTGCCCCCCTATCACTTGTTTCTGCACTATGTAGCTTCAGTGAGAGGGTAGGATCACAGCGTTACATACATGAATACTTCAACATACAACTTTTCAACACATAACATTAATTTGCAACAGTGGTGTCGGACTCAAATCGCACGAAATGCCAATTTCTACACAATGTTGCTTGAACTCACTTATATCATCAGAATTTTAATAACAAAACAAAATGGGGCAGTATTAATATAAATCTGGCCATTCTGCATAATGGACACTGTAGGTGTGTGTTAATGGATGGGTCACCTAGTGAGCAGGTTTGCACAATACCAGAACCTTGGAGCTAGCTCGCCTAAATGCAGCCGCTACATTACACCTGTCCTTTTGCCGTTACGACTTGCCAAAATGTTTGCTGTGAGAGGGTTTATTGCTGTAAAAACTGCTGATAATACATCAAAAATAGGGCTTAACATAATCAATACTTGACTTGAAAGAGGGCAATTTTACATACACTGTTCTACTTTTACAAAAGAAAAGGACATGAGTACTTTATACACCACTGTCACACATTCATGCGCACATCATCATCTTTACCTCTCCTCAGCAACCTGCATTGCACTAACAGTTAACAGCAACAAATGAACTGATCTGCAGGTATAACATTAGCGGCTTATATTTATCATGCAAGAGGTAAAAGTGAGGGTATATCTTTCATAGGCAGCGTACTTATAGAATAGGCAGCAATGACAGATAAATCCATTTGTGTTACGGTGGGCCAGGAGTGAATAAATACCAATCTCCCAAAAGGACACTCTACTCTGAAGCTTTGAATGAGATTCTGATATCCAGGGCCAAGGTGTCTACATTTCAATCTCGAATGAAAAGCAAAAGAACAAACTCACTTTGGGAGAATTATGTTTGAGAGGTGCTCGGAGAGATACAAAACCTTCCCCGTTTTAAGCTGCAGCGAGAGAGAGGAAGAGAGGAAGTGAGACACAAAGAGACAGAGGGTATAAGAGGACATATGAGGGCAGGCAGCGCTGGCAGACTGAGCATAGCAAGTATCTCAGGAGGAGCGGCTCATGTCTCTGAACTGCTCTGATATTAGGAGCTGAAACGGTGGTTTGATAATTACAGCTGGTGGGATATATAATCCATTTGGGTCTTCCTTGGCTCATTATGGATGAAAACAATGACAATATAGTGAATGCTTCACTGTATTTTTTATATGTGTAGTGTATTACAAAACAAATGCTCAGCATATTTGCTCATTTTGAATTATTCTTCATTTATGGGTTTATTGTACTTTAATATGAAAGTGATTTTAAAATTTTGTTTTCTAAAAAAAATTAAGAATCCCTTCTTTGCTACTTTAATCTTAGGGTATTGCATTTAGCTCTGCACTTGAAAAGCATAATCCTGAGGTAATGACATTTCTAAATTTTGTGGTTTGGCACCTAATGTGTGTTAAGGGATCCTATACACACAAAACACACATTACTTCCCAAGATGAATCTGAACACAAAAAACAGTCCCACAATAAGTAAAAGGCTGCAGACTCAGAGTCTGCTCCCAGACTTAGCCTCCCATCTGTCTCACACAGTGCGGTCAGTATAAAGATGTATGCGTACAGATCTCCACGGCTGTCTGCTCTGTTCCAGGAGGGAGAGAAGAAAGTGGAGACAGTCCAAATTCCCCCTCAGGGAAGATCTGGACGGTGGAGTTCAATAGATGCAACACTAATTGGCCTTGCTTCCTCCTACATTCCTTGTGACACAAAATTTGGCGCTGACCGTGTTCTAAAGGGGGAGCTGTTGCTTTAAGTTCAACATCTGCCAACCTCGTGATCAGCAGATCACAGGGCAGCAGTGTGAGTCTGCTGAGAGACAGCTTGTCACACCGCAGCTCATGGGAGCTCACAGACCTCATTTGCAATCAGACTGTCAAGAGTTTAAGCACTTAACCTGATGGAGATGGTTCAACAGCTCGCCTTTGGCTTCCTTCCCTCCCGTCTTTCCCAACCTCTTTTCTGTCACCTCTTCAAAGCTGCAGGCTTTCCAATTTCATGTGTTGCTGTCTCTTACAATAATAGTAATTGTTTTAATCTCCAGGGCTCACTGTTTCCGCTCCTTATCATCGTTTGCATGATTATAAAACAGACAGGCATTCTTCCAAATCACTCCAAATTCTTCTGAAATGATTTTTTAGTAGAATGAAAAGGGTTGGGCAGGGTCATTATAATGGAGTTTAAAGATCCACCCCCTCATGTAAGACCTCATGGCAATTCAGGATCTACATTTAAAGCTTTGTCGCTTTAACAACTGACAACTGTGACATTTTCTAAACTTCCAGAGAAATATGTATTTCATTGTGTAAAATAAAATGAATCTGTGGACGTAGGGCAAGTCCTGAAGAATAGCATTTTGGCATAGTGGCCATAGACAGAATGGCAGCTTTCCTACATACAGTTATTACAAAGACAAAAGAAGGTTGTCAAACAATGACAGAAAACATTTGACTGTCACAAATAGAGTGAAATTACATCACTGGATATCATCATAATAAGAGCCAATAAGAGCCATGAAAGAGACTTATCTGTACATTATTGTCATGCCATTCATAAATAGGGCACGTCAGCCACCTCAGCTGGAGAAGTACTTTAATATGTGCAAGTATGTGAAAGTCTGAAGAACCTTTTCAACATATACACCCAGAACGCAACTTTTATAGAATGAATGGGACACCATCTCAGAACACAGTAGTTCTTTAGCCGGTTGCAGCAGCCGTTCCCAGTTCAAACCTAGCCTCATGCCTGCCAACACTCTTTTAACCCTTTCTCCCGCCGTGCTCCCGATTCCATAGAAATTAAATGGCTGTTTCTCAGTTTCTGTGTGGGATATCTGTCATCTCCAAAAGTTTAGGAGGGACTTTACACAGAACCATTCTCACAAAATATTTACAAAGAGCTAGTGCAACCAAGTCCATGACGTGCAGTAGCTAAGGTGACTTAAACCTGCATTTTTCATTTTTGGCTACTAGAAGGCAAAGGAGCTCCAGAACAAGCTGACAGACACACAAGCCTGACACATTTTCAACTTCTTAACTTAACGGCTAATACATCAGCATGTTAAATAATATTTTATGTGAGTCAGTGTTAACATATAAAATATTGATTAATGCAGATTTCAGCCTACCTTTTAGTTTAATGCAAACATTATTAGTAATATTATATATTCTTATGTTGAAAACATTTTAGTTATTATTTTAAGGTTAAACACAAGAATGCATCATTTATGGAGTATTCACAACATTATAACAACTGACACACCAGCTTTAAAGCCCCACTCCAGCCAGTGTTTCTTCCATTTTAACGGTTGACATTCATTTTCAATGGGGGCATGGTTAACAGTTGGAGGAATCCATTACTGTGGAAACTAGGTTGCCGTTTTAACAAGCTCAACATCATTCACATGGACAGCGATAGCAGTTACTCTAACTTAAGGTCTTTTTGGGTATTGAGGAGCTGCAGAGTTTATTCAATAGGGAACTGTAACCTGCAACGTACATTTACTGCCGCTAGACAACTTCACTGCTAAACTTTCCCTCTGCTCCAATCGCCAACACCTGCCATGCTACCCTTTCAACACCATATACACTTTTGCATTTTGGGAGACATTGCTGATGTCTCTACAGCTTCTCAAACTTCCTTCTCAGTGCGCCTGCATGTACAAGCTTGATGACACATGATTTGAGGTTTCTACTATAGTCACATCATCCCTGTCCCATTTTTTTTAAGTTTGAGCACAAATTTACATTATTTATCAAAACATACTGGGCAAAAAAACAGTGAAAGGATTAAAAAAACTTTAAAAAAAACTTTTCTGACAATTTCCCAGGATGTAGCCTGATTCAAGACAAGCACTGCCCTGCTGAAGTGTCCTTGACAATGAAACTGAATCCATACCAACTCCCCGGGCGCTGTTCTGTGGCTGAGTTTGACCTTCGACCTCCATGTGAAAGTTAAGACAACATTTTTTAAAGGGGGTAAATACTGAAAATTACTGATGGATGAAAGAACAACAAACCAATAAACCGGATAAACGGGTCAACATTGCTCCTGAAGTGAGCCAATGCTGAAACACATTTTGCGATGATCCTTCCAACAGGCGGTGACATTCACATTTAACAATGTATGCAGAGACACCAGGGACACTGCAGCCTAACAAAATCACACTGAAGCAGATCTACTGTGACATGCAAATGAATATGTAAATGACACATTTTCCAGCCTCACATCCACTCAGTGAATTAGAATATGTGGTCCAAAAGCATGACAAGTGACTTTTTCTACATGGACCTGGGACTTTCTCTGAAGAAATGAGAACAGCTGTTTTTCTGAATTGAAATATCTGTTGTTTTCTTAAGGTGGAACACATCAAACCCGCTGTACTTGGTTCAATAATAGCAGTTGGAGTTATTTTCTAAGGAAGAAACTGTTCCAAGATGTCAGCATGATGTGTTTGATCAGGAGGCTGTCAAAATACAGGCAAGTGATTTTAGCTATATATAAATTCATACACTAGGGCTTCTTATGCGCATGGGAATGGAGACACAGTTTGCCATTTCACTGACATGACAGGTGGTTTCACAGGCATTTTATCGGCCCATAAGGCACCTCATTCCTGCAGCTCATGTAAACATTATAAAGCAGTTTCATGGCGGGGAGATTAGTTGAGTATTTCACTGCTATCTTTATGTACTGTAATAGACAAAAAGTCACTAAAAAGACCAGGGCTGACTCAGAAGTGTTTCTTTTTATTTTGTTGAAAGATGCCACAAGAGAAATGGCTCCTGTAAAACGGAGGTAAGACACCACCAGCACTTCAGTGCTTGTTGTGAGTCAGCCAGTAATCACTGAAACAGATTGCACTCTTCTTTCACAACTCAAAGAGACTGAGAGAACGAGCGAAAAACGGCAGCTGCCGTTTTTTAGTCTCGAGGAGATTGTCCTTCTGAGTCACAGCGTGATTTTAGTCAGAAAACAACTGTGTGAACAACAATAACATGGTACATCTCCATATCCAGCTCTCCAGAAAACAGAAGTAAACAATTTTAGACACATTTCCATCATAACACTTCTCCATGATGGGTAAATGTATCTTAACTTAAAAAAAAAAAAAAGCATTGGGACCTGACATGGGAAACTTCTGGATAACATGAATAGCTGAATGGAAGTGCAATAATAATAAGCAATAAAGACCTTAATGTCAGAGTGTCAGATCAACGATAATATTTCGGTTGATGTTTGAAAACTCTTTATCAAACTGTTACATATACGTATAACGAACATTGATACGGGTTTAAAGGAAGATTTCCAATTTATTGCAACTTTGGTCTATTTTTTGTAGTTTTTGGCTACATCAAAACGATTGATTTAAAATTACAACAACAAAGTCCAAAGAAGCATGGGCAGTTGAATGCAATAAGATCACACAATCAGTTGTTGTAAGGTTGTAAATACACAATATACAATACACTAAATTTGCTATTGCTATGTGTGCTGTATGTCGACTGCGGTAAATCACAATGCACACTTTACAAGGAAAGTTTGCTTGATAATTGTATTGTTGTACCAATATTTATGAAATTCGAACATAAGGCCGAACACTATTTTCAGCAGATGTCGATGTTAAAGCTAGCAGGGGGTCCTCACACACAGAGTTGAGCAGCATGTGACTTAGGTAATTGACCATAATGTGAGCACGATCATGGGTAATCCTATTTTATATACAGGGTTCCCATATGAGACAGTGTTTTGGCTGTTATAGAACATACAGTCATATTTACGGCTGACAGCACTGCTGCCATTGTATATGCAGGCTGCAATTTAAGTATCTTTACACTGGGGAGAATGGTCGTAAAATCCAGCTGCATGAATTCTTTTGCTGAATGTCTGTATTTATTGTTCGACACAGATTACAAACCCCATTCATCTTACATCTTTTGCCACGTCACACTAGTGGGGAGATCTGTTTAGTTTTGCATCCATTATGAGCCGTCTATTGGCATTTGTTTATATACAGTTTTCAGGAGAGATATTGATTCATACCATCATTTGTACGGATGCACTCTACCCTGATCCGGAGCGTCGGGATAATTGTATGCGGGTTCTTTGAAATTGATAAACTGTTCTTCCAAATGCAATTCAATACAACGGTAGATTTAGCAATATATTCATTCATTTATAATATTTGATTAGCTCCAAAGCCCCACTAGCAGCCCCGAGAGGCTGTAATGTTTATGTCACACTACAATAGAAAAGAATAGACAACAAACTGATCCTTTTGCTATTCTTACACGATTAGGTTAAAAAGTTAATAACAATCAATATTTCATGGTAGGCTGAGTGTTGGTCAAATATCATACAACCAGCATTTTTCAATGCAAGGCGACTGTAAACTACTCGGCATGATATTTCTTGAGTTGACTCTCAATAATGGCCAATAAATAGAGGCCTGCAGCCTAAACACTCTGACATTTAACACATTGCAGATCAGAGTTGTTTTTTTTCACTGTTGCCGTTTAATAAATCCAGTAAAAGTGAGTTTGTGTGGTGAACAACGGTACAGTCCTGCAACTGAAGGATTCAAGCCTACTGAAGCGAAGCCAGTGACTTCATGCCACTGTGAAACTAAATGTTATTGGAGTGAAACAGCAAGAGGAGTAGCAAGTTATGATCTCAGCTACCATGCTTTTGTGAGACTTTTTAGCTCAGCCAGTCCTCATCAGAAAAACGACCACATGGGTCGACTGTGAAAGTGGCCCATTACAACCCGTTAGCGTTTCTTGTTATTCATTGACCTCTTGTGAACATGGTAATTATTACGGCAGCAAAAGAGGAAATCAGTTGAAGCAGTAGAAAAGCTGACAAAGTCTACTTAGGGAGGAGGTCGGTTATGGATGGTTCGTGTGAAACCAAAAGTCAACAGTAAGTACTTTACGTTAGTAACGTATTTAAGTGACATAACTTACAGTTACAAGGTTACATACATATCTTCACTTAAGTAACATAGGTAACAGTTAATTTAATCTAAACCAGTATGTTTTCCCTCAACTTAAGTAGTTTTTTTTGTCTAAACTTAACCAAACTGTGAGCGTACAACCAAAGTCTGGTATGCCTCATTTTGGGAATGATGATATATGTAGTTTTGAGATTCACTGGAATATGACCTATTAATTTGTTTAGGTATGTGGATGTGTTGTTTTAGCCAACAGATACATAACGTGGGTTAAAGAGCTGCTCAAAATGACTGACTGAGAATAGAAACTTGAAATGTGATGTGATTTGTGATTGATGCAGTCTGTGCAGGGGGCTGGTGCTTAGTTGTTTAAACATAACAATTTAATCCGCCAAGGGGTTGTGTTGTTTGACATACTAATGGTCTGTGTTATCCCAGCAGAGTATTTGCCAGTGGTGGGATGTACATTTACCTAAGTACAAGTTTGGGGTAGTTACTTGACTAGTGTATTACCATTTTATGTTTTGTTATTTTAATGTTTATGAGGCAATGAGGAGACATGTGTGAGTTTAATATATTTATGATGTGCACTTTGTTGTTTAATCTTTCATTAAAAAAAAGCAAACTTAAATATTAGTAGTTACAGGTAGAACAGGTTGCTATCATTGGTCTGAATTATATATCAAATAATTCTCCTGGCATTCCTTTCATCCTCCATTAGGTTCATTTTGCTTATATGCTCATACCTTGCATGCTATTGCACTTCCTACATTTTTTATGATTAAACGTTGTTGAACCAATTTTGTGCAATTGCCTGTGGTAAACTTATACAGTATTTAAATGCATATTTTGTTATGAGAAAAAAAGCTATCATCTAGTATTCCTGTGGCGTATGAACTGCTGGTTTTATACCCCGCTCCGCCCCTGGATCTACCTTCTGTGAGGCTACCATGAAGAATTCCTATTTGTGATCACTGCTCTGCTCTGCAGTCACTGAGTACACTGTGGGTCTGTTCTCACCAATGTTAGAAAGCCTCCATTCAATGAATTATGTACAGACATGGTAAAACTCCAGGGATGCTATTACTTATATAATGAATTTGTTTGCACAATGGAATAATATTAGTCTGCACACCCATATACAGATTACATATATTTTTATCCTATTTGATCATTTATCCTGCGTATAGGTCTGCATTATATGCAGTGTCAAATCTTCTTATTTCCCTTTATTATATACTAATGTTATTACTACTACTAAGTTTGCGAGAGCCAGCTTCTGTCCTTATTCTTCCTGCTGTCTGCATATATTCACCTAAATATGTCTTGTTTTTCTCCATTGGCTGCCATTCACTCTTGTACAGTACGAACAGTAACAAAAACAACTTCGACCGGGGTGAAATAATCCATCACGGCAAACACTGAGCCTAATTTTGGGTTTGTCGCTGTTTGAGCGTGTTGTTCTATTGTGCTCAAGTGTTTTTACATCAGTGCTTGCGATATGTTATGCTCTACCTCCTGTCAATCACCTGATACCCACAAGAAAAAATGGAAGTCTCTCTAAGCAAGTGGACTTAACATACTTTATTACCACATTTACATTTTCTTATCTGGGGCACAGTCGTTAGCTGTGGCAGCAGATTATTTTTAAGTAGGTGAAACAACATAAAGTTTGTGGTTTGAGAAAAATGATAAAAAGTTATATAAATATAAAAAAACACATATTTGATGAGAGCATTTCACACTGGACAGTTGTGAATAGGTTATACTGTAGGCCTTCGCTATAGGTCGGAGTAGCAACTTTTGTCTAGTGCTATGTTCACTGGATGTCAGATATTAATATTTGCTGTTAACAGTCCCTTTGTTTAGCATTTTGAATATCTTTAGGCTTTGGACTTGACAAATGAGATATTCAAAGATGGGACTCTGGGATCTTTGATGGGCATTATCTGCACTTCTCCTACACCGTATTGTCAGAAAATCAATATAAAGTATTAAATGACCATGAGTTTAAACTCTAAACTATTTCAGTCTCTAATTTATGTATTTCAACACATTTAATGGTAGAACATATAGCCACAAAGCGAGGAACCATTGTGAAGAGAATACAGTACACTGCACATAAATGAGGAAAAACAATGTCATAGGTGAAGCCCTCAGGGTGACAACGGCTACAGAAATGCTCAAGCTGATGTGAAAAAAGATAGTGTTAGCTGAGAAATGTATGTTAACATTTACAATGTACCTCAGGTTATTATGACTTTGGCTGCTGTAGTTATTTCTGCAAAGCCTGTAGCAGCTCCACTGACAATGAAGGGCAGACTGACTTTTGGGATACACAGAGGGTTTATTTGAGGTTTTTTTACACTTGAATGAGCTTTATTTCCTTTTTCCACACCGTATGCCATGCTGCCTCAGTACACACAGCGGCGGCGTAGAGGTGACTACTGTCCATTGTAAGTCAGATGTTGTGCTCTTGCACCTCATGTGAGGCCCTGATGGCGCTGCACGATGTGTCATACATATTATAATTTATGTTTTTTTATATTTATATGTAAAATATGACAATGTTTCTCATTTTTGGAGGTAATGCAGAAGCCTTAAGACATACATATGTACTTGTAATATATTCATGTTCATGGAAAATAAAACAACCCACACAGAATTGAACAGAACTACTCTATTATACTGCATACTGTCCATTTAATTCATGAGAAAACTGATTTGGTAAGTTTCAAAGTAATATTTCAAAGAGAATACACTACTGTACATCACAGAACTTCTCTTCCTTTGGTGTTACAGTTTCGACCATGAAGTTCACTCTTAATTTGTAATACAATCGATACGGGACTTCATCATGATGTCAAGTGATGTGATTAAACTAGCTGTCAAAATAAAATATATCCTTGAAACGGTTGGTTAATGCTGGTCTGTGGTCAAAAGTGGCTGAATGAGGACTGATCAATGTGATTGGTACCTGGCTCCCCTTTAATCAGAGTCATTTTGAAGGGACCGTAAGCCAGCAAAATAAAAGACAGAGCAGGTAAGTACTGTAAGGTAGAAGGGAGCAGGAGAGATGTGGCCGATGCCTCGAGGAGAGAGACAGATAGAGAGACGGTCAGAACGTTGGGAAGAGATTGAGAAAGCAGAGTCGACACGGAGCCAGAGGAAACCAATTAGGACAGTGATGGGCACTTAAATCAGGCTGTTATTCAATACTGCACAGTCTGTGTGGGAGTATTACAATTCCCTGAAGCTTGATGGAGTATTTCTTGTCTCTAGTTGACAACGGCTTAAAAGGGGGATAATACTGATTTTTAGCTTTGTGTGTTGCTCTTACACTGAGAAAACTGTCTGTATTAGTGAACATTTTTCTGCAGCCTCTTACATCCAGAAACAAGAACAAAGCTCGCCCTGCCTTCTAAAGCTGTGATGTGACACCTTCTCTATGTATCTGCTGTGTGCAACACATTTTATAGAAGATTAGCTCGACAATAAAACATGTTTTGAATTGTAAACTGCTTCTCTTGAGCACCATTTAGTCATAAAATACAACAATGGTGGTCATATTGTCAGCATTTGAGGACAAAATGTGCCGGTGCTCCATTTATCGGAACAATCACTTTCAGCAAAGCCTCCAGTATTTAAGGATGAATCAACTCATTTTTGGCCACTTCGGGGCAGTGAAAGAAGTTGAAAATATATCATTTGAAATATTATCACCTTATAGAATTACAATCTCAGCAAGCTACTGCCTATTTACATAACTGCCACATATTAACGAAATGTGGCCCTGACAACCAAAACAATGAGCTAAAATTGGCTGAAAGGTGCTAAAGAACTGATGGTAACTACAGACTTTGGTAATAATGCACACGGTCACTTGATCTGTCATTAATATAGTCATTAATTGGTATAAATTCTGCGTTGAAATATTATACTGCTTCAGTTCATATTTAAGGACAGTTTTTACCCATACAGTTCATGTAGATTCCTTTCCTTTTTAAACCAACTCTGCAGAACCTCAAAGCTTTCTCAAAGTTGTTACACTGCACTGAAAGAAGCTCAAACTTGTCGGAAAACTAACTTTTCAACATGTAAGTTGTGACCTTAAAGCTGTGCTATTTATTTAATTTTTTTCAGTCTCTTGGAGGCAGTGGAACAAGCTATAAACACAACATGGATATATCATCACTTAATAAAATTATGGCGAACAGTCTCCTAAAAACACATGCAGCAGACATTGGAGCACTGGCGTCATATGGGGGGAAATGGTAGGATGATTCTAAGGGCCTGGACTGACAGGGGGCCCCTAAAATTAAGTAACCCCCCCCCCAAAAAAAATTCCAAAAAACAATATTAAAGTATTAGCCCATCATTCATATAATATTAGATTCAAAATCTAGTAATAAAACTACCGGTCTCTTTGTCTTTACTCGTTTTTGGCAAAAGGTAAACATCCATATTGACCACCCCCCTGTATCTGCATGAAATGGTCCTACCTGTTTGCTAGCAGATAGCAGTTGCGCAGTGAGCCCAAAGGACGTTATAGTAATACCTGGACACAGCCATGGAGACGAAGTCCCATTCATTTCTATGAAAGCTGCTCAGCGGTGCATGAAGCCAAAATGACTCGACTGTCTTCAACATAGCTTCCGCATTGTGGGGCCGACCAAGCCAGCTAATTTCTGGTTTAGTGCCCAGTATGACAGTTTAACTGGTGCTCAAATTAAGATGTGCCTTGGGCGTGGCTGGAGGATCCCTTCTAGAGAGGGGTCCTTGCCCGTGTCCGTGATGCGGACACGGGCAACCTGTGATGCAACATCTGCACCTATCTACTATCGAGTATAGAACTGCAGACGTGTGTGTCACTCATTACAAAAATATTCTTAGATAGTCAGCACACTGTCATCCAAATTAAACACCATTGTAACACACTTTGTCTATATGCAAAACCATTGGATAAATGTTACACACAGGTGTAAAAATCAACTTCAGCAGGAAGATTTACTTTACTACTTTACTATATAAGGGAAGGTTGGGATGTCACTACATTGTGGGTTTGAGTAGATTGGAGATTGAGATATATAGAGAGATATAGATAAAGATATAGATAGATAGATAAAGTTATACTGAGTGATAGTGAGAGATAGTCCGTGACTGAGTTTGACTGTGACTGAGTGATTGTCTTTGTGAGTGATACTGGGTGGGTAATTGCGGTGTGTTTTTTGGGAGAGGCTGGGATTGTCGGTTTGTGGTGTCTGTTTGCTGTGCCATTTTGATTGTATATTGTGTATTGATTTATTGTTCGTGTGAATGGGCAAAGGGTAAGTACAGCTGGTAGAAAAAGTGAACATCATCAAGGTAAGACAGGTGGAAGTAGATAGGAACAGGTAGGCAAGTCTGTAAAATGGATCCCACAATTGTTCAGGAGATTCTGGACCTGCTACTCCACAACCAGTATCCTGAAGGATTGACCAGTAAAGAGTGATATGTGATTAAGAACAGAGCCAACACCTTCAGGATGAAGAGCGATATGTGATTAAGAGCAGAGCCAACACTTTCAGGATAAAGGGTAAGGATGCATGTCCCATGGACCATACAAAATAATAATCATGAGCTGTGGTTAAACTCCTAATAAAACTAGTATGCCTTTTTAAACACCAGATGGAGACCTGTACTATTTCTGCAGGCGCAAGACAAACCAGAGCACCTTGCAAAAGTTGTCCTCACAGCAGAAGAGATGAGCTCCATATTGAAAGGAGTTAAACTGTGGCCTGGCATGGAGGGTGAAATCCACAAATGGGTGAGTTGGTATCTTCAAGTTGTTGGGGATTGTAATGTGTAGCCTATTTCTGCATATGTAGAAAGCCTGGATTTAACACCAATATTTTTAGTTATTGTCACAATGTTTTTAAATATTTGTCTTTTTTTCGGTTTCTCAGTGTTCACAGTGCCAGGCCAACAGGGCAACAAATAAGGAGAAGGGACAGTCCAATAGAGATAAAGGAAATGATAGTGTATGCTGTCAGTTTTCAAACACATTAGTGATATCATTATCATGTCTCTTTTGTCCTTTCTGTCTAAGGTCACAGAGCCACTCAAACTTATTGGAATGGACCTGGTGGGTAACCTCACACTGACCAGTGGTGGCAACCAGTACATGTGTGTAATGGTTGATTATGTCACCAAATGGGCAGAGGCCTACCCACTCAAGGGCTAAACAGCAGTTGAGGTGACAACTTGTATTCTTGATTTCTTTCACAAATTTGGTGAATTTAAAAGACTGCTTACAGACCAAGGTTCAGAGTTCTGCAACAAGGTACAATAATGATGCCTTATTTGTCCTCAGTATGTAACTACTGCTGTGCTGTCTTATATCATGTTTGTCCAACCAGTCACTATAAAAGGTCAACTATGAAATATGTGAGAAGCTAGGCACTGTTCACCATATCATCTCCAAACCAATGGCCTTGTGGAGAAACTGAATGGGAAGATACAGAAGTAAATGTTTGTCTCCAATACCTCAATCAAATGTGCTGATTTGATCATCCTATCAGAGCAGCTTCATTATACGTATGAATCCAAGTTTCTTCTGCTTTTTCATATGTGAATTTGAATTTGAAGGTTCTTGAATAAAGTGGTGGGGAATCACCATAACTGGAGTTGGAAGGCGAGGTACTTACTGTATTTAGGAATTATTCTCTGTCTGACATTTCGCTTATACATAGCTAGAAAAACTGTGGATCACAGGTTACGTCGGAAAACGGGTGCAGGCATCGTTGACTTGTGTACCATGACGTTAGTCTGACAGGGCACTCAGGTTTTAGAAGGGTGAGTAGGATGCTTAACTGTCATGATTCAGTGTCTTTTTGTGTTTTATTTTGAAATCAGGCCCTGGTGTGTCTCTTCTTCCTTTTCTCCTGTGTGTTCTTCCCTCTGTGTTTTTCCCTTCGTTACCTCACCTGTCCTCTTCCCTCCTCATTCTTCTCACCCGTTCCTCGTCTTGTCAGTGTGGCTGTGTCCAAATTCAGGGGCTGCATCCTTCAAGGACGCGGCCTTTGCGGTCCACGAAGGCCGGGTCCTTTGGAGAGACCTTGAAGGCCGCGTCCACCGTTGTTAAATGGGACGGTCTAGCCTTCGGAGTATTTCCTGGTTGCGTCACCAGGTGTTCATGCATTAAAGTCCGTTTTGGTTCAAATCTATCAAACGTGTACATTTATTTGTGTGTGTACAATGTGTCAAATCTAAATTGAATTATCAACATTACAAAATAAACATTAACCCATTGGTGAATAACAACTATATTTACCATAGCATTACCAGCGTCACGTATTTGAACTGAAAGTTAAAATTTGGAGGTTTTATAGTCCCTTGAAGTTTAACATATCTGGCGTTGGATGTTCAAATGAGTAAATACCGAGTATAAACCCAAGACTCACACTTGAATGTCATGTCTTCGCCACTTGATGTCGCCATTTTCTTTTCTTTCCCTCTTCTGTTTCGGGAATGAGCGGTGCGCAAAGGATCTTGGGATATGGGAGGCCGCGAAGGATAGTAGCGGTGCGTCCTCCAAAAAGAGGAAATGAAGGCTGCATTTGTGGGCTGCATTTGAAGGAGCCTTTGAATTTGGACAGCCTTCGTGCAGCGTAGTGACGTAATTGGCCTTGAAATGCGCCCTTCGAAGGATGCAGCCCCTGAATTTGGACACAGCCACAGTCTGTATAAAGTCTTTGTCCTCCCTCTTGTCTTTGTCAGTTCGTTCCGTCATCCGTCAGCCTCTGTTTGTGATGTCCCCCGTTACTCCGTCAGTCTGTCTGTTTCTGGTTACCCCGTCTTCGTCTGTCGTTCCTTGTGTCTCCCATTTGGTATGTTTTTGGTTTCCTACTTCTCGTTTTGATTTGAACTTTGCTTTTTCTCTGCACTTTGTTTTTTGAGCCTTTTAGTTGCTACTTTGCATTTTATCTTGTTTGCTTGTGGGTCTAGGATCCCTTGTTTTTTGTATTTAGTCAGCTTTTGTTAATAAAGCTTGCTTTTGTTTCCCCCATTTCCTGCCTCTTGTGTGTGTGTGTGTGTGTGTGTGTGTCTGCATTTGGGTCCTAAGATATAACCTCACCTTAACCTTTCCAATTTAGTGACATTTCATAAATTTTGATATTCTTCTTTTTTAGAGTCACGTTTTAAAACATGGTGTGTCATCAAAGACACTGGACACTCATTGTAAGTGATCAGAAATGTTAACAGATTTTGATGCAAACCACATGCAACCACAAATGACCACATACAAGGGCTGGCTATAATTTTTTATTGCATTTCCATAGATTATTTACCTGAAGTAGAACAGAACCTTGTTCCTGGACCCATTTGGGGCCACAAAAAAACAGATTGATCACTGCAGGGATGTCACAAGGTAAGTGAAGCATCAGCTGTGATACTCATTCATTCATGCACGGTGGATAATGTTGAGGGAGCAACAAAGCGCATTACATCATTTTGTGACTTCTGTTTATCTAGGCTAACATGAGCTTGTCCTTGTGAAGTCATCTGAAACCCAGTCAACTGACCGTGAATTAAAAAGAATCTTACATGGGTTGAAGTAATTACTGACAGACTAATCAATGTGTGTTGTCTGTGTAGAGCACTGGTCCGCAGACAGTGCCCTGTCCTTGGAAAGTGGGCGTGCTCAACAGTGGAAGATCTGAAGCAGCAGGACTCCACATCATGTGGCGTATTTGTCTGCAAGTTAACTATGTGATTGTTTCTGTGGACATCCATGGTTAAGGTTAGTCACCATAAATAATGTATACTCGACAGACACATTTTAACTTGCAGAGCAAATCCTGCAGAAGAAAACTCTGGATTACCCTGTGGACCAGCAGGCTTGGCATGTCACTGACCATGCTGAATGACACAGGTATGCAGCACCCTACCATTTAGACATACATGTTGTGTCTGTATTGACATTATACTTAATTTATTTGTCATTCTTTCACAGATGACCATTCACAGCTATGCCGAGTTTGTGGGGATGAGAGTTCAGGGGCTGATACTGATGACTGGGTAAGAAGCTAAATCCAAATTAGGATCAGCGTTCGGCTGGGAGATGGATCAACCATGAACGGGTTACCTCAACATCTCTGGGTGGACTCACAATCACACAGCTAGGCTTTTGAAAAGTGTATAGTGTCATTCATCTAACTTACATGTCTTTGTACTTTCTGTGGACAATAGGTGCAGCTGAAGGCACAAAAGAAAACACTGACTCCACACTGAGGGACCACAGCTAAGATATAAACCCAGTATTTTAAGAAATAATACATTAATGTCTGAGAATGATTAAATGCTTCATTCATTATACATTCTTTTCTGGATGAATGACATGTACCTGTTTGACAATAATTTTTTTCTTTCTCCCTTTCAGATTGAATGTACCACTTGTGGCTTCTGGTACCACATGTGTTGGCCATCCGTCCACAGATGGGACTATTTCTGCAAAGCATGCACAACCTAAAATAAAGTCTGTGATTACTGCTCATAATTGTTGTCTTGCATTGCATCTTGCCAACTGTGTTGACATACAGTATGTCAAGAAAAAAAAACATATTATATTATGTGTGTGTGTGTATGTATGTATGTATGTATATATGTATGTATGTATATATGTATGTATATGTATATGTGTGTGTATATATATATGTATGTATATGTATATATATATATATGTATATATATATATATATATATATATATATATATATATATATATATATATATATATATATATATATATATATATATATATATAAAAATAATTTACAGGCGGGAGACCCCTGAATCTATATAGAATAATGATGTACAAATATTTCCTGATTAGCGGGAGATGTGATTAGAGCAGTTGTGCAGGGTTTGCATGGCCTGTTGTGATGGGGCCAAATATGATATTTTTATCCATAGGGCCCAAAATCCCTGGTGGCGCCCCATCATTTGGTAAATCCACACCTGGTAAATCTACATCGATATTCACTCCCCTTATACCTCCGTTTTGGTCTCTACTGCCCATTTTTGTAGGTATCTGGCAGTTGAAATGCTAACTGCTGAATTATTCATTTTCACAAGCTAGTTGCACTGGCGAGGTAGCGAACAGTGGGTGTACCAGAGATTTTTCACAGAAAACAGAATCTTTCTGATGCTGGAAATCAGGTTCACAAGAGCAGTGAGACTTAACCAAAACAGTAGACTATGTTTGCGGGCTGAAAACTAAAACACTGAGCTAAAAAGATGCAAAAACATTCTGTAGGGCTAAGGGGGACTGCAGAGTCAGGTGATAATTGGTTTGTAACAAGTGTTGTCAATATACTGGAAGGTCTAACTTTGATGCAAATCTTGAAAAAGACACTCTGTACCATTTTCGATATGACGGGGAAAAAACTGACAATGAGGACACACAATTTTAGATTTCTGTTCAAACATTCATATAACAAGGCTTGTGTACTGTGTAGCTAAGTTAATTTACCTCCAACTATAGACAGAAAATTGGGAGGAAGCAAGACTATGGTCACTGCAGCTGTGTGTGTGTCAACTCATTGTCGGAGAGAGGAGATGGTGAGTTAGCGCAGCTGGTACGGGTGTATGGATACTGTGGGAAATTAGTATTGAAATATTCAGAATCAATGTATCAGTATTTGGATATTTGTGTCAAGACTAGTAACTACAACCAACCCCTTTCACATAAACATATCAATATGTGACAATTGTGAATAGAAAAATATTGAATGGTGGAGCACAAATCCATGAGTAACAGATTCACGGTTGCAACACCAGTTAGATATTTCTGTGGATTAGAGTAGAGCAAATGCAGTATTTTGATACCCATTATACCTCTTACAGTAAACTCTCTCTTCAGTTGGATTCAGACATAATGAATTCACTCAGATCTGATAATGAGATGAGATAACATTTACTTCATTGCTCCCTGCGGGGAAGTTTCCTTGTCGTACAAAATAAAAGCACCCACACACACCAAGAGCGAAACACCACAACAAACATGATCCACTAAAAAGCTAGCAATTTAACCGCCTGAGCTTGTTATCCATTTATTATACAAAGCATGTCAGTGGAGGAGTTCTAGTCTGTAAACTGATGTTAGTTGATATGAGGATTGAGTCTTTTCTAATGTAAGGAAGGTGCAAAAACTGATCACACTCCAATCCAAACAGCAACTTACATTATTTTAGGAATAGAGCTGTTCCCTCTTTTTAATCGGCATACTTTGTTTCAGTTAAATGTTCAATTATTATTCAAACAATGAAATACTATAAATGAACTGCCAGCTCTGTAGTTCTCACCGCTCACAGAATAAACTCTGTGATGTTGCACTTGTAATTACCTCGAACACTGATTTTCCCATTGATTACTGCTCTGCTCCCTCTCATGATAATACGTCTAATCCAAATTCAAACTGATATCAGCTTTAATATTTACTGCCATTAAAGCTGATGCACCTAATTAAACGTGTGCGGCATTTAGTCTTTGTTTGTTCTAGTGGCACTTAAATCCCCTCACACAAACACATCCTCTCACACAAACAACCCACCCACCCCAAGCCACCCCCCCAACCCGCCTCTAGAGATCCAGTAGAATTACCGAGTGTAAATAACAAGGTATAAAGAGGGAAGGCTTTATGTCCAATCACCCAGAATCTGCGAGGGAGGGCGCTATGAAATGGACAAAACTCTAAGATGGAACATGGCCAGCGTCAGTTTTTATGCTTAAGTGACTTGTGTTTGTGGACCTGCCGCGCACAGGACCCAGTCAAATTGATCCGCTAGGTGAGCCAGAACAGGAAGAAGCAAAGGGCCCCATTGCCCTATTTCAAAAAGACATCTTCATTTGTATTGATTTGACCGTAGAGTCTGCCAAGAGCTCTCTGTATCCCCTGTCATGCATTCCTAGTCTTGTCCTCAGCAGACCTATGTTTGGGCACTGGCCGCTTTATTGCACGCTTAGCATACACTTTTCAGTGATCAGCAGTTGGGAAACAGCAGAAATGGATGCAGGAATTTAATCCGTCTTGCCACTCAGATGCACAGTAGTTGCTTTGTTAGCAGATGGCTCCACACACACACACACACACACATATAGATCATCAGCTTCAGTTTCCATAATCCAAGTCAAAAATAGCCTGTCAGTAGCAGAACAAGTAGCATTAGCTCGAGCACCACTTAAGCTTCAGTTATGCTATCTGCACGGATGGACTGATGGACATAAGGTGAGGCAGGAAAATGCTGAGGAAATGTTAGGAGCTTTTATAAGATGTGCAGGTTTCTCCACGTGGCCAGTCGCAGCTCCTTAAATGTTCCTCATTTTCTCCACCCATCAGCTCCCGTAGTTAGAAAATGTCAAAACTACTACACGGGAAAGACAATCGCCAGAATAAATGTTAGCTCACTATGTTTCTGCAAAACCACAGATAAGCTAAAGCTTTATGTTTGTCTAGGTTCATCTTTCTATTTTTCTATCATCACAATGCTGTGCTTATGCTCTGGTTAGGTTTAGATACAAAAACACTTGGTTAGGGTTCGGAAAAGATCATGGTCTGGCTTAAAATGCCTGTTCTGGTCGCCACAAATGCTGCTGGAATCATCCCCTCCTACAAATGCTGAAACGCTGTTGTCCCTCGCCAAAAATAACTAGTACTTTCACACTTACAAATGCCGAAACATGGACTCGACGCCTGTTTTGAAACCTTGTCACCTGAAACTCCGCCACCATCCCCTCCGTGTGAAAGTCAGGTTATTAATAAGTAATGTGACACGTTTTCTACAAATGTCAACATAGTACGCAGTCGGGCTGGCATGAGACCCTTGTGACGGTGTGATGTCTCTTAGGCCATGCGAACACTCGCGACACTGGATACGTCTAGCATTAATCAAGGTGAAGACAAATTAAAAATACAGTGAAGAAGGTGTGCTAAATGCTGGTATGGTATTCACTTCCTTTAAACTGCAGCCACTTTCAATTAATCCTTGGTTGTCGACGAACGTTGGCACAGACGTTTTTGTCAAGGAAATTGCTGAGAAAGGCTTCAACTTAAATCTATGACCAAATACTGACCCAGCTAACACATTGACCATCTTATGAGATAAAAAAAGAAATGGTGAACTTCACAATAAAGAAATGTAGATTTATTATATAAATCCTATGTAATAAAGTGGTTTGTGGTGGGAGGAGGGCGTATTGTTCAAAACAATAAAATCATCTGCTATGCCTCATCATGTTCATATAACACTGAGAATAATACAGCCTTAGCTGCAACTTTATTTATGGTAATTTGTTTGAGATAATTACTTTACTCTGCCTTCCCCACTCTGTTTAAATTGAATGTGATTTTAATGGTATAGCTAATGATATAACGTAAAGAAAATAATTATGGCTTCCATGTGGATAAAGCAACTTGTCTATAAAAAAGTAATCCTGCTCTGAATGGGGTTTTTATGTGGGTTCAGGTATTGTTCTGAACCTTGTGTTAACATGGTTAGCCTTTATTGAAACTGAATATGACACTCTCTAAACTATGTTTACGAGGTGATCAATCTCAGGTTGCAGTATAGCATTATGATCACACTATAATAGGGTTTATGATTCCAGCTACTGATGACTCCAATAGTGTTGCGCTGACAGATCAGACATGGTAATCCCGCAGGGTAAAGCCGTCATTATTTCCATTTTAATAGCCATTATTGTCATTGTCAAGGTTACAGCTGCAGCTATGCTTGCTGACATTTTGTGTTTGCGAGGTGTAGATGATGCATATTCTCCCTTCACTGCACATGGTTATTGGATTCCCCAACCATATTTATGTTTTTAATCCCCTGCGACAAAAGTCACCAGAGGGAAACGTGCACATATAACCAGCCATATCTGCTGCTCACTGAGTCCTTGTGAGAATCTGCATCATTTTATCCACAGATGTATGTAGCATTACAGCTGGAGGCCTTGAGATAAATAGACGTATCAGTTTAGTACTCAGATAATTCTAAATGGCCCCGAGTCTGGCCGCTTCACATCGCAAGATATTTAACTGTCACTGCATTTAACTGAACTGTACAGCGGTTAGACTGATAACCTGAAGATTTGCAATAATCACTCATCTAGAAATTGAAAGCCTATAATTCTTCTCACCAGGGCTTCACTTGTTTCTCACCTGCAAAGCGTTGTCTCTCATGATGTGTGGATAATGATAAGTTCAAGAAGAGATGAAGATATTCAGCAGCTTGATTCTAAATATAACACTCGAGCAGATGAAGTATCCATAATGTAGTTCAGAAAACACACGTTTAAAGCCAAACCAGGCAAATTCAGAAAAAGGGTTTTTCAAGCATCACGTAATAAAATACATTTCTTGAAAAAGGCAGAGGTCCAGCTCTCTTTCTCTAAAGGAATTAGTTTTCCTCTCTGCTTTTGAGTTACCACTTCCTGTGAAAGGAATTGATTTCCTGCCAGTGTCCATGGAATGAAATTTGGAAAAATAGAGTCAATCTACTTAGTCTGAATCAATACAGATAAAACCACTATTTTCTGTTGCAGTGTTTCTTATGATTTGTGCCGCTAAGATGGGTCTATTCTTTCTTTCCTTGCACAGCTTTCAGCCTTCATTTAACTCAGTACAAGAAGGAAACACAAATGATATCATATTGTAGGTGCTCGAGTACATCAGGTTAAAATTGATTAACAAATGCAAATACATCGCACAGTGTACATTCCTCTGCATCTGTTCAATGTGTCATGTTTTTACAAAAGACAACCCAAATGCAGGAGAAGGCGAGCTTTATTAACAAAGCCAACATCCAAAAATAAAAATGCAGGCAACAAAAGGGAAGGGAATAAAACCAGGCTAAAGAGAATCCAAGAAAAAATACAGAAACTAAGAATTCAAACAGAAGCCACAGGGAACAAAAGCAGGAACACAGAGGACAATCTAAGGAGCGAACGCAAGGCGCGGGAAACAAAGAAGTGACACGAGGACTGAAACAGATGAACTGACAAAGAATGAAAGTAATAATAAACAAATGAAACACAGGTGAGCAGAGAAAACAGGAGGTAAAAAGACAAAGACAGGAAGTGTAGAATAAAACATGACACACAAAGAGAGGCTTTCAAAATAACACAGGAAATAGCTTAACTAAAACTCAGGACAATGACACTATGGTGCATCTGAGCAGAAGCCCTACAAATTTATATCATGTTAGTTTTGCTCTATGTCATGTGAACTTAAAAGTCTGTATAACAGAACTTGCCTGCACATAGTCAGAAGGTCAGTGTTGATAGACTGATAGATTAATCATTATGCAGTCTGGCCCTGTGACGGTCTGTTGTGATGGGGTATATGGAGATATTTTATAGATAATCATCAATCATCAATTTCATGAATCATCAAGTTCACTGAAGCATCACAGTTACGAGCAACAACACTTCTGAGTGACACTACACTGATACCTTCTTATTGTTGCTTTTATGCTCATATCGTGCTCTAAGATTCTTTCCTGTTGAAAGTAAAAGTATTTGTTGCGTTCAGGTGTATAAGTTCTGTAATACAATATGAGATATGTTGTCATGCTCCTAGATGTTGAGCTTTTAATAGTGTCTGTGGCTCTCAGCCAATGGGCAGCTGGCAGCCGAAGGAGTTGTGTGGCTGATGAGGTCGAAGTGGGTACAAAACAGATGGTAAACCAAGCGCCATGACTCATACCTGCAAAATTTTAAAGGTGTGTGATAAAGATTGTTATTAGACCGAGCATATGTCATTTCCTACTGGGAATGCAAATGCTTAGAAAATGAAGAATTTCTTAAAAAGTGTATTAAATGCAGAATAAGCACAGACCTCCTGTGTGGTATAAATGTACAGAATCTCCTCTCCTTTAATACCCAGACAGATGTTTGCTTTTTTTTCTTTATGTTTACCACCCAGGTCAGGATTGATTTCACCAGCCTCTGGTGCCTGATTAAAGATGCACCGCAGTGCATCTGCAATCTATATGACAATTTTATGCCTTGATATAAAGCCAAACTCGGTGATTCCCATGTCTTTCTGCAATTCCCTTTTGTATGTGCTAGCTCATACGCCTCAGTGGGTACCTGTTTCAACTCCGCCAGCGAGAAACCCTTCCACACTGCTGCATCCTCCTCCCCGGCGCTGCTAGCAAAATGAAAGTAAAACTACTTTCTTTGATGTAGACATTGAGGCCTGTGATCTTACTTAGACTAATTAATTAATGACATTCAAAGCCTTTCAGTCGTCATCCTGGAAGGTTTACTTACAGCCATACCATGCTGGGTGTGTAATGATCAGCAGCTCTGGTCTTCACTTGACATTGGCTGTCTGACTTTTTTTTCTCCTCCCTTTTTCTTCCAGTCTCGCTGTCTCGCCTTCAGTTCCAGCAGCTAAACAGCATTTTATTCAGTGAGCTCCTGCTTCTTCCTACAGTGTGATCGCTTTTAAGGCCTGTCTGAATTTTCCTAGTAGACTAATCATACTTCAGAGTATATACACATCACTTTTGTGAGCCCCCACACCTAGTTTTTCTTGCACGGGGGTTTCGAAGGTAAAGACAGGGCAGCTGTTGTTGATTGGGTGGAGGAGACCTAGATTCGATGTGGCTCTACTCTGTCAAACCTGCCAGGAGAGGGAGATGGACTCTTACCGAGGCAGAAGTTGCAACTGGCGGGGGTGACGAGGTGGAGCGGATAGCAGACTGACAGCTGTCATCAATCACTTGCCCCACCAGCCAGATGCAGGTTGACAGGAAGGGGCACGATGGCTAGAATGGCGATTCGTACACAGTTTACCGGAGATGTCTTTTTGCCAGCCGGTCTCTGGTGGAATGCTGTCTGTCATTAATCCATCCGAGCATCTATCAATCAATTTCTTTTCCAGGGTCAAGCCTGTATGTGACATGCTCCATTTAACAGCGATGTTATGGAGCTGTGGCACTGCTTCATTGATATTTTCTGAGTCAACAGGCAGTATTTGCCTGAGGGAGAAAAACTGCAAATATCCAATGCACGTCACTATCAGAGTTTTCATCCAAAAACCAAATCATAATCATTATGTACACTTAGACGGAGAAAAACTTTTAAAACTTTGTCTATGTTTAAGCCCATACCTTGTGAATTCAGGGACAAGGCAGCAGAAATGTGAAGAGAATGGATTACAAAAAGGCAAGTGAAGAGCTGAGAGGATAGACTGAGACGACCAGGAGCTAAATAATGCCAGTCCGGAGCAGTTGGATAGACAGGAGCGAGATACTGCTTTGTCTCTGAGGAGTTTCCATTGGTTGAAGCTCACTGATGCTGAACACTCCAGACAGCTTGAGCTAACTCTCAGCAAATCTCGTTTTCGCAGACTCCACCATATAGGTAATTCTTCCATTTCCCCAGACGATACGCATTCATGTTTACAGTCTGGTAAACACAGCAATGAAATAAATGCATTCAGGGCATGAGAATGGAACATGTGAAGGCCTACGATGTGCAGTATAATGCAAAGTCGCAGAGTAAACATTCACAACAGAACATTTCAATATTATAGAATAGAGAATATCCAGAAAACAGCATTTAATAATTAATCAGAGAAATAAGACCTACTTAACTTCAGTGTGTGGCATATCAAAGCCTCATTCCCTCGTGCACTGTGTCTGCACACTTGTTTGTTTTAACCAACAGAATAAACACCAGGTCAGTCACAAGATGGGTTTTAGAGGAGGGTGGGTGTGGAAGTGGAGCTACTACATGATTCATTTTTATGATCTTTGCTGGAGAGCCAACATCCTGAATACCTGTGTGTTTGTACTGTAGGTGAAGAGGTGAAGAATTCCTGCTCTTTTGCGTTGGTTGTGTCCATCCAATATGCACTTGAAGCTAAAAAGGTGGCAGGGTCCGCAAAAAATAAACAGTACGAAAACTGTGTTGTCCTTTAAGGTCATTTTGTTTACTCAGTTTATTAATCCTTGAAAACTAAGAGTTAGTTTATTTAGTTTGTTTTGACATAAAGAAAATAAATAATAAGAATAAAAAAAAATCAGTCAATGAAGATCTTTCTCCTCTGATCAACCCCAAAACTACATGGGGCACCTTTAACAGTGATCTCCCACTGGCAGATGCAGACATACAATGCCTTGCAGAATGTACACATTCACTGGGCAAAATAAGAAAACCACTTAATCAAACATTTGCGTTGCCTGTGCATCATTACTGTAATGTGTCATTGTGTGGCTGTCCTGGTTGGAAAATGCCCAGGAATCAGTCCAAGTCCACATAAAAATATAGATAAACATTTTTTTATTGGGAATCCCAAATCTCACAAATACCTCTTCAATAACAATGAGAAAATGCTGGTGACTTTTATAGTCACTCATCTAGGTTGCAGAATGCACAAAATGTCCCTCAATCAGGAAGAACAAAGGACAGCAAAGAAATCTCAACAGGGCCTAAACAGAGCAGTGTGTCAAGTAAGAAATCAGAAAAGGGCGTCGTCAACCCTGATTGGCTATGAGGGGAATGCCCCAAGCTGCCCTGAATCATTAATTAGGAGCCAGTCTCCCCACCCTGCACACAGGTGATCTGAATCCACTGCAATCAGCCCAGAGGGATTTTGACTTTCAACTAAAATGAAAAGATAGCAAGAGCCAAATAATGTGACTGCTGCAATGTTAGTGGCCTGGAATCTTCATTCAAGGCAGATGGTGAAATTTCATTTGAGAGGTATGTTTCATTTCATTTCATTTATTTATTTATAGTTCAACACACATTAACATTTCTGTAAATGTGCCAGCTGGCAGATTTTCGACTGCAGTCCTTTGGTGAGATGTTTTGAAACCTATCCACCTTATTCCTACTCCTACAAATTATCGGTGTGACTTGTAGTTTGTCCTATCACTTAACCGAGCTGGTGTTTTCCATTGTAACAGGTCGCTAATCAGCTTTTTATAGAACAAGTACTCGCATCATTTATTCCAGAAGATCTAGGTTAGCGACTTTATCTTGTCAATACTTCCAACACTTTTGTTTCTAACGCCTCTAAAGCCTTCAAAGTGTCACCATGCGTCAGGCCAGGTCTAAAAATATATTCTTATTTCAAGGGACTTCCTGGGTAAATTAAGATAGAACACATTTAAATAAAGTTATTATGATACTTGGTTACTTATGCTAGATTCACAGAGCACCAGAAGTATCATCCATAATAATTTCCCAAGTCATGAAACGAAGATAACATGACACCATAAAGACAGTGACGGCAACAAAACAAGAATTCTCAAGACAGAACACAAGGTGTGCAGATTAATGAGACTGAGCAAAAAAAATCAGTACAAAAATACAACAACAAACGCTATTTCAGCTCGTGTAGCCATGCAAGCAACACAAAAAAACAACACACAGCTAAGCAGTGCTTTTTATTGTGCATCCCTTTGTTCCATGCTTTCTTCTGTGGGTTATTGGAGTAATGCATAGGCATTAACAAGCACATTATTGGTGCCAGGGTGAAACAACATCTCATTCAGAGGTAACTGGAGCCTGCAGTTTACCTGAGGAGGAGAAGAAGGTCAACCTCCATTTTACAAGTTGGGGGGGTATATATTGGGTTTAAGTGTCACAAAACACTGAGGTGACAAGCTCTTTGGGATGTGATCAAGCGCAAATATGATTGGGGTGCAGTGGAGCAGTGACGGCGCTGCCTCTGGGATGGGCTTTGATTATGCCAGGAGCTGGCTGCTAAATCAATAGACCCTGACGCTATCGCTGTCTGCACAACAAACACCCAGGCTTTCATGTAC
Source organism: Pagrus major (assembly GCF_040436345.1). Taxonomy (NCBI): domain Eukaryota; kingdom Metazoa; phylum Chordata; class Actinopteri; order Spariformes; family Sparidae; genus Pagrus; species Pagrus major. The sequence continues at coordinate 18,658,276 of NC_133222.1, read as the reverse complement.
CTGTCTTGTCTGGAGGCAGCAGAAAATCTGTCCAAACTGACTCGTGGTTCTCTCAGATGAAATGTCTATTTATTTGTACCTCATCACATCCTCTAATTTTCCTGAGTCTGGATTCAGTTCGGACATCCTGGCACAAGCAGCTGGTGACCAGGTCGTTTTCATCTTAACAGTCACATCTGCTGGAACAGAGGATGCACAAATGTAGGAAACAGACTTTAAACGTGCTGTGATTCTGCACAGGCGTTCAGCCATGACCAGGTTCATTAGCTGCTCCGGTGTGTTTGAGCAACATTTTTAATAACGCTGTCTGTTCACCGCTGAATGACAACTTTTGGGGGCCTTGGGCAAAACGGGGCAGAGCACAGAATGACAGCATTGCACACATCTTTATGACTGTCCTGAGGGCAATGAGGGATGTTTACTTTGTTTTTACTGTCTTTTTCATTTGCTCAGTTCAGGTTGTGGTTTTGACAGAAAAAGACAAACTCATGTTAGCTGAAAACAAACTGCAGGGCTGTTTGTCATGAGAATTTCCTAGTTTCCACAAGCTAATTCTTGAGATCTAGGGGTGCTGCAGTTGCTACAATAGGGTTCTTTGCCTGTTGTCTACTTGGACTTTGAGTTATGGTTAGAGATCTCCCAGTTCTGATATGATGTGGATATATTACGTGATCCTACACACCTTATTGTTCACAAGAAAAATGATCTAAAACATAGGATTTCCTGGTTAAAACTCTTGAGTTGATTACTGACTTGGTATGAGTTTAACTAGGGGAATTCAACTCCTGAAAGTGACGTGATATGACCCTCCGGAGATGAGACGTATCTCTCTGTTGGAGTTGTCAGAGCCTACTTGTGATTCATTGCGTTTTGGCGTTGAGCAGCAGAGGTTCTTTCCCCATGAAAGAGCTTCACTCGAAGGGCACCAGCTTGCAGAGAGCACTTTAACCAGGCAACAGATGAGTTTTATTTGAGCCTGCCAGCAAGTTACTCATGAAATTAACATTAATTAGTGACAGCTGATTTAACGTTTCTCATTTTAAGCGTTGAAACCATCAGTTAGACTAAAAATTAGGAGCTGCTACCCGAATGCTTTGTGCACTGCTCTTTGCTAGTGAAAAAGAGTGTCAACTTGGTGCAGTAATGTAATGTTATTTTGCCAATCCAATTCAGATGTCAAAACTCAGTCACCTAAATACAGAACAATGTGGAGTTTGGGAATTTGAAAAAAAACTTAAACTGCAGTATTTTTAACAGCTTGGTATCAAATCCACTGTTATTATTCCCGAGAGCTACACAAGTGAGTGGCTGCTGAGACTGTTGTCAATGGCGCTGTTGTTGACCCATTTGTGCCCGAAGACTGTATTCAGTATAATAAGGAAAATGCCACAACATTTGTTCTGATTGGTCTAAAGTCTTGAAGTCTGGCACAGACATTCTTTGGGCAAGTATCCGACTGAGCAAATCTTTAGATCACATGAAAAAACAAGATCTGAGGTTTCATAAAGGCGAACGGACATATTTCCTAAAAATGCATTAAAACTCAGGAAGAGTGGCTCTGCAAGCCAGAGTTTTCAGCTGCTGTCTGATTAATATTTCTGTGCAACTTTTGTTTATATTGAATGTATAGATATGAGTCTTTCCCATGTGTGTACTGATAATAATGAAAATCCATACATTTTTATTGCTTTAAGGACATTTGTAATCATTTTTGAAAAAATAAAACAAAACAGTCGTCCCATGCGCCCAAAGATGAAATAAAGCACGATAATTAAAATCTCACTCTTCAGTTAAACAGTTTGACCAGTCATGAAAATGGATTTGTGCTAAGGCAAGAAAATTCAAACATTTCTTGAATGCAAGTGTAATTTGTTCAAAGGTGGTTTAACTTCAGAAGAGGCATGCTAAATTTTAAAGTTATGAACTGAATCATAACTCCGGCCGTAGTGTTCAGTTTTTTTTTACTGTTGAGGACATTTAAGCCTACTTCTCCACATATAAGCCCACAGCATACGCATGGTTTGGGCTTTTGGTGTAGTTGCTATTTTCTGTTTTAATTTGTAAGGTTCATCCTCATGTGTCATGTTGTGTCACTATTTGCCCTTTGTGTTGTTTTCCCTCCCTTGTGAGTGTCCTGATTAGTTTCACCTGTCCCTGATTAGACTCCTGTGTATTTGGTCCATGTGTTTCCCTCCTCTTTGTCTGTTCTCCCGTAGTTTTCCCTGCTCATCTGTGTTAGATTGGTTATCACTCCTTGTCTATTTAACCCCGTGTTTGTCTAGTACTCTGTTTCCTCATGTTAGTCCTGCACTCTCTGTTCTATGATCCTGTTTACTCCAGGCACCCAGGACGAGTGCCAGGCTTTGACGCCTTTTAAGGTTTTCGTAGTGGCCAAACCGTGCAATTACATCGTCACATGATGCACTGCACTTATTTAGTTTTTGTATTTTTTCTACTTCATTATTTCTTTTTAATTTGATTTGTTGGGGCCAAGACGCCCTGGCCGTGTTGGCCTGCTTCTTCCTTTCCTTCAGTGTTTTTTAAATACTGTAGGTTCTTGTGCATCATGAAAGTTAAACATGTCAAAGTCTGCACCAACAGAAGCTCCTCTCTCCCACAGAAAACACTGCTCCTGAAATGAAATGACCAATCAGACAAGACTGGGTATTCGGAAGGGGGGGTGAGCCTTAAAGAGAGTAGTAGACAGTATGAGAAAACATAAGTATGTAAACCTATTCTAGAAGTCACATCATAGTTTTGCATTGCAACATTTTTTTTTTTTTTTTTTTTTTACAGAGATACAGATTTCAGAGCAGTGGAAAAGTAGGAGAAGTGGCTGTTATCTACCAGTGGGTGAAATAAAAGGAAGCAGAAAGCAATTAAAACAAGACAAGGAGGAAAAAAAAATTCAGTCTCTCAGTCTGGTGCTGCTCTTCTTTTCTACTTCCACCTCCTCTGTTCTTTCTCCGCTGACAAATAAGGTTTAGCGATTCAATTTTCGCTTCAATCTCTTCAGCTGTGCTTCCTCTCCATTGTGGGTACCGCGCATATGTGTGTCGTGTGTTTGTGTGTGAGAGATTTCTGCTGCTCTCTGAGATCTTTTTACAGAGTCCACAGAGCAAAAAGATTAACTACTGCAGGAAACATTCTAACTTGATACTGCTGCATTTCCCAGGTGCATTTAGACTTGTGAGGAGATTTTCGAAGAGGCTATGTCGGCTTGTTTACACAGTTAAAAAATTTAAGAGCGCCACATGGTGTTGTAGGCCGAGCTGAAAGTTGTATTTAACTGGAAATCTGGTGGAGGTTGCGAAGACGATTTTCAAAAATAATAAATACTCGTAGTGACATCCTCATGTCCATTTTGTAGTCAATTTTTTGATGAGCTACTGAGCCGTTGATTTTAGTCCACATCTTCAATGTGGCGCGTTTTGTGGGCAGATTCATCATTGTGCCCAGTCGTGGAGCTCATAATCATAAAACAACAGGCACAGTGTCTGAGAAGTGTGAATAACAAGTTGTCATTTCTGCCGTTTTTTACAGGCAGTATCTCCTCTCCGTCATGGCGCTGTTTTATAGAATGAGTGGCTCCACTGTGTTTAACGCATCATTTCCCTCCTCATTGTAAGTGGGGAGGGGAGAGCAGGATGATGGGTGGGTGGTGGAGGTGGTGGTGGGGAGGGGGCCCAATGTCCTTGCACTTTATTGCCCAGCTCTTGTCCTTCCAGCATGGCTAGTCAGAGCAGTGCCCTGGGTATTACAAATAAGCAAATAGCCTTTTCATCCTAACACTCAAATGGCATGTGTTTTTCCATTTCCTGTATGGCCAAAAGACAGACGGGGGTCCACTGTTTTTACAACGTTTTTAATATTTCATCACTGCTCTGAGGGATAAGCAGTCAGTGATTCATGACAAACAAGAATTTGTGAAATTAAGAGTGGAGGATTAGATGCAGTTACTAGAGAGCATTAAAGGAATTAAACACGGCTTCACGCTCTCTTAGAGAAAGAAAATCAAGAAGCTGCTTGGCCAGGTCTGCATTAAGATCACAGCAAATCATCTTCACTTAGCCTGATGAAAAACTGATGTTTGAAATCGTGGCCATGTCCTCTCCAGTGCCTATATTTAGCATTTCGACGTATCCGCACTGACTTTCTGAACCCTCCTTGAACTAAAGTTTCAAGCGGGTTTCTTGCCTTTAATGAGCCATGACTAACTGGTTTTACATTTCACTTTAATTACAGATTCCTAATACGCAACTGCCTCAAATTGTTCATAGCTGGGTAATTTTAATTTTGCTTTCCCAAATTGATTTATTTAAGCTTAATGAAAGCGTTATCTTTAAATGCACCATCATCACTATGGCATCGTAATATGGCCACACATGAGTGCAGACCAACAGCTTTTCCTGGGAGGGAAATAGAGTAAGTCAAGAAGAAAACCTATAACTGCCTAGTATAAATATGTCAGTCTGTATTCATTTTATATCTCTGTTTCCTTTTAAAATAATTCCAATTTATTCTCTCACAGCTTTATGGTCACGATGTGGCTGAAAATACTGTCTGTTTTAAAAGGATGTAAACCCAAGCTCTCTCGATCACAAATCAATTCCTAACTACACCATTAATTACAATGCTCAACAACCACAAGATTAAGTGTGGTTTAAAAATGTGGAGCTTAATTTGTCAGTGTAATTACACACAGTGCTGTCAATGAAGTCATGTCATCTACTGGCTGCAGACTGTGAACCACAATAAGATTTTCCTTTTGCATTATATTTATTTGTCAAGTCAATTTTATTCACATATCACAAATTTACCTCAAGGGCTTTACAGTCTGCACAGCATACAACAGCAGCTAACCTTAGACCCTTGATCATATTAAAGTACCCGAAAAACATCTTTTTTTTTAATTGGGGGGAAAAAAAATGAAAGAAACCTTATTTTTCAATGTTGTTTTGAGAATATGTTCAGATTATTAAACATATTCAAATTACAATTGTTTTGGTTTTGTTGAGTTGTCATCCATCAATATATACTTTTAGCATAAACATTTGCAGGACACAGATTTAACAAACTTTTTAATAGAGAAAAATAAAATAATAATAATAATAATAATGATGATGATCATAAATATAAAAAATTAAAACACATGTCAATAACACCCAAGAAAAGATTGTACATTAGATTATTATCTTTCAAATATAAGCCAGAAGACATTACATAAGGTATGATAGATGTATCTTTTTGACATGACACGACAAAAGTAATTTCATCTGAATTTGCAAATGATCCAATTACTAAAACATGTCCACAATGTCCAAATATGATCCACAAATATACAATTTAACATAGAAATAAAGCAAATGAATACCTGACCTATTTGGGGCAATTTCAACATTAAAAATGTTACCTATTAGGCTAAATTAATAGATAAAAACAGAAATGTTAACGTTGCAAGAAAACATTGGTAGCTAAGTAAAAAGCAAAGCTAGCTTTTATAAATGTGTATATGATGCTTGTAATCCTTAGTTATGCAAGTAAGAACGTGGCAAGAAATCAAGCTTGTTTAATGAAACATTTTTCAGCTGAATTAATGATAAATTCATTATTTCTACTTACTTACCAGTTTAAAATTATTGTCGCAATGTTCAGTTTGATTCAGGCATAATCAGAACCATCTTTAATGTTGCAAGAAAATGTAGGAAGGTACAGCTGACAAGCAAAGCTAGCTTTACAGTCAGAGATTATTTGAGGCGGTTGCAAGAAAAATGATTCATTCAATCAGATTTAACTAACAATCACATACCTTCTTCATTCATATCTCCTCTTCTGCCCTTAAGTAAGCTTCTGCTATAGGAGCCATTTGTGTAATGTCACCCAGGTTCATCAAAATACGCTGTGAATGAAGATTTATTGCTGCACTAATGAGCAGATTCAACAGGATGTTGCTGCTACATAACAACACAATGTTGACCTTGCACTACCCGCAATGCTCCTGCGTTATCACGGCTATGTACTGAGTTCTTAAAGTGAGCGAGTCAACTTAACATCATACAACACAACACTAAACGACTGCATAGTGCTTATGCCAGCAGCCACCCTGATGACAGGAACCACTGCTTTTAAAGCCCGTATCCAATGGTGCCTACTAGCAGCACTTATGAGCTATTGCATTTCATGGACACTGAAAAGTACTATAGCAATGGTGCTAAAAACAACAATATATTTTGCACTGTGTGAACGTGTTACCAGACATTGCCCGCCCTTTGCAAAATGATGGTGGCAAACTGAAGGCCAGGCGTCTACGTCTTAATCTGAGTTAATCAATGTCACTTCATCATGGCGAGGACAGCCAAGCCATCCTGAACACCTCCACTTTCCATTTCCTCTCCCTCCCTCCACTATGACAGACAACTGTGACCTAGTGCACAAGGCAGTTTAATGGTCGTCAGTAAGATGAGACCGAACAACAAAGGACATATGTTCTGTCAGTTTGCTTATGTAAGGTGAAAGCCGTTCAGTGTGAGAGAGATTGAAGGACCTCTTGTATAGAATTCATAAATTCATGCTCAATATTTCTAGGACATGTACATAGATATGTATCCAGTGTTATATGTTCTAAGTGAGGAATGGAGACTGTATCAAGGCCAAAGTAAAGGCCCGTCCATCTTTTTATTTTCATTTACAGCAACGTCAAAAACAAATGTTTCGTATTGAGGGAATAGGTTCTACTTTTGAGGTTTAGTTTCCTTGACAGTTGAATATTTCATTCCGAGGGGAATGGCTTACAAGAAACTGGAAGAAAATGGCTACAAAAATTGTTTCTTGTTTTTCTTGTTTACATGTTTCAATAAAGTGCAAAAAACAAGTAAAACTGAGAAAACTCCTGTCATCCCACGTATCTTCCTACCCAAAATCCAGAGTTTGGTGCCAGTTATGCTGTAAATGTGAAGGCGAAAACGGGCACCGTCAAGTAAGTCTTTGGGAAAATAACCCCATCACAAATCCAACGGCTTGTGTCAAGCACTCAACTGACACCTTTGATACAGTACAGCTCAGCCTCGCTGGCGTCATGGTGGAATTGCTTTTAGTGGAGCTGAGATTTTGAAGGCTACTTTGTATTGAGATGTTTTCCCTCCCTCTTTGTTCCCACCCTCTCTGACAGCAGACGCATGGATAAGGACAGACAGATGGGGAGACAGAGGGGCAGTACAAAGACGGCAGGGGGAGTGGGGGTACAGCCCGTAACGAGAAGGTAATAACTCCATACCTCGTCGGTGGGAGAAGGCATCAAAAGACCCTTGACTTAAATGAGTTCTGACAGGCTCTGCGTGCAGCCCATCAATATCCTTGCCGCCATTAAATCAACATCCAAAAACTGGAGCTGGATACCTGCTCATAAAGCCACACTCCTGTGACAAAGGATTTGGACCCTAACAAGAAAGCAGGTGACGGATGCACAAATCCTGACACGGGCAGCTAAGTGACAAGCAGACTTGCTAATGAAAAGGAAGCCTTTTAAATCCCATGCTGCGGCCTGCGACAGCAACATTCAAACAGACAGGAGAAATTAATTTGGTTGCCAGAGCTGCACTGATTAGAAGATTACACAGTAAACATCTAAAAGATCAGTGCTTCTTGGCAGTGCTGAAGGACATCACTGTCCTTATCATTCAGTCCCTGCAGCACGAATTCGACTGTCAAGATGCCATGAAAGAGCATGAATGTTTAGATACAACAGTAAAGGCACGTATCATAGCACTTCATTGATCGCTGTTATCTCTTAAAAGATGCCATCTCCAAGATTATTTTCCTAATTGATGTTGTGAAGTTTCACAGACTAATAAAAGAGTGGTTGTGAACAAATGAGAAGTTGTGAGTTACGGCATCACTGTAGCACATTACTGCTCCACCATCCTCCAAAAACTTTACAAGAACTCAGAGTTCTGCCCTTGTGAAGAGAGGAGGAGGAGGAGGAGGAGAGGCACACGGCAGAATCAGTCATACAGACAAGCTATGCAGGACCAAGTCTGTAATGTAGATCTATGATGCTGGACAGGGTCAGTGGAGGCAGCGGAGTGTGTTTTAGTGCACCATAACCTCAGACAAATGGGTGAGGTGGGTGGTAGTGCTACGAAAGAAAAAGAAAAGGGGGGAAAAAAAAACACTCTACGTGACTTTGTGTTAGAGATGAGTATTCAAGATAAACTCAAGGGTGTTTTTTGTTCTCGAGTGGTTGTATTTAATTTGCAAAAGCTTTTATTATCATGAAGTGTACTCGCTTTTAATCTGTTTAGCTAAAATGGAAAGTGGTCAATAGTCATATAGGGAGGATTACTTTCAGATCAGAATTTATAGATTGATCCTAATGGCTTGCATGTTGTCAGTCAATATCAATGTTTTGTTCCCAGAGCCTTCAGTGTAATTTGGGTTGCAGCTCATCACGCCGACTTCCTTCAGTGAAATGGAGAATTTTAAACTCTCCAATACATCCAGCTCTCCAATAAGGGCCTCACGCCTGCAAGCGTATCATTTAGATTGACAACAGAGGCAGAAGCAATTGAAGTGAACTTAAGTCTACCCCCTGCCCTATAAATAATATTTAATCCCTCTTTGGAAGGGAGAATCGGTAATGAGTCCCAGAGCTTTTTTGATGCATCACATTGCCTTCAGCTACAGCTGACACCAATAGGATATAAACCAGACGGCTTTCTGTGGCCTACAATGGTGCGAAACGACAGAATTTTCAAGATCGGATCAATCAAATAGGTGAAGTCAGGTTTAATCAGGTGTCCTTTCTGTCTGAAATGTGAAAGAATGTGGACAATATAGGGAGAGTGTGGGAAACACTGCAAAGCATTGTCGCCCTTCGGGGCATTATTAAAAACCTAAGAGGTATTAGTTCAGATATTTGAACTTTCAGTGAGAAGAAGTGGCAGCTAAATATGAAAAAGACTTACAGTGCAGAAATCCAATAAAGAGAAGGCTAAGTATGTAAGCTTATATTGTTGCACGCTAATGCCATTGAAGGCTCCATCTTGTTTTCTCAGAGCACACACTGTATTTGTAAATGCATTTCGTGTTTCTTTGTCTCTTCTCTCATTTCAATGCCCAGCATGCTGAACTCAGTGCTTAAATTCATATTAATGTCCTAACAAAACATGCCAGCTGTCTGCATCACCTGATTTGAACCATCTAGTTCATTAATATGTGCTGCAGCTGAAACAGATATATTTGTATTTTGCATTTTACTGCATAATTCCTCATCTAGCCTGCGGGAATGTAGCAGCCAGTCTATCCAGACCAGCGACATGCTTATCTGTTATCCAGCTATTAAAACTTGTTGCCAGGCTTAATATACTACCCTGCTGCTTCACACTGATACAAAGTGAGTGTAATATTACCTTTAATGGTAAGTAAATAGATTCCACGGGGAATAATAGCCGTCAGCAGTCTGATCCAATAAAGAAGTAAGCAGTGAGCGCATAAGGGAAGATGAATGAATCTTATTAAAGAGTACTGATGCCTGGTCAGCAGGAAAATGAAGAAGGAGCCAGACTGGACAGCACCTGCAAACTCACTGAGCCGAGCCTTTGTACTGTCTCGCTCCAGTTTGCATTTCACCTGGTTATCAGCGAAGGTTTCACTGATTACATCTCTGATTAATTTAAATTCAAGATCAAATACAAACTGGTTTGTCAACAGGAATGCTTTGTATTTCCCGAGGAGCTTATTAAAAAGAAGTCAAAGGCCACAAATGCAGTCTGATGTCATCATTTTACATCAGACTGCTAAGAACAACCTCAACTATCACGGAAAATACACCCCAAACACTTTATGACACAAGTTATTAATTATCTAACTTAATGTAAATTATGGATGAGCAAGTACATCATTATCTGTGTCTGTTCAACCAACTAAATGACCTGTATCTGTACATGGAATGGGAGGGGCATAAATGGTAAGTGGGTGGAGCTTAAAGAGGAAGTATAAGAGGAAGAGTAGCTCATAGGAAGTTGTTCATTTAACCCTGAAGTTAATAGGAGTTTATTTAAAAGTAGCTATTTTTATTATTTATTACAAAAATCTTGGAGAACAGCCTCAGAATTGAGCTTGAGATCAATGTTTTTGAACACAAGAGCAAGAAAACTATTTACAGACTTTTTTACTTTTTTATATAAGCTTGGGTTTATCTAAGGATTTTCCTTCATCACGAATAAAGATGACACATTTCAATCGGATGATGCTCATAAAAGCACATTATATGTACCAGGTCGCTCAACCCTAATGGAATTGGCATTTACTAATGTGCCCTCACTTCTTGAACCTTGTCGGTGATGTGTTTTTCTTAGAAGGAATTGTTGACATTTCGGAAAATAGTTATTTGCTTTCTTGCAGAGAGTTGGGTGTGAATATTGACACCACTGGTAAATGTGTCTGTTAAATATACTGCAGATGTACATTGAGCAGCCAGTTAGCTTAAATTTTGCTGCCACGAACACTGGACACAGATAACCTGGCTCTGTCCAATGGTATTCTGGTACTAATGGTGTTAATTGTTGGATTCTCACAAAACTTGAATGGAGGGCGGGTCTCAGCCCAAAATAGACCTTATTATCTTTTGCTGTGGATCCAGATAGAGGGACGGATCCAGGATTTTGTTCTCATTTTTTTTTTTACATTGTGAAATAGGCTGTTTTTCAACACTTTTGTTAATGTCTCAGGGAATAATGCACGGATTTTGATGGTAGAAATCAGGCTTATTAAGGTCGTTGGCATCTATGAATGAGTAGAATTTGATGTGATACCTACATCTGTTGAGCTTAAATTATGGTTAAGCAGTTATAAGTGGTTTAAAAATTGAAAATGACACAGGGCTATTAAATTTGATATAGGATTAGGCTTAATTGAATTCAAGGGGACTGCTAGGTCTTGGTGGAGGTATACACACTACTGAGTGCGGTTCCAGTAAACCCGTTAAGTGTCATTTGTTTAAAGCTGTAGTGTGGGATATTATATCAATGAGTGTTGGTCACATTTAAGCCTTTGCCAAACGAGTTAACACAATGCTGATCAAGCCGTTGCCAGGTAAATCTTGCTGTATTTCAAAGTGCACCAGAGATTTAAAATCTGGAGTCTGTGGCGACTTTCCTGTGCTGGTGCACCAGTAGTGATGCATTTTACGTGATCCAGCTCTGATCTGGCTGAAAAACCGAAGAAGCATCTGACATGTTCTGTACTGCAGGTTTATCTGTTAATCTGTACAAAAAAAGTGTAAAATCGACAATTTCCAAATTTACAGCAGGTCATATTATATATACATAATTACATATATATTTCTTGGCACAGAGCTGTTACTTCCTGCTGTCGCTGTGGGTTGCCTAGCAACTGGACTGAGCCAGGCTAGCTGTTCCCTAACCTCATCCTGTGTGTAGCTTCATATTAATGGTCCAATTTGTGAAACAGTTGATTGTTGAGTGTCATTCCCAACTCAAATACTGATGCTTTGGGTTGGTGGGTTGGGTGTCAATATTTGACGAGTTGGGAATGATGCACAATGATCAACTGTCTTACAAACTGGATCTTTTTAAACAAGGAGTGGCATAAATGCAATGCATTCAAGAGAAATGTTACATTTTGTGCGAGGCATGCAGCTTGAACCAGAGTGCCAAAGCTCATGCTGTGTTGCTTTTTTAATGCTATTGCTATCAGCCTTGCTCTCTCCACCTACATGCATAACCCAAAGCTGAATGCAATACGTTCCCGCCTGTTCTCTTGGGATTTTCAAGTCATTCTGGGCGATGTGGGAAATTGCTTACTGAAGTAGAAGTGGATGAGGTTGAGGGGAAATGCACGCAACAAAAAAACTAAATGACACCATTTCCTCAGGAAATAACACCAGGTGTGCAACGAACATCTCAGACTGGGATGTGTATGAATTTAAGAGTACCTGAGGGTGGACGTTTCCTGTGGGGGCTGCGCACAAAGCAAATTCTGGGTTTGTCAAAGAAGATGTCAGATTCCTTATTAATTTCACTCAGGCTGGAGATTTAAACTGGCCACTGTCTGTCTAATTATTACACTACTTATGTTTCCATATGAAGGATTGATTCCTATATTGAAGATTAAATCTCCGCTGTGATGTTTCCTGTGTTTTATCACTGGATTAGTATATTATAAAGGTCAGAAAAGTTTCACATATTGGAATGTAATCATAATCACACTGCTCTTAGAAGCTGTTTTAAATCCAAGGCTTACAGAGCAAATGATGCTTTCAAATGAGCTTCATAATTGTGATGCCATTTTGCTGAAACTCAAATTGCATCTTCACATCTATGATTTTGACCTCTGGGATGCAGTGTTTATAAAACTGTGTTGCTCCTTTTTAAAGAGAGCAGCAGTATTTAATTTATGTTAACAATTGCCAGTGAATTCAAGCTATGAAAAGCATTGCACCAATATGTGCAAATTCCCAGGAGAAAAAGCATCAATTTAGCCAAAATGCCTCTCATCTAAACATGATTTAGTGGGTGGCAGGAAGTGGTAGCGGTTCTTTGAGTTGTGTTGGCGGGCTCTTTTTAATGCCTGCCAGCAGACATGCAGGGTGTCCAGGTGCACAGTGTGCAGACACCCCTCTGAGAAACCAAACCTTCATTATTTATTAGGCTACAAAATGAAGCTGCGAGAGGGGGGTCAGTCAGCCGTGAAGCTGGCAGGAGGGGATGTTGCTTCCTTGTTTGCCAGGGACGCAGGCTGAAGCACTGGGCATGTGCTGCTAGTAGCTGCACGAGCGGAAGATGAGAGAGAGACGTGGAGTTCAATTCCACCTACTGCGTGTGACAGGCCAAATATAGACTATCAGATGGAGTTGTTAATTTCAAGATGGCACGCCATCCTTTACCTCCCTCCCTCCCCACACCTCCCAAGAATCGACCATTTCAGGTCTCACATAATCTTTAATCGTGCCCACTCATTTTCTCGCCTTACATTCTTTCTCTTCTCTCTGCCTCTACACTATTGTAATGGCATAGAGCCGGATCCCGCCTTGATTTTTCTTCTTCTATTCAAGGCATTTTCTTCGCTTTCATGAGCAATTTTCCATTATCCCTGGCCTAGCCTTATAGGCTCAATAAATGCCATTTGACTTCCTTTCCTGTGGATAGTGAAAAATGGGAAAACGGAAGCCGTTTTCAATAATCCTGCCAATATGATGATTCAGTTGTTTTTCATCCTGTTATAGTTGCAGTGAAATTGCATTGTTCACTAACTCTAAATCTTTCTATCTATTAATGCATACCAATAGATTCCCATGCAGTTCCAAACTGGGACCAACACTGAATCAGTGCCTTATCTCATTTTCCTCCACAGAAGTCACCAGAGTGTACATCATAATAGCTTAGTAGCTTTTTTGTTTGTTCCTTTGTAATTTTTTTGGTCAGGAAGTGGTTTAAGATGAACTCCCAGAGCTGTCTTCAGGTGTCTTCACATGCTTACTTTGCAAATGTTTTAGCTTGATGAATAATTTAAATGTATCAATTTACCTCATTTTTAAATTATTAATTAATTATTAATAAGAGATTCAGTAATTGACTAATTAATAACAAATTTTGAAAACTTAATTCATTCATTCATTCAGTGATTTTCAGAGATTCAACAAATACCTTTGACTCATTCACAATCCCCTGTCACTGTATCGCCACAAATAAAAACATATATGATTTTAGAACTTGGAAACAAAGTCATAATTCACATGAATCACAGTTTGACAGTGCTGCATTCACATGCTCCTTGGATGGTCACATTTCCCATGCATTTTATCGCTCATATTATGTTTACGTCCGTCATGTTTCAGCGTCATATGACGTCAACTCAACAACTCGTGTATCAACTCAACTAACCTGAAGTCTGGCTCAAATCTTTCTGTATTTGCTGATTGCAGAGCTCACATTTAGGGCCACCTATCTCTTGAACCCCTTTTCAGCAATAGCTGCATCAATCCTGAAGCTAGTCCACACTATCCTACTAAAACCAATCATTTACATTAGCAGGTTATTGTATATGTGAAGGACATGGATTCATTGATAAAACACTGTCAAAACAACAACTTTTACTGTGCTTGAAGCTTCTACACTGTATTTTACTGCAGCTCTTGTATGTTATGACTCGACCTTGGCAGGGTTCAGTGTCTTTTTATCGACTTTAGCGAAATAGTGTGAGAAAGACAAAAATAACTTGACTAAATTTTGGAAAATAGCAATTTTCTTTTGTCTATGCTCAAGTGGTTCATATGTCATATGTTCACATGCAAGGATTCAGTCAGTTTATGTTAAACCTTTTTAAAATCCACTGATCTATGAGCTCTTTTACAAGGTTGCAGTCTTTTTCCTACTGCCATTTTACTATGTGGTGAGATTCATTTGAGATCGGCAAACATTTTACATGCAAGGACTTTATGAAATAAAATTGAAAATAACATTGCCAGTAGAAAATAAGAGGGTCATTGTGTATGCCTCTCCACCATTCAGGCCTTTACAGCTTACATTTGATATCAGTGCCACCTGTTCATCCTTTTGTGGTGTGAAAATGTACTTTTTTCTGTCTGTACAGACAGTTTTTTACATTTAAGGACATCATGCTCATATCATTAAAACTTTGAAGCGCAAGTAAGGAGAGAGACAGGAAAAAGCCAGCAGCCTGTAAAGGAAACATGTTCTTGGAGAGGTCCTTGGTGTTGGTTTGGCCTTCTGTAAAAGAGCCATTGTGGGAGCACTACTGTTGCATTTCTGCAGAGGCCACAGAGCGCCTTGCCAAGCTGTAGTGAAAGTGGACAGTCCCGAGCACATCTCACCTTTCTCCCTCATGTCCTGTCAGGCTCCTTTTGTCCTCACTCCCTCGTCTTCTTGTCCTCTCTGTCCTGATGTTCACTTTTCTCATTCTCCCACTCTCTCCTCACTGATGCACTCCCCTCCTGTTTCCTTACCTCTATCCTCCCTCACAACTCCTGACTTCATTTCTCACTCCCTCACACGCTCTCTCTCTCTCTCTCCCTCTCTCCCTCTCTCCCTTTTCAGCCGTCAGTGTGGGAGTAAAAAGGATTAGTCGAACCAAGAGAGAGGGAGCAAAGCACTAAATGACGGTATTGAATTCTGGCAAAATAAATTTTGGCTTCTCACGCCAAGTGAGAAGTTAAGTCTCAGGCAGTGCCGTTTCTAGCACATCTAACATGATAACAGTGCATAATGAACTCATTTTGGAATGACAGTTATTTTATCAAAAGCCTGACGCTATTTAGATTTCGAACACATAAGATAGGAAAAAGAGGCTCATGGAGGAAATGGAACAAATATCTTTTAGAGTACTCACTGCAAAGTCTAATAAACACATTTTTCTTCTACATAATATTACAACAGTTTGTTGTTGCCAGTCATCTACTGCCTTCAGAGAGAGGGGCAGAGAGGGCAGGAGAATATGTTTAATACTTTAACAACTGTTCAAAAAGAAAAAGGCCTGGGTACTTTTTAAATGCACATTTAATCCATTAATCCAACGCAAAAGTGCAAACACATTTTTACATAATTTATTCATTTCATTGCCCTTCATGTTTATTTAACTGGCCAGTTTAAGATCTCCTCAAAGATTAACTCTGCCATTTCAAAATATAAGCATATGGCAGAATGAGCAGCATAATCAAAACTGAGCTATGTACATAAGAATAAAGTAAAGAGGGTAATACGCAACTCATTCACCAGAATAGTGTTGGCAATATATGCTTCTGCAAAATTTAATGTTGTGACAACACTGTCCTCATCGTCTGGTTAGGTTTAGGCACAGCAACCACTTGGTTAGAGTTAGGACAATTTCATGTTTTTGCTTACCTGATTCTGTCGAGACAACATTGTCACTGTCACTGACAGCGCTGTCTCTATTAAACTTCATGGATTAAGTGTGCAGGCATTACCTTCTTTTCATAAACATGATTTCCTGATAGCCACGTACCTCCATGATGTGTGTGTATAACAAGCTCACCTTACCTGGTTCTGTCGCCACAAACACAGCTGGAAATTGTCCTGATCAAAAATATACAATTTTGTTGCAACTAAAGCAGTTGCACAATATCACGATGTCTCGTTTAAACATATGCAGTGGTTTCACAGTTACACGGCAGGGCCCAGGCCATCAGTTGTCTCTGGCTTGGCAGCTGCCTCACCCAGCTCTAACACCACCACAATCTTCTGCGCCTCCCGGCATAGTCAGTTCATGTGCATGTAATGTGAACATCATATGACACATATTGTAGAAATGTTGATATGGTTTGCATTGGATGTACAGCTCTGTACGTATCCTCATATCTAATGGACTGAATAGGTCGATTGCGAATCACTCCCAAAATAACATTAATCACTATTCCCAAAATACTATTCCCTGTTGCAGCGTACCAGAAATGGGCTCACTAGATTTCAACACACGCTCACTATTTGATTGGGTTTAGGCAACTAACTACTCAGTTAGGTTGAGGCACTAAAACTACTTGGTTAGGTTTAGGAAAACATTGTGGTTGGGGTTAAGAAAAATCTACGATATGTCACTTCAGTTACAAACGTACCAACATATGTAACTGCAGTCAGGTATGTACGTCACGTAAATTCCCTACATTACTAAGATGAAATAAATCACTGTTTACATTTTGTTTTATACCGGACAAGGTAGTTGGTCTCCTGGGTGACAGTCCTGTTCTTGTTTGACCTGACCATCTTGCTCTCTTGCTCTTTATACTACTTTGCCTGACTTCCTCCTTTACTGCCGTAATAATTACTGCAGCCACTAGAGGTTGCCACCTAACAAATAACATCAATAGGTGACGTAATAAACTGCTGTCACAGTCAACCTACTTGGCTGTTTTTTCTGATGCGGACAGGCTGGGGTCCTGGTAAACATAAAACGTAAATGGCAAATATCTTATTCCATTAACTGGGCTGTAATACAGAAGCTCTCAAAAGTCAGTAGTCCAGCTAGAAGGTAAGGGTGAGAGGCCGAGCTTATTTTAATCTTCGGTCAACAAGGCATGGACAGCCCCTTATTGAGTTGGCCTCTAGATCCCTCATAGCTGGTTCAAATTTACCAGAAGAGGCCAGTTCTGTCAGTGATATCAGACAACTGGGGTGAATGACAGTGAGAGAGTGCTGCCTCTGAGTTCAGACTGTTGACTGTCAGGTACGTGCCAAGGTATGACAGGCATGTAATGAAATTCCTCTCCTTTTTACACTTAGCATCAGTGTCACCTTGCTTTGTTGCCTTAGTGGTAGAGAAACTGCAGAGAGCAAAGTCACTAGTTAGAAACACGACTATAACAGTGGCTCATATATCAGCCTTGTGTTACTGGTGTTATAATCTATGTTGCCTGTCACTGAGTTAAGCATTTTATCTGGCTGGTAAAATACTAAATGGGGCTAATTATTATGTTGTACCTCGATGAAACGTTGATATATTGAACAACCTGACTGTATATGTAACAAGCATGCACAGTTTTGTTCTAAATTGAAAACACAGCTGTTTCCCCTAAATGGCAATGTAAGATTGTAAATCATAAAAGAAAAAATGTCATGAAATTTTTCCTGGACACTGCTAAGTTAATCATTTCAACGTATAAAGTGATAACATTACAAACGGTTGTACATCCAGCAGACATGCAACAAAATGTTCTTTCATTTGGAGTTTTGTTTCTGTGAAACCATTTTAGCTCTGTGTTTGGTCTCCACCCAATCCATACCTGCCAACAAGACTGATTTTCACAAGTCTCCCAATCTTCAACCATTTCTATTGCTGTGCTCCTGATTGGTTAGTCCTCCTGTTAATCTACCAATTTCATAGTGATACAAATAATGGTACACCATTTGCAGATGCCCCAGAAAATCTTCCCCTTTTCACAGCCAAATGTTGGCAGGTATGCCAAATCCTGAGCGACACATCTGACTCTTGAGCCGCTAAATGTTTCACTATGCATCATAGTCACCATCTTTGCTCTTTGCAGCTGGAAAGGTAGCGTACAGTGGACTTTTGTATGAAAACATCTGCCTCCTGCAGCTGGAAATGACGCTGATGAGAGAAGGAGCCTACTAAAACAGTAAATGAGCGAGCTGTAAAACCAAAACAATGAGCTGAATGAGGCTAAAACAGTCAGTAGAGCAAGCCTGTTCTCACTCGCAACGTGTCAAATACAGCAGCCTGGTCAATGTTGGTAGCATAAAAGAACTGCAGAATCTGGTGATTAATTTTCTGTGAGCTTAGTGACTCCTTACACATGCTTATTAAATGTTTTAAAACATTTTAAGCTCAAGTTGAAGCTAAAGCAGCTTTGTGTCAAATATTTTACGTCAGCATTTATGATATCCCACAGATTGAGGAGGACTGACTCTGGCTATAAAGGATATGCCTCAGCGAAAACAGGCAGGAAACTGCCTCATTGTGAATCAACAGTGTGAACCTGCTCAAAATGGCAGATGGTGGACTCACTGAATGAACATCTGTACACTCTTCAACAGAATGCAAAAAGAGGCTTTTAATGAAGGAGGCAAAATGACTGAAGAAGAGAGTCCAGGGGACCACCAGAGCCATTAATGAGCTGCAGGCTTTCTAGTGTATGTGTCAGTCATAACAATACCTGTATCATTTTGTGTTGCAAAAACTCTTTCCACATTATTTACATTAGCTGCGCTTGTGCTTCTTATAGAATTAGCTGATACCACTGGGACAGTCTGAGTCGGCCAGTCTGCAGTATGTCTGTTGTGGGTCTTACTGTGGCTTAGTAAACTGATGAAATGTTGAGATTATTGGCTTGCTAGACAGAGGAGTAAGTTTCCGTCTCTTGATCAGATTTCACTTCGTCATGGGTGGTCTCTAGCCTCCCAGCAGTTTGACAACATAGAGGACAGACTGCTTGAAGTTTAACGTTTTGAAATACATTAATTCCGATGTGAAATGTTTGAAAATATCTTTTAAAGAATGTATTAATTAGGCCTATGCCCAGTGAAATTCAAAACTCTGTCGAGCCGTTCCCTTGATGCTTCAACTCTCCCATCTGCGGTGCGCCCATGGCAAAAACAGAAGAAGCTCTCAATATGATGCATGTCAAATCACGCTTAATGAGTTTTGGCCTTATGTCAGACCCTGATTTAAAGGCATACAGTATGTTCTTCTTAAATGTGTAATTTACAAACAATTAATAGAAAACATCCTGGAGCAGGGAACAGATGGGTTACATAACCCAGAGTTTGCAAGGGAGAGCTTTTCAGCAATCTCTGTTTAGTTTAGTTCCACCATTAATGATCAGTGGAATGTGGATATTTTAAAATGGTTAATGGTAATTAATTCCACTCCATAGCTCTGGCATACAAGAATATATTCCGCTCCATAGCTTCAGCATACAGGAATGAAACCCAAACCATTATGGAACTAAGTATTACGAATTTGCAGTGCTTGCAGCGTCCCCACCATTTGGAGTATGATTCTTGTCACGACTATTTTAATTTTTGCTTACCATCTGAGTAGTGTCTTGAAAGGTTCTCAAACCACATAAACCAAAATGTGCTTGCATGTATGTTTCTCCTTCTGTTGAAATGACTCAATTACAAAACATTTGTGTGTGTGTGTGTGTGTGTGTGTGTATGTGAGTGAGTGTACTGCAGAGGATGCCACAACAACTAACTGGTGCCACAGGGCTCCACGCTGCGACAGAAACTAGTGAAAGTGAGGTGAGGCTGTGAACAGCTTGCAAGGAGGTTGTGCTGGTTGTGAGGATAAAAGGTGGGGTATGTGGGCACAGAAAAGCAACCCAGTCGGCAGAGTAAATGTTGGCTAAGTACGTTTCTGCAAAACCACAGATGAAGTTCAAACTAAATGTTTCTTTATGTTGCAACTTTATGTTAATTGCGGTTGGATTTCCTATTTTTGTTTTGTCACAGTTCTGTGCTTATGGTTTATACACAAAAAACACTTGGTTAAGGTCCAGAAAACATCATGGTTTGGCTTAAAGTACTCGTTTTTGTCGCCACGATCACAGACAGAGATGGTCTGACTTCCCATGAAATATAGATTTCCAGACATTTTTGTGGCCACCTAAACAGTCTGGAAATCTTCCTAAGTGTCCTTTAAAAATATCCAGTAGTGTGACTTGACGTGCGGTCGGCCATTTGGCAGCCTCATTGGCTTGTAATGGTGCCACCACCATCCCCTCCGACTCTTGATGCGAAAGGTGGCTAATGTCAACCTTAGATGTGTCTGTGCTTTGCAGAAATGTAAACTAATTTTACATCCTGGCGACTGGGCTGGGAAAAGGGTGCGTGGTTGTAGCTGGGGGTGGTTGATGGTGGGTGGTGCCTTGGGGTGCTTACAAGTTGCTCACTGAGATTTCCTACTGCCAGGAAAATTTGCACTTTATGAAGAGCAAAGTGGCAGCCAGCTGAGGTTTTGTATAATTTAGTGATAGTGACATTTTTACTTTAAGTTGGACAAAACAGCAAGTAGCTGCTTACTTTATCAACCAGTGTGTGCTCCTTTCCGTTCCCAACTGCTCTGCATACAATATTCCCTGGGTGATGAATCATGCTCATGTGTTGTGCATTGCAGCTGTACTCACTGGCAGATGTTGCTGGAGCTATGGAGAATGATATGTTGTTACATTAAACAGAGAAACTTCTGCTTTATACAATAATGAGGTAGTGCTATTTTGACTATAATGATATTCATGTCGATGAGCTAGGTGATAAGATCAAGGAAAGCATCTTCTTTAACTCCTTATTATGGCATTACAAAGATACACTTTACTTTTGCGGTGTGTGTGTGCGCATTATCTTGTGTGTGTTGTTTATGAGGTGCATACTCCCCTGTACTTGCATTACCTTTTGCTCATTAATGCGCTGTGTGATATCTGTATAATGACGTGCCTCGCACTCTCACGTCTCTCACACTGTCACCATCCTGAGATTAGATCTCCTCATAGTGACAGAAAACCTGCCATCCAGCTTCAGCCTCTGAGGAAGGAGAAAAACAACACTTGGAAATGGTGCAGGCAGTGTCAACATGTCTGCCTGGATGCCTCTGTGGATGTATTGTTTTCATCATGTCACCGCGGCTTAAAAATGCAATCTGGAATTTATTTGGCCATTTCAGGTTTAGCTGTAGTCAAATATGACTTTGGCTGAATAATAGGCTTATAAGGATTTTATTTAAAATCATAATGGGATGGCACCAGGAAATGTCAACAGGCTGTTAGACACCCAATACATGTCATGTCAGAACTGTTAGATGGTTGTATAAGAAAAAAATTCTGACTGGAAAAACAAAACAAAAACGATTTTAATAAAAAAGAAAAAAGACACTCAACCTTTAACCTCACAGTGACAATGACACAATGTGAAATATTTTTTTTAATTTAATGGGTCACCTTCTCAAAACAAATATTGCTGATTAACTTCGAGCCATGAAATTGGTTGGTTCACCACTCTGGTCCAGATTGAAATGTCTCGACTACAGATTTTTTTCACCACAGACATTTCAACAAATTTTGTTGATGATGGCCAACCCAATCACCAGAATAAATGTTGGCAATGAGGCTCAATTGTTTCTGTAAACCACAGATATGTTCAAACTTGACATTTCTTTGTGTTGCAACTTTGTTTCTTTAGGCTCAATTTCCTGTTGAGACGACACTGCGTTTATGGTCTGGTCAGGTTTAGGCACAAAAACACTTGGTTAGAGTTAGGAAAAAGATATTTTTTTGCCTTAAAATACCTGGCTTTGTAGCCACAAACACGACTGGAAGATGTTCCAAACTCTTGTTAATGTGTTCTCACACTTAATGTACATATATATATATGTACATGTTACATGTACAAATTTGAATGTATCTTGGTTTGCAGAAACGTAAACGGCCAACATTTTATTTTGGCGACTGCATTTCAATTAAGTGTCACTTTTAGTCATGCCGGTAAGTACCATCACCCTGGAACAGGCTCACCGACAGTAATGTTTTTATGTTATCGGTTACAGCTGCGCTTTCCTTATTCCTGCTAAGACAAGCCATAATGTCGGCTGTGAATGAAAGTCTAATATATAAACCCACATTCATAGTTCCCACAGGATGACTTCTCTTGTCTTTGGTGATTCCCTGACTTTTCATATAAGGCCACTGTCAGGAAGATTTAGACATAAAACTTGGACAAATTGTGTCTTAATAATCACTATCATCCTGAACTCATTGCCAATGCTAGCATGCAATGTAAAACACTACCTGCTAAACATTTGCATTTCAGCATTCTGATGTTAGCATTTATTTAAAGCATCACTGGGCCTAAATACAGCTTCAAAGAGGTGCTAGCATGCCTCAACTGAACTCAACTGTGAGCAGCACACCCCTGAGGATGTTAATCCTCTAAGTAGTGCTAAGGTACGGCTACTTTACTGTACCTCACTACTTATTACATGTCCAAAATGTGCTTAGGGTGTCCTTTAGTCGTGCAATGATCTTCAACGTGGCCAGTGTGTTTTGTACAAATATCATTTTTCAATACTCTGAGCCCCACAATCATAACTTATTTTAGCCCAATATTTGACCCTGTAAGGCTAGATACTCACAGTGGGAATCTGTCTACTGACCTTGGTGAATTTGGCGCCATGCTGTCTCCAGTAAGCTACTCAGAACCACAAGGTCATAATTTGGACCATACACATATAAAACCATACACACTGCAAATGGTTTTACCCACTGAGAAATTAGCCGCACTAACATGGTAAACCATCTGCCTCTCCAAATGGAGCTCTGCAGCCTTTGGATGCAACTTCAGTGTGCAGTATCTTCCTTAAATCAGCTGCAGACTTCACAGTGAAAAGCCCAGACTGTGTGTGAACAGAAGGAGAGCACAGCACTGAGCAGCAGGCTGAAGGAGAAAAAAAAAACCTCTGCAGAGCTTCTGCACTCCCCCTGCTTGTCACCAGGGGGCCACATTGTGCTTCAATAAATCCTTGTTTTTTTCTTCCCATAAGTCAGATAAACACACCGTGAAAACAGAGCTCACCTCCCATCGACTGCGCTGTAAATGTATAGCTTTGTAAGTGGCATTGAGAGTGTGCGATGGGAGGTGTGCGGGGCGGAAGAGATTTGGACGTATACGTTTCAAAGAGTAGTCTCAGATTTAGCTGGCCTCTTTGCAGATGGAGAGACACACGCCTCTGCTGCCTCAAAACACTCATTCTCTAACATGGCATCTCTGGTAATGGGAGATTAGTGTAGAGAAAGGGAGACCGAAAGAGAGAGGAGGAGAATGACAGTGGGACTGAGAGGAAGAGTGGAAGACAGATGGAAACGGGCAGCGGGGGGTTTCACAGAGAGTGGGAAGTAGAAAAGATCAAGAGACATGAAACAGAAACATCTAGATTTAAATGACTTCGACCTTTCGATTGTAGCTTCACTACTTTGACTATGTGGCCAAAACTATGTGGACAATCTTCTATACACCATTTTGTGTGCTTTGTTTTCTGGGGCTGTAAGGACTGGTCACCTTATAAAAAGGTCTATCCCACTGTAATGTCTGTCTGTGTAATATGAAGATGACAAAACAAGATATAACACATTAATGATGAGCTTTAGAGGTGCTGGTATAGGGGTTTTGTTAACCTCTGACAGAGATCCCACTCTACAGCTAAGCTAACTGGCTGCTTTGCTCCGCCCTCATATTGAACGATCACACATGAGTGGTATCAGTCTTTTTATAGCCCATGGCAAGAAATGAGGTACAATGTAATTTAATCTCCAGGTTAACACAGGTTTGCATAATGAAATAGAAGTTCATAAACTTCTTCATGCTGCATAAATTACAGGACATATATACACAAGCAGTATTGCATCTTTTGGATTTGCGCTGGGGTAAATGTAAACGGCAGCAAAATAATAGTGATGATAAAATGGTCGGCATCTTCACATCAGAAGTTTTAATTTCAGGGAAACACTGTCCATCCACCTTAACTGTGTTTGAGCACCAAGCATCAATGTTGTGAACACTGAGTCTCCTCGTCCTGCTGTAGTCCTCTGCTCTGTTGGATTTGAACATGGTCAGCCTGTCGAGTGCAACAGCTTGATCCGAAAAGGTTGGGGTAGAAACAGGTCTCTGTGGGCACGTTACTTTGCTGACCTAATATATTTGCATTGTATAAGATGTTACAGTTTGGTTACAGTTAATGAGATGTTTTATTCGGGCTACAAAGTGTGCTTCCAATTTTGTGACAGCCTTTCCTGTTTCGACATGTATAAAGTCATATCCACACACACAAGAAATGTTTCTCCCAGTTTGCTGTGAAGAACTTCAAAGGCCTGCACAGAGCCCTGACCTCGAGCCCATTCAGGAGCTTAGTAATGAATTGAGAACCCTGATGCGAGCCAGGGCTAATCACTGAACATCAGTGGCTGACCTTCCCAAGACTGGGGCGGATGTGGCTCAGGAGGTAGAGCAGTACGTCCATTAACTAGAAGGTTGATGGTTGGATCTCCGGTGCTGGCTCCATGCTTGAAGTGTCCTTGGCCAAGATGCTGAAAACTAAATTGCAGATGGCTGTGCATGTGGATGTGTAAATGGCTGAGCACAGAAATATCATTGTGCTTTGGTGAGGAATCGTTATACTGCTCCTTGCATGGCAGCCAACGCATGAATGTGTGTGTAAATGTTTTAAGTTCGCTTTGCCCAGAATAAATGCAAGTCAACTTTCTATAGCAGGATGTTAGCAGGAATTATATTGGAATTGATTCGTCCACCTACTTTTAGCCATGTATTGTAGCTGCCTTTCTCATCTTATCTAGAAATGTTAGGATAGCCACAAAGTGCTAAAATATAACATAATATATATAAACAGTTGTTCTACTTTTTGCTGTACAACCCTTTTAAGTCAAAGTAGTTAAAATTCTAATTCGATTTATAGGGAGTCAGTAACCAAGACAGAGGGGTGAGGAGGATGGGTGCAGTTTTTTTGGGACACCGAAGATTCCTGCACTGCAGTGCATCGGAGAGACGCACAGTGTATCTGATTCCACTTAGCTGGGTGCTCCTTACGCCAGTCAGATGCCAACATCAGTGCCAACTCTGGCTCTCCTCCTGCTAACACCCTCCCCCCACCCCTCTCCTCCTCCTGATGCTGCAGGGATGCAAAAGCTTTGGCAACTCCTGCCTGTGATAGACAGTCAGGAGAGAGCTGGGAGAGAAAGAGGTGAGCAAGGGAGGCGGCAAGGGGGAGAAGCTGCAGAAAGAAAGAGGAAGAGAGGGAGCAATGTTGGAGTTAACCGAGGGAAAGGGAGGAAGGTGGAGGAGAGAAAGAGAGGGAGAAACGGAAGGAAAACGTTCTTTGCTTACCTTGTCTGGTAATGAGACATTGCAAAAGGGAGAGAACGACAAACAGACAGTGAGAGAGCAAAAGAAAGACCGAGGCTGGCAGAGAAACAAGGATGACAAAGGCTGAAGAGTGAGAGAGAGGGTAATGGAGAGAGTGGCAGAGAAAGAAAGATCTACAGGAGCGAGACAGCTGTTGTTTAAGACCACAGAAAAAAAACGAAGGCACAGACACTGAAAAGCAGGTCAGCTGCACAGCTCCAGCAGAACCTCTGTTTATACAAATAAAGCCTGGAGGGCTGTTTGAGCGGCTGTGTCTATGTGTGTTTTGGTGCGTACACGCTTCTGCTTTCGTTTGCGTTTGTGGTTGCACGTGTGCTGCTTTTTTTTTTTGCTTGTGTTTGCATGTGTGTGTGTGCATGACGAACATTAATATAATTGTCATAAGCGTGCAGCCAAGGGTGGGTGGGATGTATGAGGGGGAGCAGCTGTGTATCTGAAAGCTGACCCTATGTTGCAATCATGCAAGCCAGACGACTGTACTCCAGTGCTCCTTCTGAGGCCTGAGGCAAGGAAATGTGGAGCTCAGCACAACAGCATTAACTTGTGTGTCTGTGAATGGCTTTTTGTGCATCAAGTGCGGGCAAAGAGGAGTGTTTGTGTGAGGGCATGCAAGTGTGATTCCGGGGAATAATACTGCTCTTTTCTGGATGCAACCCGGCTGTTTAAGCATCACTTCCTCGTGTTTATGCCACGGGCGACGTGTTGTCCATGGAAGAGAGCCCTAGCTAACTTTGCTGATGCAAGGTCAAACACACAGGCTTGGGCCCCGGGTTGCTTCGAAACAGATGTTACCCCCGCACACTGACACCCCACCCCCTCCCCTCTCACACCCAAACCCCCACACAAATCTATTGCCTATGACAGCACTGCGTAGGGTTGGGGTCTGATAAAATTCAGATGACAGACTACACAGATTTCATTCTCTGACCAAAGTGCATGCCTCTGGGTGTAGAGCCGTCCTCTGCATCTTAAAACATGACAGGCCCTAGACCCTCAATTGCCCTTCTCTCATTCATCGAACCGACTTTAAAGAAGAACAGAAAATCAGTTTTTTTAACCGTTTGGTCAGATCTTTTCATGGTTGTCTAAACAGGGCAAAAATCAGACAGTGTGTGTGTATGTGTTGGGTCCAGCATGGTTTAAAGCAGCACAGAATGATTTTAAAGTAAAGATAGGAATGTGATTTTTATTCCACTGTCTGTCAATCCAAATAGATGAAAATCAAACAAAAGAAGGACACATAGGGATGACTTTGTAACAAGGACAAATATAAAAATTGGATTTCTTTTAAAGGTTTTTAGACTTTTGCTTATCATATAAATCAGTATTTGAAAGAAAAAAGACAAGAAAGATAAGAAACTGTGTAGTCAACACATCCTCATACCTAATCAACTGAATAGGTCGTCAGTGTTCCCAAAACAGCATGGCTGTTGTACAGCAGTGACACATCAGACCTTTGCTTTAAGGTAGCAGTTTGGTTAGGTTTAGGCAAGAAAACTACTTGATAAGGTTTCGGAAATCACCATGGTATGGTTTGAATTACTATTTGAATTGAATTACTGTTATTTCAACGTACCTACATTACCTATTTAACTTACATTATGTTATGTACATGTGATGTTACTTCACTATGTTGCTAAGTTAGAAGAAGTCACTGTTGACTTCTGGTTTCACAGTGGGCATGAACAGCAGTCCTGACCTTGTTAATCCGTCCACCATCCCCGAGCCCCTCCCTATATGGACTTTTAGTCTCATTACATGGCTTCTCCTCAATTCCTCCTGTACAGTTGTAATAACTACCACAGCCGCCTACCAACAGACGTAACTATTTTTTTTGTAGAGGACAGACTCGTATCTATCGTATCAGGTCACCTGACATATATATATATATATATATATATATATATATATATATAATATTTTTTTAGTTGCCTTCTTGTCTCATGGATGGTTGAAGCTTTGTCCTTCATCCTCCTGGAGCTCTGAATGCCTTAAAGAAGAAACATGTAAGAATTATAGTGCAAAAATGTCAACCGGTATGTATAGTGTTGCAGAGATATCAGTAAACTTGGCATGCTAACCAGTGAGCCTTGGCCCTTCCTGTCTCGTAATACCACTTTGTACCTCAAAAGGCGATAGTGAGTCATCGTAGTGTCCAGTCTGTCCTCAGTCCAACAGCAGTTAGATGATTTTTCTTTTGCAGAGATTGTCTCCTGGCACATTGGGGCTGACCCCGCTGTAACCCTGCGCCCCTTTCTACTTCATGCCTCTCCTTTCCATGCCTGAATCCACCTTGTCGTTGTCGTTCATTGAATCATATTCCTTGTAAATCACCCCAGTCCTGTATTCACTGTTGTCAAACTGGCCTCCATTGGTCTTAGAAGATATGTTTGTTCCAGTCCAACCGTGTTCACTGGGAGGTAGTTGATATTCTTTACATTGCTTGCACGCTTGACTCCAGTCATGGTGGCCATTGTGACACTGCTCCTCGGTACCATTCCCCGCTGGGTCCAACCCCACCATGGACCCTGAAACCTCATCCTGTGCTATTGGTGTAAGCACCAAAACTTCACTGGTCCTCCAAGCTCCCAGTTCAGGCAGAGTCCGTTTTGGACCGCTCGCTGCACGGCTAACTAACTGAGCTAATGGCAGCTAAAGTTTGCAGCAGTTAGTGTTTACGCTAGTGATTTTTGTCAGCTATTTGTTTAAAGCATGAATTTGAGAGTCAGCCCATTCTTGCACTGCACCTTTCAAGGTTTCACACAAAACCACTTAAAACAAATCTGTTTCTTTTTGTCCATTCATGGCTTGACAAGCCACTTCACTGATAAACCGACCTTGTGTGACTTGAATAGGTAAAGTACCTGTAAAGCAGATGACTAAACCCACATTTGATAAACAAATACATTGCGTTATGCAGTTTGTAGATCATTTGAATTAGCCACATAACATGTAAGCTCAGCACTGCTGAAATTCAATCCCTCCAGCAGCACAGTGTCCATTTAATAGCCTCATATTCTGCAGAAATGTCCTTGTGTAAGACACCGACCTTGTACCTGCACACTCATTATAGCAAGGCTAAAACTGCAGGACGTGTGGGCAGAGCTAACTAAAAAAAAGATAACTACAAATTCAAGGTACCTACTGTATAATCACCTATATATTGAAATTCAGTATGCCTGCTTCTGTCACTTCCTTAAATTAGTTTTACCTTCTCTTCTCTCTCTAGCTCAAAAATTAGCAAAATTCATAACAACCAGGCAGTAATTGGGAGACAAAAGATGCTATGAAAATATATCAAAGCTGGAAAACACTTACTTGTGGTCCTGTTCTTATAGATTTAATTTAGTCATGACTGCTCAACGGACACCTTTTGCAGCACAATATTGTGTACTTTTGATAGCTACTGATTCTCCTAATACATGTGAACATATGTCAGATTTGAACGAGCTCATTTACTTGATAAAATGGCACCTCGCCATTCATTTACATTTCAACCTCTGCAGCGAACATATTCAGAGGAAACAAATAACGAAGGAGTTGCGATTCTAGGCCACCCCCTTAACTTCCCCAATCATCATTTCATCACTCATATAAAATCAATGCATAAAGATCAATAAGATGAAGTGAAGAAGTGAAATATGGGCTTTTTGGGACAAAAATGAAATGAGGCTCTGCTTCGACCCCACAGCAGAAATAAAAGTTGATGGATAAAATCCCTGCCGAAAGTTTGCCATTCACACCAAATAGACTCCAACTCAATCACCTGTAATACCGTCTGCCATTCTACGATTATTGTTATGAATGAAGTCACTGAAGAAACTGTCACACATACAAAAAGGGGGCTAAAAAACTATAAATAGCAAAATTCCAAGCTTCCACTGTTAACACAAGCAGCACTCTTACTGAGACACAGCTGTGACTCACTTTGTAAAGCATGCAGACAGTGAAGTTTATTTGCTGCCTAAAGAAATGTTAGAAAGGGTAACTCATGTTTTCTAAGTGACAGTGGAGGCATTTTGATCGTTAGTGCCAGACACTGTAAGCAGCCATCGCAGAAAGCGACCTTCCTCCTGGGGCTTGCGTGCATTACAGTGTTTTACTTTGAATGGAAAGGACAACAAAAATGGTGAAGTCATTGAGTCAGCAAGGACCAAGACCAACGTGGAACATTTTTAGCACCTTGTTGATTGCATGCTTCAAAGAGCTGAGAAGGCTGGAAAAGCATAAACGGCCCCATCCAGGTGGATAACACTTTATTGGTCCAATTCTTTCGAAATACTTGGTAGAATTGCTCAAAGGGAACTGATGTGCAGCTATAAAGAGATTCCTAGAGAGGACTGTGTAATTTGGAACTAATTATACGTTAAATGGAGACAGTTTTCAATTGTTACACTTGTAATTAATTCCAATTAATATTTGGCGTAGCCTAGAGTCTTCTCCGTGCACAGCAGGAATTCTTTGCATGATGAGCTACATGGAAAGAATCTTGTGTGGCTGTGAGTACTGTGAAACATAAAATTAAACAAATACAAAGAATAAGTTATAAATTAAAAGCTTCGTTTTTTTTTTGTTATTTCAGCCATTTTCAACTTATTCTGATTTTATAACTTTTCTGTGGAAAAATGGCACAATTCTGCTGAAAATCGAATCTGTGTTGCATTAAATCTCATCTCTGAATCCCCAGATCAGATTAATTTGTGGAGGATTTGGGGCCTAAGGGAGTGCATTGCCATCTATGATAATGTCTTGTTTAAGTTCCCATTAGGAGTTGCCAATTCCAAATTTCTCAAGTCTTATAAACAGTAGTTTTAATATTTGCTTGGGTGTAAATGGAACTTTGCCTCTTTGTCTAATTATTAAGATTAAAGCACTTTTTCGAGAATATTCACACAACTGTGCTTTTCTGTTTCCTATGTATCATTCCTTGGCTCCTTCTTACAAGCTTAAATAAATACTATTATCAATACTAACCAAGCATTCTGTCACAGAACACTGTCTCCATTTTCCCTGTTATTAGCACCAAATTACACAGTCCTTTTCAGGAAAATTCAGAAGGAAATTACTCCGTAATTACAGGACAGGTTCAATCAAGCCAACAAGTGAACCAAATTTACAACAACATATGCTATTCTGACTGTGAAAAGCCTTTTTTTTAATCTGTTAATTAAAAAAAGAGATTCAAGTGTGCACCTGTTTAAAAAAAGATGTGTTTTCGCTGTATCGTAGAGAATGCAATATTTGAAGCAAAAAGGACGAATATTGTTTGTATGTTGATGAGTCCCAGTTTCTGGTATATGCTTGGTATCATGTTATGTGGGCCTACTGGTCACTGTAAAAAGCTTTTGTATTCACAGAGCTACATTCAGCTATCTCATAAATGAATAGCCAGAATGGACTGAAATGCATTTGTAAGCCAAGCATTGTGCTTTTATAATTCAAAGTAAGAAAAGACACAAGGGAACGTTTGAAATACAGATCTGGCTTCAAAATGAGCTATGATTCAGTTGAAAAGTTGGCTGAGGCTGGAGTCTGTCTAGTACATATCTGGTCTTATATTAAAACTAAGTAAATTATCTGACAGTCATCATGGACCCTGGAAATGCTGACTCTTTTACAATGATACTGCCCAGGCTGAAATTACACTTGATTTTAATTCTCTTTCTTCTTGTCAGTGAGACCTTGAATACAGTTTGATTTCATATCAACAACTCATATTTTTGAATGGCAGTTTTAGCATTTTCTGTCCGAAAACATTATCTTGTTTAGTTTAAGACCAAAACACTGTTGTGTGTCATTAATGGAAAGCATTCACCCACAAAGACATTATAGTGTACACTGTAACATGTCACGTCAGATTAGACCTTGGCAAGGTGAGAGATATAAATATCAAACCGATTTAATTTAAGTTGACTTACATGTCTACTAGACTTAAATCATACTGTGGAATACTTAATTGAAAGTTAACTCTGCTTGAGGACACTTTGCAATGTGCTTAAACGTACTATGTGGAACTTTTTGTGCGGTGATACAGACTAATGCTTTTATCAGCGGGTTTTGTCTGCATGTGCACGTGCCAGAGTCTCCAGCGCAGTTGGGGTAGTTGGATCAGCCTGTCCTCATCAAAAAAAACAACCATATAAGTCGACAGTGAAAGCACCAATATTTATGTTACTTGCTTAGTGGCGACCTTTAGCAGCTTTAGTAATTATTATGCCTCCAAAGGTGGAAGTGAGGAGCAGTTGAATAAACTGAAGTAACATAAGTAACGTAGTTATTTTAAGCCATACCAGAATGTTTTCCAGCCAAGTAGTTTGGGTGCCTAAACCTAACCAAAATGTTAATAACAGTCCAAGTTAGTCATAATATGTCATAATGTACTGTACTGAAATGAACTGTTTGTCAGCAAGCTTTATTTTGAAAGTATAACCACATGTTGCTTAATAGTTATTATTGCAAACTTTTCACCTGCAAAACTGATGCTAGAGGAGTAGGTAGAGCATCAGAGTTTGAAGCTCAAGGCCACAGCACACAGATACAGTTCTGCCGCCGGTTTCACACATTTTATACTATTTCGCTGATTGACTGTTTGAGGCAGAAACCAAAAGAGGCCAAGAAACTCAGCAAAGCACCTTCAAGCAAAGAAGACCGCAAGCCTACGAAAAAGATTTATAATTGCATGGTTTAAAAAAAAAAAAAAATCACCTTTTGCAAATGTTTTTATGAGGAATGAAATCATTCAACAGTATTTGTTAGACCTCAAGGACACACACACACACACACACACACACACACACTGAATGTAAACAGAACTCTTGTCTGTTTACAAGAAAATGCCTCGAACCCTATGAAGACATGGAAGTGTGGGATCATATCCCAGCAGACATTCAAGTGTCTTGCCCTGAACAAATAAATAAATAATTAACTAAGCTTGTCACAAGTTCACACCTTCATGTGTTGGCCATCTGTTAGAATTTGCTGCATCGTCAGAGCCAGGAGTACAGTATAAAAATGTATTATTGGAATCAGTTCTTTTTTCACTAAACCCCACACTAGTTTAAGAGGAGACAATATGATTCATAAAGGGTATGACTCATCTCCCTAATGTGTGTGCGTGTGTGTGTGTGTGTTTGCCTTTTCCGTCAAATGTGGCTGCACATGAAGCATAAACAAATACACCACATAACTCTGTATATGGGAGTGAAACCTTAATCCTATTTCCAGTCCGGTTGATGTTGAAAGACACAGAGGGAACAGCCATGCCTGTCTCTTTGCTTCTCGCCGCCACTAACCTGAGCATCGGTTAGTGAGGGACACTAAACCAGACAAAATGCACTGTAGCCCCATTATGTCACTTCTCTTCCCAGTGTAATGTATTCATGCTACACAATGTTTTCTCCTTCCTGTAGAACACCTACAGTGCTTTTATGTTACACACAGTTTGATGCTTTTTTTTTTATAGACGTGGCATCGGTTGTACAGGGATGTGTCTGAATCTGTCCAGTTAATACTTTACTGTCACAGAGTTGATTCTTCTGCCACTTTAAGTTGTTTTCCTGTCGGGGGACAGTGTGGCTCTGTCTAGCAAGCAAACCTCAGAAATAAAAGCAATCAACTACAGCAGAAGGTAAAAGCACATGGACAACATGGTCCTAATGTTTCTTTTACTCAATCTAAACTAACCATAATTTGCTCTGCAGTTGGTTTGCAGGAGACTTCCCAGTATTTTCATCTTTTGCGTCAAGATTTATTTGTGCAGCATGTTATTCAAATGCTGCCTCCGTGCATGCTTGTCCCGTCCATGTTTCTCAGTATGAAATGCCATTTTGATGCTGTTAATACTAACCTTTCAGTAATGTATTTGGCATTTCTGCTACAGCTGAACACTATAATGCCTGTCTGCCAGCTATTGGGCTGTTATGCACATGTGGATTTATGTTGATTAACCCTGTGGGTATGGCTGATGAGTGTCTCTTGGAAGAGGATGAACAACAGTTTGATTTAGAAACTGCCAATGCTTCATGTGATAAAACACTGAATTACAATAATATTTACAAAAAACAACAAAGTATCAATTATTCAGCCGCCAGACTTTTAACAAAAACAAGTAGGTTCTGTCACATAACTCCTGTCCTGGCATCATTACATTGGCTGCCCATTCAGGCTAGAGCCGATTTTTAAAGTTCTTCTCTTAACTTATAAGGCTTTAAATGGACTTGCACCATCTTATTTAACTGAACTACTTTCTCCCTACATTCCGCCACGTCCTCTTCGTTCTCTTAGTTCAAACCTCCTTGTCATCCCACCAATCAATAAAAAGTCAGCTGGTGGCAGGGCCTTCGCCTACCGTGCTCCTTTTCTATGGAATGGCCTCCCACTAGGTATCAAAGAAGCTACATCCACTGCAATTTTTAAGTCCCGTCTTAAAACACACCTTTTTACTCAATATTTTGGTTTAAACTAATTTTTAACTGTTTTATCATTTTCCTTTGGTGTTTTAATATTGTTTTATTGTCTGTTATTATTGTACTTGATTTTATTGTAAAGTGTATTGAGACCATGTACCATGGTGATTTTGCACTCTAAATAATAAATTGATTGATTGATTGATTCAGTGTAGTGCTTTTGTGCAAATACTCTTCTATCTTATCAGCTCATCTAATTTGAAAACTGGCCAGTTTTGTGCCCTTGAAAAATGAGGCATGCAATGGGCATTTTTTTTTTTTTTGAATTGCATAGAGACTGAGTTGTCAGTTGTCTGCATTACTTTTTCACTTCCACAAAAGGATAACAGTGTGATTCTTACTTTAAGCACAGACGGAACACAAAGTTTTTATTACAAGGTCAAGTGGTTGCTGTGTCCCCATCAGCTGCTTTAACTTGAATGAAAAATTCACCCTTACTTGCTTTAGAAATCTGCTTCATGAATGTCGAGAAGAGAAAAAATAAAAGTGTGAATGGAAGGAACTTAAAGAAAGAAGTTGGGTTTCTGGTGCGTACTGAGTTTTATTCAAGAGGCTGAGCTGAACACAAACACACTTCTAAAGGTTGGTGACTTTTGCAAGCTAGCTTACAATTAAGTTAACACAGTTGGTACATTTCCTTTTAGCTAAGTCAGAACTGTTTTTCTTTTTTTTATCATCTGTGAAAACTGTTTTCTATGCCTACAATAAAAGTGGGATCAGTCTTCATCCACTGGATGATTAATTGGTCAGTTTGTTGCAAAATCTAAGAAAGTTATTAATTAAACACTAACATTAATTAACCATCATTTGCTGTGTCTTAGCCTGTCACTTTTATGCATCTTTTACTGAACAGCTATGCTAACAGACTATTTTTGTCATCATACGAGTCAATACCTCAAACTCATGTTCATTTCCTTCACTGCTGTCCCATGGCACCAGAAAGTAACCCCACTTTGGTTTACACATCTCATTCTCTCAGGTTGTTTATCAGAGCAAATACATATTATTTTTCTACACTGAACATAATTTTGAATGCAACACCTTTTGTTTTCGCTTCCTTTTGTCATGATTTGAAGTAAAATGATTTTTTGTGCGAACATAAGGTACAGGTCAAAATTTACTTTTTTTGTAATTAAAATTCAACATTATATGATATTCCCATTGACCTCAGATACGTTTGCTGTTTATCAGCACGTTGGCATTGTCATTGGGTTAGTTGTTGAATGCTAGAACATTGATGTTAGCATGTAGTTCAAAGCAACTCATGCCGCTAATGTGGCTGTGAGCCCTTCATTCGATTTGATCTCTTTATCGTCAGAATCTTTCTCTGTAATTAGTCCTTCACCACAGATGTACACTATATTGCTTTCAAAACACCTTTCACCAAACATCAAAGCCAATACTACATTATATATTACATCAGACATTACAAACATAACCCTAACCTCCTTTAATGCAACAATATGTAACCTATATTTCTGGAGTAAGGGTATTGATTTTTATATAGTAGAAATACACTGTAGAAATACACATCACACAGTAGAAATACACATCACGCAGTAGAAATACACAGCACATAGTAGAAATGCACAGTAGAAGAACACAGCACACAGTAGAAAAACACAGTAGAAATACAGAGCAGAAATAAACATCACAGTCGAAATACACAGCAGAAATACACAGCACACAGTAAAAATACACATCACGCAGTAGAAATACACAGCACATAGTAGAAATGCACAGTAGAAGAACACAGCACACAGTAGAAAAAAACAGTAGAAATACAGAGCAGAAATAAACATCACACAGTTGAAATACACAGCAGAAATACACAGCACACAGTAGAAATACACATCATACAGTAGAAATAAACTGTAGAAATACACAGTACATAGTAGAAATACACAGTAGAAATGCACTGTAGAAATACACATCACACAGTAGAAATACACATCACGCAGTAGAAATACACAGCACATAGTAGAAATGCACAGTAGAAGAACACAGCACACAGTAGAAAAACACAGTAGAAATACAAGTAGAAATACAAAGTAGAAATACACAGTCGAAATACAGAGCATAAATACACAGCACACAGTCGAAATACAGAGCAGAAATACACAGCACACAGTAGAAATACACATCACACAGTCGAAAAACACAGTAAAAATACACATCACACAGTAGAAATGCATATCACACAGTAGAAATGCATATCACACAGTAGAAATACATATCACACAGTAGAAATGCACAATAAAAATAGACATCACACTGTAGAAATACACTGTAGAAATACAGAGCACACAGTAGAAATACACGGTAGAAATACCCATCACATAGTAGAAATACACGGTAGAAATACACTGTAGAAATATACATCACACAGTAGAAATACACTGTAGAAATACAGAGCACACAGTAGAAATACACGGTAGAAATACCCATCACATAGTAGAAATACACGGTAGAAATACACTGTAGAAATATACATCACACAGTAGAAATACACTGTAGAAACAGAGCACACATTAGAAATACACTGTAGAAATACAGAGCACACAGTAGAAATGCACAGCACACATTAGAAATACACTGTAGAAATACAGAGCACACAGTAGAAATACACGGTAGAAATACAGAGCACACAGTATAAATACAGAGCACAAAGTAGAAATACACTAGAAAAACACAGCACAGAGTAGAAATACACAGTAGAAGTACACAGCACACAGTAGAAAAACACAGCAGAAATACACAGTAGAACTACACATTACATGATAAAAAAACACAGCAGAAATACACTGTAGAAATACAGAGCACTCAGTACAAATACACAGTACAAAAACACAGCAAACAGTAAAAAACAGTAGAAATACACAGTAGAAATACACATCAAAGTAGAAATACACAGCAGAAATACACATCACAGTAGAAATACATTGTAGAAATACACATCACATAGTAGAAATACACTAGAAATACACATCACACAGTAGAAATACACATCACGCAGTAGAAACACACAGCACATAGTAGAAATGCACAGCAGAAGAACACAGCACACAGTAGAAAAACACAGTAGAAATACAAGTAGAAATACAAGTAGAAAAACACAGTAGAAATACACAGTAGAAATAGAGCAGAAAAACACATTACACAGTCGAAATACAGAGCAGAAATACACAGCACACAGTAATACACATCACACAGTAGAAATACACATCACACAGTAGAAATACACATCACACAGTAGAAATACACATCACACAATAGAAATACATAATAAAAATAGACATCACACTGTAGAAATACACTGTAGAAATACAGAGCACACAGTAGAAATAAACGGTAGAAATACCCATCACATAGTAGAAATACACGGTAGAAATACACTGTAGAAATATACATCACACAGTAGAAATACACTGTAGAAATACACATCACACATTAGAAATACACTGTAGAAATACAGAGCACACAGTAGAAATGCACATCACACATTAGAAATACACAGTAGAAATACAGAGCACACAGTAGAAATACACTGTAGAAATACACATCACACAGTAGAAATACACTGTAGAAATACAGAGCACACAGTAGAAATACACTGTAGAAATACAGAGCACACAGTAGAAATACACTGTAGAAATACACATCACACAGTAGAAATACACTGTAGAAATATATAGCACACAGTAGAAATACACGGTAGAAATACAGAGCACACAGTAGAAATACACATCACACAGCAGAAATACACATCACGCAGTAAAAATACACAGCACATAGTAGAAATGCACAGTAGAAGAACACAGCACACAGTAGAAAAACACAGTAGAAATACAAGTAGAAATACAAAGTAGAAATACACAGTCGAAATACAGAGCATAAATACACAGCACACAGTCGAAATACAGAGCAGAAATACACAGCACACAGTAGAAATACACATCACACAGTCGAAAAACACAGTAAAAATACACATCACACAGTAGAAATACACATCACACAGTAGAAATGCATATCACACAGTAGAAATGCATATCACACAGTAGAAATACATATCACACAGTAGAAATGCACAATAAAAATAGACATCACACTGTAGAAATACACTGTAGAAATACAGAGCACACAGTAGAAATACACTGTAGAAATACAGAGCACACAGTAGAAATACACTGTAGAAATACAGAGCACACAGTAGAAATACACTGTAGAAATATATAGCACACAGTAGAAATACACGGTAGAAATACAGAGCACACAGTAGAAATACACATCACACAGTAGAAATGCATATCACACAGTAGAAATGCATATCACACAGTAGAAATACATATCACACAGTAGAAATGCACAATAAAAATAGACATCACACTGTAGAAATACACTGTAGAAATACAGAGCACACAGTAGAAATACACGGTAGAAATACCCATCACATAGTAGAAATACACTGTAGAAATATACATCACACAGTAGAAATACACTGTAGAAATACAGAGCACACAGTAGAAATACACGGTAGAAATACCCATCACATAGTAGAAATACACTGTAGAAATATACATCACACAGTAGAAATACACTGTAGAAACAGAGCACACATTAGAAATACACTGTAGAAATACAGAGCACACAGTAGAAATGCACAGCACACATTAGAAATACACTGTAGAAATACAGAGCACACAGTAGAAATACACGGTAGAAATACAGAGCACACAGTATAAATACAGAGCACAAAGTAGAAATACACTAGAAAAACACAGCACAGAGTAGAAATACACAGTAGAAGTACACAGCACACAGTAGAAAAACACAGCAGAAATACACAGTAGAACTACACATTACATGATAAAAAAAACACAGTAGAAATACACAGTAGAAATACACGGTAGAAAAACAAAATAGAAATACACATCACACGGTAGAAACACACTGTATAAATACAGAGCACAGAGTAGAAATACACAGTAGAAATACACATCACACAGTAGAAATACACAGTACATAGTAGAAATACACTAGAAATACACATCACACAGTAGAAATACACTGTAGAAATACACATCACACGGTAGAAATACACTGTAGAAATACATAGCACACAGTAGAAATACAGAGCACACAGTAGAAATACACAGTATAAATACACATCACATAGTAGAAATACACAGTAGAAATACACGGTAGAAAAACAAAATAGAAATACACATCACACAGTAGAAATACACATCACACAGTAGAAATACACAGTACATAGTAGAAATACACTAGAAATACACATCACACAGTAGAAATACACTGTAGAAATACACATCACACAGTAGAAATACACTGTAGAAATACACATCACACAGTAGGAATACACGGTAGAAAAACAAAGTACAAATACGCATCACACAGTAGAAATACACTGTAGAAATACAGAGCACAATAGGAATACATAGCACACAGTACAAATACACAGTAGAAATACACATCACACAGTACAAATACACAGTACAAATACACAGTAGAAATACACAGTACATAGAAACAGAGCACACATTAGAAATACACTGTAGAAATACACATCACACAGTAGAAATACAGAAATACACAGCACAGAGTATAAATCGGATCACACAGTAGAAATACACAGTAGAAATACACATTACACAGTAGAAATACACATCACACAGTAGAAATACACTAGAAATACACTGTAGAAACAGAGAGCACGCATTAGAAATACACTGTAGAAATACAGAGCACACAGTAGAAATGCACATCACACAGTGGAAATACACTGTAGAAATACACACATCACACAGTAGAAATACACATCACACAGTAGAAATACACATCACACAGTAGAAATACATTAGAAATACACATCACACAGTAGAAATACACAGTAGAAATACAGAGCACGCAATAGTTACACAGTAGCAATTCACATCACAGTAGAAATACACTGTAGAAATACAGAGCAGGCAATAGAATTACACAGTAGCAATTCACATCACAGTAGAAATACACTGTAGAAATACAGAGCAGGCAATAGAATTACACAGTAGCAATTCACATCACAGAAGAAATACACTGTAGAAATACACAGCACACAGTCGAAAGACACAGTAGAAATACACAGTACATAGTAGAAACACACTGTAGAAATACCCAGCGCACAGTAGAAATACCCAGTAGCAATACACATCACACAGTAGAAATACCAAGTACACAGTATACATACACAGTGGAAAAACCCAGTACACAGTAGAAATACACAGTAGAAATAACATCACATGGTAGAAACACACTGTACCAATACAGAGCACAAAGTAGAAATACACAATAGAAGTACACAGCACACAGTAGAAATACACATCACACAGCAGAAATACATAGTAGAACACATCACAGTAGAAATACACTGTAGAAATACACATCACAGTACAAATACACTGTAGAAATACAGACCACACAGTAGAAATACACAGTACAAAAACACAGCAAACAGTAAAAAACAGTAGAAATACACAGTAGAAATACACATCACAGTAGAAATACACTGTAGAAATATCCAGTACACAGTAGACATACACAGTAGAAATACACAGTAGTAATACACAGTAGAAATATCCAGTACACAGTAGACATACACAGTAGAAATACCCAGCGCACAGTAGAAATACCCAGTAGCAATACACATCACACGGTAAAAACACATTGTAGAAATACACAGCACACAGTAGAAATACACAGTAGCAATACACATCACACAGCAGAAATACCAAGTACACAGTATACATACACAGTGGAAAAACCCAGTACACAGTAGAAATACACAGTAGAAATACCCGGCACACAGTAGGAATACACAGTAGAAATACACATCACACGGTAGAAACACACTGTACAAATACAGAGCACAAAGTAGAAATACACAATAGAAGTACACATCACACAGTAGAAATACACAGCACACAGTAGAACTACACATCACACAGTAGAAATACACTGTAGAAATACAGAGCACACAGTAGAAATACACATCACCTAGTAGAAATACACTGTAGAAATACACATCACACAGTAGAAATACACAGGACACAGTAGAAATACAAATCACACAGTAGAAATACACAGCACACAGTAGAAATACACTGCAGAAAAACAGAGCACACAGTAGAAATACACATCACACAGCAGAAATACACAGTAGAAATACACATCACAGTAGAAATACACAGTAATCCACCAACCCAAAGTGTCAGTATTTGATGACCTGGGGATGAGACTTAACAATCAAATACCTTTAGATGTTGTTACTTTAACATTCAGGAACACTGACACTCTGAACGGTTTGCAAAACACGTTTGTCAGTCTGTTAATTTCAGCCTGTTGGACTCCAAAACATCTTTGATTGCAGAGGCTGACATTCAAATAAAATATGAGAGCCATCACACATATTACCTGCCAGTGACAACATTCTTTTAGTAGTCGGAGCTTGAAAACTTGACGCATTTTGACCCATCATCTTTGAAAGGTAGCAGTCTTCCAGTTGAGCTTTAAGCTGAACTGGGTACCAGTGTACCATGCACTGATTTCATACTTAGTCTTGTTGTTGAAATGTGTCTGACACCAGACGACACACAGACGATTCAAATCTTACACAAAATCAATACATAGGTTTGTTAGAAAAAGTTGTCTGTTGCAAAAAAGTTGCCTTTTCTTCTTGTCAGTGACCTCAGCACAAGCTGGAATTCTGTTTGGCAACTTCATGGCAGAACATGGTGTACCAGCAAGTACGAGCGCTTTACTGACGTGTGTTCGATATCAAAGTCCCCCAACAGATTTGTTGCCAAACTAATTCAGATACTGCACAGGAATTTGGCATCTGACGTTAACCTGCCTGTCATCGATAGGCCTAAAAGTGGGGCATTTTCACTCTTGATTGACGAGTCCATTGACAAGAGAGATGACAAGCAGCTTAGCTCTCGTTCAAGGTTTTGAGGAGCAGAGAGCAGCAACTTGTTTATGCTAATCTGTAACACTGTGACAAGCTGGGGCATCTTTGAAACAGTCATACTTTCCTGCAGTAAGCTGTCTGCTTATGAGAGCCATTCAAATTAGTTGTGGGGTGTCTATATGCATATCACCTTGCATGTACAGTATATATGTAATAAAGCAACCAGAGCTGTTTTTACTTCCAGTCAGTGAGGGAGAATTTTCACTGGTCAGGAAAATACAGTGATCAGTGTGAGGGCATGAGGACTGACACACTCACTGCAAGACTGAAATGTAAATTGAATACTAACAGCAAATGCCACAGCACCATTTAATGGCCACTCCACAAATGCTAAAGAGTGGAAAACAGAGAGGGTACTGTATGTTCTGAGTACTCAGTGCTGTATCGTAGGCATCTGGACTTGTTTCAGGTTTTTGAAGACGTTTCACCTCTCATCTAAGAAGCTTCTTCAGTTCTAATTGACTGGAGGGGAGTTGCAGGCGTTTAAACTCTGTGTGGGAGTGTCCTTACAGAGTCGTTAAGGACACGTGTGAGCTCTGAGTTTCATGGAGAGGTTGTTTTGTCTCAGTGTACAAATCTGCTCAGTCCTGGCTGTATTGAACAGCATGAACTACATTACTCTGCTTATGCCTGGGTGTTTTGAGCTCACACGTGAAGGAGGTGTAGAATAAACACCTTACAATCAGACAGCCATGTTCTGTATAGGGCTAGATAAAAGCTGTCGAGTGAGCGCTTGATGAGCAAATAACCGCCTTTAGTCTATTAGTTCACCACCCTTTACTTAATCTGTAAGTAATAACTGACAGAGTTTAATGTTTCACCGGAATCTTCATGCTTTATCTAAAATAGGATTAAATGAAATCTTGATTTAAAGCAGAAATATACATTTTCATCTTTCCTCCTTCCTAGCAATGATCTT
The DNA here is from genome assembly GCF_040436345.1 of Pagrus major. NCBI lineage: Eukaryota > Metazoa > Chordata > Actinopteri > Spariformes > Sparidae > Pagrus > Pagrus major. The sequence goes on along the minus strand of NC_133222.1, from coordinate 18,615,430 downwards.
GTTGTATTACTGTGGGCGAGCTGTCACAAAGCCAGCGTTAGCAACATGGCTACCATCCAAAACCAAAAACAAAAGAATCCCAATTTGGTTTCTATTACTCTCCTTTTTTGCCTTTAGTTATTAGAGTTCTTCCACCGTTACCTTGTGACTGGGGAAAACAATGCCTCTTCCTGTTTTGGTTGCACAAGGACAGACACGCTTCCTTTGTACCGTAAATCTACCTTTGTTATTCTTGAGAAAATTGAGGCAAGTGGCAGACAGATTAGCATAGTGAAAGCGAGGTTTTTGAGAAACAAATATTTCTGTGGATGACGTCACTTTTCCACAGCTATTATTACACTGTGCAATTAGTGTATACTTCAGAATGACAAGTTAAAGCAAAACATTTGTCGAATGCTTGTTAAAATAATGTCCGATATCTTTTCCTCGAATAACCATGGCTCACTGCGTAGTCTGAGTACAAGACAGTGTAACTTGCAACAATATCTGCCAGTCTCTGGTATCTAGTGAAAGCTTGTAATGATCAGAAACATTACCTTTACACATCAAATTAGTAAGACTGCCAAGTAATTCATATTATAGAACAATAAGAGAAAATAATGCATGTTTATGTTTTGGATTTTAGTAGAAAACTGGATGGGGTTTAGGTTGCTAGGTCTATTTAAACAGAGTCTGAATTTTTTTTGTAATTTCTCCAGAAAAATTTGACCTTTTGTTAAAATAGCTTATGTACATGTCCAGTAGCATAGTCAAAAATACCATGACATTAAATGAGTCATGCTATGCGGGGTCGAGGTGAAGTCTGAACAAGTGAGTCTTGGGTCTTTTTAAGGCTAGCGAAGTAGTACACAGACCAACAAGTCTGCATAGGGAGGAGGTTAGGGACTGATGGTTGGATCAAACAGTGAGTTAATTTAACTTACTAAGGTAGTAAGGTTATATCACATAGGTTATGTAACGGAAGTCATGTACATGACGTTGGTATGTTCATAACTGAAGTAACAGTTATTTTAAGCCAAACCATGATGTTTTCCAAAACGTAACCCATTATTTTTAGTGCCTAAACCTAACCAACCTGTGAGTCTGCATTGAGGACTGTTACACCTGACGGTGGTATGCTGCAAGGGTCATGTTGTTTTCAATCAACCTATTCAGTCGTTTAGTTGTATTTAGTTGTAGGATGTATTTTGTATGGATGCCTGGGGGTTAGTTACTTTGAATTACTTCAAACCATGACAACGACCTTTTTTTAACTTTAACCAAGTCGTTGCAGTTGGCAACTAAACTGAGCCTTATTCTTCTGATCTGAAAAAGCCAGAAGGTGTTGTTTTCTTGGAACTCTCAGATGGGTTGTTTTGAAAATGACTGACAGGCGATTTATTTTGTTGTTTAGGCGTGAGAATGTGTTGTTCACGACTCAGGGCAGTTTGGATGGAAGTACAACTCAGGATGGTGAAGAGGGAGGTGGAGCCCAAGGGTGTCGAGTGTGATGGGAGAAGTCTGACTGACGTGGCGAGAAACACTGTGTTCAAAACATCACCTGCCTTGTTGTTTATACTTTCTCACACCACAGTAACCACTTTCATTGTGCATGAAGACTTTAACTTCCCCTCTTTTTATTCCATCAGTTATCCAGCAGAAAGATTCGCTGTTGCAGAGTACATTTATCTCTGGTCAGATGCACTGGAAGCTGCATTTAATAGCAGGATATAAAAGTGAATTGATGTGTTTCCTCTTTCATTTCAGTCTTTCGAAGGCTAGCGTACTGACCTTAACGACATTTGTGAACTGAGTTTTGTTGGCTATTGTATTTACAAAACTAGCATGAAATGACTACATGTTTTAAGTTCAAAAGTTTTGTTCTGACCTGCAGACAGTCATTTCTTTGCTCACAGGTACTTGCTGTGTTGTGTTATGGCTTTTCAATGGTTCAGTTCCTTTTCTGCATGGTTGCCTTATTATATGCGCTGTGTGAGATTTATCTTCCCTTTGTTGACTACCTGGCTGACTGACATTGACTTCCCCTAGCCTTAATTTGCTTTGACGGCCGGGGACAGCTGCAGGAAAGTCCTGCACATGCACTTGGATGAGCAGCAGCAATACCTTTTTAAAGGCCCACGACAACTTGACAAATGACTCATCCGTGTTATCAACACTTTAACCTAAACTTGACTTAGCATTTTTTGGTCCAGGATCTATAACAGGACTCATTTGTCAGCAGTGCCCTAAAGAACAGACAAGAGTAATTAAGACTGTTTTTTTGTTGTCTGCACAGAATTGACCGACATGTAATCAGCTGCCGTAACAGACAATAAGAGGGTCAGTGCTCTGGAGGTTGAGTCAACAGTTTTGGCCTAAGGGAGGTGTAAAAACATAAGATAAAGCACATTTTAGTTTTAAACTTGATTTTGGTGTTTTTTTTTGGTGTAAATATAAAAGCCTCAAATTAGATTCAGTCCCGTACAGGCACATTTCTATCTAATTCATCATTAAGAGGTAGTGCAATAGCTGAACAGAGCTTGCTGCTAATGTTGTTTCCTAATTTGCACCTCTTTTTAGAATAAGTCACTCATAATCAAGTCATATCCAAGAGCATGAGTAATTTCTCATTATGCGGCAAAAGAATCACTCCGATAGCAATGTTTTTCTCCTGAGTGGGCACAGAAAATATATTTTTTAATCTTTTTGTTCAATGATTTCACCGGATTTCGGGAGGAAAAAACTAAATCTCAAGCGGGTGTGTCAACTTTAGAGGGCTTGGAAAATACAATGATCTGTGATTATGACTTTGATAGCTTCATATGGTAACTGATGGCAACCGAGGCAGCTGTGATTGTAAATAGAGAGCGAGAGAGAGGCATGTGGCTGTGTATAGATCACATTCAGTGTCATATTGATTAGAGAATGAAAGCATTATGCACTCTCAATGACCGCTGAAATAATAGACAATATCAGACATCTCGGTTATAGTTTGTAAAATGTCAAAGTTCATACTGTTTCTCATCACTACAGTGATTCACAGGGACATTACTTCTCACATTTGGCTGCAGTCAGTGTGTCACTATCAGCTGCTGGTGAATCATCAGCACTTGGTTTTGCATAACCTGACACGCCTTCTGACGAGTCTGCTGTTGGCCTAGTTCAGGACCCGACATTTAAAGCATCACATCCACTTACAGATTGGACATGTCCGCTGCTGTAGGCTCTGGCCCAGCTTGTTTGCCGGTATCGTTTTGACAGTGTCACAGAATCCATCATTTCGATCTACGCAGTGTAATTACTGCTCAGCTTTAGGTTGATGACAAACTCACCCTGCTGTTGAGTTGACTTGACCATAAGAACCCCATAAGATGGACAGCAACGGTAATGGTCTCAGCATGCGTGGGAACACAGGGCAAGCTGCACTCACTGGCCTTTTCATATGGTAGCATTGCTGACTTGTTCTTGCACTGTCAGCCCGGGTAACTTCATTGTCATTGTCATGCAGAACTGCTCATCTTTGTTTGCCTCCAATTTAGGCTGACACTGGAGAGAGGTAGCGTTTTCTTTTTTTGGTCTTATAAGGTCAGACTAAAATACTTCTTGTTGGTTCAGCATTCAAAATAATGTTTTTTTACATTATGATGTCAATGTCCCATATAGTATTAGAGATATCTATTGAAGTTAACCTGGTAACTAACTAGTCCCCCTGGTCCTTGAGCTACCAATGTGGACTGATAGCTGCACGGCTAACTGAGCTAACTAGCCAACCGCAGCTACAGTTAGCGGTCACTCTGGCTTTATGCTAACCCCTATTTGGCCTGAGTATGAATTAAACAGGTGGTCAAAACTTACACATTAGAACTTTTTATATCAATACTTTTCCATTCACCTCAAACGTCATTCAGTCAGCATTGAGTTTGAAAGACAGACTAGAATTATTGATATGAATAAGTAACCGCTGTAACCATTGGTGCTGACTTGGGATAAACATTTGGGGGAGCAAAAAATGTAGGTAATGTTTGATGATGTCATGTGTGAGGAGGCTCTGCATGCTCCAACGGAATATTGAATATTGGCTATAATAGGCTTAGCTTTGACCTGGCCACTGCAAATCACCTCTTAACCCATTTTTACAATTTTGGGGGAAAGGCTTAAAAGCTAATAACCCCCATAGATGGCATCTATGACCGTATCAACAATGTCACAGGCCTCCATGTCAGAACTCGGCACTTGTGCACCTTTCAACAGAGATAAGAGGGCAAATTGGAATCAGCCATTTGCTCCAGTAATCTAGTTAGAGAGCTGGACTTCACGAAGGCTGTGGGTGGTTGCAATGAAACTGAAGGAATGCGCAGCACCTGTTTTAAGGTAGGACAGCTCACACTGTTACTGCTGTTGTACGGAGAAAGCGAAGGTTTGTCAGACTCTGACTCAGACTTGACTCACTTTGACTGAAGTGCACACTGATAGCTTTTGATGGGAATGCATTGTTGTTACACTTATCATTTTTTACAGAGAAAAAAACACTCAGCACAGTCATCTTACTGTGAGTTCTTACACAAAAACACCTGGTGTATAGATGTATACAGTATATGTGATGTATTCATGTGATTTTCGGACATGCTTATGTTCCAAATAAAGCACTGTGCTCTTAACTTGTGCAGAATTCAGACCACACAAATTTTGATTGTTACTTTTTTAACAACATCTTTGGTTTAACTAGGGCTGTGAAAGTTAACGCAAATTCCTCTTAACAGCGTTTATTTCTTTGACCGCGATTAAAGCACGCATGTACGTTATGACCCTCAGCCCGCCCCGTAGTTTGGGAAATTAGGAAGCGATGTAGCAGTAATGTTATGGATGGCAAGCAGAAACAAACCTCCTTGAGCAGAAATGGATTTGTCATTGTTTTGGATTGTTACAATAATAATAAACATACATTTGCATAAAGCAAGCATATTTGTCCACTCCCGTGTTAATAAGAGTATTAAAAACTTGAAAAATATCCCTTTTTTAAGGTACATTTAGAACAGATTAAAATTGTGTGATTAGTTTGCGATTAATCGCAAGTTGATTATGGACAATCATGTGATTGTTTGCAATTAAATATTTGTATTGATTGACAGCCCTAGTTTTAACCCATGCTGTCTGTTGATGTGTTGGGAAACTCACTGTTCACTTCACCCTACCAGTAGAGCTAACTTTGTGCAGTCTGTGTTAGTGTTATCACTGCCACCTGCTCATGTGTCATGTTGGCTCACCAGAACTGACAGCTGTCTATCAAACTAATGTGGTAAAAAAAGAAAAAGTTCTGGAAAAGTGAGGTTCAGCTTTGCATACAAATTCAACTCTACACTGTTATTTTAACTGGTTTCCAGCAAGTTGTTTTATTTCTTAAAACAGAAGATTTTCATAATTAGGCTGTCATCACTGTGGCAGTGAGTTTTCTATCCCCCTGCTTCGCGTGCATCATATTTGTCTGTAAACTGAAAATCTGTCTATAGGCCAAAGGCGGAGAAGTCCCAAGAGGAAATTCACTGAATTACACCTGCACAACAGGCACTTCCACAGCTCCGGAAGTGCCATTTGGCTCTCTGGCCAGGCCTAATCTGATTTAGCTCCGCCTGCTCCTTACGTTCCGTGTGTCTGCCACCGGTGCCTGTCGAGAACATGTATCACACTGGGCAAGAAACAAGTCGAGTCACTGACACGACACCATCTGTCCATGCAGGTAGCAATCTGTGCTGTCCCTTTTCTGTCTTGGCTTGCGATCAATGTCTCCAACACACTGCTTATGGATTCAAATCTGCTGAGGTTTATAAGGAAGGCAACGAGCAGTTAAACAGCTGGAGGCTTGCTATGTTTTAAGTTCTAAGATAGATCGTCTTTGACATTTGTAAGGGTTATTTGTAAATATTTAGTGATGGAATCCAGGCCATATTGTTAAATACAGCTTAACAATTAACTGCATTTTAACCTTCACCTTTTAGAACGTCCCTCTGCCATTTATAGACATCCATCCAAGATCTACTCTCTAAACTGTTTGAATATGAATATAATCCAGTGGACACCCAGAGATCTAAAATGCCTTGACAAACAAAACGTCTCTGTTCCAATATATTTCAGGGAAGAGACTGTATAATTTATTTTCATAAAATATAACTGCAAATATGTTCTACATCTTTTGTGTTCCGCTGTTCTTTGTTTTAGTTTTTCCCTCATATCCTTTTCCACAAGGACGTGTTAACAAGTAAATGACACCCTTTGTATTACAAGAGATTACTCCTCTAATTTGTAGTTTTTTCTTTGTACCTGTGCGATGTGCTTATAATTTTGATGGACTGAAGCTCTCTCTCCGTCGCTTGACTCAATAACAAGTAATTTTGTTAGTTTTTAGTTATAACTTGATCTGAGCTGTTGATTTAAATGGTACCGGTTCGTACAATTCTAACAAAAAACAAGATTTCTAAATTTAAGGTTGGAATCTGCTACTGTAAAAACATGAGGGAGTCATATTAAGTCAGGCTGTGCAACAATATATCTATGCATATAAATGGAGAACATTTCTAACATCAATTGATACAACAAATGAGGACCAAATGTTTTAGCTGGTATTAAACACAACACATGAAGCCCAAAGAGGAGACCATTTGAGGGGCTACACGTCTGACTGGCATGCATTACACGGATCCCAGAAGCTTCCCCAGGAGATGTGGTTCAAATGGCCTCAGTGAGCAAGTTCTGCACGACTGCCCAGCAGAACACAGCCAGAGTGCATGAAAGTGGTGTGAGAAGGGAAACTTAATATCTTTCGCTCTGGTGAGCTGCTTTAATAGAAGCTGTCCATCCCGGAGAGAATAACGGACAGAAAACAGCAAAACATGCTCTGTGGTCTAATTTAACCGTTGTCACGTTTTGTCTGTTTATATTTACAAAAACACATAAACTGAAGTCACTCGCATGGTTTTCTGGGGCCAAGAAAAGGTCACCAAACCAAGACATGTCATCATGCCTGAGTAAATTGACTGTTGTCTCTGTAGAATCAAATTTCCATATAAGCAGAAATTGCTTTGGTAATGGATGGGGTTGTACTATAAATGTCCAATGAAATCCCCTGTTGGGTTTGCTCTAAAATATGAATGACTTTTCTAATGTGTAATACAATTTCATGTTATAGAGAGTGAAGGTGAAATAAATGGTTATTGTTTTAAGATGAGACAGTTTTTCTGACCTTCATTGCAATAAATTAAACATCATGGCTGGGGGAAAAAAAAGGATAAACGGAGGTGACATCACAACACATCATGCAGGCTGGCTGCATCACTGCATCTTTGGCTGTTTTGCTTGAGGAGATCAAAGACATGGCGTGCGTTCAGTTTTTGTCTTGGCAACCATGAGTCTGTGAGAAAGAAGGAGCATTATTGCAGTTTGTACCACCATGTTTTATTTACACAGTGACGAAAAGTCGGTGCACTTCTGTGAAACACAAGCTTCAAGACGTAGCAATATTAATGTGGCTCCCACACAAGTAGGTTTTCATATTCTCAAGGCAGATCAGATTGTATGGTTTAAAGTGAAGGAAGATGAACATACCTGCAGGTAAAAAGTCAATAAGACCTCTGTGTTTGTTCATCTACACATATACATAAATAATATACTGTACATTCATGTAGTCATACTTTCTATCTCATCTGCAGCAGACACAGACACACAATAGCAATTATACAGAAAAGTAAACAAGCGCATACTTTGTTATAGATGACTAAATCTCCAAACCACAGGTGGTGTAAAGCGAGCGTTTGTAAGCAGCATCATTTTATTAGCCCACAACATGCATAATACCATCATCTTACTTTGAAAGTGCTACAGGAGAGCTTTGCCAAAAAATATAAAAAACACATTGCATTTTCTGGTTGACTAATTAAGTAATCAAACACCTTAAACAACCTTGTTTGCATAGAGTGCCAGTGTAGGAAGTATTGTTGAGTTGCTATAGGAAACCAGGGCTATTTTTTCAACAGGTTTTGTTAACTTAGTTTGATTAATTTAAAAATGAGTAGTGGCTTTGGCAGATACACTTCTTCTTCTAAGTTTGACGCTGCAGTGACCGCTTTAGCATAATGTCTGGATGCGACCCTTTATCGCAGTTGTTTAAAGAGCAAGAATAGTCCAAGGCAGTGGGCGGTTGGGGGTGCAGGACTGAGTAGTTTTGGTGCCTAAACCTAACCAAGTAGTTTTGTTAATCCTAACCAAATCACGACGGTTTGGCGATGTTAATAAACAATCCAAAAGTGATAAAATGTCATAATTAGCTAAATCTTTGTCAGCAAGCTTTATCTTGAAAGTCTAAGCAGGCATTGTAAGTAGTTTTTGTGCCAACATGACCATGGTAAGTAGAGCAGTAAGTACATCGTACAAGTTTGAGGCTAAAAATCACCAGCCAAGCTGAGCTATTTGATTTGATCTTGGTATTTGTTGGTTAGATCAAGAAAAACAGTGGCCTACTTAATTTATGGTTGAATGAATGTGCTGTCGACAGTAATCTGTTCTGGTCAAACAGGTTAATAGAATCAAAACTGTGTTTAAATTCAAAAAGCACCTGTCTGCTGCAGAATGGTACTGGTACCTCAGTAGACACTTGAAAATCAAAGAAGAGTTTTGATATAAACTATGACATGGAAAAGCTTTTTTCAGGTGGCCAGATGTTCTGTTAATGCTGAGTGCCAGTGCATATTAGCATCATACCAGGGTAGGGACTGATTAACTAGTCATTCCTCAACCTTACAACCAAGTAAGGCCAGAGAAGTTCATTTTGTCTTAGAAATCTCACTGGGTCATTTTGGAATATACACTGAAAATGACCTGTTTATGTTCAGGGTTCATTTGTCATATTGTGATGGGCCAAAAAATGTCTAACCTCCACAGTGGGGATTTAAACTAGCTTGTCTATTGTCTTGCTCTGGAGGTAAGATTCACTCTTATTTACCTCCAAATTGATCCGATCTCTTTTCGTGTTGGTTGCCAGCATTCCCAAAGCATTGTTGCGCTGGCCTTTTTTGAATCAGCCTCTTCGGGACAGTTAAGGTGAGGCTAATGCATTGCGTGTGTGCCATTTGAGATGGTATCTGTGTCCAAGTCTTTAAGCATACTGCCCTGTTTCTCTCTGCTGGAGAACAAAAAAAAATTGCAAAGTCATGAGGGTGAGAGTCAGGGAGAGAGCGAGACATGCAGTACAAATGCTGAGGGGTTGTTGCTGTGATTCACTTTGAGTATTTTGAAGTGACAGATGCCTGTGTCCATCACATACAAATAGACCAGGGTTCAGACTGGCTGGACTCAGAGAGACAGGTTGCAGTGTCAAATGGGCTTGAGACAAAGATAGACCTGACCTGAGTAGTTTTATGATGAGAGGTCTGACAGCAAAGATTTTGCTATATGTCATTATTGTTTGTTTTGTAATGCACAAAGTCAAAAGGACTTTAAAGTGATATTTCTCCTTGGTGGGTCGTTTTATATTTTAAAGAGTGCACATAGCAGTTCAGGTTAAGTCAACCTTCAAACACAAGCTTCCTTCCCTCTTTTATTACCTCTGACATTCAGATATTCTTCCTTGGCTCTTAAAATTGGTATGTGTCAAAGAGTGAAATTACTTATTGAACGGGTATGATTCAGACGACTGAATTAAATAATATTGACTGGGTGTACTTTTTGTACTGACTGTGAGTCCTCAGAATGGACTAGTGATGTTGAACCTTTCTGAATATGGAGCTGACTTTTATCCAAATAACAAAAAGCTAATGAAAATTCAAGCACTGCAGCCACACTGAACCTGTGGTTTTCAACTCCGTTTATATGCAACAAATATATTTTTGGTAAATTTAATTTTAAACTGAAAGAGCATTCCTTCATTTTCCCTGGTAATTGTTTTTTTATTTTCTTTAAAGGTTACATTTGCATGACATGCTTGTGATTGAGATGTGGTTGGAGCGGAAAATGAGCTCACGAAGTGCAAGACACTGCAGAGAGTGCACACTGCAAGAGTTTGCATCCACTGTGGCTGGGTTTAGGTGACAAATCGCATTGGTTAAGGTTAGGAAAAGACCATGGTATTGATTAGATTAGACTTAAATCTTTTTCAATAAGACCACAATCTTTTCTTAAAATGCCAAAATGCCTTAACCAGTTAAACCAAGAAGTGTATGTGCCTAAATGAAACTATAAAAATGCAGAGAGATGCATTGCATAGAATGTAATTCATTCAGCATTGCTTTTCTTTGAAAATATTTGCTGTTGCAAATCAGTAGTATATTTCTAGCAAACAGGATTTCAGGGTTTCATATTTGATAATAGTTTTGAGTTGCTGTCATTGTTAGTTGGCTTCCCACATTATTTTCTTTCCATATTTGGACTAAATTAACTCTGCACGGTACCTGAACTCTAAAAGAAAAAAAGACGTCATACAAAAGTGCCATATTACCGGAATGACTTTGCAGTGAACCCAGTAGTTTTTCATGTTATTTGAATTCTCCCTTCTGGAAGACAGATTGTCTCCCCCAGTAAGGGAACGCAGTTGGAGAGCCCCAAGAAAATACATTAACACCGAGCCACTGTATGGGACAAAACAGAATGATGGATAGGCTGTGAGATAGCAGCCTGTAAATGAGCAGATAGGCCCCTGGTAAATGGAAAGAGAAAGAGCATGAGACCAAAGTGAATAAAGATGGCAACGCAGAATATGTGGGTCATCCAGCCTGCAGTGAGCTGTCCCTTAGGCATGCACCCTGATAGAAGACTTTGAAGAACTTTAAAGATGGATGTCGCAATGAAGACAGCAGACTTGGCTCACACAGAATATTGAGGGATCTATTTCAGATAGTTCAGAGGGAATTAAGATGGAAGCAGGGAGGTCCTGGCCAGACTTATCATCTCTTGAAAGAGTGCTGATCCAAGATTATTGGCCAGGACTCCCCAACATCCCATTTAAAGATATCCAAAAGGCAAAAGTGGATATTGAATCAAAGCACTTGTTAAACATCATTCCATGTTGAAAAAATCATGTTTTAAAGATATTAACAACAAAGGCTAGCTTACCAATCATAATGGCATACTGCGGACAAATGTGAGTACACTCCATAACATTTAATTTGTCTCGTGGTTCTTTTGGTTGTAAATGAGAGTGCTATGCAAGGACTCAGTCAATGCAGCGTCTTCAGAGAGCTGCATTTTGCAATCAGCTTTTGCGAGTGCAAAAGTTCCAAGTGAAGTTTCTGATGTTATGATGTATTATAGATTACGATCAAAGACATGAAGGCATCATTGTGATTTTGGATCTAATTCTCACAGTTTTGTTATCATTCCTATCATCTGTGATAGGAACCAGAAAAAATATTGCAGACAATGAGCTTTAAGGACTCTGCTTGATATAGTTTTGCAATTTATCCCATGGGGCATTAAAAATAAATGCAATCAGACATGTTTGTACACCCCAATAAGTTAAACCACTTATTTTGGCTCAACCTAAAGCATTACCGTATCCCCAGACACAAGGTTAATATTGATATTAATAAAGAGTTCAGGCACACATTTTATTGGATTTAGTTTAACTCATAGAAACGGTATGGTCAAGTTAAGGCAACTAAAATCCTGACTAAAAGGGTAACTTCATCAATTTTATGCATTAAAAAAAGTAGTAGTTTAAAGCCTTTTATGGCTACAGAGGAAGCTAAATGCAATCTAATAAATTGCCTCAAGTGATGTCACTTAAGTTGCATTGTGGGTAATGTAGGTGACAGGTTCCAAACAAGGATCCTTCATAGTTTGGATCAAAATAAGTACTTGATTAATGTGAGAAAAACATTTGGTTTTAGAGGCTTTATTGTCACGGTTACAATTAGGGAATGACGCAGCAATGGTCAAGATGCATTGTGGGCAACGCAGGCGCCAGGTTTTTGAAAAGGAAGAAGGATGGAAGTAAAAAGGGGATCTCTGGTTCAGCTACTCAAATGTTTGTCTAACATTAACCAAATTAACTTCAAACTATGATGGTTCCCTAACCAAGTTATTTTTGTGCCTAAACCTAACCAAACTGTCCAATCAATGTATTTTGTAGTCTAATTTGAAAAAAAATGGAAGTAACAGTGGTAGTTGGGAGTGCAGCACATCTAATTTGCAACTCGCAGAAGTTCATTTGCTGTCACAAACCAATAAATGTTGGCTTTTTTGTTGCAATAATTATCATATTTCCAAAACTTTAAAGGTAACTCCACCAATTGTAACCATTTAAGTATGTTACAGGTCTTGGCAAGTGCTACTGCATGTGTGTAACAGTAGTATAAAGCCTTTTGTGACTCCAGAGGAAGTTACATGCAATCTCGTAAATATCCCCTGTGATGTCATTCGGTGACTAAGTTGCATTGTGGGTAATGTAGGCGACAGGCTCAAAACAAGGATCCAGAATACTTTGCAGGAAAATCACTACTTAGTTGACATAAGACAAACATTTAGGTTTGGGTTAAAATGACTACTTTCTTAAAGTTAGGGGATCTATATTATCATGTTTACAATTAGGGAAAGACAGTTAGGGAACAATCATGGTCATGGTTAAAAACAACATCTGTCTCAGCTGTTTAAGACCTTGGTTGACCCCACTAACCTCCCCAAACTCCTCCTTCTTACACTTTGTGGTTCTAAAACATCTTAACAATACTTCTATCACTGCTTCTGTCCACCAAGAGTCACAATTACTAAAGGCTCTGGAGGGTTTTGTCACATATGTTGTTTTTGGGCTTTAGACCAGTATTAATTTGTGACATCTGCTCTTCATTTGTGTTGTTGTGGCCTAATTAACAAAATCACTCAAGTAACATCTTCACACCAAACAAAGCTACCATATCAGATCAGAGCAACTTTAGATGCACATAATGACATAAGGGAAGCTTGGATGAAGGATAAATGACCATGCAAAAAGAACGCAGCTTCTGTAGTGATCAGTGCTTTTGGATTCAGAATGTGTCAACATCTCCAGAGATGTGACAGCTTGTGAAGGGTGCAGCTTGTCACACAGCTGAACAAAAAGTCAAATTTAGAATTCAGGGCTTGTTCACTGAAACTGATAAGGTTTTTTGCTCCATGACAAAATCCTAATGGAAAGTCATGCCTGTCAACTTGCAGATGGTGAATGGGTTACACCTACCCCTTTTCAATATTAGCTCCTGCTGTTAGCAGCACTAGTCTCAGGGTAAAGCAGAGGAGTTGCCTCTCGAGCTGAGACACAGACAATGTTTAAATTGCTAGAAACTACCACTTTTCTCTATTTCCCTCACGCATAAAATACAAGTTTACTTTCATAAAGTAATCAAAATACAAGAAACCATATCTTTTGTGAAAAGTGAGACCAACTGTTAACTGCATTTCATTTCTATTTTGTAGCATTCTTGCCCACATTATAATGGGGCTAAGATGCAAAGGAGTAAAAACACACAGTCACATGTAAAGTTCCCTTTTATATCAATTTCAAGGTAATCACAGAACATTAGCTAGGCGTCTAATTACAGAACCCCTGAAGGACTTTTTAAATGACCTCCTCTCAAGAGGTTGAGCTAACCTGCAGTAAACCATCTCTATCACGATCTCACTACATTACACGGGCGTCCCACGATAATACAACCATTAGGAGCTGGAGATTCATTAATCAAGGTGTTTGTGGTCCTAGGGGAACCTTGAGGGCTTTTTATAATTATGACTTCATATCAGCCAAGCATAGAATGGAGGCCATGCATTTTGAATTTGAGAGTTTATGAGAATGACATCCACAGTGACAGTAGATAATGGTTGCACTTTGTACAAAGACCACAACTATATTGCATAATGAGGCCATTCTTAGTGCCTTCAGAATATATTATCACTTATAAACAACATACTATTTTCTGATGCACTGCATCAACAGTCATGAAACATTTTCACATAGATGTGACTTATAATGAATTAAACAACAAGTGGTTCCGAGCATGACAGCATGACAGCATATGTTATACAAGGTGTGATTTATGAAAAAATCAGAGTGGGATTTTTTAAAAATGTTTCTACCAAAATAAATCATAAACCACAGAGGGCCTTTATCCTATGCCTGTCTGTGCTATGTCTTTTAGCTGTTATAGCATCATGTATGGAATAATTAAGAACTTTAATAAAACAATTTCGGAACATGAACTTAACCACTACATGTGGAGAAGCTCACATTCAAGTGATTTACCAGATTAATTAAATCAGCTTTCTTAGAAACAACATAATGGAACCTTTTTTAAATTAAAATAACAGCTTCAAAATCATGTTAATGGTACAGTGTCTTGTATAAGGGTGAATGGTGTCTCAGCCACTTCACCCTCCTATCACTTGTTTCTGCACTATGTAACTTCAGTGAGAGTTGGATGTATGCTTTCAACGCATAACGTTGTTTGTAGGTAGCACCTACATTACATTTGAAAAATTGTTATGGACTGTGAGGGGGCACCAAATCACCCAAAATGCAAAATTCTACATGATGTTGCTTTAATGGATATAATTCATGTCGCTGTTAGATGGCTGCTCTCCAGCTTGCTGCTCACAAGTCTATAGCAAACAGTTTTGTGACTGCAGTGAAAATGTTTTTTTAAGACTAAATGCCAACAAATATGGATTGAAGTTGAATCATGTTGTGAGTTTTTTTCAATATAATTTTGACTTTGACTAGAGTTATTGCAAATGTTTGGATCACACAGAAATTGTTCAGCCTTGATATTTCTTGACACTCATGCGTCCTTTATCAGGTGCCGGTCAGAGGGTTGTAAGGCACTACTAGCTTAATAATACATGTGAAGTTTGTGGATGTAGTAGTTAAACATATTTTTATCAGCATATATCTTAGTTATGAAAAGAGTGAGCTAGCCAAGTAGTTTTGTGTTTGTGTGTATTTATTCAGTTTCGGAAATCCTCAATCTCCAGAAAACATTAATGTCCACTCAAGACTGACTCAACAGGAACCAGAAAGTCTTATTGCTTATTTATACATTAAGAGGTCTTAATACATTACACATAATCACCTTAACACACCTCAGTGATTAACTCAAGTACAGACTCATAGTATGCTACAATAGTCCATGCAGTATTATAAGTTATAACTGTACGTGTTAAGTAGTAAAACAGTTAAAGTACAAGTCTGGATATTACAATCCCATCCGTTGACCTCTAGTTTAAAACTAGCAAGAGCATCCACATGACACTTGAACTTATAATTCATGAGAAGTCACATAATGTTTTATGACTTTTGAAATAGTGCTTCAGAAAGAATTGTGTGTTTATTCATATATGTATGTATTAACTATGAATGCCCACATAATGCACTACAGATGTGGTCTTCAAAGAAAGTCTTACTGATTAAAGCTACAATTATCACACTATCATGAACTCATGTTAGTAGGTTCATTTTACACAGACACAAATTATATATTTTAAAAATGACAGTTTGACCGAACTTGTTGTTCTGAGGCGAAGGCCAGGTAAAGACGTGCGCCATGAACAGGGTCTTATATTACGATTTTAGCCAACTGACTGAAATGTTTCAGTCTACTCACTGTCCTGAAACATTTTTCTCATATGTTCAGTTTGATATAAGGGCGTTTGATAGTTGATAACAAATTCAACTTAATAAAACCAGAAATGTCTTCAACTAGATGTGCGCAGACTAAGAAAGATCCCGCTTTTTTTATTTTTTGTAGAGACTTAATTATAAAATTCCTGAAATAGTCATTGCTTGAGTCACAGCAAACTCTAGCTTTCAATGACCTCTTCAAGCCAAGACTGCATTTAGTTCATCACAATTTAATTAAGGCTTTCTTTAGGTCACACTGGACACCACTTGGTGCATGTAGTTCAGATGGTTGGATATGAAAAATTGAAAACTCTAACCATGGTTATCATAGCCCCTCTGACACGGCACTGTGCGAGACAAGCGAAGACTGAGACCAAAGATCAGAGGCGACTGACCATGTAGCTTTCTATCTGGTCCCTGTACGACTTTTGAACCCTTTTCAAACGAGGGTCCACTTCTTACAGCTCTTCCCTCTCTTGTCGTCTTTGTTTATTCGCTCCTTCCCTGGAGGCCAGTTTAAATGTCATGGACGGACTGCAAGATGAGGTCTGTTTTGGGGTCACTGTCATCGCCTCAAGAAAGTGCTGTGATAACTTTGGCTCGAGAAATGAGAGTTGATAGTGAGTGAACTCAAATATTGCAGCCATGGTCAACTTTCAGCACATGAAGAATTCAAAGGCTGCAGAAATGTCATTGGTAAAGGACTGATCTTATTAGCGGTGACAAGATAACATGCTTTTCTTTCACTGCAGAACTGTGTTTTAATAGTATTGTCAGACAAATTTTAAATGAAATCCTGAAATGTTGCAGAAGACGAGACAAATTTCAATTAACTGTGTTTCGGCAAAAAAAGAGTTAAGCGAACTACAAGATGTGCCAGAGGGGGGAAAAATCCATAAAATTATTGTTGTCTAATTAGCATCCAACATGATTGTTATTCTGGTGTCAGCGAGCATTTGCCAAATTTATGCTGCCAAAAGCAGTATATAACAAAGAAAACTGACTAATGGTCAAACATTTGTGAAAACAAGCAACAGTTTTGCAGAGAAAGTGTGTGAAAGTTTATGCTCATACCCACCTACTTATTGCTGGAGGCTCATATAACAAAAACACTGAATGCTCGCTGTGCCACCCTGATCAAAGATCAAAAACCGACCATAATGATGATATACAATGCCAACATGAATGGCAGTTTTTGTATACATGTAATGCAGTGTGACTAAAATGAGATGTTGTACCTGAAGAACTCAAAATACACAAAGTTCATTATAGTTTGCCAGTGTGTAGTTTTCCAACAAAACCATTAATAAAAACTATAACAAGACTCAGACTTTGAATGTGAAAAGCACTAATAGCTGCAGTTGTCAAAGAACAAAAGTTGCAGTCGTCATTACACCCACACCCACGACAGAAGTTCCAGTCTGCGTTCCGCCATTTGAAAGCGGGCGACGCTTGGTTTTTTTTTTATCGAAAGCTGGGAACCTTTCCAGCCATGTTTGTGAGGACCAAAACTAGGTGTTCTTAAGGAGACCTCGGGACATTTCCAGTCATGTTTGTGGCAATAAAATCAGATATTTTTCATGGCAAGCCAGGCCATCTCAAGCCCAGTTTTGAGGGAGACCTCAGGACATTTCCAACGGTGTTTATGGTGACCAAAATGGGTATTTTTATTATTTATATTATTTTTCGTGCCTAAACCTAACCAGAGGATCAGCACAGCCTCGTGACAAGAGAGTAATAGCAAATTGAACCTCTTCAAACAGAGAGTTGCGACATCAAGAAATGTACAGCATGAACCTAACTGTGGTTTTGCAGAAATGTACTTAGCTCACATTTATTCTGGTGATTGGGTTACCTGCATAACTATGGTGAGCTATAATATGGTATGGTTCTTCTGACACTACCAGTGACTGTGACATCAGGAGGGTGCAGCTTTTAAAGATGAAATAAATCAAGACCTATTTACGTACATCAGTGTCTCAGGACATTAACACTGTTTATTTTGAGCATACTGCTGTTTTAGCTGTCGGCACTAGTGCTGTACAGTCCCCACACTGTTACGGAGTGAGGAGCACACACACATGTACACACACACATTTTTATCTGCGTTCCTATTTACCTCTTTTGCTGTCATATTTATATCCATGTTAAGCGCTTGCAACACAAATTAAATGCATTTTTATGAAGTTGTGCAGCACAATTAAACTTGCACTATAACGGCTAATAAGGGTGTATTTTGGTTCATGCATATGTATGTCAGTGATAAGGGCCTCCCTTGCCTAGGTTGCATGGGGCCTTGCTCCCCACCTGCAGTGGCTCTGCACTTGCATACATATCATTGACAACTGGCCTTGTCAAAATGCTTAGGGATAATCATACAGAGTGCTGTATGTCTTAAGAAATTCTATAATTAAACACTTGTCATGAAACACTGAACATGTTAAAGCATATTAAGTTTGAATTCCTGGGGTTGGATACAATTCCATTGAAGTTAACAGGATAACCTGCATAAAAAGGCAAAGAGGAAGCATTGTGCGTTTTAAATGTAAAGACATACAAAGTCATGGGAGCTGTAGGGTTTGACCTTTTAAGGACTCTTAGGATGAGGAGCGGTGATTTTTTTTTTTTTTCCTTAACAGCAGCCGTCTGCTGGAATGCCAGCCAGTGGCTGCGAGGAGAGAGATAGCTGCCGGTTTCCACCAGAGATGAGGAGAAAAACGGCAGGCGAGGATTGCTCCGTCCAATCTGCCTTTCCCTTAAGAGTTCGCTGGTCCCTGCTGATGAATTTAGCTATTATCAAAGGTGAGGGGTCTGCTGAGAGAGAGAGGTCTTAAATGAGAGACGGGGAGGAGAGATTGGGGGTTGGGTGGCCAATATTTGGAGCTGGAGGGAAATAAAACGCTGGTGGAGCAACCACGCCCAGATAATCTTATTCCAATAATTGGATTTCCTGGAGAGTTCTTAGTGATGTTTGGGGCTGAAAAACTCAAGTAGAACAGACAAAAATCTTTAGCCGTGATCTTTGATCTGTGTAAGCTAATTATCACTGAAGAAGACATCACTTTTGACAATTTGAGCTTTTGTAACGACAGAAGATTTTTTTCCTTCTAATCATTGTCTTTACTGAGCTTGGTTTTGTCATTAAAGCCACCATGTTGTGACAACTGAACAAGTCGTAACCGCTTTACTTGAAACGTGTCCTGTACCTTTTGTGACAGTTCCTTGCCTTCCATTCCTCAAGGACCCACTCCTCTTTACACCCAGTTTCAACAGAGCTCTCCTTCCCTTGGCAGTATTATGGAGTATATTCCATGCTGCATGTGTCAGTATTTAAAATAAATGTGATCTATTTGCAGAAGTAAATATTGGTGAATACAGGCTGTTTATCCCTAAATCTGGATGGCAACTACAAATATTTCACTTCCTTCTGGCCTTCAAGGTGACTGACTGACTGACTGAACGATGTGACACTGAGATTTGGTTAAACTGAGGGATTTCTTTGCTTGTGGATTGGAGTACTTTGAATGGTCATTCAGACTATTCGTGTTGTTTTTTTCCCCCTGAAAATGTGAAGCTACTTTGGTTGGGAGAAGAAAATTTAAAGGAATGAACTTTTTTTTTAACTTTTCCTTATATTTTCTTTGTTGATAAATAAGTTGTTTGGCCTTTGCTCTAATACAGTTGCACATATACACTGATTATCTTCTTATATAAGAACGACTATTGTTAAAGTACGCAGTGTGTCATAAAAGTGTTTTTATTGTGCCTGTAAAAATGAAAACCTTCTTTCTCTCTCATTACCAGGGGTGCATCACTGTGTACTTTTTGTTTACTTCTTTTATGTGGGTTTTAGTCATAGATCCTTTGTGAATTTGACTGTGGGTTGACTAATATAAGATTTTACATGTCAGAAGAGAGATGTGACTGTCATTCCCAAACTGTAAAAAGAGACAAACTTAAAACTGTCAAACTGTCATGTGTATGATTTGAAAACGTCTGTCTTTCGTTCTCACCAATGGCAGTATCATAAACACACTGGAAGACAGCCATGCATGCCATTTCTTTTCTTTTTTTTTTTTTTTTTTTTTTATGTAATGACCCAGGGTTCACTGAGATGAATGGGCTGAAACCCAGACTGCACAGATAAACATTTTTCTAAACACAAACTTATTTCAAAGATTACATAAAACAAATTTAACATGTTGCATATTTACAGTCTGGATACTGAATAATTTGCAGGTTGGTGCTTACAACTAAAAATAGTAGTCTATAAAGCTCCTGAGGAGAAAATAAATCTGATTTACCCACACACAAAACTGTAAGAAAGTTGCCACGAAATTCACAGAAATTAATTTGCGGTCTGACTAGTAAGTCACTGTAAACAATTCACAGTAACTAATTGGCAGCCATTGACAAGTAGCTTAACTTACTGTAAAATAAATTGGAGTAATTAACTGGTAGCCCTACAAGTAACTCAATGTAAAATATTTACTACAATTGACCAGCACACTCGGTGGTGTGGTGTGGTGTCAATGGCAGCCATTGACAAGTAACTTACTGTAAAAAACATCACAGTATTTCATTGGCAGCCCGAACAGTATCTGTTAATTACTCTGACTTTGTTTCACAGTAAGTTAGGCTACTTGTCAGTGGCTGCCAGGGCTGCAAGTAAATTACTGTGATTGTTTTTTTAAAGTAAGTTGCTTGTCAGTGGCATTTTGGCAGCCATTGTCAAGTAAATTACTGTAGAAGAAATCAGTTTTTTTTCACTATGTTTTATTGACAGTAACAATCCTAAAATTAAAAAAATGTCAGATAATACAATGATTACTATGTCCTGTATTTTTGCTTACAGTAGTAGTGTAACTGTTAAGTAAAATGCAGTAACTTCTAGGTACTGTATTTCTGTTTTAACTGTAACAAAAAAAAGTATTTTTTTAATGATACATTTGCCAGATGCACATTTGCTATATCTAATGCTATTTACAGTAAACTACTCAATTGAATTTGCCGTGTATGGAGGAAATACTGTATATCCAATACATTTAGATGCTTTTACAGGTAACAGTTAAATGCAAGCATAAAACAATGCTTTAATATGGTTTGCCATCTATGTTGTATAATTGCACTCTCACAATGTGTATGATTTGAAAACTGCTGATTTTGGTGCTCACCAAACACGTGGTGAGAGACAGCAATGCATGTTATTTTGCATGTAATGAACCAGGGTTCGGTAAGATAAATTGACGAAAACCAACACACACTGCACAGAATTTCTCATTTTCAGATTGGCGCATTTTCTACAAAAAAAAAACAACTTAAAAATGTAAAGGTCAGATAAAATGCATAACAATAAAATGATGAGTCTATTTTTGCCTGGAGAGAAAATAAATCTAATTTACCCCCACACAGGCTCAAAATCATCCATACATACACACTAACCCACCCACACACACAGTTCTGTAAATCAGTCCCACACCTACACAGGTGATGGCCGGCTCTGCTCACTTAATCCAGATAAAGATATGGGCTGCTAATCAGTGTGTGTGTTTCATCGAAGCAGTAGTCAATATTGTCCCTGGTGGGTGGCAGCCCCGCCTGAGCTGCCGTAATTCACACCAGCAGGACGCAGGCGTTGGCTACTCCACTGCTGCAGGTTGGCCCATAAAGATCTCTGGGGGGAAGGGTGTGGAGGGGTGGGGGTGATCTATCGTCCAGTCCTCAGCACTACATTTTAGGAAACTTCTCTAATGTACCTTTCCACCCCCTCCTGCTGCTGTTGTTGCTGAATAATTCACCCTGGAGAGAGAGGGGAGATCGAGCGAGAGCAAACGGGAGGGAGAGAGCGTGATTCACGGGTCATGGCAGTGCCTGTCTGTCCTGTCATATTTCATAGCCTTTGCAGGTGAACGAGACACTGCACAACACGAACAGGCTAGAAAGAGAGTTGAAGGTTCACACAGGGTTTTTGTCGTGACGGACAAACTCCTCAGGTGGTGCTCATTAATCTGGATTATTCATCCAAACCTCATCCATAATATAACAGTGTACGACTAGAATGTGTCTTGGTTTAAATTAGTAAATAACTAAATATTTTTATTTTGAGAGCGGAGAAGTCACAAATTGCTTCACAGAGGCAATAACGCATTTACATAGATGCAGACATAAAACACAATTAAAGTAGAAAGAATAATAGAAAAAAATACACAACAGCACGTCCAAACAAATGGATCTTGACCCATTATTTTTTTTTCACGTTTTTCTTTCTCATTTCGAACACGTTTAATATAAAATAAAACGATAAATAAAAATATAGGCAGGAAAACAAAATGAAACAAACAGCAGAACTAACCACAACCTCAAAAGCACATTCTCCATTAGTTTTAAGATTTGATCGAGAATCCAACAAAAGAAATGAACCCTTCTTACCCTCAGGTGTGCATAAACTACAGGTCATTAACGGTCATTGGTATCAGTTGAAAAAAAAACAAACAATTTTAGTACCAACAAATATGCTTGTGGAAATTAATGGACAAGGCTGGGGATTTCTAAAGACACATCCAAAAATCACATCCATTATTTGATGCTACTAACAATTAAATATATCAGAACTATGATATATTTTATTCCTCTGTGCCGTAGACTTCCACTGTTGCCCAAAAAGTATGATAAACACATTGATGAGATACAAAGTTGAATTGATGTGTTCTTCATCCTCATTTCACAATGATGATAAGCACTGTGGGTTATTTTGATCCAGTTTTCACCATTCTGGGCTGATAAATATTCAGTGGAGCAGCACCAAATGTGAAAAAGTCCCCAACAAAAATCACTGGGCCTTTTGGACCTGTCTTTAAAGATTTATGTCTTCATTAGGACCACTGGGCTTGGGGATGAGTGCCACATACAGGAAGTTGCATGCATCAAGGTGGTCCTTTTTATTTGTGTGATTATGACCCACTGAAGTTGACTTTTCTTGCCAAACTAGAGTTTTTTTAAGGGCAACACAAACTTGCCGTGTGGAATTGCATTATTTGATGTTTGTATTCTACAATGGATACACCACACAGGCAGAAGTAGTTGGGATGTGCAAGTATGACCAGGCTGCTGCTTTCCTGGAGCATTAATGCATGTGGACGTGGGAAAGAACAGTGATGTGTCTTAATGCTGCTGGTGTGCGAGCTGAACAATAGGCCAATGTGTGTGCTCTAATATGTCTTAGAATTGGCATTTAATATATTCTGTAGAACAAAAGATGAGTAATATGCCATTTACACGTCTTCCCATGCACTTAAAACACCCCCCCATAAATTGGCCAATAGTTGTTGTAAAAGGATTCAAAATTTAGCTTATAAGCTTGTTTTAAAAACATGTCTCCTAGTCAGTTTTCAATCGAACACATCAGCATCTCTTAGTGCCAAAGGCAAACCCACCTTGACAGCCTGAAAATGATGTAATATACCGTAAACAATGGTAGCTGCTCTTAGCCAAATCACTTTGAATATATCGAGCTAATGAACATGAAACAGAAGCCACATAGGTATAGAGACATTGATGCACTGAGATAATTTATTCAACACAAGGCCCAGCTAACTAATCCTGCGGCTGACATTTATGGCATGCCGTTATCCAAACACAGGCATCCCAAAGGATGTGCTAAACTGCCACCCAACACTTAGACATGAAAGCAAACGCCTGAGTAATAGTGCTTATAACACGCGCACCAGGCCGCTGACTTATCATGAGACAAGAAGTAAAGGAGGGTGTTGCTGCCTCTAATTATTGCATGTTGGCTTAATTAAAGTGCTGTCATACTGAGTTAAAAGTGGATTGAACACATCACATGAATGGAACTTTAAATGGACCACTTTTGTGTGGAAAGCTTACTCTCTTAAATTTGAATAATTGTGTTTGACAATGAAATCTACCTTCTTCTTCTCTGTTATATTTAAAAAAAAAAAAAAGCGTTCTTACTTGGTAAAGGTTTATGTAAGATACCGATTAGAATGTCTCCAAGGAGCGAACTCTGCCAGTCTTACACTAGGGACAGGCTAAAACAAACAAACTAATTGAAAGGAAGTCAATTAGTCACTGACCCAACTCTGATGAACTGGGCATGCGTGTGACACAAAAATAACCTGGTGCTTATGCAGCCAGCTGCCTCTATGACATGACTCCACAAGTTGTTCTACAGAGTTTCACCTGTAGTCACTAATAGCTATGTAATGTCTCCATCATTTTCCATTGAATGAAAGTTGTCAGCTTGACATTGTCCTTATAATTCATGTGTGATAACCCCAGTGTAGGCCTTGATACCATGCCGTGAATGAGATGGTAGCAGAATCTAAAGCCCCTTGATTAGTATTCCTTACAATCATCTCCATCACTCTGCCCCTCCTCTCCAATTCTACTCTCAGTTGATGGAGGGCTCCTCTCTACCTCCTCAGCAACCTCAACGGCTGCCGCCTGCCTGTTTTTAATTCTGCTCAGGCTAGTGTACAGCCATGGTTCAGTATTTTAGTGTGCCTTTTCTGAGACAGTTGTCGGCTTCGTATGCAGGTATTCCCTGAGGTGCAATTCAAAATCACATTCCTATAATCTGGAGTTACCCCACAACTACGCCACCCACAACTGCTCAGAAACATTGCATCAGTATTTCTTCTCAATAAATCCTGCAGCTGTATCGTGGTTAATCAGAGGGATATTAGCTGGGACAAGCATCAAGAATGCCTTCATGGTGAATCTGTTGATCTTTCAGTACTGCGGGCATACATGAATGTGTTGTGTGAACATCTTTGACATTGTGGCACGCTACAATGACCCTACTGGCTTCCCCATTTTAGGGTCATGTTCCATGAGAAATGCTCGGTTCATGGCCTTAAAGAGCACTGAGCATTTGATAAGGATCACGCTGACCCTTGAATTTCTAAACACAGCTCTTATCCGTTTTATCAGTATAATTCTTTTGCCAGTTTGTCCCGATGGTGGCCAGAAGCATGGTGCAACGAATTATTCATGTTGGGAGCATTGATGTGCACAGAAAATATTGTTTATGACTAACTGGGAATTCAGACACAAGACATGGGCCCAATCCCAATACACCCTTGCCTCTACCACTTAGCCCTACCCCTCCGTTTTGCAAATTCTTGCTTAGGGGTAGAGTTTGAGTTCTTGTAGGAATAGAGGGGTAGGGCATAGTGTTAGTTAGGGCTACATGGCTTTCCAAACAGAGGTTTATCATAGGCACAAACCAATGGCTAGGAGAGCTCCGTCATTTCATTGTAGGGCCTTTTCTTTTTAACTAGCATAGAACAATTGGTATGAGTTTGTTTTGGTATCTTTGATATGTTCTGATCCTCGGATGTAAATGTCTTGGTAGCTAAATAGCTAACTAGCTAGCATTTCATTGTTAATGCTGATTTGTGCATGACTGTTCCGCATTTTGACGAATGTCAATGTTGCATTTGATCCTTTGATGGCAAACGATGCCCAAATTGATCTATAGACCGGCAGCAAAGTTGATGCAGTTGGTACCACTCCATTAATATCAGTGCAGACTGGCATGGTGGGAGCACGGGTCCTAATGTTAGCCTATAAAACACCTTTAGTAGTCAGGTAACAAAGCAGTGTGATAATACCCGGATTGCCACAGTAACACAAGAGAAATCACCACAGCTAAAGAAGGCATATTGGTAATATGCATAAATGCCTATCAACGACAACTGAGTG
Organism: Pagrus major; assembly: GCF_040436345.1. Lineage (NCBI taxonomy): Eukaryota > Metazoa > Chordata > Actinopteri > Spariformes > Sparidae > Pagrus > Pagrus major. Next base: position 18,590,094 of record NC_133222.1, on the reverse strand, counting down.
TGCCAGTACGAGGTTCTAGAAGGGTTGTCTCATTTCATAGAGGTACATTTCAACCAATACCCCTTGTAACTCTCTTCTGAGGAGCAAGAGGGCACTTGAAACTGATGGGTAGGTAGGTAAAAATTGGAAATGGGATTGAGCCATGACTTTTGAATAAGTGCCCAGCCTATCAATCCACACTGACTCTAACCTCCATTACAGCATCACTTTCCCCAGAACTGGCTGTCCAGTCAGCAGCACAGTCACTTAAATGAATTAAGCAAACACAAGAGATCCAGTACAGTCACTTTAAAGCTCAAAGTGGTGCTTGGGGAAAAGTCTCAAAGGCCACTAAATAGGTTTCCTCCTGTTAGGATCCAGAATACAACCTTTCTTTATTTTTCTTTTTTTTGCCAATTTAGCCATTTGTTGTTTTTTTTCTTTGGTAAGAGACAAACGCATTAAACAGTGGTAATTCCATGTTCTTTGTTCTGCAAAATATGGAAAAGATGTTATTTGATTGACGCCTTCACAAAACCAAATAAATAATTGCCAGCAAACAAGTCAGAATAATCTGAAAACGTCTTCCATTCTTATTGTATCTAGCTTTAAAGATAATGAAACAGTTCTGTTGACAGCAGACATTTTGATTTCCCACAGCAGGAAAAAGCACAGGTGTGTCTAATAATGTTAACAATGGCTTAGTTCCATTTAAGTGTGCCAGTAAGCCCTACCAGTGAGTCAACAATACCGTGACCCTGGAACTGGAAAACTAAAATGAGACCGAGCCATTATTCATGTTATTAGTAACACCTGTGTTTGACGAGTCAACATATCATCTGTGGGGAAAAGGCTTTTAACACTCTTCAGCAAGAAATTTGTGCCATAAACTCTATTTTGCTTCTAGTGGTAGTGGATTTTACATCTAGCTCTGAAATTGAGGGTCTAATTTGGTGCATATTTTACATTTTTTCGTTTTCATTTCTTTCCTTAGCAATGTGCACGGATTGTAAATCAAAAGGAATTTCTCAATGGTCCATAACAGTGTGTTATGAGACTGTTTTAGAAACACCAGTGGTCAGCTATAGCTGGACATTCTCTTTACCCACAGAAAATTAAAAGTAATTCATCATAGAATTCCCTTATCAGCCTCAAGTATTCTGGGACTTTAATAGTGGGAAATTATTTTTAGCACCATGATGGCAAAGGTTATGGTTGTGATTTTTTGCTGTTCCAGTGTTTGAGATTTATAAATTCACAAATGCATTCCCACGTGTCTAGTAGTACTGCCTAACAGCAGTACTGGGGAATATGATAACTTTATTGGTTTTTATTCTGCACACAGTTCTCCTTTCTTGAGTCTTTTATCCTTGACTCATCCAAAATCCTTTCTATGGCTGTAACTTTGAGAAGACATAACAAACTGTAACTTAACCTGACCACTCACCTCTGAAGGCTATACTGCACAGTCCACTTTACCAATAACTCCTTTCTTGGCCCATTCAGCACAAATTGGCAGCAAATACTTGCTAGTTACAACTTACTGAGTCAGTTATAAGTTGATGGAAACCTTCTTTGTGTGGTTTGCCTTGTCTTTGAGGTAGTCAAGCTCCAACTTGTGTGGTTGGACCATTGCTGTATAGGGTGCCAATCCCCCAAAAAATCACAGTTGAACTCCACAGCAAGCTGACAAAGACACGATGCGACTTAATATTATAATATTCAAATTGACTCAATGTCTCAGAAATTGTGGCCAAAATAAACAATAAATAATCAACTGTAGTTGGTTGAAAGAGCCGGCAGGTTTATCGAAATTCTCCAGCATTCATCCTTTTGTGTATGTGTGGTCACAGACGCAGGTAGAAGGGAGTACAAGCTGCTTATATTAATGCAAATTAAAAATATTCAACACAAGCTAATTATTCTTTAAGAAAACATAATTGTCTCGGCTGTAGAAAGTGCAAAGCGTCACCAAAAATACCTTCAGTACAAGTCATTTAATATTTGCATACAAATGTGTCATCTTATAGTTTGCTCATATTATTTGTGAATTGTTTTTAAAAATCAAAAGAGACATAATTTAACAATGTAACACTACAATTTAGGCATGGTAATCCATGTGCTATGATCACTAACTGGTGTTTCTTTATTTACCTATGCAAACACAATAGCTGTGTTCAACATTTAGCACACCCCTGTGCTCAATTATGAAACAATTTGCATTTTAATGGGCAATTGAAATGTACTTAGTTAAGCAAAGAGCTGAAGGAAAATACTTATTATCCATTCAATCCCTGCCTTTGAAATTAAGAAATCATAACAAAAGAAGAGATCCACCCTGCTGTGGATGTATCCGACATGTGTGTAACCATCTGGGCCTATTGACTCCACCTCGCTTTGGTTTTGGGAGTCTATTAATTGCCCGCAAGATTGCAAGAAATGCAACAAACCTCCACTTATTCGTCACACTAACTTGGTTGAAAACCCCTTTTGGCTGTTTCTTGATCATTCAGAATCAGGCAAAATATGTCCAGAATTCTAGAAAGGAGATGTCTGAAGAACAGAAGTAGTATTAAAGGAGGCAGTGTGCAGGACCCACAATCAACCATCTTCACTGGATGTAATTAATTTATTGACTGAGGTCTAGAGGAGACTGAGACAGTTGGACAAAATGACAGACAAAATCAAGGTAAAGCCTTTTGACAACCTGTTTATGAGGTGTCAGTTTGGATTTGGATCAAGGCTTGTAGGGCTCCACAAGGGCAAGTGGTGGCTCTCGTTGGTCGCATGCCTGCTGGCCTGCTGGCCTGCTGGAGAGGCTTGGGGTTCTGCTGCGTTTATGGAGAACCATCCTGATGCTTAGGCAACTAAACAAGCTGAGCAGAAAACACACAGTGGAGTCTGCACCGCCCTACAGAGAAGAGAAAGTTAACTGCATCAGGACTAGACAGAAAAACAACACTTTGAAGGTGTTGCTGATATGAATTTCACCCCTTGAGATGAAATCATACTTGACTTAAGGGGTTAATGGAATACCCTTTGTGGATGGCCATAGTGTGGGTTCAGCATTGGATTTCACCTGTTGATACTGTCTTTGCAACACCAGATTGACACAGTGCTGTCCTAAACCCAAGGAAGTTAGTCAAACTAAATAGCTGTTTCATGTTAACCACATGTTAGAAAGGCTTCCTAGCAGAAAAGCTTTGCCTGTCGCACACAGATACAAAAGGTACCTCGTGCATCTGTATGAGACAGTGAGGGTTATGATTAGTGCCGTTGGTATTTGACGAACTGTGAGATCACGCCCACAAACTCCAGGTTTGTGAGACACAAGAGAAGCCTGCCTTCTGCTGTGAAAAAGAAGGTGTTACTGTTTTACATTCCATCATTTAATTTATGATATACAGTATAGAGGAATGCTGATCAGTCACACATTTTTAAGGAGGAAGATGTGGCTGTGGCAGCGTCATGCACCGGCACTGAAGCTCTGTAGCGCAGCATGTCTTTATGAGCAACTTAAGTGCACAAACACATGAATTATGAATTACTCCAGCTATCACTCCTGGGCAGTTTACTGTTGCTAAAGTTAGTAATTAAAACTGTATAGTTGCCGTATAGGTTTTTGCAAAGTGTACTGACGCCACAAGTCATGGCCAACGGTTTATTATCTGTCAGAACAGATTAAACCCAATAAGATAAAATTCTACACCCATAATTCCCTGGAAGGAAAAAATTCTTCCGACATTATTTTTCATCATCTTCTGGGTCCAAGCCTAAAGTCGAACTCATGACTTCTGTGTGACTCACAGGCTTTCCAAGAGGACACAGACTGCGCTCATTAATATTCTAGCGTTCTGCCTTGCCATTCCTGTTTTTGTGTTTGCCACTGTGCCTCCTTCTTTCCCCCTTCGTCCTTCTCTCTCATCTCTCATTCTCCCTCTTTTAGTTACAAACGCTAAGTCAGCTGGATTATTTGCACAGCCCTTTTAAACGAAAGCCTGCTTCATTCTTTGTGACACGTCATTTGTTTTGTTTATGTGGAGTTGCACAAATGCTGATGCTCTACTTCTGGACCCAGCCACCCAACACCGTAGTATTCTTAGCGGCCTGTTCATAATGCCCCGTGTGTAGACTTAATTAAGGTTTTAATTAATTCTCCATTTAGGTCATGTGTGAGTTAGAGCGACACCCAGACTGAGCTGTGCCTGCTGGCCAACATTTATGTTACTCTGGTTGGTGGAAGAGGATAAAATCTTGTGGTCTAATCTAATATCCTCACTCTAATGCTTGTTTTCTACAGTGTATTTACCATATGCAAATTCACATTATACATTCTGATTAAAGTCTATCTTGTGTGTTTACTATGCAGGGGGATTTAGCTGTGATGAGAGAAGAAAGAATGATCTGATTTGCCATAAGCAGAGAGAACACCTGTACAAGCAGCTGGCCTTGTGTAAGTGAAGTCAATTGAGTTTCACCTGTCCCATCTCATCCATCGCTCTCAGACTGATAGATACAACTCCTGCAGATTGCAAAGGCTTTTCAGGCTATGTCCTCACTCTTTGTCTGGGATATTTGGTATTCTGATGGTTGAGAGTGTTCCCTCAGGCTGTCTTTGGTACCCAACTGAACCCAAAAAAAGTCTCTTTTCTGTTACTTCCTTCCACGGGGAGGTCAGAGGTCAGGCTCGGCTGTAGCACAGCCTTCCCTGAGCAGGTGAGGCTCTGAACCTTGCTCAAGGACACTCAAGCAGGGCAGATGCCTGTTGACACAGAAGCTTGAACACATTTGAGTGATGCAGTATTAAATTACAGACATTGTAAGTGCTGGTGTTTGTAATCAAACATGTAGCAGTCAGTATTAAAGTATCTACAGATAGTAATGACAGTTTGATAGTAGTCAGTGGAGCCTTGTTGATGCTGTTTTCAATATGTCATGAGGTCATTTCTGTTATTTACTATTCGCTGCCTTGAAAAAGAGAGAATCCCTCCATTCATCTCTTTTGTCTTTTAAGTATAAAGTAATTTGTTTTGCTGCGACAGGTGCCAAGTGAGTTCAAGGTATTCACTTGGCAACTGTCGAAAAGAAATAATAGATTCAAGTTCATGTATTGATGTCGGCACCCAAAGTAACGGAAGAATAAAAGTCTGGGTTATACAAACAGCAACCAATAAGTCTACACTGAAGTGTCTACATCATGCAATCTAGAATGGGAATTTCGTGTTGACCTGATCTGAGAAGCTCATATAATTTTTTTAAAGCCCCACTCTATGCATAAAGGGGAACTTTTTTAAGCAGCGCTGTGTCACTACAATGTTGATAGTATATGCAAATGAACAAAGTTAAACTTCTCTCCATTTTGCCTGCACCCAGAGCACCCCACTTTTTGCCGACAAAAATCTACCAAATGACTTAAAATACATCATCTGTTGCATTTTATGGCTGTTGTGTCAATTACAAATTGTTCTACATATTGTACATCCAGATCTAGTGATGGGCATCTAACCGATCTCCAAAAAACTGTTAGGCAGTGTTGATAAAATATTCTGTTACTATTACCTGTTTCTCGCCTAAAAAGTCTTCAAAAATATATTTTAGTGTGCTGTTTCCGCTATATATGATATTATTTGTAGCCATTGCCTTAGTGTTTCCTGTTTCAAAACAGACTCTGAGCCAAAACCGAGCACCACCCAACTTGTAGTACGTCACCCAACTGTCGCGAGTGTTTACGGGTCTGGTGTAAAGCAGTGCCGTCTGGTTGTTGTACAGCAGGTTTATTACCTTTGAGCAAAAGGGGACACACTGTTTTAAATTAGATGGCAGACAATGAAAATAAAAATTCATATTTTCTTTATTTTGTAAATTAGCCGAATCCTTAACTAAATATAACCAAATATTCCTTACACTTCGTTTTCATAACCAGTGAGGAAACTCAAAGGTTACTGTAACCTGCCGGTTGCAGAACATCAGTTCGTAGGTCTGTTTCTTTGAGTAATTCCGGCAACATTTATCTCCGGTTGGATTCATTGTGTGTCATTTGGAGGCATTTCATCACGCTTTCCTTTGATATCACCAAGGTTGGCTCTGGGGCAAAATAACATTGGATGGATCCACGGCTGTAAATCCATCCTTAATTTACTTCCTCCCGCTCTCCAGTTGTCTGTCTGTGCAGCTAAGATGATAGTTGACAATTTAATTGAAGAATTGCGAAGGGAAGAGAATAGGAATTAGATCCGCCTGCTTCCAAGCCTTGTTTTTCAACCAAATGTCTTGTGCACACCCTCAGACAACCTTTGTATTTCTTGGACCTCTGATTGGGTAACTATCAGATTGTCCTTTAGGGTCTCTGCTACACGCAAGTGGGGAATTGCTTGTGACAAGTTATCAGGCCTCAAATGATGTCTATAATGGCGGATTAGCCGCTGACACGGCCTTTCATGAACAGTAGAGAGGGGACTGGCATTGTATTTAATGAAAGATTGTATCTGCAGCTACTGCTGTGGCTCGATGTGACGTAACTCTGACTTTAAGAAGCGGCCGTCAAACTGTCATAAATATCTTATTACGGCCTGTGATTTAGCATTTTGATGGGGGAGTTGCAGTTTTTATCGCTGTCTGCATGTTTCACAGATTTCATCCAAACAGCCACATTTGACACTGATCTTAAAGCGACAGATCTTCATGGCATCCTCAGTAGTTGAAATGACCGTCCTCTGTGAAACATTTAAATGGTGATTATGATGCTTCCATAGGGAGCATGTACAGAAGGAACTTAGTTACTGCTAGCTATGTTGGACAACTTTTTTTCATCAATATCCAGCGCTCATTCTGTAGATCACCTTCTGCAGTGTAATATCCTGTAATGTGTGAGAGACAGTAGCCAACAGCAAGGGCTTCGGTGCGCCATTAAAGGATTTATTTAAAATGGAAGAATCCCATCTGCAAAACTGAGACAAAAAATGACTAAAGGCAAAGTCATTCTGCTGCACCAAAAACAAGGGAAAAGGTCAAAAAGTAGAGACAGAGGGTGCAGATAATATACATTAATATGGCTTCTCAATCACTGTGTAGCATTAAGCTTTAATCCCATACTTAAAGGAATACTTAAAGTAAATACATTTTTGGAAATATTCATATGTGCTTTCTTGCTTGGATTGTCTGTTGGATCCCTGGATAGCCCACAGTGACCAGAATCCAAGAGGTCACAGCTCCCAGCCAAGAAATAGAGCAACGCACAACCTTCTATAACACTGCAGCATGTAATGTACGACAGGCAGATATTAATATTGTGTGCAAGAAAACAAATTAGTTGATATTTGTATTTACCAAAATGTTGAACTATGGAAGAAACCTCAAGGAGAGCAACAGCGCACGACTCTCTTAGGCACCAAAACTACCTGATTATGGTAAGGAAAAAATAATACTTTAGGTAAAAATAACAACAGTCTCATAAGTTATGTAGGTGACATCAGTTACATCATTTATGTAAGTTAACTTACAAGCTGTAACCATGGTAACAACTGCTCAACAGGTTAACGCAAACTCAGTGCTTCTTACATTAACTGCATCGGGCTCGGGTCGGGTTAACTACTTTGGCACACACCAGTAAATTATCCATGTCCATATCCATGTATTTTATTACCTCCATCAATGAGGTTATGTTTTTGGGCTGGTTCATTTCTATGGAAATGTAAAACCACACGTATCATGTGACATCCATATGTAAATTGTCTGCAATAAACTCCACCAGAGATACTATGGAAAAATGTTCCAACTTTGCTGAGTTTGGGAAATATACCCATACATATATAGTGGTTGTGCTCGGAGATTTGCATATCATACAGGCGAAGAGTATTGGCCTTGGTGGAGGTCTGCACTCTCCTTGTGTTTTTCTAGTTTAATATATGTTTTGATTACATTTTGTAACTCTGTAGCGGTTTTGATGTTGATGTTTTGACATTCTATTCACATTTAATGAAAACCATTTTGTTGAAATGAGGCAAGCACACTGAAAAGTTGTCCAAGGTCGTCGGAGTTCTCTCTTGATTGAAGCAGTTTAAAAAGGTAAAAGAGATGTGAAAAGGTTCGATGTTCATTGTGTGGATGACTTGTGGGCGCAGCTGTTAAAGTTTAATATTTTGGAGAGAGTTTTGTAAACTGGCTTAATTTTTTTGCTTTAAAATGATGTAGTGTCACAATACCTTTACTGCATAACATTTATCCCACTGCACCTAGTACATTACAAAGCTCTATAATTGCTATGAATAGTTGCAGTTAAAGTAGGGAAGGGCTCGTAGTGCCTTATAATGCTAAATTATCTCGAGTATCGAAGATCTATTTTGGTCAGTGAATCACAAAGGGCCACAGCAAAGTGTTTCCAACTAAACTTTTAATGAGTCCTGTATATTCTATTAGTCTTGCCTTGAACACCATATGCATATTTGCTTAGCTTAGTTTTGTGCCAGGATCCACTGCACCTCTGTAGTATACTTTACAGACTTCGTGTTCATTCTTGTCCAGGGAACATTTTATTTGACACCTGATATTGTACTCAGGTTGCTCAGGGATGGAGCTCGACATTTTATCTTCTCTGAGCAATCTCGGAAAATACCCCCTGCCAGAAAGACCACCGCCTGGAAAACTGTCTCAGCAGGCATCTTGGTCCTTCATGAAGATATCTCTTTCCATTTCTGACCATGCCTTCCTCTTTTTGCCTCCTTGTCTTCCTTTCTTTATGTTTGTGTTCAGAAGGATGTGGGTACTTTTCAATGACGTCTGGCACAGTGCTTCAATTACCTGTAAAGCCTGACTTCTGAAGTCTGTGCGGGGATTTCTTCAAGGGCGTAGGTTTGGTCTCAGCTTTGGTAGTGACATTACCAGGGGTGGACTGGGACAAAAATTCAGCCCTGGCAATATTCTGCCCGCTACATTATCAGCGACACCACGTAGAAGTCCACAAATCTCGTGGCGTCCTTTCTCACACATACTACAAAGGAGAGTCATATTCCTTGATAGCAGTTAACAAATAAAGCACGTAGCTATGAACTCAAGGACTAAAACTGACAGCTATAGCAATCAACCAATCAATCTTTGTTCATTATAGTGTCAAATCACAACAGAAGTGATGTCATGACAAGGGGTGGGACGAGACTAACGGGAAGAACCCAGAACCAGAGACGGGGTGGAGTTTTTCTCACATCATTACTTACATTTGCACAACAGTTGGTGCATTTCTCAAAACAATTAGTACAAACTGCAAAACCTTGTTGATAACCTGCAAAAGCATGTCACATGCTCAAAATAGAGGTCATTCCTCAAAACCAAGTATTCCTATCAATGAAAGTGTGTGTGTCATAAAAAAAAGTCCTGACACCATCATTTATGAACAAGGTAGTCAAATGGCTTTGTCGTGTTTTCATTAGGACACTTTACTAGTGTTTCCCAATGCAAAAAAGCCAGATCTTTGTGACCTGAAAATGCTCAAGACTATACACTAACACTATACACAGCCATTTGAAAACTACAGTAAAAGTAACACATTTACACACAAATTATACCTATTAGATAGTTATCACCTCAGTAAACAATAAATGAATTAAAAGATTACAATAAATTCAATGGTAAATATTGCAAATTAAACTTATTATTTCCTACAGGTTTACTTGTGTTTTGTATCTCTGTTTTGCAGCTCATCAGGCCACGTGAATGTTTACTGTTGCTATGGCAACAAGAGACCACTGACGTTAGCATCTGTTAGCTAGCTTAGCTAAATCATCTGAACAATAATAACCCATAATATCACAATTCGGCGTATTTGAACAAAATCAACCACAACTACCAACAGTCACAGCCCTTTAACTCTGGGCTGATGTGCTGCCACATGTTAGACTGTCAAAGTTAGAAAATAACGACTTCAGTCCCTGAGGAGCTACGTTAGCATTAGCGGCAGCTACGTTAGCATTAGCGGCAGCTGCATTCATCAGTATGTTAGTGAGGTCGCATCACATTCAATGTAAAAGCGTCTTTTACTTTGTTTTGGAGGTGTCTCAAACATTTAGCCGAGCCAGCCCCAGGCTAACGTTACTGACCCTGTCTGCCTCCACTCGCTCATCATCGTCAGGTCCTCCTCCCTCGTCTCCCGGCGCAGCAGCACCTGTGGCTGCTGGCGGGTCGGTGTCACTGGTCCCGGCACCAAAAAGCTCCGTCAACTTCGCACATTTAGCAGCCTCCACCTCCAGAGACTTCAACTTTTTAATCGCTGTTTCTCAGCTGTTTCTTCCTCTTATCCATTTCAAGTAGCGGACACAGTTTGGAAGATGCTCACTACTACCACTCACTAACGTTACTACTGGCTCAGCAGCAGACAAATATTGGTAGTGACTATTTTGCAATCCTCGAACATTGGTTGTGACATGTCACGACCATCTATATAGAAACCTACGCCCATGGATTTCTTAATGTCTGAGAAGTAGTTCTGTGAGCAAAAGATCCTCTCTCTGTCAGAAAGGAGGTACAGAATCAGCGGGTGGTTACTCTGAAAGCATGGGAAGTCGGAGTCTTCTGCCTTTTTCCCAGCTATACCGTAATTATTGCCATGGCTTTGAACACAGAGCAATCCAAGCTTCATGCGTATCCTCCTCCTATGTTCAACTTTATATGTTCTGTGATTCTAAATGCATCATTCTCAACATGAATGTCAAATTGCACACTTGAATGCACTGAAGCATAGACTGGGAGGACACAGCAGTTGCATGTGCAGGTGTGGGTGCAGCAGGCAACTTGACACATCAGCCTGAGCAGACACCTGCAATCGGTGGGTATTTAAGCTTAAAAACGCACCTGCACCCTCATCACAGCATGTTAAATGTGTTGTAAAGTGTTGTCAGCTAACCAGCAAGATTAATCAAATAATCTGTTACAACATCAACAGTGCATTGGGAGCAACATTGCTCACATATACGACTACTGCTATCCCACAGCTCTTCTCCATGTTCTTTCTGGCTCTTTCTATGGCATACTCATGAGCCCATTTTTCAGCATGTGATAGAAATGTGCCAACATTAGACAGCATCACTTTCTCTGGGACCTAATCCCTGCCTCTCTGAAAGCTGTTTATATAATTACCCATTCTCTCTAAGAGATGGGATGAGGGAGCCCTGCGCCTATGTGTGAAAGAGGGGGAGAGTCTCTGTCAGTTAGTGAATAAGGGAGAGAGGAGGGGTGGGTGACTTGGCTTGGAACAGAAGAGTTAAATATATGGTATCAGACAGACATAGTGCCAGCAGCAAGGGACCAAAGTTAATGGTATTTTATGCCACTGGGTATCTCAGATTGCAATGAGAGTGAAAAAAGCGAAAGAAAACAAAGCTGTAACTGCTGAGCATAATTTAATAATGTAGTATAATAAATATTCAAGGGGAAGTAAGTCTGTCACCATTTAAATTGTGGATGGAACATTATTATGCTATCAGTGATGAATATGCTGGGAAAGTGATGATTGAAATTCATGTTAAATTGGAAAATGCAATTTCAGAAGCTATTTCGTAACGAATTAACTGCACAATATATATAAATCAACATTTATATTAAGAATAAGAATTGAATGTTATTTATGACATTGGATATGTTTCATTCTATTACTGTGCTGTTTTCATTTTCTGAATAAAAATATTTATGTACTTCATTTAGTGCTTTGACCACAAACTTTTACATTTTCTGTCCAAAAAGTTGACTTAGAATAGAAGCACAAAATTTAATCCACAGATAAGCAATTCAAGTTTGCCCTTTCTATTAATTGTAAAGATGTTTCACTATCCAAATGCTTTAGTTGTGCCAACAGTAACCTTCATTTGCAGTAAAACAAAACCTTTCCCCAATCTCATAACGGCTATTGTCTGATGATGTTTTTGCCACTGGGAGAAATGGTTATTTTTCAGGGCTTCCAGTGTAGCCAAGACTTCCTCTTGTGTGCACTGGTCATTGTTTTTAATGATTTAGCTAACATATATCTCCATATAATTGCAGATAACTAAAGAAGTTAATGAAATGCCAAATCCATCTTCCAAGAAACGTCCGATACCTAAATCTTGTCCGTGCTTACAGATTCTGCATTTATATGCAGATATGTGTAGACAGAGATGAATCTCACCTCTACCTCAGTCACACTGGAGTGTCATGTGCAGATATTGTTGAAGGTAAGTTATTTAGAAACACTGGTGATGTAGGAATTGCAGAAGTGTCTGTGTGATATTGACCTACCACCTTGTTTTGAGTTGTCAAAAGAAATATTATATTTCAAATAATAATATTATTAGAAAAAATGAATAACCTAATACCCTCATTTCAAATGATTCTAATTTTAGTAGGCTGATCATTTACCCTTTGTAGTCATGACAGGCACAACAGTGTCTTTGTAAGCATGGTATTTCCGTCACTTAGTAAAATAATTTGTTCCAGAATAAAACATAATGATAACTGTTGGATGAATTTGCAAAGAAATTGACATTCGTGGATCATGAGATTTCTTTGGTGACTTTCGTGATCCCTTAACTTTCATCTATGATCCACAGGCTGCTTCAGATCATACCAACAGGTCAAATTTCCAGATGTTCAACACTTCAGTAACAATCTACCTCAAAAGATAGTGGTGACTGAAGCACATTACCTTCATAGTTCAGCTCAAGGCATCACAAAGCCTGATTAAATCTGTGGTTGAAGAATTGCACCTATGGCTCGTAATGCACAGCTCAGACTGATAAAAGTCTTCTCATGCGGAGCTGAGAATGATATGCTGACTCTGTAGAGACAATAAACTCTTTTGTTTTGGGAACAACATGGCCTTTCCTCTGCAGCTACCCTCAGGCCAATTTTATTACTTGGTAATTGAGCATTAGAGCTCATTACCGGAGCTTAGAATTACTTTTGTTCCACTTCAGGATACCCTGTTGCTCCCCAGTGCCTCCATGGAACCTGATTTTCTGGTCGTGTGGAGTTTTTTTAAGTGGCCACTTAAGTATGGGATATAATTTCAAGGCATGGCATGGTAGTGCAGAACATTAGTATCAGGACACTGTTTCAAAATACATCCACAGTGAGCCTGCTACTTCCAGGAGAAACAGTATTAATATATCAAATGACTATTGACAATCAACAGGTTGAATTAGTACAAGGAATCATCCAGTTTAAACAAAGTTTTTGTTGCAGCAGAGTGGATCAACATAAAATAGAATTGTGTCCATTCCACTGGAAACAAGATCTATCAGTGAGGCAAAGAAATGTCAAGATCACACAAATTAAAACACAGATCGCGTGAGGGGTTGATGTGGACCTAATCTAAGTGACTGCAAGTGGCTGAGCAAACAAACATGGTCCTTTGATGTACGGCTGGCTTTCTTTTTGCCCCTGCCATTGAGATTAAGGAAAATGAGATTGCTTTCATGCCTTTGCAAATATCTTCATGTTAGGAATTACTTTTCCCTTGGCCCTAGATGCAATGAATAATAAATTGGCAGAAAAGTTCCCCATCTGTGAAGATGGGTAGGAAGCATGAATCTCTTGAGGGAAAACTTTAAGACCATGAAGTCTTACTGACTGGATATCTGCAAACTCTATATTTCGGAATATTAAGTATTAGATATGCTGTATTCGGTCGTGGATAATACTACAGTGTAAGTGCTGCTATTACCTGTTGATGAGGCTAAAAATGTACCGAGTCGCATCAAATGAATACCTTTCAGGACATCAGCCATTTTATATCTCTCGGTAATGCCCGTGCATGCTGGTGGAGCTGAAGAAAATCATGGCAAAATTACTGTCTCTTTAATTGTGATATTTCTCAGGATGATGCAAATTATCCTGTGAATCATTTCAGCCGTATATACAAGCTGGATTATGCTGGCCCTTGTAGGATCGCTAAGTAGGTCTGGTGGTCAAAATGGATTTCACAATTTAATGGGCTTATAAAACCACTGGGCAGTTTGTTTTCCCATAGTAACATTCCCGTTGTATATGCAAACTGGGATGCCACTTAGCACTGCGGTTTTCATAATGGTGTGTAATTATTGTTAATTTCCCCCCAAAAAAGACTGGTTTCCTATGTTTGTTGCAGTCATTATAGAGCAATGAAGCAGGCTAAGTTTGGTGAGAGAAGGCAGAGGAGTGTACGATTATATATCACAGAGACCAAGAGGATAACCTTTTAACAAGACTGAGTTATTACTCTGTTGCAGTACTTTATTCTGCATATGTCCTACGCTGTCAGCCATGATGACGTAAAAATTACTGATGGCTTTGTTAACTCTAATAAGAGAACACTTTTGTCATAAAGTTGCTTGCTGAGCATTAAAAGACAGACCATTGATTTTCCATTGTGCACAGATGGAGAAGACAGTCGGCAGAGTAAACAAAGGCGCTGCCGTGCCAGCAAATATGGGAAACTCCAGATTGTCTTCCAAATATTAGACATAATTTACCTCAGTTTACCTCCTAATATTTTCTGTTTCTCTGACACAGAGCCTTTTTGTTTTTCCAATATGGGATTTGGAGAAGAAAGATATGTTTGGCTGGAGTCAGATATGGGGTCACATCTCTTTGCAGTGTCAGCAAAGTGGGCTCAGCCTGGGAATGTGTTTTATAGCTCAGAGAAGAGCCCTCCACTCAGTCACTGACTTTTGGTCGCATCTATAGTATATCAATACAGAGAAACAAAATCTTTACCTTCCAGGAGGTAAAACATGTTCGAGCCCGCGGTCATGTACATTTTATATGTTGTCAGTGTACTGTTCCTGTTTGAAAATGTCTCTGCTCAGGCTTTTGTTTACTTGGTACTTGGCACATAGACAAAGCAGATGTCTAATGCATCTGCTAAAGCATTTCACACTTTGGTAAGTAGTTTTACTCCCAGAGAGGTGAAAAATGTTGTTTGGAAGTATGATAGAATACACTAGAAGGTTCAAGCTATATTGAAATTTCCTTTCAAAATTTTAAATGTATTTTAAGATATTAAACACATGCAAGTCAAAGAATACCAGACAGGACAATGGTGCCATTGGGAGACTCTAACTCCCGTCTGCACTGATGGAAAGTAACCAAGTACTTTTACTCAAGTACAGTGTTTAGGTACTTGTACTTGACTGGAGTATTTCCATTTTCTGCTTCTTTATACTTTTGGAGGACAAATATTGTACTTTTACTTTACTTTTAGTGACTAGTTACTTTGCAGTTTACGTGCTGCATCCGAGCCTATCTGCAATCGATTAACAAAATACATTTTTAAGATTGATAATTGTAAATGATTGTGATTATTATTTTTATAATCACAAAAATGCTGAAATGGGATCTGATAAAGCCTATATATATATATATATATATATATATATATATATATCTTGTACTTTTGATACTTAAGTACATTCGTCTGCCACATATTTGTAAACTAACCCAATCTGCACATTTACCAAATATTGAATTGATTCATGGCTTCAGAGATCACAGGTCGCAGGCAAATCAGCTGTGAGGTTAACACTGTAGGCTGTGGGTGTTTCAATGATGATGACTTAAGATTTTGGACGATCACTAACCTTAATAATGTGACTCTGTAGCAGAGTTTCTACGGATTTGATCTGCAGCAAGCGTACAGTATTCTCCATTTCTGTGTCACGGCGCTGCTGGGTGTGACTTGAGAGAGGGAAACATCTGTGGCATCCATCAGTGCTCCTGACATGACTTTGTGTCTGAGTGCAGTTTAATCATTGCAATCCCCTACCCCCCATCCGCGGTGACTCATCCTATTTGACTGAGACCTTCTCTCCACCCAAATTATAGCGCTACACTACCATGTAATTCCCTCTTGCAAAAGGCGGATCAAAATGTTTTCTGCTGTAAGATATTTTTATCCACCAACCAGCCTGAGTGTTAATTATAGCAAACATTCATACATTAAAATAAAGCCCTCTGTGAATTGGCAGAATGCAGCAGGCAGCACTCTTTGACACAGCAGTAATGGTTAAACCATCACAGTTGCATTACCTTCACATGTGTGTTCCCACTGAACTTATTAACCCGAGCTCGGCATAGAAGACTTGAATATTCATGATTCAGAGGATGATGAGCATAGCGGAGCTTCTTATTTAACTCTGGGTGTACAACAAATATTAATCACAGGGTAATATCAACAGATACAACCACATCAGCAGCTGCTTAATAGTAAGGTGTGGTTACGGTAATTGATTATTGACTGATTAATTGCAGATGCTGTCACTAGGGGCTGTTTACGCAAAGATGGCAGATCTTCAAGATCCCAAGAGGGAATTCTGTATTGCATCCCTACCTTGTTATAATAAACTGACTAACAAGAGTGCATAAACATCTTGTTAAGTGTACATTCAGCCTTGTTTTGATGTAATACCCACTGCATGTTTATATTTCTCTCTGCAAGCTCAGTGGTTCCCGCTGAAGTTGATATTACTGGCAGCTCTTCCTAACCTTAGTATGCTGGAACATACTGGTCTCCTATGAAGAGCGCTATCCCTGTTTTCCTACATCTTCTCCTCATGCTGGGCTTAAACTCATTGAAAATCAGAAGACTGGCGTTAAGTGTGGGCTACATAAAATTTGAGTGGTCCACAGCCATGATTGGACAGCAGTGATGAAACGGGGACAGATGGGTCACACCTCCAGAGAATTTCTGCTGGGAAAAAATGTAGTTTTTCTGTCAATGAGGAGTATTTTATAAGCAGGAAGGATAAGTTCGGGTAGGTGAAATAATTTGAAAGAGAATTTTTAATCACCATCCAGGTGTCCAAGACTTATAGGTCTAAGAGAAAAAACATACTCTTTTAAATCTATCTATCTATCTATCTATGAGGTGTATTGAGGCACAGCTTGGGTGTAATGCTAACAACAACAAGCTAATCTGCTTATATGCTAATGTAAAAAGGGGGGCCTTGCGTTTTGTTAGATAAAGACAACACAGTCCAAGATTCACAATTTAGTGTATTTACAGGTAACAGACAAAGAATGCACTCATAGAGCTGTTCTGGAACATTTACCGTAACTTCTGCATCAATAATACACTAACAGGTAAATTAGATGGTACTACAACCAACATTATCAATACAACATAAATATGTACCTGGTAATAGACAAACAATGCAGTCAGTCATTGAGTTGAACATGTGTCCTCAGGCACATTTATACTAGAATTTTAGAAACATTTAGGCTAACTTAGCTAGCAACGTAGCCTACTTGTTTGTAGGGTTAGGGTTTTTCTAATTTAATGATATGCCGACGTACAACTGTATGAAAGTCTTTGTCCTTGTTTAAACTCCTGTAGGTACATGCTGTATGTTATAATGATCTAATTATGTCCGTGTGTGTATGTAACACTCTCTCAAACAATTTTGCACGGTGCTGTAAACCTGATTTACCACCAATGGGTAAGTTCGACTGGAGCTAATCCCAGCTGACATTGGGCGACGGCGGGGTACACCCTGGATAAGTAGCCAGTTCATCACAGGGCAATTTATATTCATGGGAAGGTGAATGTTTGAGACATATTTTATGGTGATCCATGCTGCTGTTTTTGATACATTACACTGAAAAACAAAAGGAAATGTGAGAGTCCATGATTGACTTTACAATGTTTTATGGCAATCCATTAAACACACATTAAGATATTGCAGTCTGGGCCAAAGTGGTGAACCAACTGACCAACTGACATTGTCATATGAAAAGCCTGGATGCTAGCATGGCTCAAAAAAGGAAAGATGTCATGTGGAGATTGTAGAAAGTATGTAGTTTTTCTATAAGTATGCAGCCTTGTAGTGGAAGGATACGTTGGGGGAGTTGGGATTGGGGGTGAAATTGCGGAAAAGGGAATTTATAATCAACACCTCAGGGCTCACAACTTATAAGTCCAACAGCAAAATACTCTTGTGGATTATACATGTTACTGGCTGGTTGGTACTATGCTATGATTGCTTCATACTGAAACTTCATGAACAAAAATGTCAAGAAAAGGTGAATAGAACTTCAGACTGGACAACAGATGCTTTAATAGCTTGTAACTACTGAGAGGAATCACTGTGAAACATACCAAGTGAAGGGAAAAGATAAGGATTGTAATTACTTTACAGTGAAGAGTCCTGATGTCTGCTGTACAAAAGCAATTTATCCACATCTGTCAATCCACTGCTAACAAAGTCTAATTGCTGTTGAAAATGACCCCAGCTCTGGCAGATTGTTTATTGAGCAACTAATCTGTGCTCCTCCTCCTTGCCTAAAGCCATCAGGGGAAGGAGAACTTGATCAATGTCACCACTCGCCTGAGTCTTTTAACCACACATACAGTATGCAATAGACTCCTCCCAGCACACGCTTAACATGTGTTAAAAAGGGTCTTCATTAATCAATCCCATTACCATGTGGGGGGCTTGGTGACATTGAAACAACCCAGGATATGCTGCTCACAGTATGAGGTACTTAAAGCAATTCTCTTTGAAGTTCTATTCTGGGTGTAAGTTTCTGTCTTATCTGTGAATGAAATATTAACCTCCAGACCGTTGGCTAAGTGTTTCATAAATATTGCATGGTGTGGAAGAAGTAATTGGTTCCCCCATCTATAATGGCTGTCACCCTGGCCTACGGAGAAGAGAATGGCTGTGCAGAAGATGGTAGTAAGGCTCATAATAGAATTTCACATATCTCTCCTGCATTGTGCATTATGTCCTCAGAAAGCCACTTACTGGCTTCTAGTTTGTAATTGTAGAGTTATTTGCCAAAGTGCAACATATCCATTTCAAGGAAAAATCATTACCTGTAGTGTTACAGCTGAGGAACTTTCTCTTCATCTTTCAAAATACCCCAGCGCATAATTTGATTCTTTCTTTTTAGTCACATTGTGGGAGGAGGTCAACATTTTTAAATGTTGGTAACTCATTTAGGAACCAAACAGATTCCATCAGAATTTAAATTAGGAAGTGTTTTAGCCAAGAGACCCAGAGCTGGTAAATGTGTCCTTGTCACTGGTCTACTGAATAATGAGGACCAATTTTTCTAATGTGGGTGGTGTGTCAATTATTTCAAGGCTTGAAAATCATTTTTTAACAGGTTTCCTCTTCATTTACATTCTCACCTTTAGTGAACTGCATTAAAAGATAATGTGGCAGAGCTATTGGAGACCTCGGTATTTAAAGATCAGATCCTCTTAATATTTACTGGTAACTGACAGTGTCTCATTTTATGTTGCCTTAAAGAGAAACTGAGGGAAGCAGAAAGTTGTCAGGTCAGGTTTGTAGATGTCACCTGTAGAAAATGGGACTCAATTTGATCATTAAGACAACAAACATTGAGAAGGCGAAGCAGAGCCACTGCTTGAATTTACTGAGTTGTAACACTAATTGTAAGTCGCCATTCTTCAAGTACAACTTCAGACATATTTCTTGAAGCTGTACTGTAGTAAAAAAAAAAAAATGTCTCATGGACAAAGCGAAACACACACAAAAAAGCACTGTTATGATATTATGCTGTGGCTCTGCTATCTCCTTTCTGTAGATTATCAAAAAGGCATCAGCATAGAAGCGCTGGGACGACGTGTTCAAACTCTGCACGACTCTGCAGTTTTGTAACCAACAGACGAGGGCCTGAACTTTTGGATGGAGGGGATTATAGAGCTGGGCTCAAATTTCTGTTGGAAGAAAGGCTCAACGGTGTCAAGCCGTCCGCCGTCGAGAGCCGGCGTAAGAGCTCATCCTTCTGTGGAGAATTTTGGATCCACATCCAGTTCTGTCTTTTATCTTCCCGTTTGCAGATGCCTCCGTCAACGTGAGGATGGCTATCTGGGACATGGTTCCAATACAATTTGCCGTCTCTCTTCCAGGCTTTGCATGTGCTGGATGTGTGAATGTGGGATTCGTCATGAATAGCAGCACACGTGTAGTAGTGAAACATTCAGGTACTGCACTATAAATGTTATTCTTTGAGATCAGTATAACATGCTTAGGGTTAACATAGTATCAAATTATTCTAAAATGACAATAACAGTTTAAATATTATGGGGTGCTTTTGTCATACTGAAGAAATTAACATTTTTTTGAGCTCATGAAGGCTTTTTCAATCTGGTTATAGTGCACACACAGACTGAACTCTAAGGAGAGAGTTTTTGTTCTTCTCTCCAGAGAGTTAATTACATTTGATGTGACTGACAGACTGTAATATAGGGACAAGGCGGTATCAATCAATCTATTGCTAAATGCTTCCGGAAATCCTATCAATGTGGATGACCTGCAGGTCACTCATCTAATAAACAACTTAGAGCCTCTCCTCTCAGACTACCCGTCTGTCCCATCTCAACCATGCCGTTTTTGTTCTGGCCTTTCATATATGCAGCATGGTGTCAGTTCAGTCTGACCTCTGGAGCAGTGGAATCAGTGGATGCAATTGCTTCCCTATGTCTCTGACAGCATGCGAATACATTCATAGCTGGACATTCATTACCACTGAAAGCTCATATCACATGATTTGATCACGGCGCTTCGCTCCGCTCTACCACAGAGAAAATCCGATGGATTTGATGTGTTACTGTGTGCTTAAGTAGAATTTGTTATTTGTTTTTGGCTTTAATGTGAAGCTCAAACCAACTGATCCTATAGGGTATGAAGGAGAACTGGTGGTGAAAGCAGCTTCCCACTCACTGTTCCAGTATGCTTCAGGGCAAACCCTCGCTTTCTCACATGACTGATGTTTATCTTCAAGTGAGACATCCCCTCTTTAGATCACCAAGACATCACTCAAGCTTCCTGAAATGCAAACAGGAGATGTGGATTCTCAGAAAAAAACTGAATGGGGAACCATTTTCCTCTTAATACTTTATTGAATTATTTTTACATGTTTTATCAGGTGGCTCCTCATGCTGAGTTTCAGACATGGTTTTAAAATTACTCTCAATGGAAGGTTAAATTGATGATAGTGTGTAGAAAGCATGTCGTATTTGTTTTAAAACTGCTTATTTTTGTGTTTTAACATTACAGATAATGCCATCAGTTGCTTACCAATTTAATCTGGTCAGAAGATTGTGATTCAATTTACATTAGCAATTAGCAAGAGTGCATAAATCCAAATTTCAAATTTCCACTCAACATTGCAAATTTTGAACTATGTTCTTATTTTTGTGAAGACCTAATTTTACAGGTCTGCAAAAATAGGTGCTATGCAAGTGAAACAATGGATTTTGTTTTAATAGCCACCAAATTACCCTAATAATCACCTTAAAGTTTTTTGAAAATGACTGGAACATGATTTTATAATATTCTGCTATTTTCCAATAAGTAGGTAATACATAGCTGTTCATTTCTTTAATACATTTCCAGGAAACTTGCGACTGGTTTCTGCTTAAAGGTCATATTGATGACATTTAAATGTAGACAAATCATTGAAAAAAAAAAAAAAATACATCTACAGAGCTTGTAGAAAGGTGCATAATAAAAGTGTCTTTTTTCCTTTAAAACATTATTAAAAAACAGAAATATGGCTGAGAGTTTGCACCCAGCATACTGTACTGCTAGCATTAGTGACATTAACGTTAGTTAGCAACGTCAATGTTAGCTAGCATTAGCAACGTTAGGTAGTGCAACAAACTGGCAACCGCTTGAGGGGGCAGATGATGATGACAGTGGTGTTGTGATGTGAATGCAATGGAATGCAGGAGACCCACATTTAGTATTAATTACACCTATAACTTCTGCTGATCATGCCATTTTAATTTCCATCTAGTTTCTGTCTCACTTCCCCTCAGCAGGCCTTTAAACTGATTTGAGTTGTTGGGTTTAATTTCTTACTACGTTCTTTTTACAGGTCTGTAAATTGAAGTACACTGGGGATAATTTGATAGAAATTTCAAATGTGTTACTTGGTAATTGCCACCTACTTACCATTAAATTTCCAGACCTATAAAATGAAGTGTTTTAAAATAACAAAAGTAGAATATCACCTGCAAAAAACAAAGAAAATAATTACCATTCCATGGTAGATTTTATATTATAGTAGCGACTGATGGTGCCAGAGTCCAACACAGAAAAAAGAATTATGGCATGAAGAGCATATTAATTATCATTATGCTAGTGTCTTTTATTAAGTTCAAAATTGATCCCCCTTTGAAAAGATGGAACTATTCATGGCTTAAATGAGGACAGAGTTATTAGGGAGGAAATTAAGTTACAGTATCTGAATAGAATTAGAAGTGGCTCCAGCTCTAAATGTTCCAAGGGTTTTTGATCATTCCTATTAGAAATACCTTTAACATGTTTCCTTTCATATATTAGAAAAGTGAATGCTCTTAGAAGTCAGCTTTTCTGTCTTGACTGTAAGGTATGCAGTCTTCTTTCTTATTAAGATTAATTGAATGACATAATTGTAATACAAGAACTAGTGTGACCATTTCTTTACCTTGTCTACACACGTGCATAGAAGCCATATTCTGAGATAGTCTTATTCTCGCTCTCATTTGAAAATGATATTAATATAAGAGCCTCCACTCTTTTTGGAAGGCTTGTGGAAGACTGGGTACCTGGCAGAAAGGATTTTGTTCCCATTCAGCCACAAGAGCATTATTGAGGGTTGGGATGATGGGTGATAAGGCCGAGCTCACAGTCGGTGTTCCAGTTCATCCCAAATGTATGTGATGGGCTTGAGATCAGGGCAGGCCAGTCAAGTTCTTCCACACCAAACTCAGGGAACAATTCCCCTGTGCTTTGTACAGTCGCCCCAAACAACCCTGGAGCAAAAGTTCACAGAAGTAAAAGCATGTGGGCACCCCTGGCCAAACAGTCCTCAGAAAATTTAGCAGATAATGTAACTGCAACCCCAAAAGAAGCAACATTATTTGTCCCAGCTACACGATTAAATGAAAAAATGAAGTACCCTGAGAGTGTGAATGTTTTTGTTCTTCTATAAGCTGCAGTTGAGGCAAAAGCTCCACAGCCTGCTGCCTAATGGCTTTCCAACGTCAGATCTGATACTCACCATGCCAGCACATTTCTATCAGCACCATCAGGGTCTAACCATCATACATACGCTGTAAGAGCGCTGATTGAAACAGACTTCAGCCTCATGCTTATCTGATGAGCAAGTGGTGCATGTTGAACTGATTAATAACCTGCCACGCAGAGCTGTTGGGTAAATAATTGATTCATTTCCCCTGACCGTCACATATCGCACAACTTTTAGTACATTCAACACCATTCGGACCACCAGCAGCCTCCCTGATGTCACCAAGGAGATGGACCATGAGTATGTGTTCACAGAGCAAATCCCAGCTTGTCATGGGACACACGATTCCAATTTCATAGATATTACCACATATACAAAATCAGGCTGATATGTTATCTTGCCTCTCATCTGTGGATGATGCTTCAGGCGTTATTGGATGTTATCCATGCTGTTCACTGTCAGAATGAATAAATACAATATGATGTACATTAAATTTAGATGCTCTCCAGCATCTGGCGTGTGTTTTACACACTAGCCTTCTTCATAGCACTCCACTGTCTATATATCATTAAGGACAAAGACATTGATAATGCATAGAAAATAAAAATGGATAACAATTCAAGAAAAAGCAACACATCACTCCGCAACATTTCCCACCAGCCAACACATTTGTGACACCAGTGTTACTGACCAGGATTTTTACGCTCACTTTCTGTATACCGCTGTATTAAATTACTCCTAATGTAAACCAAACATTTCCTACAGCAGCAGCTGACACATTAAAAGCATTTAACTGACAAAACACAAGTTGACATTTATTATAAAGAAGACTAGTCATAAGAAATATAATGAGCTGGTGATTTTAGCACTTACCGCCAGCACTTATCAAAAATGTGTCTAAAGAGCAAAAGGTAATTTTTCAGCATTTGTTGACGGCGGATCATTTTGAAAAACTGGTAATTGCTAATGACAAATACTAAAAGGCCTTTAGTAGCTTGAGTCCATTGATAAATACAAGGACTGTTGTTAGTAATTTTCTGACACTTAGGTAACTTCTTCCTTCCTTTTATTATTAATAATAGCAATACAAACTGTTAACAATGTCAGTTATGGCTGTGAAAGGGGATGACTAATTATGATTTCACTGAAGAGAAAGTCAGTGAACAGATCATTTAAAAATATCTTAAATTCTTATTTCTACGTTTTTTTGATTAACCCTGTCAAAATGATATCAGGCCAGTCGCGGCCACACCTCATAACACTGATAACTTTGTGGCTCCGTCTCACATCATGAAGCACGAACACCGCCATTCTTAAACATAAAATGGTAAATCCGTCAGTAAATGGACTGGGACATCATCACAGCTGAAGCGATCCAGTCCAATAAATATTAGGAACGCTGCAACTTGAAGCGCCTGGAGGACGGACTGACTTCATGACGAGCAGTATAATTCACTTCAGTCTTCTTATGACTAAAGCTATGATCGCCAAATTCAGTCTTACCTTGCTGCAGTAACACGATGGACCCATGGTGAATTCAGTAGACGCTGACATGAGTGTTTAGTGTGACTGTGAAAATTTCACCTTCCGTTATTCCCACAAACTTGACTGTACAGTCTGTTTATTTGCCCCAAACACCCAGCGCACTGTCTACTAAGTGTGAGGAGAGAGTCCTTCTGTGTGTTTGTGCGACGGCTCAGACTGTGACTGATATAAGAATATGAACTCCAGTCCTTTCTCTTCCTTTCCTCCGGCTTCGTGTGTTGTTCAGAGACAGGAGGAAAAAGACAGGTATAACCATAAGGCTCTAGGATGAGCAGTTTCTTTTTTGGTCAAAAAGCACAATTGTCAATGTCGTGCTGATGTTCCACATTTTGTGAATTTACAAACATTCATTATTAACTGATTTTCAATGCTGCTATTTTCTCAAGGCAAGTGTGATTTCAGGTCAGTGGACACTGTGACCATTCTTATACACAGTTCAACCTTCCTGTCCTTGCACTTTGGACTGTGTACGTGAGCGCTCTATTAAACATGAGAGGTATTATTTTTTTTTATTATTTTGAAGAACGATAACCCAGTGGGATCAGAGGAGAAAATAGCAAAGACTTCTCCATTCAGGGTTCCCCTCATTATAATCTGCCTCCGAGGATTGAAAGTCGCACTGTTTGATTTTCTCTGATGAGCATTTGGGGAATACACCTTTTACCTTTTTTTTGGAAGGTTGGAGCACATGCTGTTGAAAATGTCAGATGAATAATGATTCGAGATAAATGAACTGCTGGGAACAGTTAAAAGCCAAGAACACCTCGAGGAAAAATGAGAGAAAGTAAATCAAATTTTCATGTGCTTGTCATATTTCTGACACATGTTTTTTTGGCTTCACAAAGCCACATGCTGGTCGAGAGACAGGTTGTAATGTGATTGCATTTGTGTACCATAGGAGGAATAATTCAAGACGCAAAGCTTGAAATAATGAGTCATTTGCAGCATATTTCCGACCTCCCAAATTAAAAGAAATGGTTTATGCTAAATTACAGCTGATCAGAGCTTAAACAATACATTAAAGAATAGGATTCCCTTCAAAGGAAGACATACACAGATCTATGATGTATTTTTCATTTAATTGCACTGTAATGAGGACAGTAAGAATATACAAACCTAGAAATAAAATAATCTTGCATGACTATCCAGTTATGACTGTCTTCTCTTATTTGGGTTTTCATGGTTTTTGTGGTGTGGTCCTGTTTTACAGTGTTCTGTTTCCCTCCTGTGTTCTGGTGCTCCTCCCCAGCCTGTTTTCCCTCTACACCTGCATTGCATTACCTTCTTTAGCCAAGCCCAGTTCCCAGTGTTCCTAGCCTATCAGCTCCTCCTTTTGATATCAGCATCACAGCAGAGATGGGGACTCGAGTCTGCGACTTGCACTTAAGTCGCCACACACAGAGACTTGTTGCCTGGCTTGGACTCGCGATCTGGGACCTGTGAACAATCTT
This sequence comes from Pagrus major, assembly GCF_040436345.1. Classification (NCBI taxonomy): domain Eukaryota; kingdom Metazoa; phylum Chordata; class Actinopteri; order Spariformes; family Sparidae; genus Pagrus; species Pagrus major. The sequence continues at coordinate 18,564,136 of NC_133222.1, read as the reverse complement.
TGTTTTAAGTCTGGCGAATCTGACCGTCGTTCCCTCTCTCCCTCCCTCCCGTTTCACAAGCGCACCGCCACAGATGATGACGTATTCTGCAGCAACGGCACAGCTCAAAACGACACCATGGCAACACGCCAGCAGCCGCTGTGCCGTTTGTTATCCCCTTTGGTTATAAAGACTTCACACAAGGCCCAAACAAAAGACTTGCCAAATGCAACGTCTGCAGAATCAAAATAAAGGACGCTGGAAGACCACATCAAACTTTATCAGGCACCTGAAAGCACACCTGGATAAGTCAGTTAGTCAGTTGTGAGTTAACGTCAGTATTTATGCACGGTTAGCAAACATGTTTACCTATCTAACATAAGCTTGTTTTTTCAGATCATCTTGAAAGATGAGTGTTTGCTTGCTACACTTGCACAGATGGTGCTGGCTTTGCCACGACTTTATAAATGGTTAGGTAATTTAATAGTCCACCTGCTGCCACCACCAGTAGGTAAGGAGGACCTTAATACTTGCTCTATATTGTAGCTGTATGTTCATGTTACAAGGCAAGACACAGCTATGAGCTAAATGAAGGAAAACAAGCTTTCATTGTGTGTTTTTACATAATGAAATGCAATAAGCCTGTTTGAAGTGATCATATACCAAAAAAACTGATCAATGCTGACACTATAAGTTATGCAGGGTTTTAAGCAGACCAGATGGCATGCAGCAAATGATAGAACGCTCATTACAGCCATGAAAGACTTGCGACTTGACTTGGACTTGACCATTAGTCCACTCTTCAAACTGCTCTTAAATTCATTTGTGACTGGAGGGCATTTGTACATTAAACTTCTCACATGCTGGTTAAATCCACTTAATGTATAGCGACACATATGTTGTAACAATCTTACAAAAAGAAAATGTGTCCAAAGGCAACATATTTAATTTCAAAGGCGTTTGGTATACCGTCTTATTTCAGCGGATATATTCCCACTTATTATTGAGCAGAATTGCTGGATAGTTTGAGCCTTTAGGAAATTTCTATTGTGTGAATGTGTAAGCAACTGCTGAAATAACTAATATAACTAAAGACCATAAAAGCTTGTTGAATCATGCACGTTTGGCCAAAATATTTGAAGTGTTGCAAACTTTTGCAGGTTTTCTATTCACTCTCAGTGCATCTGGAATTGACAGTTTTTCCTTCTCTTTCTGACAGCAGGAGTCGGCAGGGATTGTTAAATATTACAGGAGCAGCACACCTGGGGCATTTGAAAATATCTGTAATGCCAGAAAATGTGGTGGTATTCCCCCAAAGTCAAGGTTGGAATTTGCCTATCTCTGTATTTTGTTGGACGTGTCTTAATAAGCAGAATTCTCCATCCCAGGAGCACATCCAGCAGGAGAGTGCTTACCCCAGCACTCATATTAGTGTGCAAGGAGAGGAAAAAATGAATAGGAGAAAAGTTAACATGAGGTTTAAACGAGGGTTAGAGGCACGCTGTACTTTAGGCAGGCACATAAACATTGCATAGCTTTTATCACAGAAAAACACTGCACTGAACATCAGATCTAATGTTCTCCTCCAGAACTCACCGTGAACAAACAGTACATGAGTACGGCGGCTGGCGAGCTTACTGGTGCATCTCCGATGGATCAGTCACATTGAAAGCCATTTTTAGTACATTACCGTATGTTCATGTACATACAGCAAATTCCTTGTAGGACCAGAGTGCCTCATAAATTCTCTGCCTCAGAGTGTATCCAGCTGCTCCTAACCTTTCAGTCGACATGGTTGTTTACAGGAAAGTGCTTTGGGTCTGTGCTCTGTCCACATGGGCGTTAGGTTGGTGAAACACATGGGATGTTTGTGTTTTAACTGAACTAACAGTTTTTTTGCTCCATTGCCTCTGAAAAACTAATATCAGTAAATTGCCTTTTTGTCATAATTGGAATTCATCTACAATCTTTATATAAAATTGTTAAACTTTAATTTTCCTTTTCGGACTGTTTTGAGCATTTAGTTAAGACTCGTTAAGCTTAACTATGTTCCCTGTAAATTATTGGAATAATCTTTTAGGCACCACTAGTAATTTTCACTTCTCACACATGCAGCTACATTCAGGAACATTTCTGTCTTGTGCCGTTTCACACATAAATGGGGCGAGGGACATCAAGCAGATAGCAGGAAGATGAGGAACATTTAAGGACGTTGCATTGTATGAAACTTAAAAGAGGAAGAAGATGGGGCAAGTCCTGATGCAATGGAACAGAGCAGGCAAGGAGCGTTTTTTGTATTTATTATTCACTAAGTTTGCCGAACAAGTTATGTTTTATAAGATATAATGTTAGCAGTTGTTGCATTTTTGCAAACTACAGATATGTCCAGGTTGTACGCGTTGGAGGCCATGTGTCCCGCATCTACAGCCGTGTTTGTGGCCACCAAAACGGGTATTTTATGCCAGACCATAATGCTCTCCTAATCCTCACCAAGTATTTTTGTGCCTAAACCTAACCAGAGCATAAGCACAGCGTTGTGACAAAAGAGAAATAAAAAAATAGTAACCTAAACAAATAAAAAGTTGCAACACAAAGAAATGTACATCTTGAACTTATCTGTGGTTTTGTAGAGACCTACTTAGCTCACATTTATACAGGCTGGTTATTTCATAGCTGTAGACCATAAATAAATCACAGATTTTAATACTTCATCAGCTGACTTTTGTGATTGGTTTGCTCACTCCCTGTGAAAGCATCTTTCATCAGATGGCTATAACCCTTAACCTGCTTTTCATGGATAGATGGCATGTATGAAAGGGGCTTTAGACAATTTATGGAATTTTTTGTAGAATATTTACTTTGATCGTTGAGTTTAGAGACATTGCTCTGCTCTCTGAATGTCTCATAGATGTTATTTGAGCAACCACCAGAGCTTTATTTTGTTATTTCTATACTTATAGTAATTACATCAACACGCTAGTGCCCTTTGATATACACCTTTATATTCTTAATGTTGTAGGTTGTTCTAATGATTTAAATATATTCATCTTTTTTTTTTAAACTGCAGTTGTAACAATCACACTAAATCCTCCCAATCCCTTTCTTTGTAGCCCCTCATAATCCTGAATGTCATGTTCATTGTGGAAAGGAGAATCGTCCATTTTCCCCGACCACAAGCACTCGAATACACGACACTACTCAAGTGCCACCAAGTTGCTGCATACCCCCAATGTAAAAAAAGAGAATTTAATTAGGTGCTTAAATATTCAATCACCACTCTCATTACTTAAACCAAGAGGCTCTCTGTATGGATTTGACAAAGAGCCAGGGCACACAGTGCATGCCTGGTAGTTGAAGATAGTAGCAAGCCTTTACCATTCAACCAAGACACTGGGTTTCCTGAGGACAGGACGGATACGCCAGAGGGACAGGCAGTTCCCACTAATGAACCGTGAATTCAGTATTTAACAAGGTCCTCCTTGTTAATGTTACAGAGTGATGTCCAAGATGTTGCACCTACATACTGAAGTTGTTTCATCACCCTTGGCTGTCAATTAAAGTCAGAAGATTTAAGTGTGTAGTCCATCATTAATTATTATTTTGGTTCGAAATGCAGTTTTCTCAAATATCTGAATTTCAGATAGTGACAGTGATAATTTAAGTTGAAGAAAATGTCATGATTCATAAACAAACCTTGAAAGGAGCTATTTCACACGCCTGGCCACAAAATTCATTCTGTGCTAAAAGGAGAGAAATTCTGTAGTAATGAACCACACAGGAGAGACGTTTTGACAGACATCACCTGAAAAGTGAACCTGTGAAATTTGTGACCACTAGTTGAACTATTGAGCAACTTGTCCTTTGTATGAGAACAAGAAAATGCATGGGCACAGTTTCTCCTCAGACAAAAGATCATATAGTTTGGAAAAGCAAGCAGGTCGTTAATGACGGCAGCAAAAGTAAAGGAAGAAGACTGCCAGCCAAAGAACACGTGGATGTATGACGGCCTAAGTGTGTTAACGCTAAATGAGAGCATTCAGCGTATTTGTTAGGCTTCAAGGACACAAACAATGCAGGGCTTTCAACAGTGTATTGACTTCACAGCTGGGTCTAGATTGACTCCCTGGTGGGCCTAACCATCCAGAATTTGAGGAAAAATGATGGTTTAACATTGATTAATGACGTAACGATGACAGAACGAAAAAAGTCGGAACTCAACTGTGAGGGAGTGCAGCAATCGGACAATCTACAACGCACACAGTGTTATTTTCAAAAAGGCAAACGTTTGCAGGCATGCATTGAGTTCACGACTCAACAGTTACCTCACGTACGTGAAGTGTACTGTGAACTTTCTTCACCGATACTCAGATACTTAACGTTAGCGGAGCAACGAGCCAACACAAACTGAAAAACTTAAACAACTTAAACAAACTCTGAGATAAAGAAAAATAACACAGTGCTCAGTCTGCTCAGTCACCTCAAAAACCCTGCACCCGTTCAGCGTCTTGGACAGCGATTTATTTCCCCGGAGCTAAACTGTGCAGATTTCCACTGCTTGTGACATTATGTTAATAACAAAACAGCAGAGTGCTTCACCTCTCCTTATTTTATTATTCTCAGGCAGGGGACTGTTAAATTTGTTTTCCAAATAATCCATTAATTAATGCAGCATTAATTAGTGCAACTTGTTACGATAAAAAGCCTTTCGGACCACTTACCTTATCTGCCAGTTATGTTTCATATTGTAATTCAGTGGACTAAGGACACCAGTGAATGGTTTGGCATACTGAAAATACTGCCCCCCGTTTTCACCCCTTAAGTAGAGAACTGGTTTTTAATCAAGATTCTGAATCAAATCGGCATTAAGTGCCGTGATAGCATCAAAACAGGAAATAACCCTTTAAGATGTTTATTTAATTTACAGTTACAATGGGGCAGCTCAGTTGGAGACATAAATAAATAGGTTGGGAAGTTTACCAGGGACATTTGTTGGTCAAGCCCACAGCAGGCCCCCAGTCAAAAGATACTTGCCACCGGGCCTCACAGCTTTCCACAACTGCAATGCATTTTGGTAAGAAATGTTTAATAAGTGTGAATACATGTGTTAGTTTAGAAGAAAACTCTACAGGGTACCTTTTTTAAATGCAAAATATATGCAGTGAAGAAAGAAGAGAAAATGAGTGACAAAGTATGATATGTGGTTCAAATATGTTTTCCCCTCAGATGTCTAATATGATTCAGCACATTCACACTTTTCAGTAGAGTTCAGTCATGACATAAAACAGTGTGTGCAGAATGTTGTTTCAGTCATCCTCTTAGAATTTGGTGTTTTTTTCATTTTCGATTTTCCATGTCAGCTGTTACCTGTCTCACCACATCCCAAATACCTGCCACTGTGAGGAGTAAAATGCAACAAACAAGAACACACACAGAGGAGACTGCTGTACTGACTGCTGACCACTGACCTCCATCTATAATAGATTAAATAAGCCAGTATCTCCCACCTCAACACTACATGGCAACATTGCAAGTCTCTGTTTTGCTGAGATGTGGATGGTCTATTGTCCATGGGGAGATTAACCTGTTAGGAAAGTGGAGCACATAGCTGTTTCTTTAATGAACTTTAATTAGGCGCAAGGAATTAACACAATGTGTATCATCATCAACATTCTGAGAGGCAAGAGACTGACTGAGCTCGATGATGACTTGTTCTTCTTAGGAAATATTGCTCTGAAGGCCAAATTGGAGGCTAAATCTTTAAAGAAGTCAATGTTTTTTTACCTCATGCCTGAACCAAAAGTCTTTGCAGAGACTTTTGCCTGTATAATATAATATTTGAGAATACAAACTGGTTCAGCCGACCTGCGGAGCCTGTTTTTAAATAACAGCATCCTTCAACCAAAGCCCCTTAGAATCCAAAAGGAATGTAAATGCAAACCTATATGCCATGTCAGCTGTGTCCGTCAGTATGTAGATGTTTTCCTTTTCCTGAACATCACCCCTGCTTATATGCCTCAAATCTCTGAAATGGTAAGACCTTTTCCGGGGCTGTTAGCATTTTGAAGAAAGTGCCTATTATGCAATGTGTTTACGCTCAGGGGGGCTTCTCCCCGTATCCTCTGAGTTTTCATTAGCTGCGAGGCAGCCAGAAGAATATGAGAATGGTCTGAGCAGTGAATACTTCTCACCGAGCTTTGTGGCTCCTCGATGGCCAGGAGCTTATACCTTCCTCGAGAAGCCGAGCTGATATTTCCATTTTGTTTAAGATTTATGGAGTGTGCGCTGTGGAGAGAACAAGTCACCAGGATGGGAATGGTTCAGAATCAGAAGCTCAAAACTAATTTTGACATTGTCACAGGACTAATTAAATTTTATAAATAAATATTTGGTTATTACACGCATCCTCAGTTGTTCTCACTCCCTGAAGAATTTGGTAAATAATACATGTGGTGTTTATTCAGTGGAAGAAAGACTCATCAAAGTTTCTGCATTTGTACTGGAGGTTCCCTCAAGATTTGAATGATTTTTTTTGGCCACTTAGGACTGGAATTTATACTCCATTTCAATCCACATGTTGTTTTTCAGTGTGTCCTTGATATCTTGTGATTTAGTATTCTGTTTTGCAGTTGGTACACAAAAAATTCAGTGTTCTTTGCTATTTTTCACAAAAGGGAATTTATGGATTGTATTTGGTTCAGTACACACAATTCTAGTCTGGGCTAGCGTTGCTTTTTAAACTTTACAAAAATAAAACAAAAGGTTTTTCCAAAGATTTAAGTCTTCAGTTCAGTCGCACCACAAATGGATTTTAATTGTATCCACTTGCGGGTAGCTTCTCTTTTTTCAGTTGGATGCAGAGCTCGACCCTCTGGAGGAATAAACACCCAGAGTCACATTGGATTCTGCTCTGAACTAGAGCCGTTTAATGATGGGAGGAGAGCTCAGGGATTACTTTTAAACTTTTGGGATTAAAAAGTGGGTTTTATCTTCACACCCATTTTTTAACCTGACTGCAGCAGTGATCCGTGGAGCTGACCTCCATTCTGGGATGTTTATGCACTGTATGTCCCCTGCCAACTGGAGCTGGAGAGGAAATGTACTTCATGAAAGTAACATTACAGAGACGAGAGGGAAAAAAATAAAGAGAGAGTTCATTCTCGGTCCATGTTGTCAGCCGCTAGTTTATGGCTAATACACAATCGAGTAATCTGGGTGTTTTCGGCAAATAAACACTTGCACAAGTAATGTGAACAGACACATATGATCCCACCATCAATCTTCTGCATAACTTCAAGCAAATGACCAGGTAATGTTTAGTTCATGTTTGACACACAATTTTATACCAATAAACAATAGGTAACAGTTTTGGTGATTGTGATTAACCTTTGAGGGGCAGGTTGGTCAGTATGTCCAAAACAGGAAAAGCTATCTTTGTGTTCTGTTTTTACTCCACGTCCTCTGTCAGACTATGAACTGCTCCACAATGGAAGCAAGATTTGCAGACATTTATCAGTCAAAAGCTGACAGTACAAACATGTCCCTTCATTAGTATGCAAAAAACACATTTAAAAAACCCAATATTGACTCTGACCCGCTAGCATGATCCCAGCTTGCTAGCATATTAGCGGTTAGCTCACCCTTTTATGTCATTGACCAACTGGCCCAGCAGGTAGTCACTACGTCACCATGCTCCCAGAACCTAATATTTGAGATGCAGATTGTGTGAGACTTCATGATGTGATCAGCCATTAGACCAATATCCTGAAGAAATTAGTTAAACCAGTCCCATCTAGTATTATTTTTAAATTCATTATTACAACATGAATTCGCCACCTTCACTACTGGCATTGTTTAATCTATTAAACAATATATTTTACAAACAATAAAGCCTATAAAAGCTAGTATTGGAAACCAGCAATTTCTTAAACTGTAAAACAGACATTATAAATGCGTAAGACAAATCAGCATGCTTTGCAAAACTACTCTTGATTGAATCTTAACGACAGGACCTTTTTACTGATTGGCCTGTGTGTGTAGGTGGCCATGACTAACTGAAGAAAAACACATCCCTCAAGTCCCCTGGTCTACTCAGCACAAACCAGGAAGAAAAAATGCTCAGGGATTTGTTGCTGCTCCCAAAGCCCATTTTGTGGTTAGAGAGCTGTCACTGCTTCTTGATGGCAGTACAGAATTAATTAGGCCACCTTTAGCCTTGCATTTACTTCACCTTTCATGCTTTTAAATGGTAAAAAGATTTTTATTGTGGGCTTATCATGAGCTGTTGTCAAATGAATGAATACTTTAATCGTCCATTAATCATGAAACGTGTAGGATGGAGACAGGTTTGTAGGATTTGCCAGTAATTAAAAATACATTTAAACCATTCACAATGCTGTATTTGTCAACAAAGCTGTAATTAACAATGGTTAATAGCTAAAGAGAGGAAAGCTGAAAAAATATTTTAACTGAAGCCAGGGAAGCTGTGTGGAAAGTTTAGCCTTAAGATTTTTAACATCTCAATCGCTATTGGCCACAGTTTTATTACTTTGGGCAAGAAAGGACTTAAAGGTACTACAATCTTCATTCTAGCCAGATAGACATGGGGGCACCAACCTCATTTCTGCCATCTCTAAGCTCTCTGACCCTTTGGACGGTAGGTCACAATACCTCTTCATCCCTTTCCTTTGATACAGAGCCCGTATCCCATCCCATCACTGCCGTCCTGGCACCACCAACACTGCAGGACCTCACATCTCTACCCCTGAACCTTTTCCTTAACATGTTTACATTCCATGCTAATGTGCTTTCTTCACAAAAATGAGATCAATCGATAGCGATCATGTTTGCGTGTTATGTTGCGTTCCATTGCAAGTCAGAAGTCGGTTTTCCCGACTTCGAATCTAAATGCGTTCCAGTGTATTTGCGCGGAAAAACATTAACTTCAATCAAGCATAAAATCAACTGAGTGGAAGTGATGACGACTACAAAGTTGTATTCACTGCACATTTCACAAAACAAACACTATAAAAAGTAAGAGCGATTAAAAGGTAATTGTTCACTATGTGTTTCGCCATACTGTGACGCCATGTGTGTTTGTGTTGATGAAGTCAGGCTTGGTGGATCTTGCCTGAGATTCTGCCATGACTTGGATGACCGTTCCATTGCACTTTTCTGTGTCAGAGGTGGATTTTTTCCGAGTTCCGAGTGCAATTGAATGCAGCATTAAGTGTGGAGCTGGAGTCGGTAAATGGTTAGCTTAGCTTAGCTTAGCTTAGCTTAGCTAAAAGTGGAAAAACAGCTAGCCAAGCTCTGTCGAAAGACACCTCTCTAGCTTATTAATCATCATTTTTTTATCCACACTCAAACTACAATATCCAGTCAGATTACATGTGACTATTTAATGTAAATAACAGTTGGACACAGTACTTTGCACAGTATTCTGAGCTATCCTGTGCTACACAAAATATGTATAAACTAATGTTTGTCTAAGCTAGGTTAGATTGACTCAAGCTCTGTATTTATTGCACAAATATGAGATTGATATTGATTTTCTTAATCAATTTATTGTAAGAAAGAAGGCAAATGAGTGTTTAACCAAAAACATTGAAGTATTCTTTTAGATTCTGCAGATATATAATTCAGGTGATTACACAGATTTCTGCTAATTGGAAACAGTACAGAATAAAATAATTGTTAACACACTTGACACTTAAGTTTCTCATCACACACCACTTTGGTGACATTATAGCTGTTAAGCTGTACTGTAGGTTTGAGCACTAGAGCAGACATAGGAATATTAATGCTCACCAAGCACTGTGATCTCCTAAGGCCTGTGCAGCATATAGAGCAGATATAACCCTGCACTCCTCCTCTGCACACAAGAGGATTTTATTGTGTAATTCTACGTCAAGGATCCTTGTCTTGTCCTCAGTGGTTGGAAATGCTGACATGTGTTAATGCATGTAAAGCCTGTATTAGCATTTCCATAAACTTATACCGGAGCACAGAGAAAACATCTAGATAGCATTCATTTACAGATCCATTGACAATCCGTTTTCAAAAAGACATTTGATGATATATAGTCTTGCACATTGTCATTAGCCTTGTCACGTCATGAAGAAATTTCATATCGAGTAGAAATGACCCAGGACATTTACACTGGTCATAAGTTTAATGGGGCAAAAGACAAAGAGTGCGGGGACTGATTAAAAATGAATAGCATTGAGTGTTTAATTTAGAATCATATTAAAAAGTGAGTTTGTGCATTAAGTTCTTAGTACAGTCGATACTGTTTGAGAGACAAGAGGGCAAAAACATGTTTAAAAATGAAAATATTGGTTTAACATAGCAATAAAAATACCCTTAACTTAACATCTTGATTAAAATAAGATAAAATAAAATAAAATAAAAATGACAATCACAAGTGGTGTGTTCATCCTTGAGTTTCCTGCAGTTTTATACGTTGTATGAACCTCTGCCAATACTTCTCTTTTAATTCTAAGTTAAATATAACTCTCTCTTGATGACGTTGAATGTGCCTGCGGTAATTTCACCATTGAATATGTTGGTCATATGCATTGGTCTGCTGATTTATTGTCCACTATTATTGAAGTTAATTACTTGAACTGCTGAGGTTGAACTTTGTTTCACACATGTCATGAACCAAAATGTAGCGTCCATGTAAGGCAATGTGATATATGTTGAGCATTGCATGCTAATCAATGTAATATTGATAAATAAAGGTTTACCAAGGATGTATTTTGTAGAATGCCTTGACCAACTGGTGCTACTGTAAATACAATTTTTTTTTTAGGTTGAATTAAATTAGGGAAAAAGTATGAAAATACCAATTTTAGGTATTTTTATGTAAGTGAATGAAAGTCCTTGAATATCCCTCTCTACCAGAAAACACTCTGTGACAGAGGAGCTGAGCAGGAGGACATGATGTAAAAATAGATAAAGACTGCACGTTGCTGTTGGCAGAAGTCCTTGAAACTATATGATAAAATATCCTTCTAAAACAACCAGTGTTACCTTTTTCTTAGCTGCCTCCACTATGGTTAAGGTTCAAATTGGATGAGGCAACCAAAACAACTTGCATAAGGTGAGGGAAAAGGTTGGTCCTGGTTGTATTAAGGTCAGGATGCAAACACTCAGTCGCTTGCATTCTCACAATTTGTTGACCCAACCTCGACATGAAGATGTTTTGCTTTTAGGAGACAACGGTCTTTTCTTGCATGACCACAAGAAAATGTGATTTAAGCATTTTTAAGTAATCATCCATGCTTTTGTTTTTTCCGTGTTCAAGGTCGGTGTTTGTTTTGCTATCAGTCAAGTTTGCATCATCACTTTGTATTGATGTGAGTTCCTTAGCCTCGCTCTGTCTACATGACCTCCTCAGTCCAATGAGCAGCCAATCCTCCATCTCCTGTTGTGCAGCAGAGCGTCCTCATCCTTAACAATTACACACTGTTATCTACAAGCTTTCAATCACCAGAAAAGCTTTTTTATTTCTTTATTTATGAAAGATTTGAGTGTTTTAAATTAAGCATTGCCTGCTGGTGTAGCAAATAGATTATTTTTTTTTATCTTGTTTTGACCAATAACTATTTTATAATGTTGCTACAGTAGTTTTTTGTATTCTCTTCTATTCTACTATGTCTGTAGTCCACAGTCCTCAGCATTTGTCCACTGAAGCAGCAGTCACGCATCGCAGGCAGAAACTGAAAATGACCTCATTGTCGTTCTCCAAATACCACCGGGGCGGCCCCTTGTCTTGGCCCAGTAAAAAGTCTGCAGGGTGTTGCCCTGGTGAGTCTTTAAGTGACAGAATCTAATTCTCAGCACATCAGTCAAGAGGGGGACAGGAGGGAACCCACTGGGCGAGTGAGCACTGGTGAAGGTAGCGCAATTAGCTGAAGAGGTCTGATTTTCCCTCTGCCTTTGTCCCGGTGTCCTTTCCTCATCCTGGCAGTCGACTTCCATGCAGGTCAGAGTTTAACTCTGTGAAATGTGTGCCAATGGGCTGTGAGTGTCTCCAGGGGAAGACATGACGTTTCTGTGATATATCCATGGCTAGCCTTTACTGCAGACTGTAGTAAAGGCTAGCCCACAATGTCTCAAGAGTCAAATCTCTGAACACCTTTTTTTAAAAAAAAAAAAAAAAAAGATTCTTGACACTCATTTTGTTCACAACTCTCTTTGTTTTTATAGATTGTTCCCTCTATCTATCTCTCTTTGTCCTATAAAGCTCTTTGAAAGTGATTACACTATCAGAAACCATTTCATCTTCGACGGCCACCTTAAGGTGTGCCGCCTCAAAGAGTGTGCAGAAACGCAAGCCTTCTTTCTTTTCTGTAGTTGAATTGAAATGGCTCCACATAAACAGTGGCTGTGTTTACCCCTAGTCAACGTATAATGTGCATTTGCATGTCTTGGAAAACTAATGCAAGAGGTAAATACATAGTCACATTACAATCAGACAGCGATAAGATGAGCCAGATCACCAATCTTTGACCACATAACTAAAACAAAAATCTGAAGTGTCCTTAACAAACAACGCTATCTCAAGATGCCTGTCAAAAAGCCCAGGTGGCCAAGGCAAAGACAAATGCAGCAGCTATTGAGAGTCTCAAGGGACCACTGTTACTCATGACTAACAGGGGTTGGTTTACTTACAGGATAAGTAATGTTGGTAAGGCCAGGCTAATAATAAGTAGCTTATGGATACTTTTGTCTGTTTTCGCCTTGCAAGTCGTCGACCCGTGAAAGTTTCCCATTATTGCTGATTATTGCTCCATGTTTGCTGACAACTCCACCAACTCTGCCTACCTCATATATACTAAATCTGATCACAACATGTGTAAGATAGACTGAATCACCATGACATTAAACATGCATTTTAGATGATTAGATAAATCTTTGAAATAATATCCCTAAAAAAGACAATTAAATTGTATGTATGCTTATATGTAATGCTTGGATTTTCTGTCCAGAAGTTATTGTAAACAAACATTGTGATTTGATCTATAGAGGAAACATGAAACCAGAGAGTTCATTAATACTTAGTAATAAATACTTAGTATGCACTTTTCTCATTACAAATGGGCTTTGACATCATCTGTTACAACCAGGAAGTATTTTGTGTGCTGACAGGTTTCATGTTTGCTCGCATTATTGTTACTACTTAGCATCAGATTGTAGTTAAGTCCCAGAGAGATTGGAAGCTTGACTGCACAGAAATCCTACTGTTCCCTGTTGTTCCTATTTCCCCTTTATTTTCCAAAATTGTTCTTTATATTTTGGCATTTTAGTGTCTGCTTTTTCTTCTTATTGTTATCCATTAAATTTACTGAGCAAATATTCATTTCAGTTTGTTACGTCAGACCAAACAACAGTATTCAACAACAGAAGGAGTGTATTTATTTTCTTTGCAAAACCCCATGAGGTATTTCTGTGAGCTTATCAAACAGAGTGACTCAATTTGTTGTATGTAGCAGCAAAATCATTTATCTGAGCACGAAGACACAATTTCTGCTGAACAATATGCAAATAATACATTACTCTGGATAGTTGGGTGATTTTTTATTTTTTATCTTTGGAAAGTGGCTGCGGTTTAATAACCTCTGAGGTCTCCTGTTGTCGGATAGATAATGCTGTCCTCGGAACCAAAGAACACCCTCCAGTGCTTCTGTGTCAAGTAGACACCTCAGGGGGTGTTATTCTCTGCCACACGAGTGGAAAAAAACAGGCATCATAACTCAATCTGAATGCAGACACCTCAAAAAAACTCCCCACTAATAAGATTCTGAAATAAACAACAAATATTAAACAGTGGTCTCAAATTAATATCACAGCAAACCTGATTGAATGTTGCCTCAATTTTTCAGAAGGAAATCACTTGTTTTCTCTTATTAGCGTGGTGTAAACAAAACCCCTATCTCTGCAGCCTCCTTTGTATCCAGACCTGTAAAAATGTTAAAAACAGACGTGAAGATGGTTTTATAACAATGATAAATGTGCATCCTTACTTGCAATGAGATGCAGTGGGTGCGGCACAAACAAGCTTCTTGAGATCTGTCTCGGCTGGTATTAAGTCCTTCAAATGAATACAGATCAGAGGTTGAAACGGATCTGACAGGTGTCTAAAGCAGCAGCTGGTGCCAGCTCTTGCCTGTACATCCACAAGCAGTGATTACTGTGGGATTAGGATAACTCAAATTGTTGCAATTTGTGAGTATTGCATGAGCTCCTGAAGTCTATTTGAAGAAAGCTGCTTTGTTTTTTGACTGGCCATGAGATCATCTGAAGTGATAACTGGTGATTAAAAAGACAAATTAAATCAATTCCAGTATTAATAGAGCACCCACAGATGTTAGACTTGTGATGGGCCCTCAAAGTGAAAATAAAGAGAAGCTCTTCAGTCACAGGGCACATGGGGAAGAATCAATATCTGAGGAAATAACAAATCCCCAAAGACTATATTTAGCCACATGCAACCTGACATCTGTTGTGCTAACAGCCAGAGAGAGACTCGCTACCCACATTCCCCCGTGTTCAACTTCAAATGGAACCAATTACTTGACTGTTTGCTTTCTGGTGTACAAAGTGGTATAAGACAACAGACCTCACCGCATTGTTTCCCTCTGCTCCCCTAAAGCTGCAGTAGAGAACTTTTGAGCAATGTGAAAAAGAAAAAGAAAAAAAAAAATCAGACTCCCTGTCGCACTGCTCCTTTCCTTTATAAACCCAAGTGCATGCATGGGGTTAACTTATATAAATGTAATTAATTCAGAATCTTTTATTCACAATGCAGCTCTACTCGCTCAATCTAAGTGTAACTAAAACATTCATCAGCACAATTAATTTTGATTTGTTTTTCAGCACAAATTACCCAATGCAGCAACAGACGCATTGTAGTATGTACAGTGGGCAATCAAGCATCACTCAGTACTGGAGAGTCATTGCTGCCTGATTAGCATTAGGCTAAACAGGAGAAAACTTTCATAAAAAAATAAAAATAAAAATAAAAAAATCAACATATTCATATATTCACCACAAATGTGTTTTCTTTTTGTTAATCACACACTGTATAGTAGAGCATTATCTACCCAACACTTGTTGACTTACTAACCAAACTTTGTCCTCAGTTAATAGGTCCAGTGTGTAGGAGTGAGGGAGATCTAATTAAAACATAAGTGTTTTCATTAGTGTATAATCACCTAAAACTAAGAATCGTTGTGTTTTTGTTACCTTTGAATGAACCCTTTAGGGAGCTGGTCCTCACAAAGTCCAACATGGTGCTTGTGTTTACAGTAGCCCAGAACAGACGAACCAAACACTGGCTTTAAAGAGAGCCTTTAACCGGAAGGATGAGACAAAAGGGATGGAGTTTGTTTCAAACTGCAACCCTACTAGCTATCCTATCCACTGGACCATTGAACAGATGGTTGGTAGGTTATATCCACAAAGTTTATCAAAGTCTGTTGTAGTCCTAATATTCAGTTTGTGTCATGTCACTTCCTCAGTCGACATACATACAAAGGTTCCTGGTGTGATTTTGCCCATTTGAGAAGAAATGAATTATTGCGCAGCACATTATTAAGATAGCATATTGATTGATCGGTTCTATAGCATCTATAGCCATGCTAGGTGATGTAAAGCAGGTGTAATGTTTACCAAGTTTATCATATTAGTTTAGGGTTATAGCATGATGACACTTGCTGACTAGCACTGGACACAAAGGCTGATGGAGATGTTGTCAGATTTGACATAAACCAAAGTACTGGACAAATCGAATATCTGACCAGATCTCGGCACAAGAGGAAAGGTTCATCATTTTGGGCCCTTGAATGTATACAATTTCTAGGAAATACAACCAGTAACTGACATATTTCAGTCTGGACACAACTGTTGGACGACCGACCTACAGCCATTGCACTAGCATGGCTGAAAATACTTTTTGTGAGCCAGTGTACGTGCTGCAGAAAGATTGTGGTCATGAGTAGGTAATAAAAACAGTCAGTCAATTTCGAGTTGGATCAGATGTGAACCCACAGTATGTGATAAAGATGCACACACATGCAATACAAGTTAATGTTCACCTCATTTTTTTTTTCTTAATTTGGCTGCTGGAGTGGCCGTAACAGTGTTTGCAGAATAGGTAACCCATGTTTACCCATAACATCCTCCTTTGACTGACAGAAACATGTTTCTTTAATTCCAGGTTTAGATTTACCAAAAACTCTATTTAAATTTCCTCCAGAGCCTGTCCTTTCTCTTGTCTTAGTGACAAGTGCAGGATTTCGTAGTCATCATTCTCAATTCGCTAAGACGTGTTGTCAGGAAATATAAGTACGTATTGTGAATCTTTTTGCATCCAATGTCATTGTGCCTTCCATGTACAATCCCATCAGACAAAGCCCTCCGTGAGGCCAAGATAGTCAAATGAAACAATTAAACGCTGTATTTGTTTCATCTCACACAGTTTACAAGTAGTGAGAAACAGATACGACTGAGTTATGTAACTGACAGGCGGTTGGCATGCCTCAATGCACAGAGCTTGTTTTGTACACAGAAGGATCAAAACAAACTCAGGCCAAGCCTGCTTTTTGAAAGCAGAATATGAAGGTATGTTTACAGTCTCAAACTGTGCACTCTGCGGCATATGGTCCTGGTTTCTTCTTCTTTCAAGCATTCTCTGATATCTTTCCAAAAGATTACAAAACTGAGCTCCCACTGACTTCTTCAATAAGACGTTTAAGACATTTAATTACACTTAAAAATGTCTCTCTGAAGGGTATAACCGACTATGAAAAGGTCTTCTCTTTGTCATGTCATGTCTTGTCACGATTAATCAAATCTGGAGTGCTCAGTAAATGCCCTGCAATGCCTTTGGAGTAGGTCAAATTGCATTATGAGACACAATGGTACAGTATATCTGAGAGCTCTCACAAATTGCAAATCTTGTACTTTTGAGACAATAGCAAAGCAGCACATGTCAGTCTCTTGTTACTCATCAGCAGCTTGTTTTAAACAAAAACCTAAAAACAAATAAGCTGCTTACCATCCACTGTTGAGACACACATCTGTTAAATCTGTCCTTTTTTGTAGTCAGATGCTTATACTTTATATATTCAGTAAGTCTCATCAAGATCTCTTTTACAATAGATACCAGAGAACAAATTAGTCAGTCATTAATATGATTGAAAATATCTGCAAGTACATTTTAAGATCCTACGAGAAACAAGAACAAATTAGTCAGTCATTAATATGATTGAAAATATCTGCAAGTTCATTTTAAGATCCTCAGAGAAAAGAGAGTCTCATAGTTTTCTTTTTACCAATAATACTGTATTGAATCTTGTACAGCACACTCATACCTGAACGATTGTCAGAGCCTCCCAAAACGACATATTTACCTTTAACAAAACATGATAGTTGCAGTGTGATAGCACCACATGTACCAGACCCTCATTATATTGTCACAGTTTGGTTAAGTTTAGGCAACAAAACTACTTGGTGTAGTTTAGGTTAAAATCACTGTTACATCTGTCACTTCCATCACAAACATACCTACATTACCTCATGTATGTTACACTACCTCACTATGTTAATAAGTTAAAATAACTCACCGTTGACTTCTGGTTTCACATTGGACACAAACAGCAGTCTCCTGAATGAAAAGTCCTGTGTCTGTTTAACCCAATGGTCCACCCCAGCCTTTCTCTCTATATGGACATCTCCTTCTTTTTTGGCTTTTTCTCACTTCCTCCTTTGCAGCTGTAACAATTGCTACAGCCACTAGAGGTCGACACTTAACAACACATGTAAATATGGGTCGTAATAAGCTCCCTTCATTTTTCAACCTTTAAGGTTGTTTTCCGTTTTTCTGATGAGGACAGGCTCATCTTGTCATCATGAGTATTGGTCAGAGTGGGGACATTAAAAGCGCTGTGATCTTGTGAAATGTATATATTTTGTCTTTTTGGAGTTTAGAGCCAGCTTTAATTTGATAAAAGTTTGTCAGTAGTAGTCTGGTTTGTGGTAGAGCCAATGGTATACAAGATGCTGTTGTCAGCATAAAAATGGATATGGGAAAAAAGTTTTTGATATTATTTTTGTAGGGTCTAAGGCTATAGTGGGTTTTGACCCATTTGTGGTAAATTTGTAATTATAATTGTGGGCTATATAAATAAAATTGACTTTGGGTGTATATATCAAATAGCAGAGAATAGAGTTATATCACAACATCATTAGCCAGCTGTGCCTTTTGCTTGCACTTTCACAAGTCATGATTACATGGATAAGTTTCTAAGAGAACATGTATTTTTTTCGAAGATTTCAGTTTCTTTCTTCACCAGGTGATTGACAGCAAACAGTGCATGCAGTAATATGGCACTTACACCAAACCACTAAACCGAGGCACAATTAAATAATCAGAGAAATTTCAACCAAAAGCAATTGATGTTTACCTTGATAGACTGTTGAGTTTGGGCAATTTTCAAGTCACTCAAATTTGATTTCATATTGTGCAGAATGAATGGCAAGAAATGGCTTCTTAAGAGGGTAAAAGCACCATATTATTCTTTAAGTGGAGTCAGAAAAATATGGAAAAATGTTGATGGCTGACAAGATTTCTGTATGTGGACTTTCTTATTCACTGAAACATCTGTTTGCATCACAACTTTAGTACCTGGCATCTGATAAAGCTCAGCATCAGCCTGCCTTCATCATCCGCTCTCTGGATAATTTCTCCATGAAATATCCTCCTTCATTCATAAAGAAATGCATCATAGCATCAACATGTTTTGATTTTGAATAAACAATACTTGCATGAATGACACCAAAACAGACGGAAATGTGAGGACAGCTCAGTTTATTTAGAATTAATGTCAGATGCTGCCTACTATCATGGACTTGGCATTGGCTTTCATATGCATATCAAACTGTAAATAGCCCTACATTTGTTGCAAATTAACATTACTTCCAAATTAAATAAACATTCCCTTGTCTTGCATAATGTCTCCGTGAAAGCATCATAGCGTCAGAAATGATCATGTGCATTGATGTCTTACTTTCAGCGCGATAATTAGATGTTAATCTAGTTCTGTTTGGTGTGCTCTTGTCTAATTAAGGGGCCTTATTGACTCCTGTCTGTCTACATGTTTTCCATCCAGCAGTGTTTGTTTATGCTCATCCATATTAAAAGGAATCATATGCATGTCACAGGCTTGATCCCTCAAGATCAATATTTTATGTAGAATCATAAATTAGAATTCCAATCTACCCACAAACCTGATACTTTTCTGTGTTGCCTAAAAATCTGAACAATATTATATAATTCAGTTTTCACCAGATTATGGTAATTCTTTTCTCATTATGTTTTGTGCAAATGTTGAAATCCATAAAGTGCGATTCATTTTGATCTTTCTTATTTGCAGTCGATATTTAATTTCAGGTTTCCTTACTGATTAAAGTCCAAATGTAATGGAACGCATTTACCAAAGCAAACTCACAAGGAAGCCCCTCCCACTAGAGATCTAGCAGCAATTAGGCTTTCAAAATTGAAGAATGATGGACATTGCATTGTCCTCATGCGCAAAGTCACATCGCAGGACCTGCAGTGGTACATAGGGCAGATTAACTCAAACGCATCCTGCGACAGCCGTTTTGCTGCTTGATAAAAAAGAAAAAGTGTTCTCATTTTACCTAACTATTTTGGAAGGTAACTGTCAAATGTAACATTATTTTGCTCTGAATTAAGGGTGAATGCTTGAGTGCACTGACTTTCTTGCTGGTGAGTGACATGCAGGCTCTGTATGCACAATGAATGTGTCTCTGAGCCAACAGTGTTTTTTCGGTCAGTGAAAAATAGATACTCCACCCTCAGCATCTGATCAAGTTGTAAAGTCCATGTTACTGTAGCCAGCATTTGTAAAACATGAGCCTTGTCTCTGGAGTCTGTGTCAGGGGGATTAAAATGTTTTTTTGGTTTGGATGTGTGTGTTTTTCCCGGAATGAGTTTCTTTAGGTGTTGCCCAGCTTAGCAGAGCTGTTTTGTGGGGGTAACTGAACTGTTTTGGCATTGTGGGGAAAAAACTTTCATATACCACCTGGACCTTTATACCTTTTCTCTCCATCCTGCAACTTAAAGGGAAACCCTCTTCACTGCATTGGCTTTGAAAATCGGCCATTATATAATAAAATATTAAGAGTTTAATGAGAAGGATTTTATGTAGTTTTTTTGGAACCATTTGAATGGGAGTTTCTGAATGTTTATTCACTGCAGAGGCCAGGTTTCAGCCAGCCTTTTGTTGAATTATCGATGTTGGATTGCTGCAGCAGTGTTTGAACCAATCCTGCCAGGTTCCTACCTGCATCCTGTTACCTGTCCTGACTGTGTGCTTTTTTCAAAAAAATGTTTACCTACTCCAACTGTGTGACTGTCGGCAATTATAAGCCTGTTAATGTGACCTCTTTAACTTTGTAAGCTGCTTTCTACTCTGCCAGCTGAATCACTGTCTGCATCTGGGTCTGGAACTTTGATATGCACCATTTGATTATATAAAATATATTTAACTTTACCTTAAAGGGGCACTATATAGTTTATGAAAAGAAATTCAAACTCAGACTTTTAACATTTACAATATTAATGAGGTAATGATACAAACTCAGACATGTTTATTTTTCCATCACTGAATAAACAAGCCTTCCTTCCTCAGAGGAAAATAAGGTCCCCAGAACACTGTTTGAAGCTAGAAAGGTGGCAGGGTCCGCCAAATATAAACAAAGTAAAACAGTATGAAGTTGAGTTCTCCTTTAAGTTTGTTTATTCAGTCATGAAAGCGAAGAGAGTTTGTTTATTCAGTTTGCTTAGGCATAAAAAATCAGTCAATGAAGATCTTTGTCTTCTGATTGAAATTTCGTCCCTAAAACTACATAGTGTACTTTTAAAGTGATGATTTTCATTGCCCTTCTATTTTGAAGTTATTGTGCTATAAAAATGCACAAATAGAACAGGTGTGCCTTCCTGTTATGTAAAACTGAGCTCAGTGGAGAATGAAATGGAAAAACTTCTAAAGGATGACTTGCACTATCCAGGACAATTTAGTCTGACCTCCTTCATTGGACTTTTGATTGTATGTTGGTCGGATTGAATTAAATTATATTATATGCATGACAACAAATTCAGCAGAAGTGTCCATAATAACCCTGCCAGATACTTTTAAACATACATTTAGCAATTTTAAATGCATAAAATACCTGCTTATGGTGATTAAAGCATGACCAAGATGATTAGGTTAATGCAATTAAAACCATCTGTCTAAGATTCAGCCGATATTGTGGTCAAATCCCTTGATATACCGTGTATGTTATGGTTAGCCTTTAAAAATAATCTTCGGTATAATTAATTATGTTACAGAAGCCAATAGAGGAGTGAGGGTGTTGCAGCAGAGGCAGATTACTGCAATTAAAGACTGGGCCTTTAAGTAATTTGCACTTTGCAGCTGAATGGTCACATGGGTCCTCACTTATCTGCTGACTGAACAGTTTTCCTGTATGCACTTACGGTACGGCCCCTTAGGAAGAATAAAATCATCCTCCTCAGCTGAGAAGTTCCATCAAAGTGCAGTGGCAGCCGTGTCCCTTGTTTTAAATCCATTTCCCCGCTTTGTAAGATGCTCTCTATTGCTAGGACAGAATCTGTACCCTGAACTGGCTGGTGCAGCATAAGGACATTCTAATGAATATTTATAGTATATTAAAAAGTTGATATGCATACAGTTACAGTTGATACAGTTTTACTATTCAAGGTCCAGCATGAAATTTGGGTCATATTTTAGTGACACTCCGAACTTTAGAAATTGTCAAGCTCATTATACTGCTGATCTTAGAAAGTGCGCAGTAATAATTTTAGTGCACTGAGTGACAGTTTAAGATTCATGAGGTTGCATAATTGCAGGGTTATTAAACAGTTTGGGGGCTTTCAAAAAGAGCTATGTGATAAACAAGATGAAGACACATTGGAGACATTTTTCACTCTTAAATTGATTAACATAGGGATGAACAGTTAGGCATTTTTGCTTATGAGCTCAGTCATCATAATAATTGTTAGTTGGTTTATTTGCAAATGGTGTACTTGTACATATCAGACCAAAACCTCCTTTTCAGCAGCCTGATCTGAACGTATGTGCAATAAATATGTTGTGAAATGCAAATATGGAGAGCTCAGTGCAAGAAAAGTGCAAGAAAAGAGTTTATTCTTTTACAAAGTAGCTAATATTCCTGGTTTAACATACAAATTGCAGATCTGGAAAAAAGGGCATTGTGGTTAAAGCGGTGAAAATAACTCAACCATAGAGCATTTTACTTGTCTCATCTCAACCACTGGCTAAACTTTACCTTGTCCAGTTTCTGCTTTCATCACAATGTTTTTTTCTAATGATATTTTTCATACAAATCCTCAATCCTTCTATACAGATTCTGACTTCTATTTTCATTACCTGTCAGTGTACCTGTGTATCTGACCTTCACTTTTACGTTCTAAGGCATCCTCATTGTCATCTGAGCCCAGCTTAACTTTTGCTGTCATTAACCCCTCTCTCCCACTTTGAATTCCAAGCAGCTGGAGCCCCCGATGCCACAGAAAAAGGACAGTGGATTACAAACAAAAACACATCAAAGTGATGCATAAATCCACATCATTGCTCTGACTAATGTATGCAAGCGGGATGTGCTTCTTGCATGGCCAGGGGTAGAACAGAAGGAAGCTCTTTTGTGCATTCTAGTCACATGCGCTCGATGAGCGGAGAAGGCTTTGATTTGACAGTAAATTTGAACCATCTTTTCCTCGCAGTTCAGTTTTTGTGGCGACAATTTGCAGAAGACCCTTTTTGATTTCAGCGTAACACTCATCAGGAAGCAGAACCCTGACCTCACCTTTGGGATGAAGTGAAATACTGTGATTTGGTTATTTTCGGCCATCATCAGCAGCTGACCTCACTAATAAATCAATCGATTCAGGTGCCAAGTCCATTCGATTGGAGGCTTTCAAGCAACATAATAATGGCCATGGTTAAGTATAATGTTCATGTGTTAGTGAAATGACAGGCTCTATTTTTATGTTCCTGATAGAGCAGCAGAGCAATAGCCACTGTCTTTTTTCCCTGTCAGTTATATATAATTCTTTCCAACAGAGCAAGGCAGTTAATAATAAACATACATAATCTGCGTGAGATTCCACCTATTTTAAGCCATAAACCTGACATTATTGTGACAGTAGCTTTCCATACGTTTCCTTCAATCACCCAGAGATGGTGCAGCCTGTTGGCAGCACTTTCAGCTGCTTCTGTGAGGCGTGGAGGTCAAGAATCACACAGGTTCTCTTTGAAAATAAAGGACGGGATTCCTCCAAGTGTTCGAGAAGGCCATCAGAAAAAGTCTGTTGGGGAATTGGGATATGTCCAATTATATGCCATACCCACTGTGGCAGTGGTGGGAATCTGTTGTCTCGTTGTCACCAGGAGAAATCTGTGTTCCTCTGCCTCCCCAGTCACTTGCAGGTTTGAGGCTGTGGCTAATGAGGCTTATCTGTTATATAGGCCAAGTCTGTCTCAGTCTCAGCTCAGCGCTGGTGATTGCAGGGGCCTGCTCAGCCAGATTCAGACAATAATTAACGGCTCATTGTAGAAATAAGAACTCGCTTGATTATGTGCGGCATGGAATTCGAGACATTTTTGTAAATAACACCTCTCGCCTCTTTATTTACAGTATTATGTCTCCTGTGCAATGTTTGCTGCCAGTGCTGATGTCCCTTGTCTCAGGGCAGGACACGAGAGGTTCCAGTGAAATCTCATTAGTTGCTCACAGCTAAAGATATTCAGTGTGTGATGCACAGGGATTTTTGCTGCAGAAATTCATTTATCACACAAAAGACGTCGATATCAAACTGCACATAAGCTGGTTTGTGATTCTCAGCTGTAACTTGTGTGTCCCAGATAGATTTTCTTTGAGAAAAAGGAACACTCTTTTGACATGGCACATTCATGAATAAGCAATAAGCATTCAGAACATATTCATTTAACAGTTTTTTGAACGTAAGTTTTAAACTATGTTCATGAATCCCTCTAAGTGAAAGAGTGTTAAGTTGTGTAACTGTTTGTGTTTTTACTTCAGAAGTCGCATCGAAGCTCTCTACTTAGTGCCACTTGGATGCACAAGGGAAATAAATTAACTCAGGTGGTTGACAGGTAAAGCGATCTCGTATGTGACACACGTGGCCACTGAGCCATACAAATCTTAACAGCTTTAGATCCACTGAGTCAAGCCAGTCATTCATGTAAAGTAGCAGTTGAACAAATTTAATGACACTCGTGTTCTGAAACTCAGGCCAGGAGGAGGCTTTGTAAATAATTAAGGAGGTAATCTCATTACATGCTTTTTGCATATACTAAAACCTTCAAAGTTACTCAAAATACACTGGGAAAGAACAAATGTACATCCTCATCCGCTAACTTACGAATAACTCTAACAGATTTCTGTTACAGGAAGGAACAGCACTGAAAAACCTTTTTTAAAATCAAAATCCAAATGTCCTTATTTGCATAAACCACCTTGTTTATAAGGTTACAGTAGAGTAGCTGAAGGTCGGCCAGGTACATCAAAACCAAAGTGAATATTTGAAGAGAAAATAACTGGTATTAGACACACTTTTATTTAAGGAGGTTTTGTTGTTGCTAAACTGTGGAGTAGCTCCGTGGAGAGAGCAGTTTCAGTGGCAGGCACAATGCCACGGCTCAAACAGTCTTCATCACTGAATCCCAGATGCATCTGAGGCTTCAGCTCATCCTGGATTTCTCTGTGTTCTTGACAATATTGTTTGGGTTCAGATTTTCCCTTTCTTTTGTCTGTCCTTTGGTAGATTGGAGTGAAAAGCACATCTTAATACACCATGCATCTCCAATTCAGCTCTCACAGCAGATCCAGAGTCACTGGGTTTTTATCCTCTTATGTGTCAGATATTGCATCATTATGTCATATGTGTTGAATGCATTTTGTAAAAAAGTTGTGCAGAACATTCCCCTGTAAAAAAGACACTGGAGCTCGAGTTGGTCCCTGTGTTAAGAGCTGAATTATTTGTTCCACAGATTTTTCACAACCTTTTCGCGTATTTTAGGCCAATTCTTCTCAGTTCTCTTGACCAAGGCATTGGATTGGGTTTGGAATCGGTCCCTGGGGTACCCTATATTGGCTGCCGAGAACAAGTTTCATTACGTTGCACATTGTATGTATGTAACGCTTCTTCTTCTTCTAATTTTAAGTAACTTAGTAATTTATTTGTTCATAAATGCAAAACAAGTATGGCAACCTAATCACGAGAATAAACCTCTATGTTTGTTAAGGTTGAATTCTCTATTTCTCACTTGTCACACTGTGCTTATGCTCTGGTTGGGTTTACACACAGAAAACACTGGTTTGGAAAACATCATGGTTTGGCTTAAAAATACCTGTTTTGGTCGCTGAGATCACGGATGGAGATGGTCCAATTTCACAGGGAAATGGTTGCCAGCAAAACTGCTGGGAGTGTCCGCAGGTCTCCTCCTCCTGGTTTTGACCCCACAAAAACAGCTTGAAATGTCTCCAGGTGTCCTTAAAAAATCTAGTTGCGGGACTTGAACTCCAGTCAGCCATTTGGCAGCCTTGTTGGCTTCAATAACACCTCCACCTTCCCCTTCACCTCCTGTTGCGACAGGTGGCTAATAAGCATATAATGTGAAGGTGATATGCCTCGTTTGGTATAGAGGTCTACCTTGGATGTAACTGTGGTTTGCAGAAAGAGTAACTGCTTACATAATATCCTGGCACCTGGGCTGAGTATGGTTCCCTCAGTGAAACGTGGCCATTTCCAACACTGCACACAAGATACAAACACGACAGTGTCCTGCGTGAAACTCCTTTTTTCTAGACGCATTTATCAACTAATGAATGGGTCATCTGACAGAAACTTCAGAAAATGTCTTTAACACAAATCAAAATCAACATCTTTTATGCATGTTATTTGGACACGTCTGTTTTCCAGTTACAAATCTGGATAAAGTTGGATTTTGGTATTTGCACGCAATTTCAATGTGTGAAGTAGTGTTATGTGTACACAGATTGATGAGAAATGGCTTTAAATCTCATAGGAATGTGACATTCACTAGTAAGCCATTGTAATGTACATTGATGTCAGGTACTCAACTATGTTTATAATATCATTACCTTGTGGTAAATGTCATCCGGAATAACAGTAAACTGTAACTACATCCTGTAGCATACTGCACACATGCGTCTTAACAATTACCGTATGATAGGAGACGGAGCCAGAGAGACGGGAAACAAGTGAGACACTTTGATTGATCTGCATAAGTACATGGGGTGTTTTCTACAAACACATGACACAGCATGCGCTCAGATCAGAACAGACCTGCTGCTTTGCGGGGTGTGATAGATACTCGCTATTAGTCAGACATCAGCAAGCACTTTAATGTACAAGGCTAATTGCAGGTAGTAAAAAGAAGAAAAGCATTACTTAGCATGGGGGGTGTCTAAAGGGAGAAAACCACCTCACAAAAAACTAATGAACCGTGAGTAAACAATGTTCCTCTCACCCTCCACCCCCCCAAACACTGCATCTGATGCTGCTGAGTGATTCTCCATCTTAAACTCTGCCTATTTTCCTCATGTAAAGAAAGGCTTAGTTTTCTTTCAGTCATAGGGAAAGTTAACTATTGTTAGAAGAGAGCACTGGTGCTAATGGTGCTGAGATGTTCAAGGAAAAAAAGACAACGGTCAGTCAGGTCAACATACAGCAGACATATTATAGCTCTGTAATAGTGATATGGAGAATATTTTAGCATTGGGTTGACTATTTACATGCCTACAGATGAACATTAGCAAAGGAACGATGGATTCAAGCACCATTGTTTGCTCTCTTTTTAGCTCTTTTTTGGTGTCCAGCAACTCCTGAAGGACAAGTCTGTTTTTTAGCTGAATATCTGGTGAACATAGTGGAGCACTGATCAGTCATCTTGTTTGCTGTTTTTGATGGTAGCGTTTGGTGGGTTTTTTAGAGGATTTAGCTGGAAACGACACTAATGAAAGCTCTGACACTGAACCAAGGAGTGGTAGAAAAGTAAGGTTGAGGGCGGATGACCAAAACAATGAGCTGAAAGACGCTGAAATGCATGTTAGAGGCTGAGGAGAACTAAAACAATGTGTCTTTGTCATGACAAACAAACAAATTTCACTTTACCCGTCAGTGTTGGATCCATTATTAATGTATAGTATTGATTCTAGCAGTTTTAAAGGACCACACACCCATTAACTCCTAATTACATGCACTATACATCATTCTTAAACATTCACTCGGGCCTTTAGATGACCTCACTTCCTGGCAGCCATTGATTTCAATTCATAACATTGCAGTATGGCAACTTGCTTAAACTGGCAATTGACAAATTTGCTGCTCCAATGTATCATTATGAAGTCAATGTTGATCGCACAATGTAATGGATATAGAATAATGAAACCATTAACATACACTAGGCACGTGGTTATCTGGGAAAAAGAAAATTAACTGGCAATTCCGACTAAATGATTGGATAAAAACTCATGTGTTGTTCTGTGTTGTTATTTGCGACTCAGAAGAAAATGGAAACAATCCACTTGTCTTTGCAAAGGTGGCGTCAACAATAGTACCACTTAGAAATACTAGGGGGGAAGAGTTGTCTGCTGCCACTGCAAATAAATTAAGGATTAGAACAAGGTAGAGATTAATTGCTAAGTTATAAGACAACGACTTTGTTGGTTCCAATCTATTTACCCTTAGTCCCTGTATTCGGTACCACAAAGCCAAGACAGCATTCCAAAAATTCCAATAAAACCCCAAATAATGTGCTCAAGTTGGTTACTGATTGTCTTCAAGTATTTTTGCAAGTGGTTCTATCTGAGCTAGTTAGCCTTTTAGTTGATCGGTGTTTAGATTGCCCCAGTTCAAGTTTCCGACAGCTTGTGCAACGTGTTTTACTGCCACAGAGGAAATAAATCCCTGATGGATGAAAACAAGTCAGAACATCTTCCAACATCTGCAGAAACATACCGGGGTCTGAATCATCTGTCAGGGAGACAAGAAATGCCAGTGTCACAGTAATGAGGAGCTCAAAAAGACAGAAAAATGCTAACTGTCAGAGAAAATCACTTTGACCACATCTGCCTGGCAGGAGACTGTGTGAGTATGTGACAAGCTGCTCAAATGTGGGATTTACTCGTTGTGCCTTAATGGAAGTATTTTATATTTTATTTTATGTTTTAATTTTAGAATATGGTAGATTTCTTACTGGTGTGAGATATTGAAATAGTGTTGTTGGGCTTCTTTGGCAAAATAACACAATACTGCTTACAGTTAAGAGAATCATAGCATTGTCAGTTCATTTTAATTGAGCTTTAATTTATTCACAGAATCATTTAGTTGGGACCAGGTTTTTAAGCTCAAAACATTCAGCATCTGAGAAACACGATACTACACGAATCACTCTGAAACGAGGCGTCCCAGTGAGCACAGAGGGTATTTTTGCAGAAATTGTCAGTCGACCTATTTTTTATCTGCTACATTGTGCTCATGAACTTGAATAACCTCACCCTGCGACACCCACCTGGTCTGAACTTTTGAGGGGAGGCAAGTGCAGATAAACATGTCATCTTAAAGCTTTGGCTCTGCCCTCTCTATCAGCAGTGTACGGTTTGTTTTTCCCTATGATTTCTGTTGAATGTGACAACCTTGAACACTCAAAACATTCCCTCTCGTGCGGGGCTGAACACACTGTCACGGAAAAATAAATAATTTCCACATCAACAGAAAAGTAGCTGCTCCTGTGGTGCTTCATCTTCACACTTCACAAAGTGCTTCACAGCAATTATCAACGTACAGACACTGTAATGATTTGAAATACAAAAGAAGGCTGAGGAAATAATCTATGCAGTCCAGTTTTGTCCTAAAATAGAGAGCTGTCATGAAGGTCCAAGCAGACCCCCGGAGAAACAGCGGTCTGTCAGTTTGGAGGTAGTTCAAAGGAGAGGAGCCAGGTGTACTGCTACTAGGGGGTGATGCCTGCCAGGCCTGCGAGTGTCACAGGCAACCCAAGGCCAGGTGCCTCCATGCAGTGACCCCAAACGTCAAGGTAGTTCAGTGCAAAAAATATCTCGCTGTTTCCCAACTGCAATTTTGACTTGCTTGCAGAGTTTAACACTTTTTTGATGATTTTACTGATTTTACTTTTTATCAGGCTCATTCTAATACAGTTGGGGGGTTAAACAAAGAAAACGCCAGTAGCCAGATTTCCATCTAAATAAAGGGCAAAATTTTAACCAAATTTCAAGAAAATCAGAAAAAGAAAATGCTAATAAACATTTTTCCATCCCCATGTGTGATTATGAAGAATTTGTCAAGTAAAAAACTATTCTATAATTCTCCAGTCTGGGGCTATTAAACCATTGCAGAGATAGAGGGTGCAACCAAGTGACATAATTAACTCACTGAGTACCAGTCAAACCTCAAATGGTGGAATACAATGTAACAAACACGATGGAAACCGCACAGATGTGATGTTTTCGTCCGACACTATTTCGTCTCATCCATACGTCATGATTTATTCGCCAAGTTTGTTTCCATGCACATTGTTAGTTTTTGCTTTTGTCAATGCAGCAACTTTTCCACCTCAGCCAAGCATAAAAACCTTTAAGCAATAATTAAAATAAATACATACATTTTGGGCAGTTTTTGCCTCAGGTTTTTTTCATAGAAAATTGAAAATGTGCATAAAATCTTGTGGCTAGAAACTCACCCTGTGTTCAGTGGGTAACTTGGATCACTTTTTTCAGTATTACAAGTTAATATGAAATACAGTGATTAAAGCACATCTGGGCTCTCCTCTAGTTTTCTGTCAACTAATCGCAACCAAGAAATAGTGCAGCACATAACCCTTCAAAAACAGAACATTTACATTTTTATACTTGACAAAAGAAGAACATGTTTATCAGGGAGCATTTACGTACTGTGGACATATTGACATATAGACATAAAGTTTCCCTCAGATTCCCTCTAATGTAAACCAGTTGGCTGTTGACTCCAGCCGTATTGAGTGGACAGATATGAGAGTGATATTGTTCTTCTCATCTAACTCTGTCAGAAAGTGAATACATGTATTTCCCAAATTGTCAAATTGCTTTAATCAAGGAAAGGAGCGTGAGACTGAAATGACACACTCCTCGGGAAGTGCTCCCAGAAACAAAGCACTTGTTCACACTTTCCACTCAATCATCAGCTGCAATAACACACAGATTTATTCAAAGTTTGTTTTATTTTTATCTGCTCTTGTTTAGCAGCCTGCTTGACAGCTTACTTCATTGTATCTCTCATGGATTAAGGGAGAGGTGTTATCTTTATCAGCAAAAGCCCAGATAGTGTAATATTCCTTAAAGTCATCTCCCAAAGCTTCCTTATCTCTAAACAAACTGTGAGTTTTAGGAACGTTTGATCAAACAATACATAATCCATGCCACATATACATTCTTTCTTTTTTCTACAATCATGCCCTCTGTGTGTGTGTGTGTGTGTGTGTGTGTGTGTGTGTGTGTGTGTGTGCGCGCTGAGTTTATTTTAAATTTCTCTTTCATTAAAGGTCACAAATGGGTGCAGTCGCACATTCCCTCCTGTCTGTCAACCTTGAATAAATATGAACATTTTTAAGACACTTGGGAGCCATTTTGTTTCATGACAGTAAGGCAAAAAGGCGTATAAAGCAGCCATGAGACATGACAAGTCGTCTTCTGTTGTAGTAATGGGCCATGGATGCAGTAGTCAGAGGAAGTTGAACCAAAAAGAGTAAGAAAAGAAATGATGTGACATTTCAAAAGCCTCATCATCCCTGAAATGAAATTAGGAACAGGGGGGGAGGATTATAAAGGCCGCACATGATTATTTTTGGTCAGAAGTTGAACTTTCATAGCCAGTGCAACTAATTCATCAACATACCACACCACTCAAAGTCACATCTTTCACTCTCAGCAAGTGTGCCCGCTGTGCACATTAGGGAGATGCCCTTTCACACCGATTTGAGGCTGAATCCTATGATTTACAAAACACTGACATGTATTGAGAAGAAACACCTCATCATAATTGATCCCGTGCAGTCATGAAGTCCCTGGAATCAGGCTTGAGTAATTAGGAAATAATCATTACCGTGACTATCCAGATTTAGACATCTGAATGTGCAGCAACGTGCCTTGTGATAACCACCCACAAAGTTGTGGGCAGCCTCTAATTGCATTTTCGAGTCAAAGGCGTCAGATCAATGGCTGTCTGTAGCCTTTTACCGTGTCCTTCACCCAGAAATACACCAAGGAGGCTGATAACAGTGAGATAGAATCGGATGGGGTCGGGGATGTCCCCACCCTGCAATTTGTATCAGTCGACTGGCGCCATAATGAAACCCGCAGATGGAAATGTCATTAGCGTGCCGGGGCGCGCTGCTCAGTATGCACGCTGACCAGTTCATGTCATATTGTGACTGCAGCTCATTATTCACACCTTTATGCTACATTGTTATGTTATCAGTAACATGCTCACTGGCTGCGTTTACTTTTAAGTGAAAGATTCACGCTGACATCAGTCATTTTTATCTCCACCAGTTGTATTAGCCTGAAGGGGATCATGCGTTTGGTCGTGTGTGTGTGTGTGTGTGTGTGTCTGTCTGTCTGTCTGTCTGTCTGTCTGTCTGTCTGTCTGTCTGTCTGTCTGTCTGTCTGGAGCTAATCTTGCATACTGCACCCGTCAGCCTTATATTTTTATGCACATTTATGACAGTATGCCCAAGGACCTCACATGGTTGAGGTGATTCACAATTTGTGAAAAAAATTGTTTTTATTGATTGCTCTGTTTTATACCATCACTGACTGCTGACTCCTAACTCCTTTTAAGTGGCTGGTGGGAGCTGCAAGTAATTAATAACAGCCTCAGTTTGGAATCGTGTTTCTGCTAGGGACAATGTACGGCCATGTTAGTGTTGGCAGATTCTTTGATTGGCATTGTCACTTTAAAATTGCCATTTTAAACTGTCCCAATCACCAGAAAAATTGTGTATGTTATATGTATGTCTCTGCAAACCACTTTACATTTCTTTGTTGCAAATTTAATTTACAATTTTCTGTTTTATGTTGTGACAACACTGGGCTGATGATCTGGTTAGGCAAAGATCATATTTTGACTTAAAATATCTATTTTGTCGTCACCAACACTGCTGGAGATGTCCCGTTTTCTCGGCAACTATTCATCTGTTGTTGCCACAAATACCTGGTTACTGGGCTGTTTGTAACCTGCGTATTTACACTATTTCATTCCACTACTCCCTTGCAAACATGCTGCACACACAGCCTGGCCTTCACTCGTCTAGTTATAGATGTTTTTTTGAGGAAATGTCTAAATTTTGCCAAGAAAAAGACAGTTTAATGTGGCTAAGGTGATACAAACGATAAAGTTAAAGATTAAGATTAGATTAGATTAGATTAGATAGATTTAGATTACATTACATTAGATTAGATTTTTAACCTGCATAACAAATGACAAAAAATATTTTGGTCTGCTAAGAGTGTAACAACAATGACTGTATTTTGCTGGGTTAAGTTGAATAACAATAAGATCCATTTTTGCATTGGGTTTATTAAAAATGCATAAGGGAACATGAAGTCACAAGACATTAATTGCAAATGCTGAGCCCGATGCTGCCATGTATGGAATCCCTCTGGAGTACAATGGAAAACTAATTGCTTGAACAACACACTTCTTTAAATCACTCGCACCACTCCAGCTTGATTTTTCAGACCCTGTCAGATAATTCAAGCTTGTCAAATCAGGAGGAAACAGCGAGAGTCGACAGAGGTTCATTACCACCAAAGCTTAGACAAATTGGGTACACCATGTAAAACGAAGGTACGGGCAAAACTTAATATACTATATCTGATGTCTGTGGAGAATAAACAATGAATTTTATATTAACAGA
Organism: Pagrus major; assembly: GCF_040436345.1. NCBI lineage: Eukaryota > Metazoa > Chordata > Actinopteri > Spariformes > Sparidae > Pagrus > Pagrus major. Next base: position 18,531,062 of record NC_133222.1, on the reverse strand, counting down.
CACTTGTGACACTCCTATTCAAAGCAACCTAGAGTGACTATTAATTATGAGATTTAATTTCTAACAAGCAGTGTAAGGTTCAAAGCACTCTGACAGTGAATCAAATTGTGTAAAACAAATATGTGAATGCACCTTGAAAAATTCAAATTATAATGGATTTAAACAGAATAACAGAAGTGTAAACAATAATCACCGATAACGAGGCGCAAAATGAGGCTGTCTACTGCCTTTGTTGTTTTTCTCCTCTGTACTAAGACCAACCGCAGAAAGGCTGAGGAAGCACAGGGAAGACATGAGAGAAAGCTTAAGTACACCATCACTGACCACAAGGAGAGGGATGTTTGACTCGGACACAAAAGAGCTGCTGTCATCCAAGCCAGAGGAAATAAGAATGAAAAGGACTGTCTACATGCTCTCAGAACATTTAAATTTCCTTCAAATTAAGTTTGAATGTATGTCAGCTTAAAAATGTATTACATAACAACCCATTTGAGTTGTTCAACAAATGTTTGCCTCGTCATGTTGACAAGCTGTCAACATTTTTTGACACCAAATGAGAGATTTATTGGCTGAATGTGACAGTTTTTTAAGTTAATTTATCCAGACTGCAGTCTGAGAGATATGCATTTTTGTTTTTGTGTTTGAAATGAAAGTACAATGAAAATAAAAGACAGCTAGCAAAAGGCAGGACAGCTGAGTTTTACAGGTGATGGTGATTAATGACCAGCAATACTGCAGAACCTCCACCATTCAGTGACATCATCAAAATGCCCAGGGCCTTCAGCTGAGCTGAGCAGAAACAGCTCAACTGAAACTAAAGGGGAGATAAAAATTCAGACATTTCGTCTGGATGAAGACAAAGCTTTGAACCATGAGTGAACGACCGAATCGCCACAATTAATGTTGGCAAAGTAAGTTTCTGCAAAACCACAGATAAGTCAAGACTTTACATTTCTTTGTGTTGTGACTTTATATTTCTTTATTCTCCCTTTTCAAGTTTCAGTGTTTCTCTTGTGACAATGCTCATATGCTCTGATTATATAAAGGCAAACACCATGTTTTGGTCACAAATGGGGCTGCAGATGTCTCAAATTCCTGTTGAAAATGTTTTGTTGCCACTAACACGGCTAGAAAGAATCCTCAGGTCTCCTTTAAAATATCCAGTGGTGTCACATTTACAAATGTTGGAACTCTGACTCGAACAGTGGTCAATGGCTTGACGGCCTTGTCGACTGTAACTCCATCACAGACCCCTCCACCTCCTGATATGAAAGGCAGGTCATAACCATGTAATGTGAATGTAATATGATGTATAATGTAAATACTATACGTAGACTATGACACGCACAAATTTGAACAGGTCTGTGTCTAAATGTTTACTGCTCACATATGTCAAAGAGAAATGTAATCATTGAAATATTTAATAAGACTCCCCCCCCTTGGTGTGAAAACCTTTCTTCACAGTTCTTCACAATCTACTGTTGAATATCAAAACCTTGTGTGTGCATTTGTGTGTATTTGTGTCCATGTGTGTTTGCTGTGTGTGAAAAAAAACAAACTCTTTGTCTTCTTCTCGCTTGTTTACTTCTACTGCTTTCTGCTCCAGAGGTGAGAAGTGTTAATGAGGGTGCACCAGCCCTTGCCACCTGATAACAAATACCAGTCCACAAAACCCATCAATACCGTGATAGCGGGTGTGCACAGATTTGCTGGTAATTATGCCCTCTGGATGTTCCTGAATCCGCCCCCCCAATCCCCCAGCCACAGGCCCCCTGCTCTGCAATGTGCTGCCCATCCTATGGTTCTCCCAACAGGACAAGTAAAGCTACAGAGAGGGTGGGTATGGGAGCTGGACCAATTAGAGGAAGAAATACACAGCACAAGAGATTGCTCTTAGATCAACCAAGCAGGTTGGAGCCCGGCGTTGTTTTTCAGCTCTCATACAGAAGGTTACCGGTGTGTCAGCTTGAGGAGAAAAGACCAGTACTCGCAGCTTGTTGAGAAGATTGTTGTTTCTTGTTGTATTGAACCTGGATAACAAGGAAGTATATTAACGGAAGCTGCTTTTTCTTGTTCCATTCGCATCGGTTTGGCACTGCTGATCTTCCCAGGAGGTCGAAAGACATCTGCAAATGGACAACTTTCTGAACAGGCCATTAACAGTGTCTAGAGTACTAGAAAAGATCCATAAATGGGGTAAAAATCACACCCCATGACTTAACATCTCCTGTTTGTTGCTGCTTGCGTCAGGCAGATTTAGTGAGATGACCTCCGTCAGAACCATTAGCGTGCTCTAGTGGGACAAGTTCTGCCGGACAGCAAGGTGAGAAAAGACCTAGATGGCTGCGAGAAAGGCGTTGCCTCCTCTTCTCCCGTGGGACACGTGCAGGTGGCAAAGTGGCAGGGCTGTTGCCACGGCAACCTTCCTCATCTCAACCATCCCTTGCAGGTTCTGACAGATGTGTCAAGCCTTGTGGGCAACTGGAATCGAGAGGATTGACCCCTTCGTGCTTGTCTTCTGTTGGGGAGGTCTGATTTGGACAGGCTGAGAAAAGAAAGAGGGAGTCAGAAAGAGAGACAGGAAGTGAAAGACAGACGGCTCTAGAGAGCAAACGTGATCAGTAACCCCCTTTCTGCTCTTCCCGCTGTGTAATCAACGTGACATTGCAGGTGGAAAGCTCTGGGAACTTTCTTTGCCAACAGGCCCTAGGGCGAGCTGCAGGGTTCGCTGGCTGACAGAGAGACCCCAGCTCAGGGACTTGTGATGTTCTCGCTCAGTCCATATCAGTCGCACACAGTCCGCAGCATGAACCCAGTTCCTCCACCATCCCTCGGATTACTTCCAATAAACAGCATTTCCAGTCAGCACTGTCAGAGCCTGGAAGAGAATATCACTTCTGTCATAGAAAATGCACACAAATGCAATTTGGGTGTTTTTCCTTCGCTCACTTGAATTTGAGAGTTGACATGGTTGTTTACATGTGGAGCTCCATGCCCTCTTTGAGCCTCAGATGTTTGTTGAGGGCCCAGGTTACAACTCGGAGGGAGAAAACGAAACCAAGCAGATTGCGTTTGTATTTGTATTTTCTCATGGCTGTGACTGTGAAAATCTCTTGAAGGCACTTCTGCTGTTTAAACTGTAGCAGTAATTGAAATTCCCCTACTGACAAGTGATGGAAAGAAGTCAGCCAAAAAAAGAACGCTCCACAAAAGAATGGTGGGGAGAATGCCACATCAACTGAATGCTGGCAAAATGTTCCTTTTTTTCTCAGTTTTCAGATTAAAGTAAAATGAACACCATTGTTTTTTGGACTGATGTTCAGACAGAAAAGGCAGTTTAAAACAAACAAAAAAAGACCAAAAATAATCTTTAGTTGCAGTGTGTAGTTTGGTGTCCAGTACTCAGTGTTTATCCCTTTGGATTTGATTGATGCATCAAAAGTTTAACCCTAACTTTTCTTCTTGAGTTGAAACTCAAGTACTGTATTATACTTCTTTAATTCACTGCATTTATCCGACAGCTTTGCTAACTTGTTACTTTTCAGATTACAATTTTTCAAACCCTCACTGTCAAGTGAAAACCATGTATCTCCAAGAGAGTTGATTTTCAATTTCAATCTGTCTGATAAACTTAAGGATGAAGGGTTCCTGTAGAAATTAAGGTTGAGAACACGTGGTTCTCTCGAGACAGCAACGCTACATAAAGTAGTTAAACTTAGCTAAACCTTTGGACTTTTACTCGTAGGAGTGTTTTGGGTGTGAGGTAGTAATCCTTTTACTTAACCTGGCAAAAGACCGCTTCTTTGCTTATTGTTATTATTCTCAAGTAAATACTGATTGCACAAGTGACAAATGACATCATCATACTAAAAAATTGGTTCCCTATAAACCTCCCTTTCACTGTGCTGTTTCAATCAGGACAGACAAGTGAATGACGTAAAAAAAAATGCTTATTACAGCAGATAATGTGATATATTACAGCAGATGATATGTGATAATGGGATACCTAAAGGCTAGCAGTGACCAGACGCATGAAATATCACAAGGTGTAATCTGAATTAATAGAAATAATGACCAGATGTGTGAATTAAAATATCAAGGTTGGCTATGACTGAAAGCAACGGTAAAATAAAACCAAAGGGGACAGAGGGCAGGAGAGAGACGTGAAACTGAAACACCATGCAAGACATAGAATTTATGTAACCTCATAAACAGAGCAAGCGCTCCTGTTGATGTGAGACAGACTTATGTTACGATGGAGAAATGCTGAGGCTCCCCTTAAACCTGTGGATGGTGACAGAGGGTTATGCCGGCAGTTGCAACTGTTGATTGTAACTTTGCGATCTTTGGTGATGAGGTCAGCGATGATCTGGAACTACTGAGTGAGCTCAGATGACCATGCTTAGCTTGATGAGGTCCAAATGCCCTTGACTGGTTGATTACTTTTTATTTATTTATCTTAATTTATATTTTTCTCTCATTCCTTTCAATCAGAGGTGTCCTCACCTCTTGAGGTAGCTGGGAGAAACCCTTACATGACTGCCTATAACTCAAATCTGATGTTAAATAAAAACCAGAAGGTTGATCCTTCTACTACTTCTTGATTATTCATCTAAATTCGATAGACCTTTCATTTCATTAAATATGCCTGATACATAAGTGTAGATTTTGTAGGCCTATACACATCTGGTACAATAATTTACCAAGCAAATGGAAGAAGATTGAAAACCGTACGTTTAAGCTGGATATGCAAATAAATTTATTGGACAGAGAAATGTAGAAATACATTCTTTCTGACCATGCCTTTGAGTAAATGCCTGTAACCCTTGTAGATGAGTGAAGTCACCATTCAGCAGCTGGGTCTTTCTACAGAAATGTCCACTTTTGGGCAGATTTTTTTTTAAATGTAATTTATATCATATATTTGATAGTTACTTATACATTATTGCATTTTAAATGGTAGTGAAGCATGTATAAACTAAAGGCAAGGAGGCAATCCTGTTTAAAAGCACAGCACCACCGTGATAGGCATAACATATATCAACACATTCAAGGTTAATGGTTGAAACCCACTGGGGCCACATGCAGCAAATGAAAGCACTCCTGATATTTTAAGCACTTTAGATAAAAGCACCGTCCAAATGGCATATGTTCCCTTACAGGTACAAACTCAGTGGAGGTGTAGAGCGTAAAGTGGCAGCAATTATGTTTTGAACTACATAATACAGAACATAATTGTTTGCAAATAGAATTCTCCAACAAAACGCTAAACGCACCTTGATATCCTGGCAGCCAAGATATGAAAACAAATTGATGGCTCTGAGCGGGAAGCACATATTGAATACACACTGTTACACACTGGAGCTTATAGATTATACTCATTGCAGGTTTACATCTATTCTCCATCCTAATTTTTGCCTGTTATATCTATTATTGTTTGACTGATTGAGTTTGGTGACTCAGCGTGTTGACTCAGGTCTACATTACAATGCACAGTCTGCAGTGCCTGCTGCAGTAATAATGCAGATTAGATGCAGAGTACAGTAGAAGCCTTCTGTGGAGACTTTATTGGCTACAAGAATCACCCATTAGCTTCTGCTGGTCCTATAAATATCTGGTGGTATTGCCTGAAAATGTGTCTGCCAGTGTGTGCAGCACACTTGATTAGAAGCCAAGAAATGTGGAGGTAGATGTCCTCGGTGCTGTTCCTCTGAATTACTGGACTTATTTTCACACGGGGAGTTGTGTTTACATGATGGCACTAATAAAAAAATATGGCACACAGGGAATATACCAGACCGATTCCCTCTCTTACCACTACAGCCTCATTACCCCGACTGAATGTAACATTGAGTGAATGTCAATGTTTCACTGCATATTGAACTGACTGCAGTGAAACTGCTCCAGACTGCAGCCAGACACATGACTTGTCAACATCCTGTTCTCTCATGTTTTTTGCTGCTGCTCTCAGATCTTGACTCGCATGATGTCAGACGCCAGGCAGATGTCCATCTGTTGCATTTTGTCAGCTACCTCTTAACCCCATTGGATGTGACATAGCACGCCACATTCACTGCCTTCAACAACACATCCTGTTTTTTGCGAAAGGTCATAACAGATGTATGTGCCAAAACCCCTGCCAGTGCCTGTAACTATGTCGACATATCCTCATTGATGTCTCTGCATCGGAGAAAAAGCAGCAACAACATGCAATCCCCCCCTTCCACTTTATCTCAGGAAACTGCTGCTGTGCTTGTTGATGTGTATCTCACTGCATAGGTGCCTAATTGTAGTGTGAAGTGGAAAAGCGACTGAGACGGCAGCTTTCTGAAATTAAAAACAATTTTAGATGACACTATTAAAGTGGGCGCAAATAAGGCTGGTGTATAACCGTGTCATCAACGTTAATTAAACTTTATGATTGTTTATGAGTGTCATTGCACCTTCTTACATCTCTATGAAGCTTCAAGACTCAACCACTTCACAGGAGGTAACAGAAGTTAATTATGCATGACATCCTCCTGAAAGCATTTGAAGTAATAGCAGTTTATGACTGTATTTAAAGCCGGCCATGACATGTTTATGACGCTTATATCCCCGAGGTTAATGTCAATTTGTCATCGTAAACCTCTAAAGTAGTGTCAATATGCCACTTAAGTGACATTGCAAAGCAAGTGGCCTTTTGTAAATCACCTGCTATTAAGTTAAAGTCATCCTAATGTAATAGAGTTAAGTCAGCGTTATAACACCTCCGTCAACTAACACCAGACCGACAGCTTTGGCATTTCATTCATTGACGTTAATGTGAAACATCTTACTGTTTTTGTTTATAGATCATCTGGGAAGAAAATTATTATTTAGACATAGCGAAGGAGGTAGGAAAGGTTAAACATTTAGATATGGATGAGCGGAGAGGATCAGACTGCTGGAGGTTTTTTCAATAAATGGCCTCATAGGATGAATATAAGTGATAGGATGAATACACAGTAGAGGCCATAATTTTTTGTACATAAACCATTGCACATTTTTTTATTATTACTGTTTTTACTTATCAGTCCGTTGGTTTCAAAATAAAAAATGACTTTACAGCTGCGTAAGACAAACTGCTGCATCAGTTTGAATGTATTGATCAGTTGGTAAGGAATATCAAGTTTTGCTGTGTCAGCAGTAGTGGGCCGACCATCCAGCAGCAGGAGTTATCTGAGGGCTTAAGAATAGAGTGTGTTGTATGTTGTACAGATTTCAAAGCCCTCTGGGACAAATTTGTGAAGATGGGTAACATAAGTATAATTGACTCTGGGAAGAGTGAGTGTGTCCATGCTGGATATAGACAGAAAAAGTTAAAAGATAAATAAAAATGCAGCTCAGTAATCCTGTCCTACACTGGCTACCAAATGCAACACAGTTGGGCCTGTGGCAGGATCATGAATTCATCAGATCTCATGAGCCCATCTTCCTTGTTCTGCTGTGTTAACTTTGATATATTCTATCTTTCTCAGTCTGCAGCAGGGTGCTAATAAGCAGAATGTCTGACACTGAAAATTTTGGTTTCTTAAAAAATGTTTTCTGGCTTGTAGCCTTCGTATTTCCTTATGCACATGCTTGATGAAAGAAGGAGAAGCCCAGATCAGAAGAAAGTAAAAAAGACACCCTTGTCTCTACAGGAGTGCATATTGAAACATTATGCATATCTGCTGGTTTGGATATTGCGTACGTGTTAAACCAATGAATTACTGTCTATCATCACCATTCAAATAGTGATGAGTTTCATGAGTATTACCTTGTAACACCATTTAAATCCTTCATATAGTTGCAAAAACTTGTGCCACCACTGTACACTCCTAAACAGTGCTTAAATTCAAGCCAAAAGTATTTGACGATGTATCTGCTGAAAGCATGGTGTGAAGCCACAAGTTCAATCGAAAATTAGTGCTGGAGGAGCTTCTTTTGCTTGTGCTTAATTATTCAGATGCTTATGTCTCAGCGGTTGGGGAAATAAGAGTTTTCGCTTCGGATCAGTTAATCTTATGTGTGTTAAAAAACAAAGACCACAACTTTTTAGAGGTAATACTTAAAGAAAAAGAACTAATAGCCCTTCTCTCCTCATTAATTCTCTCTCACTTCCCTCCTCATTCTGCTTGTTTCCTTCCTTTAGCCACCTATGCATATAATTTGTTCTTGAAGTAAATACAAAGTTTTGGAAACTTACCCATGAAGTGATGAGGAAATAGAAACTAAATACATGTTTGTGCCCACGGCAGATACAGGTTCAAGTAAACTATTCAAACATTGTCCTTGTTGTTTCTATCTGTTGTGTTTTGCAGTTGACCTTCGCCCTTCCTTTCACTGTCCAAACGCACAAAATTTCAAGAATCGAAATACTCTTACTTCTATTTTTTTCACTAAACCGAAACATACAATTGTACACTCTCTGAATTCACGTTTCTCTCTTTTACCAAAATAAGACAAGCTTAATCACCTTTTTAACCCATCGTAAAAGACACTTCATTCAAACTCGACATAAACTGAATAAAACTTAAAAACAGTCTTAGTTTGTCTTTCCACAGTCACCTAAGGTCGAAATAAATCCTCAGATCACAGAGTGAGATGAGAAGATATTCCAGCTCCACATACAGTTTTCACCTGCTGCTGATGTCCGGCTGTCTGTGGCTTCTCTCCAGCTGCACACCTCCCCGTCCCTCTCATGTCATCGCCAAAATCAAAGTCTTGGTCAGAGCTGCTGTAAAGCACCTCTGTAGTATAACCCCTGTTGTCAAACTGACATCAGTCAGCCTCTTGGAGGCTGTGTTCAGTCCCAGTTTGGTGTCCAGCTGTGTTCACTCTCACGTCAGGCTGCCACACCACTTGAGCTGGTGGTGACTCACCCCTGTGATCTGAGGTCAAGGTCCAGGTAAACTCTAGAGCCACTGGCTTCATGGCTAACTGAGCCATGAGCTAATTGGCTTACGGTGGCTAGCTACAGCTAAGGATTGCTAGTAAAGAGCAGCAGGTGTTGGTTAATTCTGGCCATATTCTACAAATTACATCTTCAAATTATGACCATCTTGTTTTATCCAGCTGAGTTTTAGGATTTAACTCACTCATTTTCTATTATACAGAATGAGAATTCTAAAGGTTTTAACAATAGAAACAACTGTTTTGAATGCATTAGTCATTCACTTACATTTTCTCATGCTGACACAGCCATAGTTGGCAACTGAGGTGTTGGGTGGATTTGCTGATGGGAGAAAATAGTTCCAGAAGAGCTCAGTATCACTCGAAAGCCACTCCAATGACAACAAAGTGGAAATGAGATGTGACTTGCATATAATGTTATCCCAATACAGACTCAGACAATACGATGAACTCCTGTGCAACCCCTTGTTTTCTGACATCTTTCTTTGGCCTGGTTAAAGGCTGACTACAATATTCGACACTGCAAGGCCAAGCCGAGCAGTGCTGGGCAGCAGGGAGGCTGAGTGTGGATGCTGTGAATACTGCTGTGCCAGTGTTTGTCCATGATGTATCGTGTGTAGAATGAGGCAGCGGCTAGGGGGTAGATTACTTTCCTAAACAAGGCAACGGTCTTAAAGGGTGAGTTACTGCCCTGGCTATTGGTTTCTCTTCCAGGGCCCCTTGACAGCAGTAGCATCTTAATACTGGCTACTGACCAAGGCCGCAGATTCCCTGCCAAGTGGCAGCCGCCCGGCTAGTCTGTCCTACTACAGCAGAGAAGCTAGACATAGAATACTGACAGACACAGCACTGCGGAGAGGAATCTCAATGAATTCCACAACAGATTTGCACAAGAGTTGCTCTACATTTCAGGCTTCAGGATATCATGAACTGAACACCTTTTTTTTGTGGGGATTTTCAACCAAGCTACTGGCTGGTGACAATCTGATCAAACATCCCAGAGTTTCATCCCTGTTGGAAAGCAACACAGGAACTGGAAACTACAACTGTTCACAACCAAGGTGTTCCCATAAGACAAAGGTATCTCTGCTGAAACATCCACAAACCCAGCACATACAATATTGACAGATAACCCATTCTGCTGTGAAAGAATTGGCCACCAGGTGGGAATTCAACAATCCTTACTTTCTTGGAAAGAAATGCTCTCCAAGAAACACTCTTTCTTTTAGGATACAATAATTGTGTTTTGCCTTCAGTTTTTTCCCATCTGAATTTAACCCAAACATATCCAAGAGGAGCTTTGAAGTTTTACATCAGTGCAGGCAATGCCGGAAGCCAGTGATCATCAGTACTCCAAAGCAAGCTGACAAACACACAACCCTGATACAGTATATCATATTCTTAAGTTGTCAGGGCCTGCCTACTTACACATATAGCATTAACCCTGGCACCTCCACATCTTTATAGTGCTAAATGGGTTTTGGCAAATACATTTTTACATTTTGGAGGGAAAATAATGGATAATGATCACCGGTATTGGTTTTTGTGGTCTATTGAGAAGTTACATATTGTAGAAACAAGTGATAGGAGGGCAGCCTGGCTGAGACAGAGACACCATTCACCCTATTACAAGACACTGAACCATCAACATGATTTTGTAGCTGTTATTTTAAGGTAAAAACGTTACATAATGTTGCGTTAAGTCCCAGGGGGTAGTGAAGCCTCCTAGCATGTACAACAGCGTAACAGATGTATGGATTTCTGTCTCATGTGGGTTCTCGCAGTGGAACTGGTGTTAATGTTTTCTACATTGATGCAAGGCATGGTTTATTTGTAATCTAAAACAAAAGTGCTGTAGAAAACAAATCAGAAACTAAACTGAGATCCACAGAGAGTGGCTTTGACAGAGACAACATTCTCCCTTTTACTAGACACTGTACCATCAAACTGATTTGAGGCTGTTATTTTAAGGGGGGAAAAAGTAACATAATGTTGCTTTAAGCTCTGTTTTGGTCTCCCCCAACAAAAAATTCATCTGGATCTTTTGCTGCTCTTTGGTAACATTTCTTCACTAGCTAGACACATAGTTTATCTTCTGTTTGGAAAAGTAGCATACAAGGTTGATAAGAGTTGGCAAAGCTCAAATATCCAGCAAGTGTGCTGTGACACCGAAATAATGAGCTAAAAGCTCATTTTACAGACTTATTACCTTCACCAAGGAGGTTATGTTTTCACCCGTCAGTTTGTTTGTTAATTGGTTGGTTTGTAAGCAGGATTTCACAAAAACTACTCATCGGATTTCTACAAAACTTGAATGGAGGATGGGACTCAGCCCTGAATAGACCCCATTATCTTTTGGTGCCAATCCAGATAAAGGGACAAATCTAGGAACATTTTCTCACTCTCTTTAACATTGTGAGATAGGGTGTTCTTTCTTTTTCTCAGGGAATAATACACAGATCTTGATGTACAAACCAGGTGTATTTAGGTGGCTGGTATCTATGACTGAGTACAAAAGGGGATTGTTTGGCCTTGGCGGAGCTATGCGCTCTATTGAGTGATGGTCCTGTTACAATATTATGCCACTGTACTACAAACAACAATCTAATCTTGTAAATATCAGATGAAAATTTATAGGAATCTGACTCACAAGTCTATTATAATTCCATTTGGACAGCAATGTATATTATTCCTTGTTTCCATAGCTAGTATATAATTGGAGCTGCTTTTGTAAACATGGCACACGTTAATCACACAAACTTGATAGTGAATATTCAGCTATATTACATTTCTTGCTCTCAGCTTTTCTCATCTTCCTAAATTCCTTTCTTGGCAGACTCACCTCACCCCTCATATAAATTTCCTGTATGTATTTGTTTATTTTGGCTTGAAATAATTGGTTCCCATTGCCAAGCCTTCTCTGCTCGCTTAGACCAGGCATCCATGTGACAGTCTATTCTCCCATAGGCTTGCACGTGGCCATGATAAATTAGCTTAATGCCGTGCAAATATTAATCACATTGTCACCACAGCTGAGCAGGGAAGCAGTTTAGTACTGCAGCCGCCACGCAGCCTCATTTATCAAACCCCGGAGCTCTCCTCCTATGCTAACCCTCCTGCTTGCTGTCTCCAAAACACAAGCTGTTCCCACCCAGTTTTCTACTGCCAGAACTGCCTTCAACTGTTTCTTGAGTGGCTCAGTTTGCTTAGGTGTAGTACAGCTGCCTCTAAACCTCCTCCAAATCTACGAGCACTGTGATTCTGAAATCAGTCAGGACGACTATCTGCAAAGTGAGATTGTATCATTATACATTTATAGTGACTGGAAAGGTTTCCAGGTATTCTTGCAGATATTGTAGATAAAATGCATTTAAAGTAAATGGAGGAAGAGTAGGGTAGAAATAGCGTTTCGGTTGAACATTAGCATACAGCTCTGACAAATAACATCTCCAACATCAGTGAATACTGCAGTTGAAATACTTACATCTCATTGCACTTCCATTTGACTTCTCTTAATGAAAACTGAAAAACAGATTGAGATTTTTTTTTTCACAGAAGCTGTCAAAAGATGCCTATTAAGCATTCCTCACCTGCCCTTTGTGCCGTTGGGTCATACAACTATGCAGTAGTTCTTTTTGTTATGTCTGCCCCCGGCTCACCCCACTGTGCCTGTGAAAGGTAACGCCAACTTGTAAAATATGCTCAAAGATATTCACAAAGTCACCACTCACAAATGATGAATGCGAGAGTGTGAGTGTGGCAAGAATGATTATCACCCAGCGCTGCCGGTTTGAAGTTGTGCAAATGGAGTGTTTACACCTCAATGTAGTACAGATATTTAAATGTAGACCTTGGCAAATTACACTGCAACTCACGTCTCAACCTCAATAAGTGCTTTTCTGAGTTGGATGTATGGAGAGGCGGCTATAGAAACATCCCACAAAAATAGTCTCGCCTCCTCATGTAGGAACATCCTGGAGGGCAGAAAAGTCAAAACCCAGCGTGGTGCCATCGCTCACTTGAGGGATTTTTAAACTTCCAGATAGAAATCATTAAAAAAAAATGTAAAGGGCAGTCTGATGTTTTCTTGTGCTGCTTTCACTGAATACAAATACTCTTGTAGTTCCATTGCTCATTTCAAATGCGTGGTGTCCAGTGTTTGGCATTATAGTAATGTGATTACTTTTTTCAGGAATGAGTGTGTATGAGATTACAATTTGAAATGTAGTACTTATTTTACTGTTACCAATCCCTGTTATGCTCTGTTGACTTACTGATATTGATGGAGGGTTGATATTAGTTTGTTCTCTGTGTGTTCAGTGGACAGACTGATCTGGTACATGCTAACCAGGAGGCAGTTAGCCAACACCAGTGGTGGTAGAAGTATTCAGGTCCTTAACTAAAAGTAAAACCACACTGTGAAAGTATCCCACTCCAAGTCCTGCAATCAGAACCTTATTTAAGTGAAAGTATCTTAAGAATTTTCATCAAAATGTACTTTTATTTTGCAGTAAAATGGTCCTTGTTAATGTTTTAGTATTATATATGATGCTTTTGGATTAATATTACTGTTGCATTATGTGGCATTTACTGCTGTAGTTAATTAAACTACTTTTTTATATCAGTGCGTTTAATCTACAGCATGTTTTTTTTATTTATATATTTTACTTTAAGAAGTAGGAGATAAAGGCACATTCAGTTTTTAAGTGGTGCACAGTATTTGTCTCTAATAGTGAGTGGAGTAGAAGTAGGCCTATAAAATTATATTAAATGGAGATACTCACCAAAATACAAATACCTTAAATTTGTAGATCTGTGAGTACGTACTTGAGGAAATTTACTTACATTACATTCCACCACTGGCCACCACCAAAACAGGAGAAATGTGACCCTTGCTAATGTTACCCACTTTTCTGGCTACATTTAGGACTCAGCTAGTGTTGTTCAGTATGTGAACCATCCAACCTTCCTGCAGTTACTGGGGCTGACACCTGCTAGTGTTTTGATGGTCAGCAAACACCTCTTACCTGTTGGCACAACAATGTCTCATTTTTTCTATGCACGTGTTAAATCCATGTAACATGTGTATGTGCAGGCTTTGAAATTGTCTAAAGGCACCGAAAGAGCTGGACTGAATAATGAGTAAAAAGAAGAGACATCATCTTCATTATTCACAGACAGTCATGCAATGTACAATGTGGAGAAACCGGTTCTCTGCATTTAACTTAGCCCAGGGGAGCAGTGAGCAGCCAACATACAGCACTCGAGGACCAACTTTTTAATGAATAGTCTGTCATGTGTAAATGATTCCATTTAAAGTAACTTGTCCAACACTGGTGAGATTTCACAGGGTACCTTGCAGTAAGCTAACTGAGTTTATAAACTCCGGAGGATGGTGCTCTGATAAATACACTCTGTTACCACTACAGCCACTAAAATGACCATAAAGTTGAATTAACACTTCTCTCAACAAAAACACAACATTATACTGTATCCTTCATGCATTCATTGCAGTTCAATAAAGACTCCAGTAGTTTCAGCTAGGTGTACTATGATTATGACTGACCCTCAGCCATTCAAAGTAACCACCAAGCAAATCCAGCCAATGTACAAGCTTACTCGCTCCATTTTGAACAGCTAAGATTCCCCTCTCTTTTTCTCCCTCCCTCTTTGTCTCTTCGTCTATGGCTTTTTGTAATTATTTTGGCTAGATTTCGGACACAATGTTTTGGCAGTCGGTGCAACATGCCTTTGGCTGTTTACTTAGCTGGCAAATTATTTTGGATTCACCACCCACAATGTGTGGTGGATTAGAACCCCTGTTTTCTATTAAGGTTTTGACCCACTCTGACCTTGGGGGTCATTGTAATCACTGGCAACACTTTTCACCTGCAATTGCACAGTTCTGTTGTTGTTGGACAATACAGCAGCAGGAGATTTAAACGCTTCAAAATGAGGCTAAATAAATACAGGACATGCACTGGTCTGGCTGTAGTTCTGATTGGTATGCAATGCTGTTCTGTAGTGTGGTATAACTCATTGACCTTGTACTAAAGCACATTGAGTTGTAATGTTCACAATACATTGTAGGCTGAGAATTCAACCTATAGCTTCTTTCCCCCTGGGCTGCTGCTGGATTCCTCCTAATTTTGCTTCATTGTAGGAAATCACTGTTCTAGAACAGGGACTTATTCAGTGGGACCTTGGGGAATGCTTTACCCATTAGTGGGCAGTGTAGTGACCTTCAGACAGTCCATCCATTACCCTTTTGTTTCTTGGACTCTTTCCTTAGAAATTGGACTCTGTGCCAAAATGAATGAAGCTTGCCAGTACAAGTACATGCTCCGGATGGCTGAAAAATCTAGCCTAATAATAATACATGCAAAATACAGCAAGCCAATAAACTACAGAGTGACATCAGAGTGCGTGAATGTTAATTAAATATAAACTAACAAGCAATTTGTGTGGTATTAGATGGGAAATATACCTTAATTAATTTATCTACACCAGGGGTTCTCAAAGTATGGCCTGTGGGCCAATGGCGGCCCTTAGAAACATTTGTGCCGCCCACTAATGTGACATGAAACGAATACATTATATTTGAATTATTCAGTTTTGGTACTTATACTTTCAATAGCTTACATTTAAGACACTACTTGGCAACTATCGTGGCGTACATCTGAAGTCATCTGCCTCATCTGAAAATAAGTGCATTTGGTGCTTAAGGAATCTAATGTGAAACACCATTATGAGATGGATTTCCTGTGCGGGCCCTTGATGCTGGCTCCTTAAATTGGCACGCAGTCGTCAAAGCTTTGCGAGCCCGTACCCTGCAGATGAGAAACTGGCTTTTAAAAGCAGTGTTACGTTGGTCGCACAATTTGAATGTTATATGTAGAATCCTACTGCTTTCACAAACTTGAATTTGCATTTGATATGACCTTTCGTCCATGTATCAGTTGTGTCAGTATGTACTGGGAAACTCTGCGATGTGACAGAACACATTTTTATACCTTTATTGCAGCTAATTATGACTGTGAGTCTGTCACCTAATGTGCGTTTCCTTTTCTCTGAAAAGAACACGAACACCAGTTACACGACAGTAGCACCTTTTTGGCATTTTACCTGTCTTCTACAATTTCCTTGCTACGGGAACGACACAGCAGGGCATTAAAGGTCTTCATAAAGGTAAGTAGAAAGTCGGCTGAAACTGGAGGGAAGAGACCGAGATTTAATGGCACCAACATACACATAATGGTAAAAAAAACACATATTAATTATATAGTGTTTCTTAAGGGCCTTCATAAAATAATGAATAATGAAGTAAGTGTTTAATCACCACTCCTTCTAGTTTAGTGTTGCATAAAAACATCTTGAAGCAGGGCAGAAGGAACTGACTCCAGAATAATAGAATAACTGAAACCAGGATAGACGACTTCTACTGTAAATACTTTAGGTGTACCTCTCTATAAAATTACTTTTTTTCCTACATCACAGAGATGGTTTAACTTTGACAGACTTGACATAAAAAGATCAATATACGTATAGGCTGCCATAATGGAAGAAAGCTGGAGGTTAAAAAAAAAAAGTTAGGATCTTTTTCTTTCAGGCGAACAGACGAACCCGGCAAATCCAGAGAACGCTATAATTCTGTATTGATTTCTTCTCTTAAATCTACTTCACTCCTGCAGTGGAGATGCAGATGAAAAGATGTTCCAGATTGAGATCATTCAGCTATAGACTGTGATGGTGCTGTAAATTAATATGTGATTGATTTTTTTCTTTGCAGGTCATTCCCACAAGGTACCAAATGGGCTTTAAATGAAAATGCTGACTTACTGCCAGAAGTTCAACGACAGTATTTTAATTCATATGTGCTACAAAATACACGGCAGCTAGTGGCACACTGCATCTACATCATATGACGTCTTAAACTGATTTTAACTTTTAGTTTAAAAGTGAATCTAAAGGTTTTAGAGAATAAAATGTGGCACGGCTACTAAAAACAAAATACTATTCCTACTTTAATTTTATAATTTATTAACATACTTTGTCCTCTTTTCCTTGTTAATAAGAAACATTTGTTTTTAATCTTACGGTAATAAACACTTTTATTATGATCCAGGAATGAAACATTACATTAAGGTACAGTAGCCTTCGAAAAGGTTTCCTAGATTCTGTTTTTGTAATGAGGGTATGTGTCTGTGTATTTAAAAGCTCTTTGAGGAACTTCCACTATGTCTTGTGCACTTTGTGTTGCTTCCTTCCCTCTCTGTTCTCAGCCAATTTGAATATCTTTCCGTGAATAATACGACGACAGTGGCAAAACAGTCTACCAAAATATAACCCCTCTGCCCTTTTGCATTAGATAACCCCTTAAATCTGTTTCTGTACAGTTATGCATAATTCAAGTAACTTTAAAGTTTAGATATTAACATTTACATTTTTCCTTACCTCGACATTTCATGTGGGAGTAAAAAGAAAAAGAAAAAAGGAGGAAATACCTTCCAAACGACAGCTGAAGACTTGTGATGGATCATTAAAAACAGCTCATTTAAAAGCTTTTAGAGCACAATGGTCGTCCAAGGCTGCACTTCACAAAATATACTCCGTGTGTGAAAAAATGAATCAGTTCGCTTTCTTTAATTCATTTTTTATGTAATTGGGCAAGTAACAGTGGGAGGGTGGAAGAATGGTTGTTTATATCTATATGTCTGCTCTGTGATGAACATATTCAAGGTGTACCCCAACACAAGGTTATTCTCAGCTGGTATCAGGTGCTTTTACCACTGGGATACCATGATCCAAACTATGGTCATAACCTGTGTTGACCACAATATAAACTAATAATGTAGACTGATAGAGATTGAAGGGGGCAGCATACAGTCTCAGAAGATAGCCAGCTTTCTTCAAACAGAGGCAGAAGACATCTGATAATGTTCTCTGGCAATATTCACAGGACTGCCTCAGTACATAGACGTGTTAGACTGCTACACACAATACACGCCACAAATCATTGTTAGGCTTTGTGGATGGCGAACATCATTACCTGCATGTTGCAAGCAAAATAGACAGGTGAAGTCACTGCCCTTCTGGCGCACCCTTATATCACAAAAAATGTATGGTTGTGACTGGAGAGAGACAAATATTTTTTCAATCCTGTTTGAATTGTGTCATGTGTGGGACAACAGACAGTGCACACCCCCCATTCTGATTTACTATTTTGTTTTTATTTTGTTCATTCATAAACTGATATATGTCCATGTGTGCAATAGCAGCTATAATATTTTGGTAGGTACATTTGTGGTTATAGTGAGTAAGGCTCACACAGGCACTTTGGGCACCAGGGGTCCTTTGTGTGTGGCTCAGGAGGGCGTGTATGTTCAGTCAACGTTAACAGCCTGCAGTATGTAGCCACGTTGTGCTGATGTACCCGTGTTTCTGTATTTCCAGGTGAGTGAAAGTGATGAAACCATGTATAAACGTAGCGACACACAAGTACAATGAGTATGTAAGAATAACAGACCGTCGGTAATGCAAATACGAGGGCTAAAGCAGAGTTTTGCAAGTTAAACGAGTGTTAAATAGTGCATCACCGAGTACTTAGCCAATGAGGAAAGCAGCAGTGTAACCACCTGTAGCCCGCTAAAATATTGGCTGTGTGAGTGTGCAGAATATTATCAGTGCGTATGTATTTTGAGCATTGTATTAAAAGCGGACATTTGCGTTTATGTTAGAGGAAATGTGAACGTTTATAGCGCATGTTGTTTAGTCAACGTTAACAGCCTGCAGTATGTAGCCACGTTGTGCTAATGCACATGTGTTTCTGTATTTCCAGAAAGAAAGACAAGTAAAGGAATTTATTTTAAACTCATGCACGCCTGGAAGTACCGTTGTGTGTCCAAGTGTGCAACACATGACTTACATATATGACATTTGTTAATTTAAAAGCTAATTTTTCAACTTGAGAAAGTCGCATTTTTTTCCCATAAAACCAATCAGCTATAAGACTGTGAAAATACTTAATTAGAAAGGCTATGCACCTAACAGACGCATAAGTGACGTCATCTTATTTAATGCTCACGGAAACCTTATAGAGCCAGTCCCATATACTAGCTAGCTCTCAAAACTGACTATCTCTCCTGCAGCTTTCAATATGGCCAGACTTGTAGTTTCATTTTTTTCAATACTTTTTCTGTGTCAAGGTGACAGCCATGTTGGTGGTAATGTACATTGAGCGAGCTAAAACTAAATGGTATTTTACTACTGTATCTTCCTTGACTCGTAAAATTATCTTTTAAATTGACAAACATCATATGTGTAATTAATGGCACAAAATTGCTTACGCATTTAGTCCAACTTGTGCTGATTAATCGCGGCTCTCATCCCAGCATGACCAATCTCGATAGGTTTCAATTCGCAGCAGGTGGGAACATACACAAAGACGTACACAATAAACAAACATGACGGGTTGCAGCTTCCTGCATCTGCCCGTCCTTTGCATGTCTGTGTGACGAGATTTGTTAATTGGTCTCGAGATGGAAAGATAGATTGCTTAGATTAGGCTCCCTCTCACCACTTCACCTCTCCCTTGTGTTTCACCCTCGCTCTCCCCACCTCCATTACTGAACTTTCCACGGGCAAATTGAGTCAGGCCCTCTTAATTAGATTGTTTCTCACTGCATTTCTAATATGTGACTAATTAGAGGAAGACAAAAAGAAGGGGAGATTGCTTAGCCTTGCACCAGAGGTGAATCTGAGGATTTATTAAAGAGACAGTCAGTACTTTGGTCAGCAGTTACTGAATTCAGATTTATAGCAGTGAGGAGGACTGTCTACCAGGCTGAGCTTATCTACATATGGACAAGCATGCTTTAGCTTCTATCAGAAGACAATATTATATGAGGACATTACCATTTAGAAAGAATAAATCTATGGTGCGAGAGGACTAATCTAAGCCTTAATTCAATCATTAACCTTAACTCTTGTACGTAGTAGGTGTACAGAGGGAGCTTTGCTTGACCAGACCAGTAACTTGTAAATGACCGAAGTGATGCAGAATGAGTCAAACGTTATGTCCTCAGACGCTTACCTCATTCAACTTTAAACTGACTGATTTAAAGGTCAACTTTGTACGAAAGTTGATTTTTGAGTCTCATTCCCAACTCGTCAAATACTGACGCTCTGGGATGGTGGTCGACCCCACCTACAATCCCGAAGCGTCAATATTTGATTAGTCGGGGAAACCCAAAGCGTCAGTATTTAATGAGTTGGGAATGAGACTCAAATATCTACTTTCTTATGAGGTGGACATTTTTAAGGATCATAAGAATTCAATAGAATCCAAGTTTTTGTAAGATTTGCTGTACAATTTTGTGTTGTGTTTGTGTAGCATAGCCCAACAGAAACATAAAAAAAGACACCTCCTAGGTATAATTGTTGCTCCAGAACTGGTGGATCAAAACAAAATGCCAGTTTTACCAATCCCAATATCAATTCTGCTTAATGGTCTGATTCTCTGCCAACTGCATTATTGATTGCTGATTCATTTTCTGTGTGGAATAAAAAAACGCACAAACCGCTGCTAGCTTTAGCAACAATCATCCAAAATGGATGAAATGAAAGAATATTTGTAATGCATTTATTTTCACTTATGTTGTCTTAAGCCAAGAAAAAATCCGCTAAGCAATGCACAACTGTCAAATAAACATGCCGGCATGGATAAAAGGAACTGATAAGCTTTGAGGCATATGATTAGAAAAAATCAGACCATTTGGAACCAATTCTCAACCCAAACTGGTTCTCGATTCCCATCTGTTGTTGGAGACAAAACCTGCACCATCTGCCCCGGAAAAAAGGAAGCATTAATGTTATAATAATTATCTCATAAAGCTATACAATTTGTAATATTAAATATGCATTTATTTAAATTTGTTTTATTTGTTTTTTATACATAAATACAAATCTTTAACTATGAATGCAATTAAAAATGATAATGATATTGATATTGATTGATAATAATGATGATGATATCTTGCCACTAATGAGTACTGAAACACTTCTAGAGTTGCTGAAGCATTTTCTTTGTTTTTTCTCGCATCCATCATCCGTACTGTAAAAACCCCTGATAGGTCATAATTTGAAAATCATGTAAAATGTTAGAGATTCTTCTAAACCCCTAAGCACAACTCCCATTTCCCTTCTCAAGCCAAAACAGTGCAGCAAAAGCATTTCTAAACTTTAATAAATGAAATAAGGACCAATAAATATTTAGAAAAACCAAGGTCAAAGAGTCACCACAGAGGCACTTCACTCAGAGTAATTATGCTGAATCATTTAAATGTTTTGTGTCATCACCGTGTTAAAACATGAAGTCAAAGAGATCCCTAACCGACCAATTAGTATCCATCTCTGTGCTCATCAAGGCCAATTAATTATGGAGGCTGGAACGAAAACAACGATACACAGAGGGCCCGCCGGTATAGCATTGCAACCCTGATGCTCTTAGCGCCCTAATAAAAGCAAGCAGTGATGGGGTGAATGCAGGGTCAGTCAAGGTGAAGGCTTGTTAAGCTCTGGGTTTTGGGTGGAACGACAACCCGCTGATTCAGAGGCTCCCCCAAGATAATCAGCACCATCAGAGATCCGTAAGGCTACAAGGGCTTCAGAAGCAGGAGGAAATAAAATCAATACAGCACCACCATGAGCAGCATGGACCACCCATGCTAATGATATTCTCAACCACTTCTGTACCTGTGTCAACACTATATAAATTCACTCATCCTTAACTGCAAGACTCCCTATGGATGGAAAATATAAAGCAGAAAGACGTACATTCAGTTTAATTTTCCACACCAAAAGCTTGTTATGGGCCAGAAGTGCTAATTAGATTGATTTTGAGGATTCCAGTCATGGATCATTGGCTGGAGCTGTACAGCACTGTAAAAATGTCATACAGTACATATATAATGCAATTATCTACTGCAAGCAGGAATGGTATGTATTCTTCATTATACAATATGACCAAATATTTTCCCTCTGAAATTAGTGGGGGATGAGAGTGCCTCAATTAGAGCACTTCATATTAAGCCACCACATTCAAAAAATTCTTACTTTCTCGGTGCAATGAATGAGATGAATGAAAAAGACAAAAAGTAACAAAGTTGTCTCTATTTAGCTTGTTAAAATGTTGATTTAGATTTGTTCATCAGACGTGCATCTGATTTATTTGCCCTCTTAAAACAGGGCAGCAGTAGTTTGTAATGTTTGTGTGTCAGATCAAGAGAGTGATGAAATAATTAGGATGAATTATAGAGATTTTCTTCGCAATGACAGCACTAGTTGGTGATTTGTTCAAATTAAAACAATCTATGTTTCTGACCTTTTGTGGTGGAACAAATAAATACCGCAAAGACAGAAGTGGTATGACTTTTCAGAACATGTTACAAAGGAGGTTGGGATGGTTGGTTAAGTGTCGGTTAAAGTAAGGGGTCTTTAACATCACCGACAGCGGTCTGCACCCCCTCTTCTAGTGTAGCACAATCTCTGAAAAGCTGTGCTCTACTAATTTGCAGCAGCAAAGACAACATATTACATTTGTTTTCCCAGAATCTCTGCTTGTATCAACAAAAGCATAATTAAACTTTTTTATTATTTTGTTTTGGCACCCACAGCATTCGGTTAAGGTATGAAAACATTGTGGTCTTGGTAAAATTCAATAAATAAACTATCGGACCAATTCACCTTTTGAACATTAAACTTTAATTTAAGTCCTCCAAGTATGAGAAGATTTTTGGAATTGTAAAATCTTGAATCTGGATTTTCACTATCCAATATGAATGCTTTCAGAAGAAGTTTCAGGGACATTCATAACTGAGCTTCATTTCTGTAGTTTTTGACAAAATTCTGATTCATGATTGTCAGGACAGCACATCATTAGTAGACACTCATTTGATATTAATCAGATGAAGTTGTTGCATGCATTCAGTATATTATGTATATTTAACTTAAATTAGATCATTGTCCTCTAGACTTAAGTTTATTCGAGCTGATTTATGGCAACATGCACAATGTTTTCATTTTATGTTTTGGCAAGAGGTTTCAGTCATCTCCATGGTAACCAAACGCTATCCTCCAGCTGGTCTTTTTATTTACATTAAATCATCAGATGGTATATCCTTCTGACAGCTTGCTTGTCAGCCAGTAACACTGCGCCACAAAACACAACTGTGTCCGTGACATAACAAAATTCTCAAGGTATGGGGTGCGAAAGGAAACTGTGGAGTGAGGTGTTTTTCTGTCAAATACATCCTTTCTGTGGAGCGACACTCATCAAACATGTCTATCGCCCAACCATAAATCAGGGTTTAGTGTGACCTGCTTCTTGTCACGTCATTTACTGCGTTGGAGGTAAACTCTGAATGTTCTTTTCTTGACTCGTAACATTACCAATCATCCAATTTTGCCCTTACATGACCAAATCTCAGGCCTGCTGCTTCACATCAAAGCATCGTTTTTACAAAGGTATCAAGTGTTGTCTCCCTCGCCACACATAATTTAGCTGACATGAAAGCTCTCACTCATGCATATAAAAGTATTATCTTTGGGAAATTTTAGCACATTATGAGCATATGGCCAGCGTGTTTGATGATCTGATGTTCTCATCCTGTTGTTCTCCCTCTGTCCATAATACGTGCTTCATATTGCTGCTTCACTAAAATAAATGTAAGGGAAGGCATTTTGTGTGGCAGCAGAGGACAGATGTTGCCCAGTGTGAGACTGACAGTTTGCAGTATCCAGAGGCAGCACAATTTAGCCAGTGCTGAGTCAGATGGCTGAGATCTGTGAGTTTTCTCAGGGTTAGAGACTTATTAAAGATGCAGAGGCATCATTTTATTGTTTAGGATATGGGAATGGAAAACATGCTGTTGACAAGAATTGTGAGTGTGTTTGTCTGTGAGAGAGAGATTGACAAAGAATTTGTATTCAGATCCGGGGATCAGTCTGACTCCCAATAAAATCATGCAAAATTATGCACAGGAAATTCTGCTGACCTGTAGACTTTCAGTATGGCAAACGCAGGAAGTGGCGGTGATCAGTCCTTACATTTACTGATGGGATCAAAGTTCAAAGTTCAGAAAAAAGCTATTTAGTGGACCTTGAGATCTCTGAGTTACAGATACTGGTTTCAAGATCAAGCATAATGTTTCGAGCTTGTATTTAATAATATTTTTTAACTCCAACTTTGTGTGAACTGTGCACCAACAGCCACTTAAAATAGGCACACTGCGCTTTGGCTTTGATCAATTCTTATTGAGACTTGATATTTCAGGTCCCTTTCCGACAACTGAATATAGTCGGGTAGCTGCCATGTGCCCCCAAAAAGGTAATCAGCTCTTCCCACCAAAGTTTATCTTCTAAAATCTGTCTGCATTTTCATGAAATGTCATATATATGTATATATATATATATATATATATATATATAAAACTGCAGTAAAACTCTCCTATCTCATGTTCCAAAAATCCAAAGAATTTAGATGCACGGTTTATCAATTCTCCATCAGGAGAGCTGTGTAGGAGGGAAATCCTTAGTTACTATTGTAATTATCACTGGGAGGGTATTACTGTAATTATGGGTATGACATTGTTGCAATAAGTACAAATCATAACCAAATGTACAATTACCCACTCAACAAATGACACAAACCATGCTGTGTTGTGCAATTCTAAACATGGGGAGCTATTTCTGCTCAGTAGCAAACAATTACAACATGTAATTAACCCGCGCAAATAATCCTGAAGAGGGTGATAAGATCAGACAGAAAAATGACACCAACAGAGGGTGAAATGTAAACATGTTGAGTGTAACCATTAACACTGCAGTTTAAAGGGTTAGAACTTGAGTAGTGATCCGGATTGCCAGCGTCAGGAATAAACCTTTGAGGTAGCAGGTTTTGTGTGGGGTCATGACAGTATAATGAACACGGATATTTGTGAATCCTTGGATGATTAAAATGTTTTTAATGCAGCAATTAAATTCATTTTCAGTGATGAGTGTTGCAGGAAGGATAAACAAAATAATGAAATAAAAAAAAGAGTTTATAACCACTGAGAACTGTACATTAAGGATGAATTGGTGGCAAGCAAGGGAGATATTTGTGAGACAGTTGACAATAACGACCAACTCAGTATCTTCCACCACCCACTGCAGAGCCACAATCCACACTTTGGAAAAGATGCAATAAACTACACATAGTATTGTATGATTCCACAGTTGTATTCAACAGCTATTGGAAATGCACCTTTGCTTCCATTGTCAGTGGCTCTCTGGGAAATGCATTATGCATTAAATGTCTACAGCTGGAGCACGGGGTCTACAGTATACACTGTGAAGTAAACTGTGTTAATCTCATGGCTTATTTACTGACAGGCTCTATCCTTGGCCTGGGCTTTGAACTTTTTTATGTGTCTCACAAAACCAGGACACTCCCTGTGGATACAGACTTCAAATGGGAAATATTGCAGATCCACTAATGGGGACTTCTTGATCATTCGATGGATCCAGGCAATAACTAAATGATAAGACAGACTTTAATTACCTCGGATATAATTAAGTTCATAGACAACACATATTAGTGAATGTCAAATTTCCTGCTGCATATGTGACTGAAACGGTTTTTATTACATTTCCAAGACATTTTGAAGATGTCGACTATAAAATATATTGTAATATAATTTGGAATATTAATGAAATGGCAATTAATTATGAAACCTGTTTGATGTTAAACTTTCCAGCCATTTCTAACAATTGGAAGATGCATTCAGTGAACAACAGCTTCAGTATTCAGCACATTTGATCATTGGTCATTTAGAGTCTATCCGTCTTTCAAATGCTAACATTTACATATAATGGCACCTGCAATGATGTCAGAAATATAAAAATAAAAGGCATATAGGCTGGCAGTTTTAAACATTATGGCATTCAGACAATGTTAACCCTTAATGTATTGGGTTTAACAAATCACCATTTTTAATGAAAAGTGGACATAGTATTTTGTACTAAATATGACAATCTTACAGATATTAGAACCTTTTCTAACATTCTGACCTTCAGACCTAATTCAAATGAGTGTGTTTATTAATTATCACAAAAACTATTGGAGTTGTCTAACTCGTATACAGTATGGATGAAAGCATTTTCATTTTTGCTACTCATCCATTCGGCCTGCCGGTTGCTTCAGTAAGGATCATTTGGTTCTGATTAATGGCATCCAGACACTCAATACTTCTGAGACTCAAAGCACAGCACACTTGGCTGAAGACACTCTTTCATCCAATTAGACTCAAAAATATTGTTTGGCATTTTCTTGGCTTTAGATGACAGACTTTCGGGTACTCGTGCCTGATTTATTGCAGACAATAATACACTGTATTGAGACTTACAGGGACTCTTTACAAGGCGTTTGAGGTAAGACATGGAATATATGCTTTAACATGACAACCTTTGCGGCCCAGTGAAGCAGGACTCGATGTCTCTAGATGTAAAATCCCCAGTGAGCACGTCTGTTGGTCTGGAGATATAGTGTAATGGGCTACAATCTGAATTCTGGGTCACATCTTTTCTTCTTTGTCTCCAGGCCAAGGTTGATGCAAAAGACAGACGATCAGAGGCACCAGTCATAGAAACACCAGGTAGGACTGTCTAAACAATACAATGAATCTCAATCTCTGCGTGTCCTGGCTCAGAATACATTCGATGGATTTCAAGGTAAACAAGACAATTGGGGTTCACTTTGTGTACATTTATGCAAGATACAGCGATTTGCCAAACATAGGCTGTACTGTGCCAGCCCTTCCAAATACATGGATGCCCAAGTATATCGTGACCCATTTTACAGTCACAGAGACAGTTTGACCTGACTTACTTTGCCACAAATTCTCAGACCTGTCCCAGTGCAAATGTGTGTCAGCTCATGCTCTTGTTGATTCAAATAGAATGACGGTGCCTGTGTTTCCTTATAATGTGATCAGTAGCATGATGGTGAAATTAAATTGTAAGATTTAGTGATGTCAACAGGTTAAGATGAAGAGGTGTAGTAGGATTGGACAGCATAAGAACCCTTCCCTGTTGATTTTGTGAGCCTGAAGTTAGTTAGTAGACTATTCTACATTACACTGTGAGATTGTTTGCAGAAAGCTAGTAATGTAGCTCTCTGGGTTATGGTTTGAGGTTTTGAGCCAAAACACACCCACCAACAACGATCGTGAACCCAACGTGCTTAAGTTAATTGGAAAAAAAGAGAAAGGAACAAAAAAAAGGAGACCTGATCTGAAAGGGATCTGAGGAGAGTCAGTACCAATTTAAATAAGCCTGAGGATAATTAGACCCAATTCAAAGTGTAGTCAACCTGAACAAACCCAAGCTGAGAGAGAACACCAGAACTGGCTGCAGCGTGATGAGCCACCAATTAATAAAACAGCCTCAAAAAGAGGAGACGTGCATGTCATTCTCCACTGCACTTCGCAGTTAATGCTCTCTGTCTCGAGTCAAAAAAACACTGTGTGATCAGAGATGAAAGTGAGACTGCTTTGATCCACATATTGACACACAAACCTGAGAGCCGCTGCTATTCAATGGGACCCTACCTGACCTGATTAGACTAAAAAGAATTTGGACCAGGGCCAAGTCTAGCCCACCAGGAACCGAGTGGACCCTTGAAGACCGGCTGCTTCCAGACGCACAGCACTTAAGTCATCATTGAGAAACAGCGCCTCATTGTGAATTATATCCTTATAGAACACTGCATGTTATTTTCTTTTCATATGTTTCCATAAATCATGCCGGCATCATCCACTCCCTGTAACCTCACCCACTTTACTCTGTAGTGAACACTGAGAAACGTTGAGTTAAAAGAAGATAACCCTCTTATTGTTGATTTGTAAACTCCTTTTTATGATATCCACGGTGAGATGACTATCTAAATTCATTGATGATTTTAATAATCATGTATTGTTCGTTAAACTAGGGAAAATAAACTGTGATAGTGTGATACTGCGCACTATTACAGGCAGGATCACACCTTTAATGAGTACTGCTGGAACTTCAGTATGTTTTCAAGTCTCACATTTCTCATTTTGTTTGCTGTTACATTTGTTTGTGCGTGCATGTGAATATGTGTGTGTGTCATTTGTAGTCAAAAGCCTGCCTAGGGTTCTAAATATTCCAAGGCCAAACTGGAAGTCACTAAAGGAAAGAGCACAAGTTGAGCTTACTGATTTGCCAGGAGGACAGACTTTAGGTCTCTCCTGAATAAAGAAGAAGCACCATCCTAATACCTAAATTATGTAGCAGCAATTTATTAAATGTAAAATATACTGTGAAGTAAGTGCAAATCTTACACTTTCAGAACCTGTGTGGATATTTTGAAGTTGGAGGAGGTGAGCTTTTGTATCTCAACCGAAGACCTTTCAGTCTTGAGATGTTGACAACATGTGGGGCACGGCTTATGACTCAGGCGGCCGAGTATTCAGCGACCCCGAGTGCTCCTCTGCTGTCAGGTCTGCAACTCTGCCTGCAGGCTGTCTGCAGAGCCTTAATGTACTCTGAAGCTCAACTGTGCTCACTGGCACCAAACACGGTGCACAGGTCACTAATTCATGCTCTTTGCCATTTTTTTCTTAACCCTGCTATCATGTCCATTTGTGGAGGTTCACCCGAGGCCAAATCTACATTACCTTGCACATAACCTGCTTTCTTTTAGCGATGAACTCTGCATGCTCTTTTACTATTATTTGTCCTCATAACAGTAAAGTAATTAGCTACTTTTGTCAGCAAGAAGAAGCTTCTGCAAGTTAGGTCAACCTGCATCATCTCTCTATTCACCTTGCAACAACCTGTAATTAACCCAAACTGTAAAGCCAAATTTTCACAAGAGACAAAAAAGGGGAAGTTATTTAGACTGGAGACCTTTTAGAAATATGAAGAGGTAATGCAGCTCATCACAATGCAAAACACTGGAAGAATGTTAATACCTTGGCTAGATAACAAAGCTCCGCAGCCCTTATAATTGAAATTTCTTGTGACAGCATTTGCTGGGTCACTGCATTGTCTTCCATCACTGGGTGTTTGAAAATGTGAGAAGGCAGCGGAAACTTGGTCACCAAATAGACGGAAAGTTTTCTTGCCCAATTAGAAAGAAAAAGTCTGAGTGAGATGAGTGGAAATTGACATTTTAAAGCTATCTTAGCAGCTTACTGACCTGAGACATTGGTGTTGATCATCAAATCTCTGATTGATTTTTGTACAACCACTGACATTACAGACTGTCTAGGCTTAAATTGCAGACATCCTTAAAAATGGCTCCAACCATAAAAAGCTATTTTTACTTTCAAAAGACTGCTGAGCAAAGAGGAGATTTTTTTTGGATGCTCTCTGGCACCACTATATGTGCACTAGTCCCCTACTAAGTGCGAATGTCCGCAGGCAATCTCTCCATCTGGCAGTACACTGCAAGCCAGACTGTCCCAGTCACTGCCCTGTCCTTCTCCCACCACGCTGCAACCCTAAAGACATGCACAGGACAACAACTTGCCTCTTATCCAACACCCCCCACCTCCAGTCTCAGCATCGTCCTCTGTCCTTTGGGTCCTCCGGGCTCTTTGATAGTCTCACAGGCGACATATGTGAGTCTGATTAGCATATGGCTGTGGGGTTACTGCATTCCAGAGCCCACAGCAGGACATGGTCGGGAAGGCTGCGGGGAGGAGAGTAATTGATTCAGAGCAGTCTCTCCCTGAAGCACGGTGGTGAAAGAGGACCCTAAAATAGTTTGGATATCTTAAATGTATCTTAATGAGTTTTGAGCTGCTTAACGGCTGCAATACATTTTTGAAAGTTTTGTGAAAATTGTTTCAGCTGTATTTGTTTTTATATTTATTTACATTTATTCAGACTTAGATGGTTTGATGTGATACTTTCAAGTGGGCCAAATGTCTTGCACAAAAGTCTGGCAGGTCTCAGATGTGTTGAAGTTACGCACAAGAAAAAGCAAGAATTTACAAAGGTGCAGAATAATTATAAGGAAACTATGAAAGCTAATTTGAAGAAACATTAACGTATAGCTGTGTTTTAGCAAATTCAAATTGGTATTACTTCCTGCACTGCAATCTAAACAAAACCTGTGTGTACGATACTGAACTACAGTATATAGACATGCAGGTAGAGGTGAATGGATACATTCAAATGTTTGCATGGCTTAAAGTCAAGGGTCATAAAGTGCATCCATGAATTACTACATGGGTCGCTGAGGTTTAGACAAGTTTGAATTTGGACATAGTTGGATAGGCTTTGGCTAGTAAGCAAAATATAATGTAATCTGGGGTCTCAGACAAAAAACAGTAGCCCTGCTAAACAAAAATGAAAATGAAAAAAGAGGCTGTGTTGTTTAGGGAATATAATCCAAGAGATTCAGTTTTAATGTAGAATCAATTCAAAGGCTTGTTAAACACTGCATAATAATCTAATATTATGATCCAGTATTTTAAAATTATGGAAAGTTATAACAGCACCAAATTCTACTGTCTGTCACACCCGTCACAGGTAAGCAGCAGGGTCTAAATACACCATTAAAAACACATAGTAACAGATCAGTATGTGTGCTTGTATTTAGGACCTTGCTGGATTGAGTTCCATTACACATTTCCACAAAGGTTGAGCAAATTCTGTTTAGTTCTGTTGTAGTTTAAAGTTTTACATATGTTAAACTATAAACCTTTATTATTCCAGTGTGCAGTGCACATGATATTTACGGGGGTGAAAGGTAGCAGAGTACAGATACTGTACTATAGACAAACTACCTCAGTAGATGTACAGTGATGTTAGACACAGTATGGATTAAACAAACAACAATCAAGAAAAGCAATGACTTTATCCTTCAGCAAAACTGAAATGGCTCTTAAATGAGTGCTCAAGAGGGGGGCGATAATCTTCTTTTTAATTTTTTTTGGCTGATAAAAAAATCAGCGATGGGCATCAAATCTAATATCTAACTTCTAAAGCCGTAGATTGCATCTCCAGACAGGTTTTGCCGACACTTATCTCTGTCAAATGCCACCTTAAATTCTAGTTAGCAGCCTCTCTCATGGTCTTAACTTTTCAATCTTAGCAGGAGACAACTCAAAACCCTTTTGTCAGATGATGTCCTAATACTTACAGAGTAAGCTAGTGAAAGGTCGCGGCAAGAGCAGCAGCGCTTCTTTCATGCCCATTTCTGTCACGTGTCTCTCTACATTCATTGCAGTACTTGAGTCTATTTATGCCGTAACAACTGTAGGGCCAAGGTTAACTTTCACACTGCATTCAATAGAAATACAAGTAGCTACTGTTGTGCACTGTGCAGTCTGTATTTGGTAAGTAATCTAATGCAGAAATGTAGATAAAATATTGATTTGGGTATGTATAAAAGGATCTACTTTTTCTAATCTTAAGATGTATGTGAAACCAGCAACCATCACAGTTAACGATGTTCTAAGTCGCTTTAAAGTGTCAAAATGTTACAGTACGTTGATTTCAGAACAAGAAAAGGGATTAGAGTGCTGTGTTTTTAATTTCCTTCTCGGGTATCATATTGATAATAACAACCTTGCTCATTTTCACAGAAAATAGGAATTGAATTGATTGTGTGGTTAATGTTATGTGCTCACTGTCAGACAGAATTGCACCAATGTGTCGCTCCTCAGTGAATATGTTGCATGAGGTCTTTTATTGCAAAGCTGACATCGTCAAAGCAATGTGCCTTTATCTCTTGGGAGGCTTACAGGGCCAGGGCGTGATTGTCTCTTTGAATTAATGGCCCTCTGTTCGAGTGAAAACTAGAACAGCAGCATAATTAAAACCCACTCTGTATTCCACAATAGCTCCCTTGCTTTACCAGGTGAGCGATGCTTTGCCGCCCATTGCCCTGGGTGTCTTTGCGCTGCTTGGGTGGGTTTCAGTTCGGTTGAAATGGAATCAAACTCTATGTGCAAAACAGAATAAATTGGTATAATGTGATAAAAAGGTCAGTAAAGGGGTAGCTCAAAAGATATTTTAATTTATTTCATTTAAAGTCCATATTTTCCTATTAAAAGTAAAGTCCCCAAAACTAGGGATTGACCGATATGGTTTTTTCAAGGTCGGTACCAATACCAATAATTAGTAATTAAAGAGACCCATCATCAATATTTGGAACCGATAAACATTTGCAGTAAAAATAAAAATATGTGTCAAAATTTAGAATAACCAGAGATGGAATGTAACTAACTACAATTAACTCATGTACTGTACTTGGATACAATTTTGAGGTGCTTTACTTTGGTATTTCCATTTTCTCCTACTCCGTACTGCCACTCCATTACATTTATTTGATAACTTTAGTTACTAGTTGATAAGCTATAACTCATGACGATAATCTGTTTACCCCTACTCAAAATGTTACATCCAACCATCTCTCTGGTTGCTTCTTCAAGTTGAAAGTTTGAGTGTTTATCTAAGGCTTTGGAGGTTTGGTTTCAGGTGTTTTAGGCAATATATGTTGTGTACCCTGCCTCTGCTTTTGCTTCAATCCTGTATACGATGCCCTTTTAATAATTCATTAAAACTTCAGTCAATCACTCCTGGTTGTTCTCAGGCATCTCATAAAAAAGCCCAACAACTGACATTCAGCAGAAGACGGAAATCAATATTTTAATATTGTCAAAAGACATAGCAGCAGTGTTTGCCTGTTATTTTGTGGACACTGGCAGCAGTATGGGTGCCATACCTCTAGTCTGTGCTTTTGCTTTTTTATTTTCTGCATCTGGTTTGCCTTCAACCTCGTGGATATATTTATATTTCATGCTCTCACTGCTACCTGTTGGCTGGCACATTGTCCCTTGCATATGTTAATGCCATTGCATTAGTATTTTTGGTCTGAGCGCGGCCTTACAGTTGTGTTTCAACAGGACATACCACTAGTATGTGGACATCCTGACACTGAGGAGGGCTAATGAGCTCAGTTGTTTGGTAGCCCCCCCAACATTATCCCTGATCTTCAAAGGCCAGGTGATGGAAAAGGTCAAAGCCTTTAATTACTTGGGAATACAGATAGGCTGCCCTCTGTCTTTCTCACAAAATGCTGACACAGTGTGCAAGAAGCCCCAGCACGGCCTGTTAAAAGAGATTTAGAGCTCCAATTCATGATCGGCGTACAGAGCCCCTTTTTACCCCGGCTGTCAGAGTCCATATGGTTCAGATTTCAATTGCAGCATACGCAGTAGAGTTGAGTTCTGAGTTGCAGTCTAGTGTCAGGGAAGACATTTTAACAGTTGTCTACGTGTTTCTTATCGATTCAATATCCCATCCTGTTACAAATTTGCGTCCATCAAAAGCAAAGCAAAACTGTTGAGCAACCATGCAAGTAAAGCACTCTAACACTAGCTAGTGCTAGTTGGTGTCTGTCAGAAGAAAAGCCTCTCTTGTCACACAGGACTTCTCTCTCGCCTCCATCAATTATTTCCAGCACTCCCACTGGGTCACAGTTGTAAAGTCACCATGGCCAAGATAAACAAAGGCTCATGAGGGATTTTAATCCTCAATTGAGACTGCTGTTAGTATCATGAGTAGAACGTTACTGTTTGAACTGCCATATTTGCTCTTACAGTTGTTGTCTGATGTTTTTTACCTCGTGGCTGCCTTTTATTTGTGAGTTTACTGGCGAAGACAGATGTCCATGATGTGATTAATGATGGCATTTTCTAAATCTCAAAGTTTTAGCTTTTCAAAGTATATGGTCTATGCAATATCGGGTACAGGACCTGATTATAAGAGTTGTATTTGGTCCCTATTAAGTCAGCAAACCTTGTTGTGCCAGACTGAATTGTTGCTGTGGTGTTTGAATGTGAAACGCATCATGTTTTTGGAGCATATTGTTTGAACAAACTTGCTCTGTGGTCACAAACGGTGGATTATTTCGGCATGATGAATTTAAGGATTAGATTTAGGGGAATCTATGAGAAGAACTAGAATATAAAATAATAATAAAACCTACTACTACTTACTACTTATGTCTTCATTGGTGTATATTTACCTAAAACTAAGAATCATCATGTTTTTGTTACCTTAGAATGAGCTCTTTATATCTACTGAGGGAGCGGGTCCTCTTCCATGGAGTCCTCCATGTTGCAAGGCCTTGTCTCTACAGAAGCCCAGATTGGACAAACCAAACACTGGCTTGAGTTTCAGTGAGTTTTATGGCCACCATAGGTTACCTTACATGCTTGGAAGGGAAGGGTGAGGGAGGGTTATTCAAACTGGTTGCGATCTGCTACCACATTGTGAGATGCCACTAAATCTGACACACTAGATCTTTAAAGTCATCCAGAATTTTTTTTTTTTTTTTTTACAGATTTGGTTGCTAATGTTTGGTTCATATTTTATGGCCAGAGTTTTGCCTTCATAATCTGTTTGCTGCACATGTGTCACACAGGTCATACAAATGTCACTACATATATAACATGATTGTATGTATATTATTGTTTATGTTATGTTTTTGCCCCAATTAAATAAATGCACTGACTGTCCCTGTGGACTATAATGTACTAATTATGCTTTCCAGATTTCATCTATTTTAAGTTAAAAGGAAGACTAAGTGCAGATCTAAATTTATTTGAATCCAGTCAATGCATTTTTTTAATTTGAGCAAAACATTACATAAACAGTAATATACATACAATCTTGTTGTATATGTTCACACACTCACTCACACGCTGTATACTTTTTATTTTTTTTGACCAAAGCACACACAGTTCATTTTTTAGGGTCAGTATCCATGGTCACCCTGCTCTGTTTACTTCACATGTCAGTAATTCTCCAGGTGGATGCCTTCACTCCCATGGCTTTTGCACACGTTCCGCCCCTTCTGGCAGAGCTTCGGTCATTAGAACTAGATGGCAGTGTTGCAGAAAAAGGCAGCCCCCAAACTGCCACTCTCCCTAGATAACAGGCCTCCTCTTCACTCTCATCCTTTCTGTCTCTATCGCTCTCTCCCAGACCATCCACTCCCTCCCCTCCACCCTGTCTCTCCTATCTACCTCTCTTACGCTTCATCTCCTCCACCCACCTCTGTCTCTGACTCTCTTTGTGTCTCTCTGTCTATTTTAATTCCTCTCTTGCTCCCTGTCATCACCTGTATGTTTCATTGCTGGATCATGTCCAATACCCACCTTGACGCCCCTATGGACCAAAGGCTGTCTCTCCCTTTCCACTAATGACCTCGGTCTGTGTGGCTGGTCAGTGATGGGTTGCGGCACTGGTGATACCGAAGAAGAGGGCCCAGCGGCACCTAAGGAATAAATGATTCATTTCCTTCTTTTCTTAGCATATGAACGAGCGATGTCTCCATGGGGAACCCTGGAGATAATGGTATAGAATTGTTTGTTATGGGTAGCTTAGATGTTTGTATAAAGAGACAGTGACATCAAGATGAACATGTAAGGTACAATATTAAGTAAAGAGAGACATTGGAGAATAAGAACTTGCTGACAAGTAGCATATGAATACACACGACTGGTGATATAATCTGTTACTGTTTACATATGAATGATTTATCTAGTTGTGACTGAACACAAACGACTCCATTGATTTAACATTTTGCGAGAACAAGAACATGTTTATGTCAGAGGCATTCAGCCATCAGTCAATTTGCTAAACCTCTTATCGTGTTCAGGGTCACAGAGGGCTCCAGCCTGTCCCAGTACACATCGGGTGAGAGGCAGAACCTCGGTAGGTCACGAGTCTGGGCTAACAAATACAGACAGACAACCACATTCACACATACACTGAGCTTTTGATGATTCTGAGCGACTAGAGGACTTCTCATCCATTTTGCGGAAAATGCTGAGGGTCAGAGATTAGTCTTGACCTTGGGGACAGTTGCTGAAAAAACTATGTAACCACAATTCCATTTTAGTTACTGTGATGGAATTTTCGACAGTATCAAACCACCCTCATCATCCTCATCATCCTCAGTTCCATGACAATTGTACAAACTCTGCTCAGTTTTTTCCTGTTGTTTTCAAGGTCAACACTGAACATCAGTTGAAAGTCGTAGTTTGCTGTTGCACTTTCCTGTGAAGTATCTCTGTTATTAAATCTTCAGCAGAACCCACCTACAGCGAATGCAAACATAGATAAAGCATAAGCTAAACAGTATCACTGAAAATTGATTCCCATTCTGCCCCCCGCTGACCTCAAAATGTAAATTACCAGATGAAAGTCTGAGCATTAAAAATCAGGCAAACTAAAACCACGAAAAAATGTTTTCTTGCCACTGTTCAGCTTGTGACTGCAGCATCACATGTTGGAGATAGATAAGAACTGCTCTGTGAGAGTTCTGGAAATTGTCACGGTGAATATAAACATCTCAGCCTCTAACAAATACATGAAAACAACACTGAATCCGTATAATGTCCTTTATGTCTGGCAACATTACATTGCCTCCTAGTTTTTCATCTGGCCCACATCAATTAAATGCAAACCACATTAACCTGTGGAACGAGGAGATGCTTCTTAACTAGATTAATTACAGTTATTTCCTCCCTGCATCATAAATACCATGCCACTGATGAATTGCTCATACATCAGAGTTGTGTAAAGACCGATAATTGTGTCCTGATGTTGTTGATGAATCATTGCTCCTTGACTAAACAGGTTCTGTGAGATTTAGATGAAAGTGATTCCTTGGCTGAATGCAGAAAAAAAATGCACGTGGCGCTAGCACCAACAACATCCCATCATAACTAATCCCTGCAGTAAAGGAGATTAGAAAACTGGCACTGCAGTGTCTTGATGGTTACACTCACAAATTGACAGTACAGGCGAAAAGAGCAGAGCTTGTTGATTTGTAGAGTTATTTTCTCTGAGAAACAACTGCAAGGTCAAGTGCTGTCAAAACATTATGTTAGGCAGTGATATAGCTCGAGTACCCTGGGTCTAGTGTGCCAGTATCAAAGGTCTTCTAAATGATGACTGTACCCTGCACTGATCCATCACCATAATGCTAATCAGGCTTGTCCCTGTGGCAAAAGGCAGCTCCAAGCCACATCACTTGAAAAGCCTCATTTGCGCCAGCAAAAGCCATTTAGGCTCAATTCCCCATGAATTATGGCTTGATTCAGGAATTGTCAGTTCTTCAGGCTTTTAGATGATTTAGAAATCCATGAGGAATGTAACACAGTTACACAAACTCTGGGCAGATTGTCCTGTTGATTCATTTCTGACCAAGGTCTTACGGGGAGAGATTGCTAGTAATATTCAGTTAATATCACCGATGGGCATGGGGAGCCAATGTTCCATGCCAGCAGCATGCAAACCATTTATCTCTCTTACGCTGTGCACGGCGTCTCTTTGGGTAAGCGGTAATTTATACCAGAGGCGATGACAGGCAGAAAAATACCTCACATGTTTTCAAAGGCGATACGAGAGGGGCTTGTCTAAATGTCCCTGTCCTCCATCTGTCTCCATTGGCCTTTCGATATGCACACTTGAATCTTTCATCCGAGGCTCTCTGGCACCGGCATCCTGTGGATGGCCCTATAGGCAGACAGGCAGAGAGCACTTCACTTCCTCCCACACTCATCCGCAGATTTGAGTGGTGGGATGTGGCCAGGGGGATGCGCAGTGGGACAGATCATTTAGAAGTAATGTATCACTGGAATATAATCAGCCAGACTCACAGGAATCCAATTTCCCTTTGCTGAGGTGGTGTCACTTCTTTGTTACTCATGCTGATTCTGGCTGATTTCATGTAAATCATATAGAGACGTCTGTTGACATTTTTTAAATATAATGATGGTTAAGATTACAGAAAAGTGAATGAATAAATCATATGATATGGCCTTAACACTCATCAGATCACAACCCATTTGAACAGCTAGAGACATGTTAGACAGTGCTCTATATCACCGTCATTAAAACATCCAGTGAGGAAATATGTTCTGAAAGAATGGTGCTCCACGTCTACGGTTGAAATCAGACTTCTAAACCAAGGTGCAGTAAAAGCTGTTCTGGTGGCTCGGTGTGGGTTATCGCCTTACTACTGTCACATCAAACCAACTTTATTTTTGTTCCATTCAACAGTACAAGTCTAACTTACAACACACAACAGCTGTCTCGCACGGTGTCACTCCGTTTGAGTGGTAAGTACGCATAGGGAGGAGGTCAGTGACGGATAGTTGGGTCAAACAAGCTTGAGACTTTCATCCAGGAGACCGCTGTTTGTGTACAGTGTGAAAGCACACTGCAAGTGTTTTCCAATGACATAAAATGCTTGGACTTGAAAGACATTAAGAAAAAAGGTCAAAATTGCTAATATATTCAGACTTTTTAGCCTCTTGTATGGGTCAAGCTGGATTCTGCAATTCCCATAATGTAACTCAATAGTCTTTGTTCGACTCTCCCTGTCAGTCTGTCCGTCTGTCTGACTGTCCCTGACTTGCCCATGTTGTTCAACTTTCACTTCCAGCTTGTGGTGCGGTCTCAAGCTGAATGTTAATTAACCCTGATGGCATTATCAAGGCTTTTTTTATTTATAAAGCTCCTTTCAAAGACACAGAAGATGCTGCAGAACTGTTGTTTTACACACTGATTGTACTCCTCATGACTAGCAAACTGATGTTCATGTGTTGTGTTTTGCCGATTTCTACAGGAGAGATGGAGACAAAACAACACAGAATAAATAAATTAGACAACAACAAACTAGAAATCCTAAAAGTATGACAACAGGGTGTTAATCCAAAGCCTCAGGCATGTCTGATGTAGGCCTGCCTCCCTCCCTGTAGAAATGGGCTTTGGCTGTGTGGGAGAAAAACTGGCTCAATTGTCAGAGAGGCTAAGTGCTAAGGCAACACTGTTAGTCATCGATTGCAAGCGATAAGGTGGAGGGTCACATGCTATTTCCTGCGGGAGCCTGAGCTTTCTCTTGTTTTTGGCTGTGTGTGTACGTCAGTGTGTGCAAATGGAATTGTACATGAAGATCCACACAAAGTACGAAAGGGCACAATCATCTTTTCTTGTACAGAGCACCATTACAGCTGAGATGCTACAGAGCTGTTTGATTTAAACATGCTTTTGTACTGCGGATTGTTGTTCATCTTGATTTGGTTGCTATGGTTGGTTGATTCCAACTGAGGCCAACCACCCTCAAAATGCACTCACTGTTAGCATTGTGAGGTGTTTCGGATGAAAGCGTTCAACAAATGGGATATGCTGTCATTAAATTGCTTTCAACACTGGAGATTTTTCAAAGATGTGCAGTTTCCTTAATGGCTGAATCATGCTGTTTCAAACAAAGACCTAGCACAAGGGTCAACATTTATTTTGATATTGCGTCAAGGCTGAAACAAATTACAATCCTATTTTGTATATTTTCACCTGAACTGTAGACAATCAGCAAATAAAGAGAAAAAGACAAAGTGGTTTTAGAACAGTACATATTTTGTCACTGTTTCTACAGCAGAAGTGCCTCATATTTGTTTTGGTATTGTATTGAATCGGTTGAGCACCCAGTGTCTTTACCAGTGGGACTCTCTTTTGATTTTATTTTATTTATTTATTTATTTTTTACCAAAGAACCCAATTTAAAAGCGTTATTGTTTTCATAGCCTCCCCCGGCCTTTAGACCTTGAGTAAAACACACAAAAACATGAAAGCTTACCCAGTATAATGGCAGTTTAACCGTCAGGGCAGGTGTCTTGCACACAACTGTTCTAAAATCCATGCATCAACAGCAAAGTGCAACGAGACCACAACTCGACAGGCTTCACCTCCTATTGCGGTAAGCAGGGAAACAAGAGCATGGCGATACGACAGGTATCTTTGTTCATCTTAGGGTTGACAATAGAGCTGCCTGCAAATGTGACACTCTAGTCAGTTAACATTCAAATTCAAGTCCACATGTCGTTGCCAGTATGGAACAAAGGGGACATAAAATCGTGTTACAGTTAATCTAATGGACAGCAGATAGGTGAGTCAGCATACTGTATTTCCTGGGAACGTTATTTCATAGAGTGCCGCACAACATTTTTGTTCACATATGGAAATTATTGCATAGACTACACACATTTACAGTAGCTTCATTCTACGCAACGCATATCAAACGAACGCACATTAATTTATGAGAGCGTGAGCACAGAGATATAAAAGCCATGAACATTGTTTTGAATGAGTGGCTTTGCTATACATTTCTCCTTTAGTAATTAATTGTATTAAAGCCTAATTAGAATGAGGTGTAACTATTGTGTGAGCTGTAGTACTTAGCTTTGCATGTATTCCCAGTTTCGATGTCCATTCTCTAATTGGCTTTCTTCTCACATACATGGCCGGACCCCCAGGGGCAAACCACCCAGCAGTTAGACCTGCATCACTGTTTGTTCACTTCATTGTAGCACAATCTGTGCAGGAAATCCAACTCCTATATACTGTATGATACAGTAAATGCATATTTATTGGCTCGAGCAAAATGCATTCTTCACATTTGGTGTTTCAGTAACTATGGCAACAAGACATTTGCTGCTTGCTTTTATGAAAGACCAAGGCTTGGTCTAATCAAAAAAGTATTTTTTAGATTATTCCAACATCACATCAAATCTGGCTATCAGTGCTTGAAGGTGTGGATCAATTTGAGGATTTGATGAACTGCTGTCTTGACTGTCACAGTCTTTACTTTTCTACTGGATATTGTGCACACTATGCACACTTGCATAACACACTACCATAACAGGCACATAATCCTCTGCAGATTAAAATGAATACAATTTGATCTGTCATTAATGTTCAGACAAATTTTACATACAAGTGTGTGCCAGTTGAGCCTGATATAAGGTGCATTTACTGTGCATCATTAAAGGAAGCACACTGATGAGAAACAGCACTCGCCCACCACAGCGGTACAGTCCCTGGTGGATATGGTACTTGGCTCAGCCTCACTGAATGTAACAGCTTGTTTGCATACGATGTTACATCATTCTGTTGCTATGCTATGTAGATGGGAGGCAGGAAGTGATTTTGTGATACATATTGATACATGTATTGATACACAGGGTTCCTTGGAGAAACATAAGACAACCAGTGACTTTCCAAATGCCTATAGCTTGCGTCGTTTGCGGTTGCCAAAAGCTTTGTCTGCTGTCGGGAGGAGTGGAGTCGGATAATGCTTGTTTGTGCGGTAACTACTTGGTGGAAGGTAACTTTATAACTGATAACTGTTTCTCACTTCATAACATCAAAGCTCTTTCTTTTCCTTTGCAGGAGTTTGTAACTCTGTAACTGAACAGTAATCAGTAGCAACGATAACTAAGTAATAACTTTTCTCCGTGTTGCCCATTTTGCTTTTCACTTCTGCCCTCCATCTGAATTTCATGCGTCATCCGACTCTGCAAACAACTGATTGACAGCATTTATGG
Source organism: Pagrus major (assembly GCF_040436345.1). Lineage (NCBI taxonomy): Eukaryota > Metazoa > Chordata > Actinopteri > Spariformes > Sparidae > Pagrus > Pagrus major. Next base: position 18,489,669 of record NC_133222.1, on the reverse strand, counting down.
ATGGGAAGCCAGTGAGGGATCATGACTATTTTTAGCACAAGGTGACTCCTTCTTGGTGGTATCTCTAAGGTGTCACTATCTCCTTCTGTCTACCCTCCCACCAGGCCAAAGCTAGTAGAAAAAGGACAGTAGCTTATTAATAAATTTGCCATGTCTGTGCTTTCAGTGTCTAATGTGACATGTCATAATTAACGGCAATTTTGATCATATAATTGTACTTTTGAAGGTAGAAATACTATAGCTGTACATAGAAAAGGGCACGACAGAGTATATTCATGTACGAGTGTGTAATCATAACCTCATCTCTTTGCGTCCACTCAGCAGCAGTTTGTAGCCTACACAAGCACTGGTGGAGCAGAGATCGAATCTGCAGGCAAAAGATGTTCATCACAAAAGAATAAATTAATTATTTTCCTCAGAACTGCTGGGTTTCTACTCACAAAGCTGTAATTTTTTTCTTTGAGTTAGATAATTAATGAGACCTTATAGCCCAAGAGGGCCGTTTTAATATCCTGTATTACCACTTCTGTTACGTATTATGTTTCTGTAGAAGGACCACTGCAGAGCAAGTCAAAAGCCCTGCTGACACTACGGGTAACTTTTTAGAATATTGAGATTTATAGGTCCAAATTAAATAAGTTATATCTTAGTGTTTGTTAATGGTGCATTGATATTCATGAAATTGTACAAGTTTTACATAAATGGCTGTTTGATAGTCATCTGTTAATAGTTGCACGTATAATTGCTTTATCGTTACATAAATAAAACACAGTCCAGAACAAAAACTGAATATTTAACCAGACAGTTTCAAAATTATTTTTAGAGTTATGTATTCCTCTAAAGCAGCAGCTATCTAGTGTCACATGTCTATTCTTAATGCCTTGACTGAAACCGGGGGAACTAGCCTTGATAAGCGAGTACAAACAGCTGATGTCTGATCCAGAATGATTAGAGCATGTTGTAAGCAGCCACATACTGTACATTTCAGTGGGTTAGAGGAAAATGCGTGAGGGTGCACCTTTTAACGAGGACTCATCTATCATGGTCATGAGCTGACAGTAGTACACGCCTGCTCTCCCGTTTCACAAATCTTGCAAAATTTACCCAGTGACAGGTTTACACGTCCTTAGACACTATATAATAATGTTGCTGATTTCAATTTCTGATTAACCAACATACCGTTATTTGTGTTGCAGAGAAATGGGGAACTGCTGTTTAACTCTGTTTTACAAGCCTGCAGAACAGTGATAGCCGTAATAGGTTCCATCAGGAAAACATATTGAGCTCCAGTTTATCTAACAGGAATACACTGAAGGTGTTTGATTATGAGTAATGACTGTGTAATTTAAGTAACATAGAGGCTTATTACCAGCGGGTTTTGCATTGTACTTTGTCATAGTGTTGTTTTGCAAGTGAGTAAATGTAATCTAATCTAATTCTTAACACTGCAGCATAAAGTCTCCTAGTCATTCTCACCACCGGAAAATACATTATGATAAAAAAAAATAAAAAATCAACAGGTTATAAATGGTTGTACTAAAAAAAGAAATGATTAAAGCTACTGCGATTATTTTTTTAAAGTTGGGTAAATTGGTTAATTCAGATCAACTTCAAGTATACAAAAATATAGATTGAGGGAAGGTGCCGGTTAAAGTAGAATTTTAAAAGCATAGATCAACACGGAAGGTTTATATCTATATGTTAGAAATAATACACTCAGTGTTGCATGTTAATAGCCCTATACTGTGTTTATCTCATCATCTGTGAGAAAGTTTGACAAATCGGCTGGACTTTGGTTGCCAACTGTGCTAAGATCAGCCAATTCTGTCAGCAGCCGGAAATGATGACAAGACAAAAATGTAAGTGAACAATCTGTTCCTCCGGCTGATTATGAAGCTACCTACTGAGAGCATCTAGGCGCCGCATCCCACCTCATGTCTTAGAATATGTATGGTGGAACATGTATACATCACTAAAAATAAGAATGACACAATGATAGTTGAGAGGAAAGACTGTAAATAAACATCTTGTCAAACGTGTCATTTGCAGTCTTCAAAAGATAATTAAGTGAAATAATTAGTTACATGGAGGTTACATGGTGAGTCCTGACATAGCTCACATTTGAAGGTGTCTTCCACCTATGTTTCTTCACTATTTATTTCAGTCCTGGTTTTTAATACATTTACACAAATGTAACAAACAAACATATATTATCGCAACAACAGCACAGTAAGAGCGAAATGGCATAATATGTATTCAGTGCCAGTTATGCTGGTGGAGGATGAACTTTAACCCCACTTTGTTATTACACCCACCTAAACGTGTTCTTTCTTATCTAGTAACACAGACATGATCCCTCACTGGCTTCCCACTAGATAACACTGAAAGTTGTTTTTTAGCACAACTCCCAGTGATTGAACCTGCTGTGTACATTTGAGATGCTAACATCCTGCTCAGACCTTGATTCAAGCCGAATAAGCTATACATTACTTATAACTCACTTCAGTGTTTGGTATTTCAAACTCTTAGGGGTGTGGTGTGGTTTCTTTTGATCAGTCTTTCTGAATTTTATTTCAGCAGCATCATTGCTTTACTGCACATAAAAGTGGCACATGAAATACGTTAAGTGCTACACTTAGCTATTCCTAAAAATATGAATATATAAAATATAATATATAAAACATATATAAAATACAAATATACAGTATGTGTACTGTGTGTGCTGCCTTATCCTGCCATCCAATGTCTCCACCTAGCAGTGGCTGAATTTTTCACACCCACTGGGTATTTTGAGTTTGAGCTTTTGATCCCTTGAGGTGCCGTAGCTCATCAGTGGTGGAGTGCTGAAGCTGTAGAGTAGCTCGTTGATTCATCAATGTGGAGTCAGCAATTATTAGCTTGTTTCCACTGAGCATGAGAAAACACGTTTTATATTAAGAATGTGAAGTAAGTTGGATCGTATTTGAAGTTAATATTTTTGAAGCTGCAATGCTAATTTCTGTGAGTGCTTTAATAGTAATTCTCATTATGTGTTAGCATTGAGCTACCGGACTTCTTTCCCACCCCTAGAATATTTTACCAGTTAGTAAACCAACCAGATGAACACGGCTTGTAGACTCCAAACAGCAGGAGTGTCCAGTGCTCCCCTGACTGTCTGACTACAAGCCAAATTGTACTCAGACCCTGACAAACTATGGCCTCATATTTCTGAGGATGACAGGGATGGTTCCCTGACTGGAAGGCTGCAGGTTTGTTTCCCTCCACAGCCGACCTTGAACAAGAAATGAGTGTCAGTGAGTCAGTGATATGCATACAGTACAGGTTTTTTAAGGCCATGGACAGAGGGGCTCTTGCCTTTTTTGAATAGTGTAGTTGAGAATTTTTACATGATTGTAAGGAGCTTCATTAATATACTCCACACTATCTTTTCAAGATGGATGATAAAAGATTAGTGTCAAATTGTGGCCTAGGATGATTTGCTCAGCGATGATTGATATGTTTGATTTTCCCAAATATTACCTTAAATAGTGTCATGCATATCACTAAAAACCTTTCAATATCCCAGAGACTGAGATAAAAGCAAAACTACCCTTTTGTGATTTGGATTTGAACTGACACTTTAAAAAAAAAAGATTATCATTACAAAGTCTGTTTTTCTTTCAAGTAAGACGTGTTGCAAATGACCCTGTTTCACTCTGTAATCAATACAAAGCAGGTAACATTTTTCCGATTTTTTTAAATAAAAGCTTCCAGACTAAATTCTATTATGAGGTGAAACCAATCCAACTATTTCAAAGGCCACCATCTCTGACTAGAAAAACAGACGCTTCATGCGTTCTTGGTCAAATAATCCATTCCATTCCATGATATTGTTTTATTGAAGTTTCTACGTGAGTGGTTTACTCCTATGTTACTGAACCTTTTCTATAAAAGACCAGCACCGTTTCAACACAATGGTGAATGAAAGTATCTTCCTGTGCAATGAAATTTAATGCAATTACACACAAGCTCTTGGAGAGCTTTGCTTCCTTTGTTTTGTGATTCGATTTAGTTTTGCATGTGGAACAAGCCGGCAGAGATGGATTGCTGAGCCTGCAGCAAGAACAGAAACAGAAATTATGAGGGAGACCTGTAATTGATAATGTTATTTTTTCTGCATTGTCAGAATCTAGTGTCCCTCGGAGTGCAGTTTATTGGTTTGTAGTCTGGCATGGGAGTTCAATAGACAGTGTGTAAAAGGAAAGCTTTCATCATACAACAGAGAATTCAAGGTATTTTCAAAAGAGATTTTTTTCTTTAATATAGTTTTTGAATTATTATTATTATTATTATTATTATTATTATTAATATTATTATTAATATTATTATTTGCATTGCACACAAAGCTTGTTTCCGGTTTCCTCAGATTGCAAATACCAACAACTCAGGACAAGATGTGATTTTATTCATCCGTGGAAATTTGAAAGCGGATAGAAATGGTACCAGACAGCAGACAAAATAACACAGAGAAAGCCGGGTTTACTAAGGAACTAATCTGCATCCCAGTGGTATCACTATTCCGTAGCCAGTAAACTGTGCTATCAATATTTCTTAATACAAAATACCAGTTTGAACTCCTGCAGTACTGAGGTATGAGGTTTCTTCAGTTCATGTACAGTCATTAAAGCCATTAACAGTGCCCTACTTTTCCACCACTGTTTTTTGCAGCCCTCCCACAGAGTTGGCGCTAGCCTTCAGCGCAGCTTCAACCTGATGAAATCCACCATGCTGTTCTCTTTTCTAGGATCAGGAGTCGCAAAGTCCCATCACTACACTTTCGTTACTATCTAGCCTCATCACCACTCATCACTACTGGAACATAACACAGAGGGTTTCAGATATTTAATCAAAGATCTATAAAATTATTTAACAAATTGCCACGAGCTGCAGAATATTGTGAATTTGGGCGCATTAAAACACAGTACAGGTGGTCACAGAGAGCAGGGGACAACTTGGAGAGCTGCTAACTTTCTCTGTAATCGTTCATTTTAAATGTTAATATAGCTGATCACATAGCTATTACCATTATATGCCAATTTTGTCAAATGCCAACATGATTATGAAATAATGATTTGTTTACCATCACGGCGCAGCAGCTTGAACGACACCTGAGCAGTGATTCAATTACAAGGTTATTTCTTTCTCGTTTGGTTGTCCGACAACAGATATAGAACAATATAAACGAGAACATCTATATGGTGAATTCAGCTGCATTAAAACACAGTATAGGTGATGACACGGAGCAGGATGGAGGTTTAACGGGCGCTGACACTCACTTCAATAGCAGGCTGTAGCTTTTCACCATACCTGACTGTTTTGGGCAAGCGGGGGAGGGGTTTTTAATTTTCCTCATAGCAGATTTATATTTAATTTCAGCTTTTCCCTTGAGAGGTTTAATATAAAAAAAAATTATAATCGAAAAGATTACTTTTCTGTGCAGCATGACTCATAATGATGTTTTCAGTTATAGAATAGATGTGGGTCTTTACAGGTCTAGTTATTAATGGTTGAACATTATCTCTCCACAGAGTGCAGAACTACAGAAAAATGTGAAATGTCATATTATGTTAACCTGATATAATTCAAGATTTCGACTACGTTTGCAGTTTTGATGTAAAAAATGAGTAGCGTGGTGACAGTGTGTTTTGATATTTAACAGTCCCCTCTTAAATATCACATATCATAGCCTCTAAGATATCTGTAAACAGTGTTTCCCACAGGATTTTGAGAGACTATGGTGGGTGGATCTCAGACCCTGGCATGCTCCCAGGAAGAAAAATTTGCACATTTTAAAGTTAAATGCATCGTTCTGGTGCACTTTGAGAGAAAAATTAAGAGAATATCTCATAAATAACATGACCATAAATGAGAAATTGTGGAAAATATAAAATGTAGAAAATAATCACATGTAACACAAAGCTTTGGCTCTGCTGCCTGGTGATTAATCCAGTCCTCACAATTCACTCTACTACACAGCTCTGGTTACACAATGTTAACACAAGCCTAAAAGCCATAGTCAATGTCAATCTATTGCTTTTAATCATGTAGCCTATTAATCCTCACTTGTAAGTAAACCTTGACTGACAGACCACATAATCATTGTCTTGTTTTAAGCCAGTGAGTGTTATTTTCTTGTCTGTGTGGTTGAGGTTGCCGCTGGAAAACGCGACAGTCGCACCAGAGTCTCGTTAATTAATGGGAAACACTGGTATGTCAGACCCTGGTCGTATGACAATAAGGTATACATCGCAGGCTATAATATCATCTTTTGTAAACAATTCAGAGGGTTCGTGTGAGGCTGCAGTCCTAACTAATGCACCACTGTACATGCCACGCTATTTCAGTCATATATATTTAGGTGGGTGGCAGCTTTGTCGGGGGTTGGACACCACTACCTGTAATCTGTCAAACTGAACAGTTTGAGGCCACTGCCTTTATGTCTACACAAACCAGTAATAACTAAAACATTGACAGACAAAACATTAAATACATCATCTTTGTACTGTTTTCATTTGAGCATTTGCCAAAATCAATCAGGGTTGTACAAAAAGGCTGTTTATGTGTCAAAACAACGTTGTCAGGTCATTTTTATAACTCCTGCAATGATGACTGAGACATCCATCAAATATCTATTTTATGATCATGAAGAAATCTGGAAGAAACGGTAAAGGTTAATGACGAACCTTGTACTGCGATGTAGCAGTCAGAGAAATTAACAGAGAAGTTATCAGAGACCATTGGTGTCAATGAATAAACATGGCACTATTTCTGCTGAGGGAAAATATCAGAAGAAAGCTAGATGCTGCTGCTGTGAAACTACAAAAGGTATAAGATCTGGTAAAAGTAAAGTCATTCCTCAAACCATCCCTACAGACAGACTACAGTAGTGAATGTGCACCAGTTTCAGATGTTTCAATAAAAGGAACTGTGTTCCAGTAATGAAGCCCTTTCTTTGCCCCTAGAGTAGAAAAAAATAATAATCAACTGGAAACAAAGATGTGAAGTTCACTAAGTAAAGGGAAGACAGCAGATTTCTCAAAAGCTACCCTGCCTAAAGTAAGTTTTATTTTCAAAAAGACATTCAGCAGATAAAGTCTGTTGTTTATTTGCCTTCTTTCACATTCAGGAAAAAAAAGTCCCTGAATGCTGTGTAACTTCTGAGACATTAATTTCTCTCTGCTGATTTCTTTTGGAAAAAAAATAAAAGGGTAAAGTTTGTCCTCATATCAGTTTGAGACACTGCAGTCACATATTTCTAATTCATTTGCTGTTTAAAAAAATCTGCTCTTTTATGCAGAATTGTACTCTGATAGCTGTTCATTTTAATGTTCATTCTGATGATTGCTTCGGTCTCACATTTCATTTTTTTCCACCATAAACTGATAAACTATTATTTTTCAGGCTAAATGTCGATCATGCATGCCCCTGTAGTGCCTTCCAGTATTATGCGTGGAAGGTGTGACACAACACAGGGCTTAAACCTGCTCCTTTCAAATGAATGTGTTCACATGTTAGGCTTTTGAAGAGTTGTTTTCCTTTTTAGCCATTTACTTTGTTCATGGAACCATTTCCCGAGGCACCTACCAGTCACCAATGGGAGAATCTTGCGGAAAAAGACTACAGTTAGCAAATTATGGATTGTGCCTTTAAGTTTGCATTTCAAGATGGAGCAGTTCTATTCAGTTAGTCCCATTCAGCACAATTCATTTGAGGCAAACCTTTTACTGACACTCTTGGTATTTCTCATCTCATTATTGGGGCTGATTATAATTCATAGGCTATATTAAATGTCAGAGAAAGGCCAGGGATTGTTATGCAAATGTTAAGCATAGAATGTGTTCTTTCATTTGGATTTAGTGTTTTTTTCTTCTCCACTTGGTCGGAAAAAAAGAAAGCAAATGCCAGTTACAATTTAATAGTTTGGATTAATCCGTGTCAACATGACAGTTTGTCATTGTTCAGCATAATTATCTTTTAAGTAATCAGCTGTAAGAATGGAATAGATAAGAGAAATCAAGTCATGAAATGTGTTTGCTACAATCAGCCTTCCACTGCCGAGCCTTAATGCAAACATTAAAAACACTGATCATTCTGTAGCAGTTGCCTTTAATGCGAGATCATTTTTTCTTGCACCCTGTTCCGGCCGATTCAAATTACAGAACATTGATGTTGCAGCGGCAGCAGCTTGCTGCCTAAGAAGCTTTGTAATGGTTTGACCATTCTCTCTTAGAGATTGTGCCGATCAGTAAACTAACTGTCAAAACAGAATACATGCCAGACTTGTCAGGCTTTGGGATTTCTCCACATATTGAAGTGGTGTGCATGGGTCTGTAGTTAGAGCGAGACATTTAAAGAGTGGGTGGTGTGTTTCTTATCCTTTCCAAAACCCAAAACAAAAGAGCAAAAACGTCACAAATAAAAGGTGTGTGTTTCCGCTCCGATGTGGTTACCTAACCCAGCGTTACCTCCAAGGTGTTGTCTCGCCAACATCTTCCCAATTAGATATTTGTCGGCCCAACGTCATCTGCAAGATGTGCAGTATGCGTGCTATCAGGGTAGCTAGCCAGCCACATGGGAGAAGTCTGCCATTGACAGGAATCTGCCAGAAATGAGAAGCGTCAGTTTAACTTCATATGTCTAAAATCAAGAAGTTATTGGCGGGGTCTCATAAAACCTAATTTACGATCTGTTTCAAACCAGTTTTAGACTCACCTTGTCTTTTGTTCCAGTGGTGCAGGTCATTTTTAATGTAATCTCCTAACTTCAGATGCTTAAATAGATTGTTTAAATAAAAGGGATTCTTATTGAAGCAGGTTTTATACTGTTTGTAAATTAGGTATTTCTTTAATTTGTTTTGCGGTTCAGAGTTCATTGGATGAACGAAGTTCTAACTAATTAAGCCTGTAGAGATTGGAGAGGTAGTGATGAGCAATCTGCTGCTGATCTGACGCTTGATTAAAAGCAAGGCCGAGGGCTAATTCATTGGCCTTTAATTCCAATGGCAGGCTCATTACCCTTAAGGAGGCGGAGAGAAGTCACAGAGGTTTACAAGCATTGTTTGGCTTCCTAGAGGAGGCGGCAAGGAATAATAATGCTCTTTTGGTAGGTTTCCTTGGTACTTTCTCTGCATCATTATGCAAGCTTAATAGAGCCCCGATGAACAATGAGGGCTTTGATGCATTTCCATTCGGCATAGCCACTGTAAAGGTCCTTTTTTGCTGTTATACATCCAGCTGCCTCGTATAATGGCTGAGGTGGGGACAAACTGCAAAATAAAGCCCATGGACAAATTTTACGATTTAATCAAAGTGTGATTTAGCTTTGACCGTGGCTGTAAAGGCCTGTTAAACAAATGGGAAGCCTGCATGTAGCATCTGGCACATTAAAACTGACCCCCACATAAGTCTGCTCAGGACTGGTGCACTAACAGGTATTGGCAAATTTAGTAAACTGATTTAAACTGTAATTTAGGGACTTTTATGAACCTCTATGCATATTTTGGGAAACGCGGTTGAACTACTTCTCTTTCATTTGAATTGTATTTCTGTCAGATGCAGTGATTTGAAGCTCAGGGGTGTGTTTATTCTTTATTGTCTTGGTCCCTTTGAACTTCACTTACAAAACATTCTGTAAGTTCAGGTAGTTACATGATCTTAATATTGTCAGGTCCAATGTTTGCAATTGACACAAAAGTAAAGATCTACTGTTTGTGCATAGACAACTACCTATTATCCGACATTCCATACTTGTGAGATAATTTATCTAACACGGCTAACATTATCTACTTGTAATTTTTATTCTTTGTGACAATGATGCTCATAACACTAATTTACAGCTGTCTTCACTCTCAATTACTTTTCGATTTGTGATGACAGTAATTAGCAAACAGCACAGATGTTGAAATGTGTATGCAATGCCCACGTTCAGAAGCATTATCAAACTCATCCTCCACCAGATGTTAGCTCCTGCTAGCTGATACGTTCATTGAGACCAGAGAGGAGCTTAATCACCACATTGACAAAAGATTACAAACATCTCAAAAAGCTTAATGGATCCAGTATGCAATGAGCCGGGCCTTTTAAGGGGACCTGTCATACACTAATGACATTTTTCCATCAATAAATAAGTCTGAGATACAGCTTGTAAGCACAGGAATCTAGCCTCAGGTGAACACTTTCAAAATGCCCTTTTAAGAGTAGATATGTTGGTCTGTCTGTTATTCCTCACAGTATGTCTTTCTTTTAGCAGTACATATATGTTGTCGCTAACAAGCTCTTTGATCATGTGTAACAATAATATTGGTAACAGTTTCATATGGCTATGTCAAGTTGGCCTATTTATGCTTATGGTGGTGCATACCATCACTTCTCTATGTTGTGGAAACACGAACAGGTTAAACTGCTATCGACATTTCAGAAACATTAAAAACATCCATAGAAATAAAAAAAAATATAAGACTTACTTCATTTTCCCCCTCTGCATTATATGTTCGTTATGTTCCAGTCATTTTCTAACCAAAATATGGCTTCTGTTAGTCACCAGCCCCATCAGTTGTTTACATCTGTTGTTTCCAACTACACTGGATTACGTTAGTCATGAGTGACAGCAAATTGCTGCCAGCTATTACAATATTTCCTCCTTTGAATTCTCAGAGCACAGAGGCAATGGATTAAGACAATATTTGTATAATATCTCTTTAACGTTTTAAATACCCAACAGAATGAGAGGCAGGATTCTCCAAACTTTTATCAAAATACAGTTCATGGTTTATAAAAAAATATTTGTGTTGCTAAATAAGGCAGGCTAATTCTAATCTTCTCAGCAATTTTGCAGCCTATAGTTGCCAGGATAAAATTTTGGCATGTTTATGTTTCTGCAACCACTGATACATTTGTATTTGTATGTGACATAGGCTACATACCGCATTGATGTTTCTACAAAATGTGTCGTATCACGTTCACATTATGTGTTTATGACCTGGCTTTCATGTCAGGGGGTGGGAGGGACAGTGGTGGAGTTACAGGCAAGAAGTCTCCCAAGCCAGTGATGGCAGTTCAAGACTGTGTTTCAGTATTTGTAAGCGTGATGCTGGTTTTTGTTCCTAACCCTAATCAGAGCATAAGCACAGTTTTTTCACAAAATGAAATTTAATATTGAACCTGATATTGAATGTATTGAAAGACACGTAAAGTTGCAACATAAAAGAATGTTTCAACATATCTGTGGTTTGCAGAAATGCACATGGCCAACATTTATTGTGGCGATTGGGCTGCAATTTTAGAAAGTACAAAGCCAAGTTCACATTGAGGCATTATCATAAATTTACAATTTATACTGTACATGGGTTTATGTGGTCCACTTGTGTTGATGTTGTTGTACACTTTATTGTATGGCTACATACTGTATGTATTTACAGCATATAACATCCTACAGTACCTGGTTTGCTGCTTCGCTTCTCAACTTAGTGGGACAACATGTCACTAAGCTTTTTATTGGAGATGTTTGGAGAATATCATGTTTAAATATTACAGAGACATGGGTCTGCATAATTATTTTTTTTTTATTGCAGTTATACCATCAGTGCACACTTTAACAAGTTTACCCAATGTTACTGTTGATGACAGTACAAAACTAACTGGATCTGGATTTTGTATTAAAAATCCCATAAACAGGTACTGGTGTACCTAACACCTGGGGCCACGCATTTGTGAAGAATGAAAAGAAGATGCACATGAGAAAGTGGCTTGTATATTTATATAATAATAATGAAATCAATAACAGATATCCAGTTTTGGAGCGTGAATCTCATTCTATTACCTATCAAATCGTGAATAAAAGAGTAACAGGCACACTGGGTCCCGCCTTGCATTGGGAATAGTGTTGTTTGCCGTCATAACCACGACCCAACAGATTTTAGCAAGTACTCACTGTATTTTGTGCACAGTGGTGGTAATCAGTTGAGCTAACTGGACATGCTGTGCTTTTTACAGGCTTGGGAAACACAGGCAGATGTCGTGAATGTGCAGTAGGGAAACTTATCTCAGCTGGTGAGTGGCTCACGGCCAATGTGGCCGGTGAACAGGTGGGTAAAGGAGGGGTAGCAGGTGACTAAGGAGGATGCTGACCTGGAGGGTGTTTGGGGTGCAAGAAAAGGGGTCTTAATTGATAGAAGGTAAATGAGGTGGTAGGTCTGTCTCTGGACTCTGATATAAACACTTGTCACAGTCTGTCTTTGTTTATACCCAGTCCCCTCTAAAAGAATAACCTCCCCACTTGCCCTTCACAAGTCACACTCATACTGTATCTCCTGAGGGCACGCCATATTGAGGGAGAGGGTGTAAAATTGCAAGATACCTTAACTACTCCTCAATAAACAGGAGACATCTGTTACTTGGATACTTGTAAACATAGTGCATCCTCAGAGTTGTAGTATGTGCCTCTTCCCTGTAAATCCAAGACATCCCCAAAGCAATGAAAAACAATCGAGATAAAAAAGATAGGACCTGCATTCACTAAATAAAGTTTGATGAAGAAACAAGAAATAATTTCCTTCTCAACTTAGAACTTAACTTTGAATTATGTTTTCTTGATTCTCTGTGTGTTTACACTGTGATACTGTTAGTCTGGATCCGTGCAGATATACTGTTGCAGGGTCTTATATTCCATCCCCACTCCCCACCATATGGAGGATGGCCCATGGGATGGCACTTAATGTGTTTAATCCTCCATGCAAACACACAAACTAAGACCGAGTGGGCAGGACAAGGGTGTAGTGTCTGGAAAAATAAAGTTTCATTTTTCTTTAAGCTTATCTTTGTGTGTTTACTATTGAAGCAGACAGGAAGTGAGGGAGCAAGAGAGAAGAGTGTAACATGCAATACAGGTCTACGAACTGGCAATGTCACAATTACAGTGCGTATGCACCCTTAACTGCCAGCACGCCTGGTTCCAGGTGTTTTGCGTGTAAATATTTCATGCTATTTGTGTGAAATGACCCCTTAATGCTGTGTTTGATTACCAGCCATCATTATATTGTAGCAAAAATGCATTGAAATAAATAGTTAATTCAGAACTATTGACATGTAACCTGGTGAACCACCACTAAACATTTAACCTCCATCTGTCATTTTCTATGTGGCTCATGATGGAAAAGTCATTTCTAATTGATTAGACATGAAGGATTGGACGGCATGATGGCACTGTCGTTTTATTCTCTTTGTAGCAGCAGGCAAATACCCCGGGGGAGGGTTCTCCCATCATGAGTGTAGAAATTAACAGTTTGCATGTATGCCATGTTTCTCAGTGGCCTTGTTCTTTAACCACAAGCCATGTGGGAGTCAATATAACATGAGAAAGCAATTTGATGGCAGTTAAAAACCAGCCAATTGAAACGTCGTTAGAGATCATAACTAACTCCTGCTTAAACCTGTCAACACCTTTAAGATCTTCACATGTCTGTAGCCCCTTAAGGGAGCATGGAAGTATGTCGCATTGCAATGCAGAACAATATCTAAGTGTTACACTGTTTACTCTACTGCCACTGTTTACATCACATTACTCAGTCTACATCGAGACAAATAAGCTTAAAGGCTATAAACAACACAAGACCTATTGCACATTTACCATGATGTCACCATTATAACTTTCAAGACTGTAAGAACCAGTATATCTGTCACGGCAGTCCCAGTCCAGAGATCTTATTTTTTATATGTATATGCTTGGGCTGTTGGAATTTGAATATATTTCAAATAGTAAAAGAAAAAAAATATACTAATGGAACGCTGCAATTACTATTCAATTTTGTGTTTTTTTTATTTGTTGGCTTACGGAGGAGAATCCCGCTCAGTCTTGGCAAAATGTAAGCGAACGAGCTTACAACTCATAGGGTGATAAAAGCACAACACTCATCAGCAATAGTCAGTGTTGGGCCTATCTGTCTCTGTTGTGATAGTATCTGGCCTAAACACACATGAAAACGAGATGCTTTTGTCACGTCTGATGAACAATAAAGTTATCACATCCCATCACTTTCAATTTGCCTACGTTAACCTCTAACAAAACCAGAAGCGATACCTCCCTCCTCCTCATCACGGGCCTTACTAGTGTCCAAAATGTATCACTTAGCAAGAAAGCTATCACTTTGTGGCTATTGGTAATGTGTGATTGTTGCCAGTTTCAGTTTCAGTGGTACAGATTGGGCAGTTTCTTGTCAGAGCCGGAAGAATATTAAGCCAAAGGAAAACACTAAACATGCTAAATTAAGACACACTACATCTCTGTGGCATATTATTACTCTTGAGTTTCCTTCTAATGTTTAATTTTATTTGAAGCATTACCATTTTGTGTGAATGAGGTGGAACAAATCCTTGGTGTAGCTCAGCTCAGAGCTGCTAAAGTAAAGCTCCTTCTGAGAGACCAAGGTAAGGATTCATTTACTGCTAACTTCTCTCCAATGTCATTGCCAGCATAATGAGCTCTGACATTCAACACTTCTCTCTCGGCTGACATGATTGCTGCGTCACTGTGATTAGCCCTGACCTTCCATCTCCAGGACCAGAGTGGTTGTGACCCCTTGTTGCAACTGGTAATGAGTATCAGGACCTTAACCGTGACAGCCTTGTGTAAGGGTCAGATTGGAGACAAACCCAACAGAGCAACAATGGTGACAGTCAGGCAGACAAGTTCAGGATGAATGATAGCATTCCCATGCAGGTCTTCACCTGGACACACAGACTATAAGCTTTAGCTTTTCTACATGGATATAAAATGCTAGATATAAATAGATAATTGATTAGTCTTCACAAAGGCTTTTCTTTGAGAAGGATTTATTGAAAGAAATTGTTTAATAAGTCCCGCTCTTTAATGCATGCTATGTATAGCAAATTACAGTACAGGTGTGGCACAGCAGAAGTGCCAGGCTAATTCAATGTTCAATGTTGTTGAACCAGTCGTTGTCAAACTTGAGCTTATTGAGTAGATCATATCCTTGGACTGGACTGGGTGATTAGCACTAGGACAGCAGCTATTCTAGGTTTCACCACTTCTACCGTGATTTAATCATCACTTGGTTGCAAAAAAATGTCAGCTAGTTGCAGTCCATCCATTTAATCTAACGACTCTGTGATGCAGCCCTCATGTTTAAATAAATTACCAGCTATTTATTAACTGCTTGTTAGAAAATACAGAATGTTATTATAAAACAATTTGGGGTAATCTTTTAATATCATTTGAGTTTTTTTATATCCATAATCTGGGAGTAATTTAAATCTATTACTGTCTACTTACCATGGAATTATCAGAACTGTAACAAGAAGTGTCACCAAAACCTTTGCATCACATTATTTCATAAATTCCTTCATGAAGTATAATATACAAGTACACACCTTTGGCATAGTGACCTTTACCTGTCAAAGCAACAGACTGAGGAAAAGTGGATTTGACAATGAAATGTTGTAACATATTTTTTCACTCAGACTAATTTAGCTGTGATTAAAACAAGCATAGCTACACAGTAGGCTACCTAACTACCAGAAATACATGTAGAGCTGTGGTCAATGTATTTAAGTAGCAATTACTCAGTTTCTTTCAGAAGCATGAAGAAAGCATTACAAAGGTAACATCTGAAACAGGTGAACCCCCTTTGATATTTGAATGCTTCATTTTTCCATATCACTTATTACAGTCAAAGAGTCCTGCCAGAATGGGGATAAAGTCAGCTTATTCTTAAAGGCACCCTTCTCTTTAATGCTTACAGTGATAACTGAAGGTTACTCGCTGAATAGTGCTGCCATGATAATTGACATTTAGTGATGAAATGCCTCACACAATGAATGCTAAGGGGGGAACTAATTACTGCCTATCCAAGTGTCAATAGCATCATCTGCTCTCTTCTAAATGTCAGTTTTACATTGAAATGCTGGAGGCACGGCTGCCAAGCGCTAATGGCTGGTCATTGGCAGCACTAGCTTTAGAGCACACTCTCAGGTAGGCTGTGACGGACATTGTGACAGCTCCCATCCCCGTGCTGCCGCTTGTCCTTAAAGCGGCAATAATTGAAATTATCATATTTCACAGCCTTCAAATGACCACCTCCTTTGTGTTGACATCATCAAGTCCCGTGTCCTTCTCTCAGAGTGTTGGCGACTTTACCACAGGATGCATGTTATGTACTATTCAAATATGTGTGTTGTATAACCTCGAGACTGAATTCTAAGGGATGTAGTAGCAGTGGGCCAGCAAGATGTTGTGTCCAGACCCACTAGAGTGTGGACGAACCCTGCCCTGTTCATGAGCCAAAAGGAATGTTGCAATCCAGTACAAGTCGGAAGTCAATATTTTCGAGTAGGTATTCCCGAACTTCTGATATAAACAGAAGTTTGAATGGCAAGTCTCTGAACTACAGTAGCTGATTTAAAACATTTTCCAGACTAAATTGACTCTTGATTATGATATTGTATTTTTCCAGTATATAGCAATTTTGGTGGCTAAGTATAAAAAGGTTGACATTTAGGAAACTTGTTCCAAAGTTGGACTGATCTGCTGAAATTGGTGAAGATGTAAAAAAAAAAAAAAAAAGAGAAAAAAAGATGTACTTCAGTTTACTGACTAATAGAAGTTCGGCAGAAACTAGATGGAAATGAAGCTGCACCAACTCACTTCAATTTAGTGGCCTGCTCAGGGGTAGTTAGAAGAAAAAAACTAGTTGGAAGTTTAAAATGGCATGACCAGCTGGAGTTGGAAACCAGAAACCAGTTGGAAGTTTCCTGGAGATGTACCAAATAATTTATCAATATATGTATTAACTGCTTATTGGAAAATAGCAGAATATTCTCCATACATTTTAAGGTCATTTTTGTTATAACTGGGAGGTAATTTCAAAGACATTTCAGATATATTATTTGGTAATTACTAACTACTTCCCATGAAATTTGCGGACCTTTAAAGTGAAGGTTACCAAACACATTTCATGAAAGACACAGAGAGTTTATGAACCCGGAAGAAGATCAGTTAAAACCATTCATGCTTCGGTTTGGATCCATTGATGTTGGGTGCCGCAGGATGTACTGCATGTGTGTGTCTGTGGGTGTGTGTTTGCATGTGTGCCACACACACACACACGGGGGTATTGAAGCTCAGAGAGGGATAATCTGGAAGGGCTCCAGGTTGCGGCTCAGTGCATCCCTTTTGAAACACACACACACATATGCAGGCACGCAAACACACCGCACACACTTAGAGTCCCCAGAGGCAGACATCCTCTGGCTCTGGTGCAGCAGAATGAACACTGGCGCCACATTAACCAGCCCTCTTCAAAAAGCTCTCTGAATAAACCTGCTACTCCAGTAAAAATATCTAATCCAGGTCTCTCAGACTTTCTGCTGCCTTCAATCTGATATTTGTTTTCTACTGCAGCCAAGGACCGAGTCTGATTACAGCACCTTGGTACAGGAGGGTGACTCTCCATAACTGAAGGAGAATTTGGATTTGACCATGATGCAGAATGTGATTAAATAAAAGTGTTGTTCAGCCAAGGTACATAAAACATTTTATTAAATATATTTTGGGTTTGTCAAGCCTAGTTTGGGATTTATTTGACCAGGTTTTGAGATATCAATTTTATTTTTGGCTGGCCACCTCATTGGAAAGGGACATTTTAAAGTGCAACAGCACATCGATTTCCAGAATTACTTTCCCCATTACTCTGGATAATCCACAGAACACACTGAACATTTTTCACTTACTGCCTAAAAATAGCACCCCAACGATTGACAGTGAGGTCTGTGGAGGCTATGAGTCACCATGAGGACATTGTGCACCTGGTCCGTGGGTTAAACTAGTCTTTATACTTACTTAACATAAACAGAAGCTTTTTAAAGAATACAATACAATGCACTGAAAGTGTAAAAAATGAGTATCAATTTTCAAAGAGAGAATTTAATTAGACGTCAACCCACAAGTTACTATTTATCATTGTCCAACTTGTGTGAATATATATATATATATATATATTTATACTATACTTACTATACTTAGTAAACATGAAGGCAATATTTATAGTGAAAACAGTAAGCCAAAGCAGCTGAATCAAACAATGACACAGATTTAAGCTGAAGTGGTACAGTAAGGTTAATAAATAATAAATAGTTCAAGAACAAAGCTCATAAAATAACAATGATATAATAATAGTAATATAATAACCACAGCAACAAACATGGATGTTGATGTGTCCTAGATACATCTTATCACATCATATGTACATTAGATATAAATGTAGCAAGCTACCATGATGCAAGGCCAGTAAAGTTATGCAGAGTCGTTTGAGAGAATCTGGGAGTCTCATTACTGAAATATTACTACTTCCCCCTTGAGAACTCATAGCGTGCAGAAGAAAGCTGAAAATGATAAAAGATCAGGGTGTTGCCATCGTGTGTACAATCATCATTACGGAAATTGTAGCGCTACCTCCCCATCAGAAAACTGATAGCATATGAACAAGGATCAGGGAGTTTCCATAGTGATGGTCACAACATAATCTTGGCTCAGACAAAAAAACACATAGTCAATAAAAGGTGAAGTATATTAGAGCTAAGGCAAAGGACCCTGTGTGGAGACACGGAGCTATTTAGAAAACAGGGACCAGAAAGGTTTAAGTGCCAGAAAATGCATTTTATACATTCATGTAACAAAACCTGTTAATCATTAAAAAGGTGTGATTATATAATTTCTCTGCTGATAAAAACAATTCATGCCTCTATTGTGATATACAAGTATGAAATACATATCAAGTACCTGCAAGGACCAGATACAAATCCAGCCTGGGATTAGAATATTTAGACCAAGTTGTCAAATAAGGCATACACGGTATGTATGTATGCATACCAGATGTCATAGGTTAAGCATGCATGCTGTCATTGTCAAACATAATTAAGCATCACATGTTGCTCAAGGCTAGTGTCTAGTTCAATTTGGATTGCATCCTGCTGTTTTTGGGTCACAATGCACAGAATTACTAAAACAAAGTGCAAACAAACCGCATATCTTCAATAATGCAAAGGTTGTTCTTCATGCAGACACACAGTTCAACTTGTGAGCGGCTAACAGTGGGATGCGGTCTTAATTATTTCATAATCTTTTCAACATTAATGCCTTTTCATTTCAAATATTCATAGAAGGGCATAGCAGGTCACATATTGCAACATTCTTTGCAGCGAAATGGAACAGTTGGAGGAAGTTTTTCACTGCAGGTAGCCCAGAGTTATAAGCATCACACCACCAAACAAATTGCTGGTCAATGATAGCTGGCTGACAGGGTGAAAATGACTTTGCTCGCTGTTAGACACCTTAATATCCTCCTTTCCTCTCTGAAGAACAGTCTGCTTTGTAACAGATACAAACAGCTCCTTCTTGTCTTATTGTTGGATTAATACTCAAGTTATAAGTATAATGAGATTGCTGACATTGTGATGATGCACCGAAAACTTTTACCTACAGTATGACACATAGTATATTTAAGAGTATACATGCATGTATTCACAGAACCAACAAGAATATCGACAACCAAGCAAGAGCATATTTTCATAAATGTTAAAAATAATCTCTGGACAACAATTCATAAGGGACCTGTTTATTGTTTCAGTATAATGCAGTGTCTAAAATCTGGCAGCATAGATGCATCTAATAAACTGTTTTCTGGCTAGATAATGAGCCCAAGAATAAAAGCAAAACAAACATGTATCCATAATCATGCCGAACTAGTTCAGATGTTTGACCACTATTCATGTGAATGAATTCAAAATGACACAGTCCAGGCTTTGTCCCTCTCCACTTCACTACATGAGTAGTACAACCTTGGTTCTACACACTGAAGGTTATATCTCCAAAATAGCCATAATACCTCTGCTGTGTCACTGAATGCACAATGTACCATTGTGTGTCACACTGCCACTTTTCATTTAATCAGCCTCTCTATTGTGAAGCAGCTAATACCCTCAAGAGCTTTCCTGACAAAACCTTCATATTTCTGAGTAAATTAATGAAAAATTGAATCCGTTTTCTGACGGCACTTGTTTTGGGATATCAGCCATATATGCGCTGTATTTCGGCTGGCAACTGAGCTAGTTCTTCCCTTTATTTTCCTTTTTTTAGGGCGAGTATCTGTAAATCGCACTGTTGTGAAAAGGGGATTTACAAAGTACAGTCTACTACACCTTACATTTTAACATAGATAATCCTGTTATATCCTCTTTTGGTAAAGAGTGTCCCCAGCTGTACTTATATGTAATCATTTTGTGTACTAAACACCAAGGGGATATTGAGGAGGCTGTGTTAGCTCAATACAGGCATTTGCTAGCACAGTTGGCGCAATACATCAAATAATTTATCAAAGCCTCTGTGCATACTATATTTAACTGTCACACTTGAATTATAACATCAATCAATGGCTGTTAGAAATGAGACATTCAGTGTGAGAAGTACTTGCTTTATTGTATTTGTCAGGTCAGCAAAGCGCATGACTTGCATAAGGTAAAAATTAGGGGCCTTAAAGGTACAGTACAGTGTGTAGGATTTGTTGGCAGAAATGGAATATGACATAAATCATTATATATTCATTCGTGTTTAATCCCTTGAAACTAAGAATCGTTTCACACTACAGAGAGGACCCTTTGCGCTTTTAGCAGTCACTGTAGGTTGCGGCTGAGAAGAGGGGTTTTCCTGTTGGTTGCAATCTGCAAACTCATGGCTAGATATGAGTAAATCCTACACACCGGACGTCTAAACAAAACTGGAAAATAACATTCACAGTCACATTTGTACTGAATTATAATTAAATGAGTAGAGGCAAGTCTAGATGCTTTGTATTCATAAAGAGCCAACATGTAGCAAGTTGTGGGACATGAGCTTTACTTCAGTTTAAAAAGTTCTAGCATCGATTTCCCAATATTTTGAATTCATTCACCCTGATGTTGGCTAATGTTTCAATAGGGTGGCTTGACTTTTTGTTATCTTTTTTCAAATTTCGGAAATTCTACAACTTTGAAGGTAATTTGAGTCTCACTCTCAACTCGTCAAATACACACTTTGGGATGGTGACTGACCTGACTGAATTATTGGTTGAACAAACATTTTGTCCCATATGCACAGATTGCAAAGATGATATTTGATCAGCCATTTGATAAGATATGGCTGATCAACCGATCGGAAATTCACTTTTAGTTTAAAAAAAAGTACAAATTCTGCTGGAAGTAGCTGCAAGCAAAGGTGGTTATCTGAGTTCAATAACTTATACTTGAATCAAACACAGGTTGATTCAAGTCGGCAAAACTCAGCAATGGTCTCATGTTGTGAAGCAAAGGGTGTGTGGGGATAAAGTAGCAATTCACATAAATAGCAAGAGCCAGAGAACAAACAAAGAAAACAAAGTATAACAACACAGAACAAGAGAAGGCAGAATCAGTAACAGCAGGCCAACAGTAGCACAGCTGCAAGCAACACAGCAGAACAGACTCAAATGAGGGGCATAATCAGATGACGCATACTGATACAAATACAAACAATATTAGCACCAGGATAGATCTGGGGAGCAACAATAGACATCGTATCTTTGACTTACAGAAAACAGTTGGAATGGTACTAATCAATACACAGCTAAAAGCAAAATAAGCCAGACATAAAAGCAGTACAAAGAGAGAGAGGATTGTTAGTGTAGTTATTGAGCTGGAAAGTGAACATGAGAATGTGAAAGACCACCTCGGATAGAGTCCTTGAAGGCAGGAAGAGATGAAATCTTACCACACCTATTTATTCATTCCAGCAAGCTACATGATTTCATCCCCTCTGCTCTTCCAGACAGATAATTTCAGTATAATATGTTGCTTGTTTTTGGAGAGCAATATATGCATCTGTCACTCTTCATTCCCACCTGTGATCCCTGTGTTCCTCCAAGGTGTAGAAGTCTGCCAAGCACACAAGTTTGTGCCGTGTCTATTGGAAAACAGTCCTGTGGTGTATAGTGCCAAAAACCTGCTATAATGGGCCCCAGGATAATGATTACTTTGAGTGATGGCATAATGAGGGCTTTATAAATATGCATAGGTCACCAGGGGTAGTAATATTGTGGATTATTAAAACTGTAGGGTAAGAGGTCAAGCTAATGAGAGGGAGCTGAGGGGGGGACACGGCCAGCGACACAGGAATTAGCCAGGCCAGATGTCTGGAACATAGGGTTGTTTTCACACCCTGGAAGAGTAAACTAATGCATCCCAAAATCACTCGAGCTGAGGCTAAAACAAAGCTTTGCGTTTTCATTATTCCCAAAATTGATTCCAACGGATATTTCTTCAGGAAATCACAGTCGAGACGGTTGTTCAAATTGAGGTGGGGATTCAGCGGGAACATTTGCTAGCTGTCCTGGCACAACACAGCCAATAAAGACGAGCAGGACCAGAAATCTTAGTAAAGTAAATACAAATTGCAACAGCTAACATTTTATAACAGATTGTGAATTGGATTGGAGATGCCATTGAAAATGCCTGTCACCTCTGTGTTTACTGTTTCACTGAGTGTTTCAAAGGGCCGGTGGCTACTGGAATGAAAATGTATTTCGACTTGGTATAAACAGGAAGATAGCAAAGGCTCTTCTTCTAAGCACTGCACATTAGCCATCGGTGGAAATGCTGGTTCTAAGTGCTTTTGGACAGCAGGCTGCAACGCTGATGGTCTATATTTTGACTGGACGACAGCAGGGTGCAACTCTGCCATCATGTCTACCTACATCAGATTCCGTCAACAACCTGTTTCGAACATTTTAGCCTGCTGCTGTTCTGATCTCATGATGTAGCTAAACAGAGCGGACTGTAGCTTTTATATGGAGAAAATGGGTAGCAACATGACTGACATTGTTTTTCAGCCTGGAGTTGTTCACCAAACTATTAAACTGAGGTTGCTCCATGATTGCAATGCCCAGAAACATTGGATACTACATCTCTTTTTTGTGGCATGATTTCTTTGGACAACATGGTCCCAAGCTGAGCCATGATGTGAGTGCCAAGGTAGGCATACTGCTGTCTACCTCAGTGGAAGGTTTGCCATCATGTCCATGTTGGAAACAATAGTTGAGAAGTGGTACACTCACTGTCTGATTATAGTCAGCACACAAACAAATCAAACAAATAATGCTAATATTGCCATAACATCACAAAAACTTCAGAATATATCATAGTAAAAATAAAGTCATCAGTGCATTTTGGGTTGCTGTATTTGAGCATTGTTTCAAGTGATCCATCTTTTCTCCTCTTTGCAGTGATCATAAATTCCAACCCAATCAACAGAATGATTCTTGGCAAAGCAGGTTTCTAATACAAAGACACAAAAAACACTGGGTTTGGAAAATATCATGTTTTTTGTCATAAAATACCTTTACTGGTCACTACAAACATGGCTGTGAGATCCCCAAAGGTTTCCTAAAAATATCCTGTGGTGTCATGCTTTCAAACGTTGAAAAGCAATGGACCCTTGTCAAAAATACCCAATGGTTCCACAGTTACAAATGTTGGAATGCAGCCTCGAACTGCGGTCAGCCTGGCTGCTTTCTTGCCTGTATCTCTACTACCATCAGTTCCAGCTCCCCATTTGACAGTCAGGTCATAAACATGTAATGTGACATGACACGTATTATTAAAATGGTACGTAGTCTATGACACATGCAAATGTTAATGCATGAGTGGTTTGCAGAAGCATTAACTGCCAATATTTTATTATCGCGGCTGGGCTGATAAATTTACATTCACCATGACCTTAACATGTTTTACACAAAGGCTCATTTGTGTTAAAAAAGAAACAAACTGCTGCTCTATTAGTGTTCACTGCAGGTTCATTAACATCAGTCTAAGTGGCTTATTACTGTCTGCCTAATTCTACGCTGCTAAATTTAGGTGACACCTGAATGACCCGTGGTAATTTTACCATTACATCTCCAATGAGAAAAAAAAAATCTTTTTTTTTTTTCTAATATGCAACAAGTAGTTGGATATTCTTTTTTCATTAAACTGATTGTACAACCAGATAGATAGTTTGTGTTGTGGTTCTGAGGTGAGAACTGATTTGAAGATGTATAGCAGATATTTACTTTGAGGCAAAGGCTCAAAGAATTCCTGTAATATATTGTCAAAAGAGAGATGGGTAGTGAAGAATCTTTTCATCAAAATGTTTGGTTAGTGTTAGACCAATCTGAAAAGCTATTGATTCATAGACCGAGAAAACCTGTAATGAGGGCTCACCACTCTCTAAGGGATATATACATACATATGGTCACAGTGCCCTTGAGCTACAGTTGTGCAGTACAATGAATACTTTGATAGTCAACAGGCCTGTTGAGAAGAGGGTTCAAGTTTTGTCCCTGATCCCATGCGAAGGCCTCCTCTTGTATAAACAGCGACATTTCTGATTATATTTGGATAAATTATGAACTGCCATGTTGTTCCTGAAAGTTTGACTGAAATTACAACAGCCTTGATCAAAAATTGTTTAGAATAATAATGTCTGCTCTACTCCGTTATGCAAAGTAAATAAAGTGTTCCCTGCTAACTTTGATTTGTGTATATAGACAATGCATTAGCCAGTTTGATCATATCGCAAACTGCTAACACTAACCGCACTAAACTAACTCCCCGATTACTTAGTGGGATTTTTGCTCTTTTGCTGGATTAGAGACAAAACATTTCCATTATATATGGATCTCATGCTCATTATGGGAGAAGAAGGGCTGTGCTCGGCCCTTATTTAAATCTCTTTTTCTTTTCTATTTCACCCAAGAAACAATGACATTGCTAACACAAGTAGTATAAAGAAAGTTTACAAAAGGTAATAAGGCCAAAGGTATGTGCTGAATAATCATATTTCCCGGAGCTGCTGGGTAAGCACAAAGGAATATGACTAATGCAAGTACATCAGGAAACTTAATATAGTGTACTTTTACACTTCGGAGCCGAATAAGTATTTAGATTGCTGAGGCTTCTTTTTGAATTAACTATACCTTAAATGCCTCCAATCTAAAATAATCACTTAAAGGAAAAGCACCTCATTTGATTTGATTGTAGTTTCACTGTTTTTATGTTTTGTAATCAAAGTTAAATTTCCATAATAGCCATTTTATACAGGATCTTCCTATATTCTTATTCTGTCCTCACACAATCCTGTATCGGAGGATATATTAAGGTCCATGTGATATGTGTCAGTTAATAGTTAATATGGTCCTATAAGTCCTTACAAGATGCTTATTATCACATACAGTTTTGCAACGTGAATAACAGCATAATAAACACATTTATTGGTATATTTTAAGACATATAGGCACTTCAGAGAAACTAAGTTAAAAATGTTAATCAAAGTTGTAAGAGTTTCATATAATTGTTTAAAATAGCATTACAAAACACATTTATTGAGTTACTAAGCTTTTTTGTTGATTTATTAAGATTAATAATACTTTTTTATGGATCCATTTGCACTTAAATATTCACCTATTAACAGTTAAATATGTTTATTGCAGCTACAGGATCCTACGCAAGAAGCTCAGTAAAAGTAAACTTAATGTTTTTATTAAGCATTCTATAAACTGACATTCTATGTCTGTCGTATAATCTAAATCAAATCAAATCAAATCACTTGTATTTATATAGCCCAAAATCACAATCACATTGCCTCAGTGGGCTTTACAAATCTGTACAGTGAACGACATCCTCTGTCCTTAGACCCTCGATTCGAGTGACTAAACATGTATATGATGCAATTATTAATGCTTATATAGTCTTATTTATGTTCATAAGCATCTTATAAGGACTTATATTACTAATGCTATTACATCAACCTTAATGTAAAGCGTCATCGCATTTATTAATTGTGAGACTGATTCAAAATTTCCTACCAAACCATCTGCAAATAGGAGTTTTTTAGTGGAATAGTGTATATTTTCACAGGTTCATCACAATTCTCCACGTAGATGTGTACATGTTATGACCGATGGTACCGGCTATAGATGACAGGTGTAATGTTGCTCAAAATTCAAAGCAGTAAGCCTCCCCTTTCAGGTCTGAAGAGGATACACAACAGATTACTTGAGCGCAAGCAATTTGTATCGGTGTTGAAGCAATCGGCACGCACACACATCAATTCCACCGTTTTCCTTGACGCGGGTATACATATGCTACACTGACTGGGTGTACCGTGGGGAAATTCAGGGGCTGAATGCTTCTTGGGGGTCACAATGATGTTGAGAAGGGAGAAATGCTGTCATGCACAGAGCTACGATTTTGTGCCTGCATTACCCGAGGGACCGCACCGCGAATGCTAAACAAGGACAAGAGCAAACGCCTGGATTGCAGTGAAAGCTGGGACTGTTTTCTGTCTGCATGGACAAAAAGTCTGGGCTTTGCTGGATGTACGATTTAATAATTCATGGTTGTGTATGATTGGCTGCGACTACCAACCCTGCAGAAGCGTCTGTTTGCGTCACATAGAGAAACTGCAGGTGCAACATTTCTTCATTGTGGATGTTTAGTGTAACTTCTGGGAAGAAAAGAAGGAAAGAGGTGCCATCATTCATTGCCACATGCTTGGGTCTCTCATTGGCAGCATGCACGCAGAAACTTCCATGAAACAACAACTAACCATCAATCCAACATCCAAGCTTAGGACTATCAGTAAATATTGACTTCACACACAGATTGACAATCACTGTTTGCTGTGTTGTTTATTGGCCATTACTGTACACACAATACACTGACTGTGACTAACATTGTGTCCTGGTAAAGTAGTGTGTGAGTCATTTCTATCAACAAGTCTTTATTATTTGAATACATCTCTAATAGCAACTTTTGATACAGAAGATGAAAACACTGCTTAAGAAAATGACGTGCAAAATGTAACATAAAGTGCCACATATTCCTTACCTGGTCACTACCATGTCATGCATTTGCTATGTTGATGCATTCGAAAATGTGAAGTTCCTTTCAGAATTGCCTCCCATCTTCCATAATCTCTTTAATGAATCTCCGCTTTCAAGACAGTACTGCAGATGTGGGGAAAGTATATCCTCCACAGTTCATTTACATCCAAAAGATTAAAATTGAATTAGTCTTTGGTCAGTATCACAAACTGTCTCAAGGAGTGGGACAAGTGATGACGTGAAGACGAGGGCCATGCAAGAGATTTGGCATAAAACAAGCGTGGTTTATCAAAAAGTCAACACACCATGGCAGCACAGTCACAGTCACCTACAACTGTGAACAACTGTCTTTTGCAGAAAAATAGAGTTAATAACTTATTTGGAAAGAATGAACTCACAGCTATCTGTTTCCACCCTGCAACTTTTAGCTGCATATTGCTGTTGAATGAAAACAGGAGAAATATGAAAACTTTTTGCATCTATGGTTCTATGGAGATGAGTACAGAGACTGTGAAGTCCCAAAAGAGGTTGTATTTTAACTCTCGTGCACACAAGTAATTTCTCATCTCTGGCTCTCTGAAGTCAGTCATTGCTTATATGGCAACGTATTTATTTGACTTGGCCAAGGAGAAGAAATGCACAACAATGTCACAAGCGAGGGCACAAGGGAGGGGGAGTGGAGAGTGCTCAGAGTGCTCGTTATCGTGACCTTTAATCTTGACATAAACATCCATTGGAGCCTGTTCCTTGCAGCTACCTATAGGGCGCAAATATTAGCTTTTCTTCCTGATAACACACAATACTCTTGTAACAAGGTTAGAGACTCATTGCTTCTACAATTCTCACGATAACAGAGACTTAAGGAATATTTCAGTCACATTTTGTCAACTTCAGTACAAGCCATCTTTTCAGATCATGACATCTAGTGGACAGGTAAGAGACACTGTGAGTCTGGCAGTAGCAGTGGGAGTTGACGCAACGACTATTGGATGGATTACCATGATGTTTTGTGCAGAGATTCATGGTCCCAAGTGGGGAAAGCCTACTGATTTTGATGATCTGCTAACATTTCCTCTTGCATCATCATTACTTTTTTGTTCATTAGTGAAATGTCTCAAGAAGTTGGAAGTTGATTAGATTGCCATGGAATTTGGTATGTTTCTCTCAGAATAAAACAAAGTCTTTCTCTGAGATGTTTGCCTCCACCTCAATATGATGCAAGTTAAGTCTTCAACAGACCTCAGTTATAAAATTGAAAATTGTAGACAGTAAATTGTGTGGCTTATTTATTTGTTTTTAAAAGTTTAAATCTGTGTAGTGTTACTTCCTGCAGTTATTACCCCAAACAATTAGCATGCATCTCCCCAAATATGCTGTCTTTGTTGCCGAAATTTCTTTCTTTTTCTGGTTGAATTATGATTTCCTAGACACCGAAATTCCTGTCCATGTGTAATGATGGCTTTATCTAACTACAGTATCTGATTATACAATTTAATGTGTATACATCGTCACATCCTGTTGCCATATTATGCTATTACTCTGATAACATCCTGCGTATGGGAGTGCACCCACGTGCTCACCTTCAGTTGCCCTATTAATAAGCCCTTGGGTATCCCTTAACTATTATCATTATTAGGTCAATTTTTAATTTTCACAATACCTGAATATGTATTCCTGTTAAACACATACATTGTCATTAGTCTCTGTTGTAATTTGTATTTGGTACTAATTAGAACATGTTGCATTATACCTGCTAAATAGTTACCCATGGATTGTTTACCAATCTACAGCCAGTAAGTATAAGTGCTTTCATTGCTGCAACAGTGAGGCTAACTTCACCGAGACCATACCAGTCTATTTCGAAGTGTTGCGTCTTGTCTTCAAAGGAAAAAAATAATGCTATTCTAAAGAAATCTTTGTACGGTGTATTAATCAGTTTCTGTCAGCTTGCACACTTGAAGTGATAACATTCAAGCCAGCTGTATAGAGGACAGTCGTCCTCATCCTTTAAGGCCAGCCAAGCGCCTCAATCACTGAAGGGCTTCCGCTGACAACCATGGCTCCACTGAGGAGAGAGATATCCTCGGAGCTCTACCCACCAGCCTCCCATCCATCCACCACTGATTCTTAATCCTGTCTGTAAGCTGAGCGCAGTGGGGTGTCCTGACCGCTTATGCCACCCATACTCTTAACCCCTGCCTCGAAGTGTACGCTGATTTAGAGCATGAATCATCAGTGTAGGATTATATGGAGTGAGTCATGTCAGCCAAGGGATGCCCGCTATGCTTTTCAAAGGATGTGTTGGTGGAAATATTTTGCAATGTGCGTGGTTGGTTGGACAATACTGGAGGATACATTGTTGTCAGGGCAAAGACCCTGATAAAAATATCAGGTCCAGTTTAACTTTCACCAAAGTTGCTTCAGGAAGTTGTCATTTAAAAACAAAACATTGAACTTCCTGATTTTGTCTTGTTAGACTTTCAAGACGAAAATAAAGTTGACTTTCACGTAGTACTTTGATTTTCCACATTTAGCTACATACTTAAATAGATTTTGATACTATATCTGGTAAAATGCATTAAAAGCGCAGCAAAGGAGAAAATCTCTGGCTGCTTTTGCTGTGATTTTCAAAGCGTTCCATGTCATACAGTATATGAGGAAATATCAGATTATAGTCATGACTAGCAAGTAGGTTTGTATCTGTGTAAATGTGATTAAAGGGAGATACTGATGAGAGCCAGTGGCTGCCAGAGTTATATATAAGGTGTTGTGATAGTTGTTTGCAAAGTTAGTTGATATGCACCCCGTTGATACACTATCCTACCCAGGATGTGTTTGGATCTTGGCTATCTGCCCAGTGCATCAACCTCCTCCCTTTCTCATCTTTCTCAGCCATCTTCCCAGCTTGTTTATCCGTTTCGCTTTGTGCACAAGCACGGGGCATTACTCAGCGTTCAGATACACAAACCGCTCTGATTGTAACGGCTTCCGTGGTGCTCGCTTTCATCCCTGCATTTAGCTGTTCAGCATCACCTGCAGCCTTTTCAGATGGAGATATGGTAAAATAATTTCATTAGCTCCCACTGTTACGTTACGTGCAGATCACACTGCAGTTCAGATTGAGGGAGAAATAAGGAGAGCCTCTCTCCTCCTCCCCTCCTCC
The DNA here is from genome assembly GCF_040436345.1 of Pagrus major. Classification (NCBI taxonomy): domain Eukaryota; kingdom Metazoa; phylum Chordata; class Actinopteri; order Spariformes; family Sparidae; genus Pagrus; species Pagrus major. The sequence continues at coordinate 18,459,529 of NC_133222.1, read as the reverse complement.
TCCTCCTCCCTCCCCTCTCTCAATCTCTCATCACATACTGCGGCTCCTCCCTCCACCTTGCCCTTCTCCGGATCCCCTCCCTTCCGCTGTGTCTCTCTTTCTCTCCGTCTCCATCCCTCCTTCATTCCCCCTCAATCTTCCAGCCTAGCTGAAACTAACAGAGGATACACCCTCCCCATGTGTGTGTCTGTGTATGTGTGTGGCATGCCGTGTGAAGCACATGTGTCAGTGTGTATACACATGTGGCTTCGCAGCTGACGGGAAGGACTCGTGAAGTGCTCTGGACTTGGACATCAGATCCTTCTCCTCATGCATATTTACCACATTTTTTAACAACACTCCAAAATCCTCCTATTAAAGAATCTCATTTTTCTCCTCTCGGGGCAGCATCTCGATGGAATCTTCAATCCTTTCCCCAGTATCTTGGATTTAATGAGCAGCCACCGTGGGATGAAGCAAGCAATTTCTGGATTCCCTTCGTTACAGCTCTGGTAAGGATATCTCTCTCCTGCCTCCCTCTCACTCTCTTTCTGTATATCCATCTCGTATTCCTGCACTTCCTACCTGATTTACTTCTCAAAACATATTGACAGGTGCAAGCAGTACACATTATGGGATAGGGGAGCAGTTAAATGAAGCAGAGCAGGCTATTTAGGACATGGAGAGAGGGGGGAAAGGAGGATGGGCTGGCTGGAGAGCGTGTGAGAGAGTGTGGGGAAAGAAGTGGAGAACAGAAATGTGTGCCGACACCAGCAGTGTTGCTCATGCTGTCAGAGGCTGGAGGGAAAAATGCTCCACTTGGTACTTGCTATTGATCTGCTGTTATTTTCAGCTCCCATCCCTTAGAGACAAGTTTGCATGGTCTACCTGACAGTGATATTGGTTTTGGCCATCTGTTCACTCTGACAGGAAGGTGCTCATAATGAGGAGGTAAATTATGATTCAGAAGATGGAAGTGCTGTAGGAATGGTGAGATTTAACATGCATATATGTGTTTACATGTGCCTTCTGTTCACAGCAGGGGAAGGGGAGCATGAGAACATGTGAATTTGTGTTTGTATAGAATGTGTCCTCAGTGTGCTTGTGTAGGTGTGATGCGACAAGGTGGGAATTAGATTCCTTCTTTGGATGCTTGTCTGCATACCTACACATACTCTAGTAAAGACCTCCTTAGCTGAAGTAGGGGGAGAAATTGCAGCTTCCCACCATGTTGGTTTGTCTGATTACCTGATGGGGCCTTTTGACACAGGCTGTGACTTGAAGGCTCAATTGCAGATCAAAGGAATGTGTGTGGAGGAAGACATTGTATTACTTGAATCATTTAAGATCTATTTAGTTGTACTAAGTATTTTATATATAGCTTGACATTCAGTTTTTGTTTATCCCTCTCATCTGAAGAAATAGATACTCTTGATCGCATGAAGATGCCATGTTTATTTCACTTTTTCCACTTTGTCAGTTGAAAGCACAAGATAAAATTGATGTTGCTATTTGGTCCCCTCTGCATGCTGCATGAGCTTCTTTCCTTTTATCTTTCCTGCTGTCTTGTTATTAATTCTCAGTTCATCTCTCTCTCTCTTGCCTTCAACTCTACAGGGAAAGGAGTGAAGAGAGATTGTCAGAAGGGAGAGGGCGAGAGATGTTGGGATACAAGAGAGAGAAAGAGAGAGAGAGGGGGAGAAGCTGGGACTGGTATGAAAGCAGTGAGGAGATGCTGGTGGAAGGTGAAGTAGAGAGGGTGCATAGCAATGAAAGATTGACAGGAAGGCAGAGACAAGAGGACAAAAGGGACAGAGGAGCAGGCGGTATGTGCTAACAAGCCTCAGAAAGAGCTTTTAGGAAGGCGAACCTCTTCTGTGGCTCAGGCTATTGGTGGGGGGTCAGTTTACACACACATCCACCAAACGTATGACAGATAGGCCGGGTCCCTGCATCTCACACATGCCTGGCTGCATTTCCTGTAAAGGACATCAATATTTATCACATTTTCCATTTCAGAGAAGAAAACCCTGATAACACCGGAGGAAGGAAAAATAATAAAAGATAAATCAAATTACCCCACCTTGGGTAGACCTTCTGCTTCTGTTTCATGTATAATTCCTTTCCTGCACTTAGGCAAGGTTGGCTGATACTGTTGCATATTGAAATACAGGTGCAGCCACAGTGGTTCACGTTTGCACTGATTGCATTGCGGAGCTTTAGTCAATTTTGCAATGGTAATTGTGAAACATATATTCAAGCAGATTGCATTAAATGCAGTATAGGTTTTGTCTCATTAGTGTATCACTTATTTAGACACTGCTTACTTTGTTTTAATTCTTTATCAGCTTCTTCAGCCAAGCTAAGAATTCTTAATGGGATATCAGTGTGGATGTAAGGGTTATGAAGGGTTTTGAATAAACAACTTGGATTGGAGAAGCTTTTATGAGGGTTTTAGTGCAGATTGAATCAGGAATGTATCCCAGGATGCATCGCTAATGAATTTAGAGCTGATCCCCTGTATTTTGAGGCAGAGGTATTCAGCCAACTGATTGGTTTATTGTTTTATTTGGTAAGTATTAAGTGATCTCTCCCTCTTTCCCTTTCAGTCTCCCTCAGGCACGCACACACACACAAACACTCGCACACACAGGATGTCTCTGTGTGTGGCTAGCAGGAGTCATTTCTGCCCTACTCGGCTGCAGTAAAAGCTTGTCATGCAGTGGGTGACTTGCATCCAAGAGTGACTCACAGTGCCCATGAATGCCCCTCCACCCACAGCCAGGAAGCACTGATACAGCCCATCGCCAAATGAGAAGTTAGAAGTTAACAACTCATTCTTCCTCAACCTCCAGGGCAATTATTCTCAAGGCCGTTATACAGAATAATGGTTATTACCGATGTGGTTTCATGATTTACCATGATGCATGAAATGAAGTTGGCAAATTTGTCACAGCGATTCACAGCTAATGGTGTCCGTAGTGCTGGACTAGCATTGTAAAGTTAAATGAGCTTCTCATCCCAGTGTACTCTTTTGTCAGACACAATCCTGAAACAAAGCCAATGTAAAAAAAAAAAAAGATTTTCAGAGCTATTTTGATCACAGATTTACCAGTCCTCTTCCTTTTACCAGTCAAAACACTTCATAACTGAGGTTCATGAATGTTAAACTCGATATCTCACTTTGGTTAAAAGTAAATTAAATTGTAAAACAGTATGGATAGACTTCTGGATAACGGCCATCAGCAACCAGAAATACACAAATAAGCCCACAATCCAGATGGTTCGGCTCAATTTAAATTTTTAGAACTTGCATTTTATAAACCTTAGACAAAGGGAGGAGGAGGAAAATTATTTTTTCATCTAACTACATTTAGGTCTACTGAAAAAAACAGTAGACAGTCATTAATCATCACTTTTACACATAATGTAGTCTAATGCACACTACCTCGAGCTGCTGCCTCAAAAATTACCATTAAATTGAATTAACATTGTGTTCGAAGTCAACAAAATGTCACATTGAGAGCTTTTTTCTCCTAAAGTGCAAATTCTGCAATAGCGTCAGTGACATCAGAAAAAACTTTCTTTGTTGAAACAAGAGCAAAGAGCGGAACCGAAGATTTCATGATGGAAAAGATGCTTCCTCTCCTCTCTCAACTGGCTCTGGCCACAGTTGGATTTACCAATGGGCTCCGAGGGTTGAGCTTTTCAAATACTTCATAAGGGGTGACCTCCCATTTAATTCTGTGTAACAAGCCATCACTGACTGTTCTTTGAGTAAATACAACCATCCTCAGTCACATCTGTTGGATTGTTCACAATTTAAGCAGAATAAATTCAAACTTCTGTACTTTAAATGCTTCAATGAAAAATACCAGGATCTACAGTGTGACTGTAAAACAAAAGATTTACTCAAAGACTGGATGTCTTTGTTTAAATAATACTTTCACCCACTTTGATTGCCACTGGAGGTTTGTCTTCAAAACAAATGGTGTTTAAATAAAATGTCAGTGATTGTAAATGTAAATCTCCTCACCAATCTAGATTACAGTTAGCTGAGACTGATAAGATCCATGTGCAATCAATCTACATTTTAGTATCTCCACCTTTTGACACAAAATCTCAGCAGTTTTCCACATCACAGAAAGTTTATTTTACACTAAAAAAGATATGTTAGGGGTTTACCTATTACAAATCTTAGCATGCGTTGACTTTTCTTGAATCAGCACCCTGCTCCAGACTCACACTTTCACATGCACTCACATTTGGGTCTTGTTGAATACAACTGTAGTCTGCGGCAGGTCGGGGTTGAGAACATTACTCAGCAGTTGTTCGTGAAGGATTAGAGAGCAGTATTTGTTCGCTTCCCCTGCCTACTTTTTTTCCGACTGGCTGAGCGAATCTAAATGGTATAAATTGGAAATTGTATAAATAATTCAGGAACAGCTTTTATCTTCTGTATTTGGAAGCATTACTAGGGCAACACAATACAGATTCTCATGCGCATGTCTATGTCTCAGTTTTAGGAAAGGATTCACCCCCCCTGACCTTTTGTGCATTCTTTTGTTCCACAAAACACATCACAAGCCTCCTCTGGTGACCTAGTTTTGATTGGGGATGCATTGCCTCAATGGGAAGTGTATTCAAAGTGCAAATCAGTTGTTATTGAGACTTTTGCCTTATTGTTTGTGATGAATTAGAGCGAAGTATTATGAATCATTTGTTCATCTGTTCATTCTTGAAATAAACCAGTGGCTACATACTACCAGATAGTTTGTTTGGTTATCCATGTGTAACATCTCTGACCCCAGTAATTAGATTAAAGGAAACTCAGGGACATATGGACTTTTGCCACTGCCATGCAGCATTTTATAATTACAATGTTTTCTGGTGCTAATGACATCCCACTACTTCTACCTTTGCTCTTGTAAGCTCAGGATCATAATTAACACATATAGAAGACATAGGTCCTTTTAGGTATTCAAACAAATTAATGATGTAGTTGTTTTTTTTTTCTCCAAAAAAGACGGTTTTCAAATGTTTTGTGTGTTTACAAATGTACACAGAACTGCTAAATATAATATAGCAGCATGCTGTGCTAAACCAAACAGTTTTCAAATGTACATGCACTACCCTTGATTGGATGTGAAGCCATTTTTATTTCATCTCACATGGTGAGCTGCTGGAATATTTTTGAACGTGCCTGATTTCCTCAGCAGAAATCTACAGTAAAGGGCCATTTAATATGAGGAAAGTAGGAAATCACTCAGGTTTCAACTTACAACTGTGAAGGGAAGAACATCACCTGCTGCTCTCTGATCAGAGTATTTTTAAGCCAAGTGCAGCAAAGCCATTTATACTTTAATGGACGCTGTGGAGTCTCAAAAGTATCACATAAAGAAAGGAGAGAACGACAACAACACCAGATGCGACTACATCTGAGGATGTACAATGTACATGACACTTTGCTGTGAAAACCTGAAAGCATACACGGACAAAAGGACGTGCTCATCACAACTTTCAATCTTTTTTGCATTGACAAATCCAAGAACCACAATGTGGACAAGCTTGTTTCTCAGTGTGACCTGATGATCACGTCTAATTTAGTTATGAAAAATCTAATTCAATCACTCCTTAATGGAGCCTGGACTCCATTTAAAAAAATACCCTGCTTACTGTAATCACTTGGACACAATACAGTACTGGTTTTATTGATCATAATGTAGAGCGCATTACTTTGATGCACATGAGTAATTTACTCATATACTTCCTGTACTGTGTAATTACGAAACATGAGCCAACACTGCTTGTGTTCACTTGAATCACAGCAGGCAAAGAAACATCAGCTTTCTTCCTTCAATGTCACACAGCAGAATACAATTTTTGACACTAAACGACAGCCAAGTGAAACTACTTCCAGCAAAGAGTTAGACTGAAGAGGGAATGATGTACGTATGCAATGAGGAGTGAGACACATCTCAAGGGAACTGCGTAATTCGCTACAGCTCCACTCAGAATTATATACATTTCTTCCTGCCTAATCCCAAGGAGGTGGGTTTACTGCATTTCAATCTGAATTTACAGTTTTTGGCATTGTGTCCCAGCTATTAGTTTTGTTTGTGCCAGTCCATTACTGACAGCTGAAAGGACAAACAATATGTCTGGGTGGAAGCTCAATAGATTCTCTTTGATTACTGGCACATGTGGTATGCCGCCTACTGAAATTAAGGGGGAGGTAGGATTGGAGAAATCCCAAATGTTCATCCAGATGCTCCTGGGTTTCTTTTGACTGTTGTGAGCGAAGAGATTGTGCAGGGTTTTCAGCTGCAAGTCTTCAACCTGTAAAGCTGCAGCCTGATATTAATAGAAGAGCTGCTTGATATTTATAGTAAATCTGTATTTTACTTGAGTTAACTTCTGGCTCGGGTGAAAATATTACACTGAAAGAGTCGAACGCCTGACAATATCCACACACTGTATCTTAATTTAATTTCAAATTTTCGCCACTCTGATGCTCCGCTTAGCCCGCGATCAATTTGTGTTAGTCAAAAAGCGTGGGACAAAAACGTCAGAGGCAATTTCTCAGACCTGCTTTTGCACAATATATGCGGTGCATGTGAGTGCCCGCAGATTTTCACACCTGTCAGTCAATGTAGTGTGCCACTTGATCCTGTATCAATATGTGATTCAGGACATTTTTGCAGCCTCCACAGGTTATCTTTTTTTTTTAGCAATTTGTGGGCTTAATCTGTGAAGAAAGCTGAGACCATCTGTATGCAGGATCCGTGTGCATAGAGCCTTTGAAAATGTCAGTGAGTCAGCATGGTGATTACTTGCAAACGGTCATCATTAAAATATTGCATTCTTGGCCGGCTGACATAACTTTTTAATCTTGAAATTGGTCCTACCCCCTCCACCCATGCACAAACACGCACAAGCTCAGTTTGACGTAAATTAAAAATAATAATACGTTTAGTTGGGACCTCTCCCTCGGCCCCCTGCGTGTGTTACTCTGATGCCCTGGAACACACGTTCCTTCACAAATCCTGCTTTGTGACTAATATTTCAAAAGCTGCAACACTCACAGCTTGCTTGGAAACATGCTAAAAAAAAAGGATATAATTAAAGCATGAAAATAGTATTTATTTGTTTTAGATTAATTTCAGGCTCAAAAGAGCTAGTCTATTACATAAGCACAGCTGGGGGAGAGGTGCCTCTTCCGCGAACATCGTTCCTGGATCATTTCCCAGTCCTGACTGTACTGAAGTCTCCACTATGATCAGCGTCAGTTGAGAGTGAAAACACAGGCTAAAGCAAGCTGCCAATATTTCTAATTATCGTGGATGATGCACCCAGGGCTCTATTTTTGGATCGACGCAGCAGGAGAAAGCAAGGGAGGGAGGTTACATCTATGAAATATAAAGTTGTGATATGTTTAACTTAATTTTTACAATTATAATTGCATGTTGAGGGTTATAGAAAAGACATAGAAAATCAAAATCAGTATAAATTCTTTGGCACAGTCAGTCCCGTGAGAGCCCAAAGAAAATGACATGGTTAATTGAATGGCTTTTTGAAATTACACAAAAGTGTGATTGCTGTTTGTTACAGGAGGGATGCATGTTTTCACTTTCACAGTCTAATGAGCATGTGTATTAGCTTGTTTGCAAGCAGCTGAGGCTGTACTTACTATAAAAAGGGAAAGGGGTGACTGATGAGGAACGCTTTTTCATCATGTTCTCCAACAAGCATTAGAAAATTGATAATACCACTAACATATCTGTCCTAATAGCAAATAATAATACAAAAAATTATCCCTGACTTTATAGAAAAAGAAGTTGTAAACTAAGACATGGTTGAACATGACCTCACCACCACTATGAAAAACATATTCTATCCTTGACAGAGTTTAAGTTGATTTAAAAAAAATAGCATTGTGCCAAGAGCTGGCCTGAAAAACTGTCACGGTATGTGTGCATTGTAACAGGTTTAGGCAGTCCAGGGTTTTATGTGATAGAAGGAGCCTCTTACCTTGTGTTTTTCTCACCAGGTCTCTGTCATCATTAGTATTCTGGTCAGCGCTGTGCACTCTCATCTCGGTTGGCCATTTTCCCATCTGAAATTATTTTTGCCTTTTTGTACATGGCAGTCTCTTTCAGCGAAATGTCCAGGTTTTTAATAAATAAACAAAGCTCCTCACACATAAATGCTAATGAGCGGATTCTTAGAGGGCACTTTTTAAGTGTCAAGGAAAGAGAACAGGGGCTCTGGGCTTTCAGTTGGTTCATTTTCTGAATCCTGCTGATTATGCGGCTAAATTTATCATCATTTTTTTTTTCGTGTAATTATACTGGAGCAGGCCTGTAGACACCATGACTCTGCAAAATATGTTAAAATATAAATAGTATATATATATATAATTATATAATCTTACAGAATACAGTGTGTATATTAGCTGTTGTGTATTGCATTTCACAACATTGCATTTGTCACTTGATATGCAGGCGGTGTCCTTGGAGATTTGTAAGACTGATGTATTGTTGTTCTATGGAAGGTACAGGGAATATATCAGCTTTTGTATAATGCTGCCTGTGATCGCCCCCGTGCTCCTCAACATAAAATACAACAATACAACACATACTCTAATTACTATGATGAGAGAGCGGGAGGTTGTCCCTCGATGGCCATGGTGCCAGACGTCAGTGCAGCCTGCGTGGGGGCGGGCTGGGTGTGCTTTGGCCCCACCAGAACCCCTTCAAGGGAGAGAGTTGCCTCATCTACTTTTAATCCAAGTCTCTGTGAATCACATGATGATCGGCATTTTGAACTCTCTCTTCTCAAGGGCGCTGGGCCCTACTGAAGAGATGCCCCATCGCGGATGTGGCTCGCCTCAACTTGGCGGGTCGAACTGGTAATGGAAAAGCAAATAAGTAATAATAACTGCTCACTTTTCACACATGCAAACATATATAAACAAACATATTTTTAAGAGTGGTTTCTTGCTCTTGCATGGTACCAGGTACCAAAATGGCTTTGAAAAAGTTTCTGTTTCTTCAGTTGTCTGAAGTCTCTACACTCCAGTGGTCCTCCCTCACAGGTGTTTTCACTCACCCTGCTTGATTAGATCTATTTTCAGGACTGTGTGGGTGAACAAAGATGAGCTTCTATAATGTCTCACTCGCTCTCCTTTAGTGTTGTTGCAGGATAGCTTATCAGTGTTATTAGTACATGGACTCTGTTGATGTCATTTAATTTCAATCATAGTGCAGCTTCAACCTGAGCAGAGGGATAATTAGCCATAGTATAATAAAAACACCTGTGTCCACTGAGCAGCGCTTTGAATATGAACCTTTTCTTTCAGTCGGTCGGTCGTGACCTCTTAGCAGCCGTGCTCGTCCGTCTCAGTCTTTCTCAACAATTTTGGCTTTGACTGTATGATGCTCATGTTTCAGCAGTATACATCAGCTTTACCCTATTCACTTGATGATATTTTATCATACCAGACATCCTAGGGGAGATTGGATGAGACATTTTATGACAGACAGTCTAGTCTGTCGTATCATCCTCACTGGCTGAGATTTCACTACTGAGATTTTTTCCTTTGGTGGAGGCTCTGGAGAGATTTGCCTGATAGTTTATGCAGTCTGTAGTTGGTACTCACCAACCTAAAATTAGGCTATATGTATGCAGTTTGTAGTTGGTGAGCAACACGTAAAAGTAGACTGATTTCATCAGCAATCTTGTATACATGCAATGCATATACATGTCATATATGTATTATATATGTATAATGCATGCACTTGACTCTGTCTATTATACAATTATACATAAAGCGATTCCTTTTGAAATACATTTGCAGCGTTTTTTTTTTAATTGACAGTATGCTGTATGTGTCTGCATTTGCATACACTGACAGCACGTGTGGTCATGCATAATGTCTCATGTTGGTAGCATGTGTTTGCGGATGAGTACCATCACCACATGGGACAAGTGATCTACATAGCATTATATTAATGCTGCATTGCTACTCAACACCTGCCGCAGCAGGGATCGCATGCTATCACGAGTCGAGAGAGAAGATTATGATGGAAGAGGTTCACGAAGGCTCTCTGTAGCCGCAGTCCTTGGTTATAACGACCTTAAGTGGGCCAGGCTCAGGTGAGCTTTCCGAACTTAAGCCAAATTGGAAAAGTCCCTTGGAGGAGAGAGCTAAGTGGCACTGGTGAACTAGTGATCTGTCTGTGACAGGGTTTTTGAAACCATTATTACATGAAGCTGAGCTGCTTGTGGTTCAGGAAAGCATTATGGATCTTATTGGAATTTTGAAGATAAACAAATTTGAGACTTGATTAACTGAAGCTGATGAGATGGGTTTGCGTTTTCCCACCTTTAGAATTCAAGTTGTCCAACACGTTATCTCTGTATGAGCAAGAATTAATGTATTTGAATTACATGAATATGTTGAAAGCAAAAAAACTTCACTTGAATTTGATTTTATTTAACATCCCTTAGGGGTTACAAAGCTGGCGTTGAGGAACGGCCTCGGCATATTGGTATTCTGAGATGCTACCTGCTCAGCTCTCGAAACCAAAGCTGACGTTTAATTTGCAACCAAAATGAGGTGAACTTTGCGTGAAGCGGGTCGTTTTACTGCTGTAATCGAAGTGCCCCCTCTTTGCTCTTAATTTGACTTGCACTGTATGGGAGGATATGGATTTGCTACGTGTGTATGGGAGAGGATAGGCGAGAAACTCAGTGTAACCCTTTATAATTTCAACAGTATCATAAGATATGCATACCATAGTCCATTTTTCAGTCACTTTTAAGTGTCCCACAGTCATGTAAGTTAATACTTCAAATAAGTTATCAATGGGAATCCACGCCTTTAAAGAAAACATGAAGCCACATTTGGAGAGTGTCTTGCTACAGTAATTTGTACCATATTTCCAGTTCAAAGTGAATGTTGTGGTGGGAAATAATGAGTGGAAACAGTGTTACAAGAGGAGCAGACAGTGGACAAGGCCTTCAAGGTGTAGAGAGAGGAGGATGAAGAAAGAAAGGTGTAACGTTTTGTCCCTTGATGTAGCAGCCGGTGTCCCTTTGAAAGTGGTGAACCTGAAGTGTTTATATAATCAGGACTGTGGATGTCGCCTTTAAGTTAGTGGCATGAAAATTCGTGAAATGTGGATAATGCTTGGATAGCGTGGATAATGGACCCTTCATGTCTTACACCTAGGACATTGGTTTAGCTGTTTCCTGACTTCTGTAGTTGTCTACAGGAGTCTACAGAGGTGATTACCTCAATATCTTCAAATGTTTGCTTGGCATCATTCTCACCTGTAACTTCACCACCATCCCCTCCAGCTCCTGATATGACAGTTAGGACATAAACATGTAATGTGAAAATGTTGTGGTACGTTTTGTTGAAATATCAATATGGTACGATGGTCTTTGAGACAAACAAACGTGAATGTATCAGTGGTTTGCATAAACGTTATCTGCCAACATTTTACCCCAGCGACTGTGCTGGTTTATGATATCATCTTCAAAACGAGCTACTCCAATAGTGTTTGCAGTTTGCAGCCTGAAACTGGTTGGAAATCGATTTCCAGAGATTCCTCCTGAGTATTATTTTTTTTTCTTCCTTTGTTGCCAGTTTCTGCCAACTCCTGACTTCTTCTAGGCCGGGCTGATAAATTAATCTTTGTCACACGTTTCCACTGAGCACACTGGCTTTTGTTTCATGGCTCTATTATAAAAAAACAAAGAACGGACAGAAACACAGCAAAAAACACAAGGCATGGTAAACTTTCCTTAAATACAACATTAGAAATTCAAGTGGCAAATTGTAATCTGTTTTAGTAGTAAGTTTGTTTTGTAACACACACAGTATTTGTGCAGCTGAAAGATCTGGTTATCAGTCTCTGCTATCTTTGTTTCAAGAAATCATTAATCACACCGTATATCTCTTATGCAGCATTCTCAGCGCATGTTTTGCATCTGAACAAGGTGATTGTTTGTGGACTCTCATCACCTTCAGGTCAGATCATGTCTTGTAGCTACAGACTAGCATTTACTCCTGGGCTGCTGTATCAATCCTTTCCAAAGAAACCCAGATATCATTTTGATTTGTTTGTGGAATTGATGCATACCTCTGCTACTTTTGATCTCTGCTTACAGTCGCTATTCCTGTCTATAAATAGAGTCTGATAATCACTGCAGCAAGGCGAAAAGACAATAACATGCATGTGCTTCATACTCTTGTCATTTTCCTGGACATATTGTACTTCCATCTGGAGCTTCTGATAAGATAGAGAGCTCACAACACAATCACAAACATAAACACACACACACACACACACACACTCACATGCTTTGTATTTACAGCTTTACTTAAACATGTTTAAGGCCTTTGACGATTGTGTGGCCACGTTTCATTGGGCCAATGCAGGCGGCCTAGTGATAATAATGAGCATTTCTTTGTCCTGCATGTCATTTTTCATATTGTCCTCTTTATATTGTAATTTTCTTAATTACCTCCATCACAAAGGTTATGTTTCCACCCGTTTAAACGGTAAATGGACTTGCATTTCTTTTGCGCTTTTCCAGTTTACTGACCGCTCAAAGCGCTTTACAACACTTGTCACATTCATCCATTCAAACACACATTGATGACAGAGGCTGGCATGCAAGGTGCCGACCTGCTCATCTTGCAACTTTGGGTTCAGTATCTTGCTCGAGGAAACTCCTATGTGCAGCCAGGGGAGCCAGGGAGTGCAACGGGTGACCTCCTCATAATTGGACAACCCTCTTTACCTCCTGAGCCACAGCCACAGCCAGGGCCAACAAACAAACCAACATGTCCATTTGTCTGTTGATTGATTGATTGGTTGTTTTGTCAGCACGATTACGCAATAATTACTGAATGGATTTTCACAAAAACTTGAATGGAAGACAGGTCTTGACCCAGAATAGACCCTATTAACTTGTGGCTTGGATCTGTCTAAAGGGACAGATCTGGGATTTTCTTACTTTCTTTAAAATTGCAATTTTCAGCATTTTTGTTATTTCTCAGAAATTCAGTATAATGAATAGATCTTGATGAAAAAAATCAGCCGTATTTAGGCGGCTATGGTGTCTGTGAGTGAGGGGACTGTTGGGCCTTGGTGCAGGTCTGCACTCTACTGAGTGCCATTCTAGTTTATTCCTATTTTTCTGTCCTTGGTCAATTAGAGTATAGCTGTGTCTCTGTCTGCTGGACACGGTTAGTTACCCCAATGTTGATGATATAAGTAAAGGACAGGGTGAGAGCATCAATACCTAAAGTGCTGATACTATCGATACTAAGTCTTGTTTGGAGTTGTCTACTTGCATTAATAAGATTGATACTAAAACAAAACTCCATCTCATGTTAGATCATGTTCTGGGCACATGAACTCTTGCAGAATTTGATACAGTCACTCATTTATTTTAAGCTAAAATGTTGCTGTGTTGAAGTTGTTTACGGCCAGATGTTCTCACAGGGTTCACTGAAGTGCTATGCTATCCCGTTGTACATATGTCAGTATAACCCTCTACATTCGTATTTACACTGGTTTTCCTTGCTGTATCCAGCTCCTGTTTTCAGCTGCAGTGGCCCAATTTCAAGGCACAAATCATAAAAGTTTCATCTCATCTCATTGGTGCTGCAAACAGATGGACTGTGCTCTACCATGGGGAACCAGTTTAGCACACCACCAGTATTTCCCCTTTCTCAGAGAACATTTTGTTGCTGAAGAGGATGCACTTCTCAGTAGGTGTCTTAAGCTGACATCTCACACATTCAGGTTGTTTTCAGTCATTTTCAGAGATTTTGACATAACTGTGACAGAAAATAGGTTTCGGATGTGTATTATTTAGATGGAACAAAGCTTGAAAAACTTTTACCAACTTGACAAATGCTATGTGTGTGTACTTTTACATGAACAGATGTGTAAGTACAATTAAAATATTCAATTATTCAATGAAAATTAAGTCTCTTAGTATCTCTTGATTTAATAAAACATTGCAAAATTCAAATTCCTGTGAAGTCTCAGAAGTTAAATTATATATGTCATCAAATGTAACTTGTTTATGTATGATTCATCGTAGGATGTTCTTAATTATATTGATGTTTGTATCTGCATTTGGTTGTAATTCATTATAGTTACTATTCCCTGGAAGAAGAAAATAGAGAAACAACTAAAGCATCTTTCACATTCAAATCTTCAGACCACTATTAAGTGGGACAGAACTCCTAAATCACTGACAGAAACTTACTATGTATTAGTGGAAAATCTACATAAATAAATACTAAATACTAAATAAACAATCTATCTTGCCTTATTTTTTCCAGGCTTTTGAGACAAAGTTGGCAAACTTAAACTCACAAATAATAAGCTGAAAATTAAAAAGTTTTTGTTCATCTATAGACCAGAATATGTTTAGGTTAGCTCTCTTAAATCATCAATTTGTATAGTACAAAAGAAAAAGGGAGTCACTTTCCAATTCACCCGAATCATATAGCTCACGCAGTCTGTTTTCCTGCTGAATATTTTTGAATTGACCAACCTCAATGCATCATGAAGTCAGGTATATGTGGAATAGAGAAAAAAGTGTGTACGCATATTAAAGTATGTATATGCAAAGTGAAGTATGTATCTGCATTAACATATTCTGTTATCCTGCCAAGGCTACAACTAGAATCTACTATCCATCCCTGTTGCAATAACTTTAAAGGCAATCAAATCTCCATAATCTACAACCCGTAAGCAGATACACACCTCCATAAAGAAGTAGCAGTCATTGCTTCCAAAAAAAACATCAATAGAAATTTGACTCTCTTTCTCCTCATCCTTTTTATCATCTGCTTATGAATTTGCTGGCTTCCACTGAACATCAACTTAATTATAAAACTGTAAACGCTGACTCCATTGGCCTCCATGTGTGCTTGCACACGACAGTGTACTGCATGTGATGTCGTATTAAGTGTTACTGTTATTCTGTGGTCAGTTCAGACTCATTACTGGTTACCACTGATATTAGCCACATTTTGAAAAAAAAAAGGGACAGCCAAACAAAAAATAGGATCCGAGCAATAAATACAAATTGAACAATAAGGTTTGCGGTGTGAACGCAGCCAGCGGTCTGGTTCTTGACATGTACTTTCTCCTTGATTAACACCCTCATAGGCAATCTCGGAAAAAAACGGTCGAACTGATATTTCTGAAGCCAACATGAAGCACAAAACATAACAGGTGAATGGTACTTTCTCTGGTTTCTTTGATCTCAAACACCAACACAGAATGAGTGCAGCATTTAACTGCAATACAACAAGAATACAAATGTGCAAGAAACACACAAAAAAATTGCATTTAAATAACTTTGTCGTTTGGACTCTCCTGTCGTGGCACCATCATCGTCACATACCACTCTCCACTGTTCAGCTGAGTCTGTTATGGGGAAAATTTACACTTAAAATTTCGCTGTATGTTCTGAGCCACTGATATTGCTCCTCAGATGTGTGATTAGGTAAGCTTATGAAGCTCAGCTGGTGTGTGGCAGGGTCCACTCTCTATTCGTGTCTCATGATTTAAAAAAAAAAAAATGAAATGAGTGAAGTCTATTCTGGCAGGACACTCAGATTCACAGTGAGTCTTTTGCAGCTGCGGCTCTCCAATTAGACCACACATTTGTATCTTTTCAGCCAAAAAAATGAAATAAAAAATCACTGTCTGCTCCATATAACCAACTAGGAAGAACAACAAAAAGACAAAAATATCTTCACAGCATGTCAAGGGCAGACATCATGACCAATCTAAGTTTTAAGTCATTTCACACGCACATACACACGCACCCACCATCTTCCTGCTTCAGCTGTATCCTAAAATGTACATGTCTTTGGTACTGTCATTTCCCCAGTATCTCCTTTTGTCTTTGATCTGGAAATGGTTTATGATATCAATTTACCTGCTGTCCCAGTTTTGCAGGAGTTGTTAGCAGCTGCTTAAAACACTCACCAAAGCTGTTTTTTATTGATGGTGGCACAGGTGCATGCTAGTCATTGGGTAGAAAGGGAGCTGTTTTATGAGCAATAAAAGAGTTGAAAGAATGGGCAACTCTGACAGCCTGACAAAAGCAATATTTGTCTCGTCAAAACGGCTGCATCCTGGACAGCCCGACATGTTAATGCTGGAACGGCAAAACTGTGGGTCTGAGTGCCAGTTTAAATATGCAAAATAGTTTAGCAAAAAGAATTGAGGAAATGTTGTAATCAGGGCTACAGCTCCCGTCAAGGACACTTGGGTCATGTACTCAATAAGATCTCTGGGGGTGTAGGGGTTTAAGGGTGTATAAAGTGGAGTTAACATTCTACAACTGAACACTGCATATTTTTAAGGCTGATTGATATTTTTAGTCATGGCTCTAGGGAAGTCAAAGTTGCTCTCCCTGTAAGTCAGCATACCACTTTGGTCCTGACTGAAATATCTCAACAACTGGATTGCCATGAAATTAGGGATTTCCCTGGTCCCATAAGGATGAATACTGATTATTTTGGGTCAACGTTTTAAAATGTCCAATATTTCAGTTTTTGAACCCATATCCCAGTCTCAGCTGTACTATGTGCCAATTGGAAATGTCCATACATGCTAACATGTTACAGTAACATGCTAAATTAAGATGGTGAACAAAACATTACAAACTAAGCATCAGCATGTTAATATTCTCATCTGAGCATGTATCAAAAGACAGCACAGGATGGGAGTTGTTGCCTTCATTGACAAATGACCACCACTGGAATCTATCTAATGTGACTCGAGCAGAAATGTTCGCAGACAGGATAATGTTTTATTCACATTATGTTATGTCATGTTGACATGTTGACTGAAGTTATTATCGAATTATCGAAATTATATTTATCTGGTATTGAGCATAGTTCACAACTCAACAAAATATACCTAAATATAAATATACCATTTTCAGACATTAAAATGCAGGGATCTTATTATGTTATTAAAACGTTATTATACCTTTAAACTTATATATCAATTGAAAAAGAGGGTGGCCCTTGTTTCATCATGTCTTTGGCCTATTCTGCTTAAACTTGAAAATAACTGTTTTGTCTGTCTCTTGACCTGTTTGGGTTATTAACACAGTTAGTAATGAGAGGAAAGAGGTACTGGACTAATGGAATACAGAATATATTGACTGGAAGAGACCATCACTTACCACTACCGCTGTATGCTCCAGTGTGTGATGAGTGATGTTGCTTTTCACCACCACTATGACCAACAGTCAGCCCCTGCCTACTTTGGTTTCACTCACTCTGCACCCGTGGCGGGTTTCATAGTGCTTGCTGCTTATTAATTTATGTGTTCCAACTATGCTCCTCTCTCCTACAATACAGGCGACCATTTAGGAGCAGAACTACTGCTACCAAGGCTAAATTGATTATTTTTTTGAATGCAATGAATGCTTATCAGTGAAGCCTATCCGACTCATTGATTTACTGCCAATGTGACCACCATCCAGTTTTTCCCCTCAATATGGTCACAGCTGAGAGCTAGTGGGTGCATGCTAAATTTTTATTAGGTGTATAGGAGATGATGTCATGAGAATATCTCATTGGAATTCATGTCTGTTCTGTTGGTTTGTTTATAGTGAAGTCCACCCCTCAGGCTGAAGCTGCTTTGCTGACGGCAAAGCATAAGTGATCACACAGAGTGCGGATATCAGATACTTTTTGATCTATACCTTGACCAAAGCCCCTTGACCTTAAAAAGAAGGAAAAAAAATGTGCTGAATAGATGGTTATTAATCAATCAAAGCACAGTGCTCAAGAGGTCTTTTCTAATTTGTGTTATTGTTTGATATTAATTAAACATGAGGAAAAAAACAGCTCTGTGCAGCCTTAATTACCTACACAATTAACTGAAGCTCTAGAGAATATAAATGTACAACACATCCTTATACCTAAATGACAGATTAGGTGGTTTGCCAAAACTTCCGGTAATGTCTACTCCCAAAATGACACTATGTTACATACGTGATGTTATTTGAGTACTTTATGTCATGACGTTAAGTTGGGTGCGGGGTAATAACATTTTGGTTTGTAGGTACTTGAAGATACTTTTGAGATCATTTGGCCATCTGGACTTTGTGTACTAAGCTCCCTATTTTTAGTCACTGTTTTCATTGTCTATAAACTCTGACATTCCCTGAGGCTCAAGGTCAATCTCACCCAGAATCACCTGGTGTATGAGCTCTGATCTTTCAGCTGAAATTTTAGAGAAATAGACTCTGTTTACTCTTCACTTGTGTTATATAACTTTATTAAATTGCACAAAAGCCAATATTAAATTGCACAAAAGCCAACCATTTGTAATTCATATTTTATTTGTTCTCTTATAAATAATAATTTCCACCACAATCACAAACTAGGAACCTACGACTTTAACTGCAGGGTCAAAGACCTGTGTTGGACCCATCCATCCATCACAAGATCCTCCCTACTGACACTTTCTTGTTCTTTAAATGACATTATCTGAATTCCTCCTTTGCTGCCATCATCATGACTACAGCCACTAGAGATCGCCACTAACATAAACATTGGTTGTTTTAACCCCCTTAAACAATCAACCAATGTTATGAATATCTTTGGTGAGGACAGGCTGTAATGAGTGATGGCAATGCGACAATCATGAGGGAAATCATGCAAAGGAAATCTGTACAGACCTTGTATTGATTAATCCATGCATGCATGGATGGAAGTTGCAACTAAAATGGCAAGCATTATGTCATTGGTGTGAGTGTGGCCAAATTTATTAAGATATTTACAGAAAATCATGCCACTCTTCTGAGGGGGATCAAAATTAGAGTACTTTGATATGTGTACTAACAATTCTAACTCCACAAATCTGCACTGTAGCAACAACCCCTCGAATTCTGGCACTTAAGCTGTGGCGGTATTAGATGCTCTTGTAACTGCTTGGCTGAATTTTAGTTTCTTTTTCCTTCCAAAAGATTTTAGCACATCTGTATTGACAGAGTCCTGGTATAACACTGATGGACTTCAGTTTCTGATATACAATGATGTGATATTTCCTATATATAAAATGGCATTGTTGACTGCAGTATTTTTTGTGTTGTTATGGCCTGTAAATCTCATGCAAACAGCTGAGTGTTGTGGACATCATACCGATGGAGAGATGTAAGGCCCCTAATCAAAAATCGCAAAACATTCATTGTTAAAAGTACCGCATTCACTTTTCATTGAGTATTCAATCAAGTCAGAGAGTGAAAAGCTGTTTGAACAACAACATCTGTAGTCACTTTCAGAAAGTTACCCATTTTGTAGTCACTTTCTATTTGGGCTTGATATTGATTGGTATCCTTCACTAAATAACCGGTCTCACCCCTCTAATCAGCTAGACACACAGTAATTGCTTTGTCATTTCTCTCCCCGATGTTTACACTCAGCAGGTTTCCTTCATTTCAATCAGGAGCTGCTGGCACAGTAATGCCTGCAAATCAGGGTCCACAATTTCCATTGCCTTCCACATGATATCTGATTCAAAAATACTGTTGAAAAGCAACATGAATCACATTATTCACCATCTGACATTATCTTAAAAAATGTCTTTCATACACAACATGATATCAGAACAAAATAAGACATTTAGTTGCAATGTCTTCCTTAAAGTTTTAGTTCTTGTTTGAGAAGTCCAAATACTTTTCTTTGTTTGAGTTTGACCCTAAGGCTTTTTCCTTTCATTCTGAAATTACATCTCCCCATACAGACAAAGATGGTAAAAGCCACCATAGGCTATTGCTCTGCACATGTAGCAGTAACTTCATCATAAACCTACTGCTTCAAGTACCCAATGAGGAGTTTTATGGCTCTAAAATCTGGGGATGTATCCAGTGCCCCCCAGCATTCCACTGGCCTAGTCTAAAGGTTTGAGCACAAACTGCACAGTTAATTAGTCACACCTCATTTAACTGGCCGACTCAAGGTTATTTGGCTAATTATGTGCAGGTAGCGATAGTTATGCTAATACAGCTATGTGAATGGTGGTTTTTCTCAGAGCGAAAGAGTCCTTGTCCTTGCCTCACGACTCGCCAGCAGAAGGCGGATCAAAGCGAAGGTGGTTGAATTATGTCCAGTGTGGTGGCACATATTAGTCATGTATTAGACAGTTCTCACATCTTGTGTCAAAAATAAAGGTCAGTATCAGTTTGTGTGGGAAGATGAAAGCTGAGGGACACTACAGATTTATGAGTGGTATCTTTTAAAAGGATGCCATTTACACATTTGACGTGTCAATGTCGTGTGATTAAGCCTACATTTTCTCTTAAATATAAATATATACTATATATATCCTGCTGGCAAACTGCAAGAAAACCACATAAATCATACATTTGATAACATGAGTATTTTGAATATACATTTAATGCAACGATAAGACAAATTGAATTTGCCCTTGATGAAAATTTTAGCATTTCATGTGACGTAACCAAAATCTGAGAGAACTTTATACCATGTCCCACTTGTGCAGTGAACCTGAGGTCAGAATGAGTTGGCATTCCTCCTCTATAAATAATGAGTTATAGCATAACTATTGCATAAGCATAATGAGTCAGAGTTTTAAAGGTATCACTTCACAGTAGCCTATCTCCAGCTGTAATTTTAGGTTTGACATATAGTCGAGAAAGTGATAGATGATTGGTCCACAAATAACCACAACACAGAATATAGCAATTTCAACGTTTGACTAAATCTATACTTTACTTTGCAGACGTGACATGGTTGAGACAAAAGGCATTAAAGGGCAAAGTAACCCAAAATGGAATGTTGTGCTACAGAGGTCAAATAAATCCTCTTGGTTCTGTTGCATTTTCTCTTATTTTGACAAGACACCTTACTTCACTTTTACTGAGAAAAAGATGCCAAAGAAAATTATATTTGAAAGCCCTTTTGAAAACAAATAAAATTGTCCCTCTGGCACATAGGTATAAAGTGCGACCCCTTTTGCGAGGCTGTACAACATGAGTCAGAGAATTGGCTGCAAATGCTCTTCAAATATTTTACTATTATTGTTATTTTCATTTTGCATCCTCCTCATTTGAGAATAATTGTGATTCATTCATGTGGACTGAATGCACTGACCTTCTTATTACTGACCTCTGCAGAAGAGCTTGTATTTATAAGGAATGCACCCACTTGAAGATAGACTTGGATTGATTGGTTGTGTTCACAAGGCTGATTGGACAATTGTATCTGCCTATCAGAAAGGTCCTTGCAGTCGTTCCACATAGTGAGTCACGAAGGCTGATAGGTTGGGACATGGTAATTTCTCTATGTTAAGGAGGTTTCCAGTACAGAATGGAGAATCACGTGGAGATTTTTAGCTTGAAAACAATTTAATTTCTAGGGGGCCCATGATGTAAGTTGTAGCACAATACAGTTCCAATAGTCACATGTGGGGCAGGGAATGTTTTCTGTAAGAACTGGCCTCGAACTGTGCTCCCTCAGTGCATCTTCACTCTCTTCTAATCACTCCACTTCTGGTGAATTTGCAACTGTTGTGCCCCTTTATTGCTAAAGTTTGATTGCATCTTGAAACACTTGCATTGTCCTGTTTGACTTTGGTCTCCCTGACACAGAGCTACAGGATTAGCGGGTCCATAGCCTCTTAATTAAAGACAAAAACAGACAGAGGGACTGTGGAACAACAGAGGCTTTTCAATTGTTTATCGACTTTTGACTCAGAAAGTCCACCTCATCCTCCCAACACACACACATACAAAACATATCATTTCCTCTGTGCATATTGTAGCTTAGTGTGTATTATTTCTTGATACAAACAACTCAGATTTTTTTCTCTTCATACTTTCTGGTTGGTTGTCGTGATTTTCAATTATACAATTCAACCTGTGTTGAACAAAAGTGCAGAGGTGGCCTGTGGAATTGTAGGCCATCTCTCAGAGGGTGAGCCTTATACTGTAATCACACATGACCTTAAGTCCTGCTCTTCCCTCCAAGGGAGAATGATTCCACCGGGACGCCTTCAGGCACCATCTTATTATTTCGAACCAATATGTCTCCTTTTCACTAACCTTTTTGAGGTAGTCGTCACAGAAGGGTTGGCATAACGACCATCACAAAAACATTGTCAAAGACTTACAGGAAAACAATTTTTTGATGGACACACGCTATACAGCAGTGCATGCAAATCAATCTTCATTATATCATGTAAACAGTCAATCATGGTCATGGATGAATGGTGTCTTAACTATAACCTAAACCAAACATTTTGAACGTTCTCCAATAACGAGGCTGTAAAAGTGGGTGGAAGAATGTTGTCTTGACTTAAAGTTTATCTGGATGAAATATTTCTACGGTTGTCTTTTGTAGTAGTAAAACTAGATACCATCAATAGGATCCCACCCGCTGCGACGCCCATCAACATGTTCACGTTCCAACCCATGACTACTCAGCAGTGATTACTAAATTACTACATAAGCAATCAGCCTTCATTTTTTTTTTTTTTTTTTACATAAGCAATCAGCCTTCATTTTTTTAATCTCAACTACACACCTGTGAAGTTTTGTGACTGCATCTTATATGGTTTGATACTATTGTGTTTACAAAATCTGTCTGCAGACAGACAGGCAGACAGACAAGGTGAAAAGAACACCAGCTGCAGACAGGAATGATTGGAACTGGGTAACAGTAATCTGCAATGTAAAACAGATGTGGTCCAATGGCCCCTATCCTACTTCCTACCGCCCTTGTTCCAGCCCCCTTGCTCGGGCCACGGACTTCTTTGAAGTCAGCCTTCATTTTGATCTCAGCTAAACACCTGTAAAGTGACTGCAAAAATCTAACCACAGACATAAAAGCACCTGGTTAAATACTCAAAATTGCTTCTCTGTTAGTTCCCACTACAATAGGTGTCACCAGGAACACATTTTACCATGATGATACACACATAATCACAAACTGAAAACATTACCAGCCGAAGCTGTTCAGGCTGGTAATGATACGGACCCGTTAGATGAAATGCTTAGTGGTGATGCTCAATACGCTACAGATGGTAGTTTGGTATTTAATTCATACAATGATTAAGAATTATCTGCAACTAAGTATTAAGGGACGATCATATCACAGCTGCATTCATCAGTCCTATTCATGCTCAGTAATGCTCAAAACTGCCTAAGTAGTTTCAACAGAGATTTGTTTGTTGTTTTATTACTTGGATAGATTGAAAGTATGTTTGAACAGGATACACAAATTAATTCTCACTAATAACACAAGTAATTTGTTAAGCAATCATGTGGATTGGTCAAATATGAAATTGTATGTTGTACTATATAAAAACAATATGGAAATGTATTATAAAACTCACTGAGAAATTGTCCTCATCTTTATCTCGATGCAGACTGTAATCAAACACATAATGTGATAAGCAATGTGCAGCATCAGCACACACTAGAAGACAGCAGCTAATCCCAAAATCAACGTGCCATCGCTCATGTCCATATTGTGTTAATATTCAACGAGTGGTGAGCATCAGGTTATTGTACGTGCACCATGAATCATAGGATAATTTCTATTATTGACAGCATGGTCGTGTTTTTTCATCATCAGTAAATGAATTAACCTGTACTTTCTTTAGCTGAATTATTTATGAAGTAGATTTCCGTGTGTTATATACAACATACTGTATATGAGTGTTTACAGTTTCAAGTGACACTGAAATGATCAATATTATGTTTGATTAATGTCACAACAAATTATGGAATATTTCAGGCATCCTTCTGCAATTGCTTACACAAGCAGGAGCAATGCAGAATATATGTTGTTTATTTATTTTCCTGATAACTTCCTTTCATTACTCATTGAAGCTATTTTTTTAAATGAAATATTGCAGCGCACGATTAGTCAACCTGAGGACCTGACTAGTCCTTGTACTCTGAGAAAAGATAAATTTATTTCCTGTGCTCCCTACTTCTCCTCTTGTTTCCATGGCAACATGACAGGGAATGAAGGACAAGCTATTGGCTCTAAAGTTTCTTACTGCACTAATGAAAATGCTCCAGGAAGTACACAGTAAATTATATAGCTACAAGAGTCCTGTGCCAAAAACTGCAGTCATCCAGGGATTGTCTGATGCTGTAGGGATGTTATAGAGTTCAGGAGTTTTACCTTTCACCTCTGCACATTATATCCTCCCTTTGTTCCATATAGGGACAATGTGGTGTCCTCCAAAATGCATTTAACTAGAATAATCTAAAGTGGTTACAGAGTTTTCTTGGACATTTCATGGCCAACACTCCTCTGTGATGCTATTTGAATATCTATAGCTACTCTGTCCTCAGATGATCATTATAGATCAGAATGACTTGCTATACATATTTAATTTAATGATTCATGTAATCTTTCTAAGTCTGCTTTTACTTTATTTAGGTGAAATAAAGAATGCCAAAAACATGAAAACATAATATTTTACCTCTACTCATACAGATACTGTAACTCATCATGGATCCTGTTGCAGCAATCATTGCAGGGCCTCTGCCTAATCAAATGACCATGGATAATGTTAATTGTGATTGTCACTCATCAAGTAAGATCAAACCTCTACTTAGAGGAGTGCCTTTGTTGGCACCACTGACACCACAGGTGCAAATGTTTGGGCCACCTGCGTCTATGTGAAAACCGATCGCAGTACTGATTTTATTGCCCTGCTTTGCCACAGTCGGCACAGGCAGTGGGAGGAAACAATGGAGGAGGATGTGAGCCCATTTTAGGGAACAATCGACCTAACTGGTAATTGGACTCTGTGCTTTAAAATTAAAATTCCCTAACAGACGATGAGATAGATGACCTGCAGTTATGTTTATTAACTCAGTAATTAAAGTTGATAGAAATTTCTCTTTCAAGTTGATTTTATGGATCATCATCCTTTCAAAGTCAGTTTGTCAAATGCAACACAAATACCAGCTGGACTTTCTTTCTCATAAAAGCAAACATCTACTTGCAAGAAAAGGGTTATGGTGTCAAAGGAAACTGAGGCCCTGATTTAGATTGCAGCTTTAGAGATGGAATGCACAATATCCTCAATGGAATGAGATTCTTAAAGCTGTGTTGATACACTTTCAGATACAAATGTTACTGTCTTGCAATAGATTAAGTGATGGCAGGCATTTTACCCAATGTTGTGCTTTACTGTGCCTTACATTTTTATTGCTACATCACTCTTGTGATTACTTATACCTACACAGATATCTGTTCTGTGAGTTGTATTAAATTGCCTACAAGAAGTACATCTGATCAGATGTATTTTTAAAGCAGCATCAGTTGACTTTTTTGGCCTCTACTGGGCAGCAAACACAGGCTGAACACACACATTTCGAAACACTTTATTCAAAGGGTTGTGCAGAAGACTGACTTGGCACCATTATAACCATGACATGGCACAAGGTAGTCTTCATGAATACTTATGATTGTCATTAAGTGTTATACTGTCAATTATGTCACTTTTAATGCAAAGATAAACTTAATTTGGCTTGATGTGTGAACATTACATTGAACTATCACAAGTGGTTGCTTTTGAAATTGGCATTGACATCGTCAGTCTGGCACAGGACTGAGTCAGCAATAGGACCGCTATCTTAAGCTGCATGTCTAACCTGGCTAACCAAGCTAACTAGCTAACAGTAGCTGTTTTGGACAACACCAACTTCTGATGCAAAAGTCAGTTTAGTTGGTAAATGCTCAACCATGTTCACAAGCTAGCCACTAACTGTGTCTGCCCGCAGCTTGGTGCTATTGTACTGGGGTTGAATCAGAGCTTTTTTCACTGAGAACAGGAACCAAAGATGACAAAAGTGCTTTGGTAGAACCAAAGAAGTGCAGATGTAGGCTGTAAAACCAAAACAATAAGCTGAAGGATACCATAAAGCTCTGTTAGGCTGAAGGGAACTGCAGTGTCGATAATTACTTGCTGGAGAGACCCCTCTCACATTCACGCAGCAGTTTGATCCATTGTTAAAATATTAAGATATTGGTTGATGCAGCTTTAAGATTTAGCTCAAGAAATGTATGCGCTGTTTTGTTAATGAAAAAAATGAAATGAACAGACAGCGTTGCCCTTATTGCGGGTTAAAGATCAGTATCTAAAATCAATAGAGTTCATGTAACATTAGCGTGGGTGCTTCCATATGTCCCTACTTGGCATTCTCTGTCATTAATCTGAGATAACGACAGCTGTAAACTTCAGTTTATGTTACAAACCTGACCCAAGGACGCCGTCAAGTCGTATCGGGTCAGAGAGGAGCGGAAATGTTGATACAGCACTTGTTACTCGTGTGAATCACGATCACACGCTGACATGCCATGAAATCAATATGAAGCCGAGTAATAAGAGCCAACAATCAGCAGCCCTATGAAGAGCAGGTTGGGTGCCATCCTTTTACATCACTCTGTTGAAGCACAGCAACACCCGTAGCTACAGGCCATGCTAGATTTAGTACAGCAATGTTATGCTGTGAAGAAGACAATTTGGCACAAGGGACGGTTTCAGTGCAGTGTAAAGTTTTGCAAGAAGCATTGTGGTGTGGAGCAGCAGTATGTTTCTCTTCTAATGACTTTGTTTGCAAAATCCTGCTGATACAGATAAATGCATACTAGTTTGAATATGCAGACAGTTATTTTTCTTATGGATGACATAGTCGAGAAAAAAAGGGCATGCAGGTTAGTTGTGCAGGTAAATAATTTGAGATGTGGTGCATTCAAAGAGGAAAACCTAGAAAAAAACCCATAATTTAAGCGAAAACCTCCCTCATAAGTAAACAAGTTGGTGATTATTGGTGCTAATATGGGATGTAACGAACGGTTGAGAGGTGATGAGTGATTCATTCTTCTGTAGTGTTCACAACAGCGTCTTATAAGACATCAACATTTCACCTCCATTTGTTTTTTCTGTTTGAGTGCACAACATTTCATGCTTTGAAAACACATTCATTTTTGTAATACTCCTTTTCCAACAGTAAAAGAGGTGAGATCTAATCTAGGATTTGAGGCTGATTTTCATTTGAGTTTTAATGGCTTTTTTCATCTGCTTCGTTATCAACTTAATTGAAAAGCAGTATTAAGAGACGGTGGATTGACTTGATTAAGGCTTACAGTGGTTTCTTCACACATATTTTTCACTGACTAAGTTGTGTAATTATTTATGATTTACTATTAGTAATCCTTGTCAGAAAACTCAGCATGTGGAAATAGTAGCAATTATGTGGCCTAACCTCTCAAATGCTTCCAATCACCTGCAAGGGAATAAAAGGGATGGTTACTTTGAGACAAATGAGATTCAACCAAATTTCGACACCTTGATATTGGACATGTTGCAGGTAAAATTGCCTTTTCCAGGAAAGAAAAAATACAGAATTTATTTTTTAGTACTTTTATGAAATGATTTGTACTTAAATTCCGTGCCAACTCAAAATGATGTTCACTATTAAAGGGAGCTCTACCTCGTGAATTCATTACCAAGGTTAAGACTCTGCATGTTAATTTAACCATTTCTTAAACAAGCATTATTTGTTTTTTGTCAGCTCTGGCGTAGTGGAAATTCTTGTAAACTTGAAACTAATGGGACTGAATTCAAATGCCTTTACACATTCATTAACATTAGTAATAATATTAAATTATATTCTGAGAAAGCAGTTATTAACATGGCCATGAACTACCACTGAATTCTGAAGATTGCGTTTTCAATTTGCAAAGCCAAATCCTCAATTCTAAAGACTAAACTCACTTCTTTGGGCGAGGTAGTACCTTTCCACATACTGGTGTTAGATGAGGTTATTCGACATTATGCTTTGACAAAGCGTTAGCTACAAAAACTCAGTGAGCAAATTAATTCTGGACGTTCTCACCACTACTCACCTTAATCAGAGTGGTGGAGTTTTACTTGGCTCTCATTTATCTTGTTTCCTGTTTAAACCACCTGGATTATTAGAAAAACATTGGATATCCACCAAGCGCTCAATAGCTAGTAGTAGTTTGTTCTTATTTGCATTCAAGCACTACCTTTTCCTCCTTTCCTGATGAACTGATTGACAGATGTTTGTTTTCTGCCTGCATTCTACAGGAGGGAAGATACCCACATTCCTCTAACTTCCTCCTAACGTGCACAAATAATCTCAACAACAACAACAGCGACATCTTGTCTTGAGCTTGACACTTTGAGAGAAGCTGGCTAGAACACAGTCATAATGACAGTGAGTGGGAGGGAAGGAGGGACAGTGAGAATTGCTTCTAGTCTTAGATGTTGTGCCATCTCTTTATCATCCTTCCATTTTTTTTCCCTCCCTCCCTCATGCATTCCACAACCACATCCTCCTGTCTCTCTCACTGTCTTTTTTTTTTTCTTTGGTACAACAGACTATGCCTCTTCTCTCACTAATACTGTCTTCTCTCGCATCAGGTCTTTCATCCTGTTCCTACCTTGCATCTCTTC
This sequence comes from Pagrus major, assembly GCF_040436345.1. Taxonomy (NCBI): domain Eukaryota; kingdom Metazoa; phylum Chordata; class Actinopteri; order Spariformes; family Sparidae; genus Pagrus; species Pagrus major. Next base: position 18,431,006 of record NC_133222.1, on the reverse strand, counting down.
ACTAGGCCAATTCTCAGCATTCCATCTCTCTCCTTTTCTTCCATTTTTCTTTCGCTCATATAATTATTAATTTCTCTTTTTTATAAGACACTGTCACATCCAGGCACAGTGAAAGTCTGTCAAACTGCAGCACATTGCCTTTTTGTGCGAGAATATCCCTGGATCACGCTGCCTGGAAAGTAAAAGACCTGTGTTCTTAGAGGGACCTTTGTTACTGCTATAGATCTCTCTTTGAGTGTTTGATGTCAGCAGAATCATACCTGCTATGGCTCTCAAGAAATGTTTCACTAATAGTTTAGAAGCTGTTGGTGAGAACACATCTAAAAGATGCTTGGATGTGTAAAAAGCACACCATGTATGAAACTAAACCCTTGAAGTGATACTCAATCCAAAATCTATCCTTTATGTATCAAACACTCCCCCTCTGAAGGCTTGAAAAGGTGGCTACAAAAAGTTTGTTGTTTCTCCTTCAGAGAGCAGTAGCTAACAATACCTAAATCTTTGCTGACAGGCAAAAAAAACACAGAGGTGTTAAATTTTTAAGGTGTTGACGAAGTAAGTATGTGAACTAAATTTTGAAGCTTTGAAAGTCTGGTAGATGGTTCCAGTGGTGCTTTTAGAAAGCAGCTTATATATTTTCTTTCTCTGAAATAGTATATATTGAGACATGCAACACATAGTAAGTGATTTTAATAGTGTGTTCCTGACACAGATGGAATCTTGTGCACACCAACCTTGTGTATATGTAAAAATACTTTTAATAAAAGCAGTATAATATAAAAACCCACAAACACCCGCTAGCATCTGGCCTTTGTCTTCCATGTGAATGTGTACATTTGGCATTCCCGGGTTGCAGTTGACCCTGCAGTGTTAAAGGGTATTTATTGTCTTCACCTCAAATTGGCTGTAATGTGAACACAACACCCGGATGAACACATTAATATTCGCTGCTCTTCAGACATGATGCTGTTGAACATTGTTCAGTTGAAGTAAAAGATATTTTTAAAAAAGTAACCACCAGTGGCTTCGATGTCACCACCCAAGCCATGTCAGCTGCCTGATTGGTACTGCGCGTGTGAAGCTCTCAACAGAAATGTGAAAAGAAGCAATATGTTTCAGTCCTTTGCAACTTACACTGTCAGCTCTGGGGAGAAAATATGTGTATAATTCAGAATATTATTGATTTAGACTTGTTCAGACAAGTCTTCTGGGTGTAGTCGAAAACTGTATATGATCTGCTGCTTTCTACTGTTACCCGTTTGTTTGTAAGAACCAAAACAGTAAATGTGTCATAAACCAACACAATGAGCTAAAAGATGCCAAAAGCCCCAGAGAGCTACGGAGTTGGCGCTTCACACGGTTAATTTAATATTGCAAGAAGACATTTTATTCAATGCATGAATGATTTATGCAGCTTTAAGTATCTCTAACACCCACATTTTTGGGTGTATGTTTAAAAGATACACAGCTTTCAGGAGGATCGCACAAATACCACCACTGCAAAATTATACTCTCTCCCTTAAGCATTACCACTGACAGCAATTTCCATATCCGTGGCTTTATAACAGAATAGTGACCCAGTGGCAAATAGCACTAAAGGAGGCACTTCTGTTTTGACCTAAACTCGGTCTCCCTGTATACGTCTGGAGCTTGTTTGAAATTGTTTTAGGGACGAAATGTGGATCTAACGGAAACTTTAAAATTGGGTTTTGTAGTAAATTTAGTGAGCTCATTCGGCATTACTATCAGTTCAAAAAGAAACTTGACATTTTTATTAATTTTTTTGTTATTCTGAGGATGGATACAGCATGTTTAAAGTTAGACTGAAATTCCCTTTGACAGCAGTGTTTGCAGCAAGAGGTGTGATATTACAACAAATATAATGAAGTCCTATAAAAGCTTCTTTTGAGCGGCCTATTTTTCCCAACAGTCATTTTGTTTGGCACAGGCAGTATTGATCTTCATCAGTCTAATGTTGAGTTAACTGACTCACTTCCAAGTGAAATTGCTGCTGTGTATCAAAGGCAATGACAGACAGTTCGTACTCGTGATAGATTTAACAGATTTTTTGATGATTGTGAGCATCATTATAACAATATTGTTTATGCTGCGAATAATAATATGCTGTTTGTTTTGAATCATCTCTGACTTTAAAGTCCCCAAGAGGCATATGTACTGTACATCATCGCAGTGTGAGCCAGAGACATCAGTAGCTCAATGTAGTCATTAAATGACAGCATTGTAATATGAATATAATGAAGACCGTATCATTATGTACACAGCTACCTTTGTTTGGATTAAATTAAAGTTTAATTGATAAAGATACACGTGTTATTGTGTATTGATGTGTGTGGGAATTGTGTCAAAAATACTTAATATAAGAGTCAAAAATAAATATGCACACTGCATATTGTAGAACCCTTTGTAATGGTGTGAAAATCTTTAATAACTTATCATTGAGCATGGCCATAGTTGTAAAGGGAGTAGTTGATTTGAAGATTCAGTTAAATGCATGAGAATGGATGTATGCGAGGGGAAGGGACCAACTGAGATAGGGTACGAGGCATGCTATGTACAGGGCCCAGTTTTTCATGCCAAAGCCATGCCATTAAAGACGAAATGGTCTAATAAACAAATAGCTGTAGTTTGGCGAAGTTTTTATGACTAAATGTCTACTTATTGATGTCAGTCAACAGGGACATGGTATATATCAACCCCCAGATACTGTTATCATGTGATACTGATGTGATGACAACTCAGCCTGCTCCATTCACTGATGAAGACGGTGAGATGCAGTTGAAAGCCCTGTTACATTAAAGTTTGTTCCTTATCTAATCCACACTAAAACTGTCGTTTGCTGAGCAACAGAGTTATGTTCTCTGCACCACTAGCTGTCTTGTTCCAGCAAGCCTTCCATTTGCAAGTCAAATAAGTCTATCTCCCGTCCTATTCTACAATTGTGCAAGAGGGGAAAAAGGGAAAAATATTGAAGTTTTGCAAAGGACCTTCTGCTGAGAGCAGTATTTGTTAAGGTGAATTTATTCTGTGGCAGAAACATAAAGGCTCACGCAAGTGCCTCAGAGGGTCCTTTTAGCCATGAGGTGAGAGGGCAGCCAATCAACATGTTGCTTGTTGAGTACTTTTAGAGCATTCATGACTCTTTTCATGGCTGAGTCCTTTGCTTAAAATACCCGGGGAATGGTGCTCACCTGAACATAACATGGTTATGACGAACAAGGTTTTAAAGTTTCATGTGCCTTGAAGGACAAAATATTGTGTTAAGTAAAAAAATACCTGGTGTAAAAAGTAACACAGCCGGAGGTGTGCTTTAACGCAGGGACTGTTATTTCATTGATGATGTGAGAATTCCATATGCTCATGTATGATTAAGTTGATCCTTCATGTGAAGTATACAGTATTCCAAAGGTCCTCAGAGTGAAACACTGTTGAATATTATATATATATATATATATATATATATATATATATATATATATATATATATATATATATATATATATATTCTGTCATCACATCTATAGTGTTCTGCAGGCTGATTTTGAGGATCCATGGAATATTTGGGGTTTCATACTGAAAATGACTTCAATCAACAGAACCAGACAACACGACCCTTACCCCAAGAAATACCCAGGCCTTCTTTAAGGTCTTTCTTATCGCACTAAAAGTCCAATTGATAAAAGCAATAAACTAACATTCTCCCAGTAGAGAGAAGAGATCTTAAGAAATGCCTGTTATAGAAGGAGCTGGCCTATATACCATGTGACAAACACAACAGTTGTTTCAACCTATTTTCCAACAGCTCAAAATGCAAGAGGAAAAGATTGAAAATGTCTTGTAAAGTCCATTGGATGAGGCATATCAGACCAGATATGGGGGAAGTAAAAAAAAAAACACAAAGCTTATAAAATGAACAATCCAGTGTGAAGTAGCTGACCTTGTATCTGTTGTAGTCCTTTAATCACCAACTTGTTTTATGCTATGCTTGACTGTCCACCTAAACTGTATGATTTCAAGTGCTTTAATTTAATCCAATGTCCACATTAACCTTCAACCTGCGAGCCAAACTTAATCAAAGTGAAATTCGTTTAGGAAATTGAGAAATAAATGAGGGCAGAGTACATACATTTCTTTCTTCTTTTATAGTCTTACACTTTGTGTGTTCGGCACTGAGCAGTGCTACTTTCTATTTTATGCTCCATTTGTTTCAGTGTAACGCTTAAAATATACCACGACAAAAAGCCTTCCTCTCTCTTCTCCAAAAATGGACAGAAATAATAATGATTATTGCAATATGTTGGATATACAGTCCCAGCCATTGTTCTGTAACTGATGTTTACAGGACATTGAACTTTTGAACTTTTAATCTGAGTTTTGTCTTACTTTAAAGAACTCAGTGGTTTCCAAAGCAGTACAGTTTCTTATACACTATTAAGAGATACAATTTTCAGAAACTGCTACAATAACATTATTATTTGGCATAACCTCTAAACAACAAGCTGCTGTCTATGGCCAATTTAAAAATTATTAAATTCGCATTCAGTGTTTTGTGTAATGGATCAGTTATAGGCAAACATTGCAGTGATATCACACTGTAGATGCTAATGTTTTGTTTTTATAAATTAACCTTACATCTTTGTGAATCACCCATGGAAAAACTAGCTCATGCAGGCTTTTACCATGTCAGGGATAATGAAAATATCAAATGAGCTGTACAAATAAACTCTCACAGAAACGCTGTTTGATTCTAAAGAATCTGTTGACGTTACCTCACAGAAAAACCACAAGAATGTGTCTTTATGCACAGCAAAGATGGACTGTGTCAAGACTTATAGAGTAAGGCTTTGATTTGGAAAGGTTTAGATAGACAGCTGAGAAAATTCTCTGGGACAAGTATTTGGCAGCGGTTATTGAAAGTCAATGACTGATGTTACTCGTTTCATAATTGATCTGATCTAGCACGTTCACGGCTGGTACATTTCACTGGAGGATTTAACATTGTTTGGCCAAATTAGGTTTCTTTTATGCAGGCCCAGAGGATATGTAAAAATCAACGGATTGCCTTACACACAAAGAAATAATGCAGGCTTTGGATAGAAGGAATGAAGCAGCTATGCAGCAGTTAGTGTTAAGGCAGTAAAGCTGAAAAAAAAGATGAAAGCCAGATAGTTAGCATCAGTGACATCACAGCAGAGGGGGAATTGCGTCAGCTTCTTCAAACAGTCCTAATAGAATACTAAAGGAGGGCTGACGGCCTGTTCTCCTCAGAAAAGAGTAGGCCCCTGAGAATCTGTTGACAGGGCGTTTGTAATCACAGTCCTGTAGTTTATGGCCTTTTTAGTTCGTCTGAGAAACTACAAAGCTTATCATGGAGATGAAATACTTTCTATTATTGTCCATCACATTTGATAAAAATTGTCTTTGATGTGGCTCAATATAACATATTGTACATGTTTCTAACGGACTGACAGACAGATACTGTATAACACAAATTAATTATCCCCTATAGACAAGAGATTTAGATGAGGAGATCAATACCACTCTCATGTCGTTCCATTAAATATAATACAACAGCTAGCAGCCACACTTTGCTTAGCTTAGCTTCAATTAAGCACAACGAATGCAAACAGAGGGTAACAGCTATTCTGATTCTGTTTATAGATAAATCCATCAACAGATTTGTGTCATTCACCATCTAGAGTTACTGCCATTACCCATCGTCCTCCCTGCTTCTGCTGAATTGCTCACTGACTAACCCTGTCACATCCCCATACTGGCCCGACACTGCTCTTACAGTTTATGTGCATATCTTGGGTTCGCTTAGCATTTATTTTCCGAGGATGTGCACAATTGGCACTCCATGTGAGCCAGCCCTCATGCATACCAGAACATGTTGCTAAAAGCAAGTTTACCTTCAGCCTAAGGTACCCTATATGGATGACGATCTTACTTCCTCGGATTTTATAGAGACAGAATCCACCTCTTAAGATTGTTAATTAACTTTTCATATTTAGTTGGTATAATTTGTACAAAACCTATAGTGATAGCACGGTTCTCCATTTCATTTGGTTATGTACCGGACTATTTTGGCCAGGTGCAATAAATTATGGAGTCTTTCCTGGTTCCCTGCAGCTGGTCCCAGCGTTTGGATAGAGCCAGACTAGCTGTTGCTGGTAGATATAAAAGTGGTACTGATAATTGTCCTATGTAAAGTGAATAAGTGTACTTTTCAAAAGATTGAACTATTTATTTAATTCATTAAAGAAAGTAGTGAACCATTGAGCAGCTTGTGTGGCTCCTTATGAACCTGTGCAACTCTGGGGAAAAACATCTCTTCAGTAGTTTTAAAAGCAAAACCTTCAAAAACTACGGCACACCACTAGTCCCTCTACCTTAAATGACCCAGCGTTATCATTATTAATGCTCTGCATTGTATGTGTGTTCCAGTACAGTAGACAAGACCGGAGAACAACAAAACTTTCATTGACCGTCTTGTTGGAGTTTCTTCTCTTTCATCCTTATTTAACCAGGCGACTTGGCTAAGAGCATATTCTTGTTTACAGCAATGGCCTAGGGGAGTAGTTGCATGAATAGGGAGGGGTACACACATATACACTCACATTTGGGGACTGCCTGGTACTGCTGCAGTCTACTGTTGGCCACCAAGTGGTTCCATTACAGCAGTTGGGGGTATTTTAATGTTCATTTAATGCCATTGGTTATCCTGCTCTTTATGTTCATTTTTATACATTTACCTCTAGTCAACAGCTCCCTAAACAGATTGCCGCAATAGCTCCACTCTCCCTTCCCACCTTTAAAGTGTTATTGTGTAATTTCTTACCCAGTGCATTTAAAATGAGCTGGCTCACAATTTCCCACATTCCATCTCTCCAGTGTTCCCATTACATTGTGGTTTTGGCGAGGATCCCTTGTTCTCTCATATCCAAGGGGGCCTGTGTAGATGCGATGCTCCCCTTCCATGTTAGCTTTATTTTGATGTTTGACGCTGTGCACTCATCCAACCCGATGAGCTGGCAGCTTCAACAGCAACTAGGGTAATTATTTACAGGAGGGATTGTGGAACCTGCTAAAAATATCCCTTTTTCCCTCCCTACAAGAGCTCCCTCGAGCTTTGAGAACAAGACAGGAGGAAAGAGTAGGGAAGTGTGGCTGTAAAGAGGTTTAACTCATTCCATTCTTTTGCACCCTGTTCTTCTCCGTTTGACGTCCAGAATTACAAAGGAGATTAACTGACATGGGACTGTCTTAAAAATTGCAAGGTCTATTCAGAATCACCTGGAATTCTTACATGATAGCAAAGCTGCATTGTTAAAAAGAAGCATAAGATACTCTCTTGCGAGCTGTAGATAAGCTTTCTCTTTGTTTGCTCCCCCTCAAAGGAAGGTCAGAGTATCAGGCCAGCTGTATAACAGCATCCTGTTGCTGACAGTGACTTGGCGTTTTGTTTAAGGACACTTGGCAAAGTGTATAGATTCCCTGAAAACCTGTTTCATTCAAGCCTGGTCTAGTAATCACAAAGTCACTCAGCTGCCAAACATACTAAATGAGTTGCAAAGTGGGTAGATTTCTTTTGGACACCCCTGGCTTCAGAAGTTAAAGTCCCATTCATTTTCCCCATATGTAAGATTCGGACAGACAGTTGGAGCACTTCTATGGCTTGGATGGACACAATACTCCCCTGGTTTAGTCATCAGCACAAATATGAACACGTGCATTTGAAAATGTCTGGCTCTTTGGTAAACAAGACCAAGAGTCCTCAGCCATGCTCACTACAGTACCTGTCAACTGTTCTAAATACCAACACTAACACGCTAATGTTCAGCAAAAATTGTTTTGCATTAGTTTAGACCATTCAATAAAAACCTGCACAAACCTTTTGCCAATACAACAAATAGTTGTCAAGATATTTTTACCAAAAGCTCAGAAATGTCATCCTCATGTTAACACTGGAGCAAAAGTCAGGGAACTGTATGAATCTGAAAGATTCATCTGAATCATCATGCATGTCTTTACCATATTTCGTGGCAACCTATGCAACAATTGGCCTGTGTAGATAAAAAGTTATCTATGGTTCCCAAGGTGCCTTTTGGTAAGAGACATCCAATCACGGACCTTGGAATAATTTTACTTGCACTACTACTGGTGAATACAAATGAAAGATGATGATTTTTTCAATTTGGCATCTGCAGGATGGAGCTGTGTTTTGTTCACCAGCCCTGACTGGCACCACTGAAGGGCTTCTTCCATAGCAAAGCATGAGGCTCATGGGCAATGCGGTATTTATGGCCAGCATTTATCAGAAACAAAGTTATTAAAAGTAGTGGCCATAACATAAACCTACAATTGTTAGTCTGTGTGTTGAATTACATTGAATATATTTTTCAAACACTGGGTGTGGTAATCTGGGCTGATGATTCACACAAGATTTCACACAAATACTGTAAAAAAGTTGATACTGAAGTCACAGTATCTTCTAAATGTCTGAACAACTTCATGGAATGAAGCCAACAGTAGTCTAATACTACTGTCAATGGTAATTTATGCTGTAGAGTATAAAACAGACTCCTTTATAGTGTTCATCTGCTCAGCAGCTAGCCAAATGGACATTTTACTACACCGACAACTGAGAGGAATCTACATAGTCATTCGCTATTTAAGCAATTATCTACCAGATTGTCATACTGAAATGTCAGAGTGCGATACGCTTCATGAGTGTGCTGTCATAACGTCATCAAACTTCCAGACACTAGCCCTGTTTCTGTTTTTCAGCAAAATTTAATTAACACGATAGCAGAAGACTTTTCAGAGCACGGTGAAGAACTCTGGTGTGATTGAACTCTACTTGCACTCTTTGTAGTTTATATTCTAAATATTTCATGTGTGCAGGTTCCCCTCAATGCTATTTTCTTTGAGGTCTGGTGGACATTGTTGATGCACACACAGAGGTTGCTGTTACTCATCCTCATTTATTTAATAAAAAAACACATAATTATTGCATTTAAACTATGCGTCTCATACATTTAGTAAGAGAATATGATTACTCACAACATTTAGATAAATTAAGTGATCATTTAAAGGTATGTTTTAACTAGAGCATTGACTCTGTCACATGGATTTATATTTGGTACATTCTGATTCGCACATCTCCTTTCTTTTAGTCTTTTCAGACTACGCAGATTTAAATAATCAGATCAACTTGACTGAGGAGACTGCAAAAATAAATGTTCTCATAACCTTCTTTCTATGTAACCTTAGTTCATGTTATGCTGCTGGTGTGGAATTTGTCAGTGGCCTCAAAAACTAGTTGCCCATGGGATAATGTGCATATTGTCCGAAATTAAATTAAAAAATGTTTTAGTAGATCAGTTGTTTGTAAGTGCGAGATTTGTCTTGTGTGAGACTCCCCCTCACAGGCCCCAATAACAGCTTTTACAGACATAACATCTTTTCAAAATTGAGGGAAACTAACTGCTAATTAAAACTTCAGAATGTTAGATTATTTCATCTTGGGAAAATTAACATTTTGATGCAGTGCTGTGAAAAGTCTGCTGCTATCAGTATGCATGATAATCTAACATAAGCATCTGGTGCAGTCTTTTTGCTAAGCAACTTGAATGAGAGATTCTGTTCTGTGGCACAACTGTGTTTATGTTCTCGAAAGTGCAGCTGAATGTAAGGTGAAGATTAGGTTGATTGAGAGGTTTTAGCATTTAGGGGAGCAGTGAGATAATTAGGGTTTTTAAAACGTTGATTAGTCTACGCAGTTGATTTTGTTTGCCATACACTCAGTTTAAGGGCCCGAGGTTCTGTGGAATTCATATTTTCTCATCATACAGTTGACTGTGCAACATACTACAATTACCAGTCTATTAATGATTTGAATTATTCTGCTTCATAGTTGATGCCGTAATCTGTTATCTGGGTAGGACAGTTGAAATACTCTACTTTGCTTGCTAATTAACATGTGCAACTTTACTACAATCATCATAGCAAATTACATACGTAGAAAGACGTATGGTCCGAAGCTTATTATAAAATGTACATGTGTTGTTAAAACATCCATATGTTGACACAATGTGGGGGCAATCCTGCTGCCAGCATGTTGAGGGTTCATAAATTGCACATCATGTGCAAATTAGCCCCTCGTTTATGTTAACGTACTTACAAATAAACACGAAATAATAAACAATACCAAGCTAATCATAATGCCTGTCCTTCAGCATATGAAATAATTACCAACTAGGCTTGATTTATTACATAATGCTCTCACAGAAAAAGACAAATACATATCCATCTTCTTCACTTGGAACTGTATTGATCCAGGTGGTTTGACTCAGCTGTGTGTTATTGGACTGTATTGTATGTGAGCACAATCAATCAAACTTTCGACACCTCTCCTGTCACCTTGAAATCGGTCGTGACAATAGAAAAGTGTCTGCTCTTTTTCACTCAGTCATGTCTCTCACAGCATGCCAGCGGGGTGTCAGTCCTTGGATTTTAATGATAATGGCTCACAGATGGCATATGATGTATCAGTAAACAGGAAATAAGGCTAGACTTTAGACAGGAAGTATGGGAGACAGAAAATTTAGGTCAGCGCTTCAGCTAGTAAACAAAGAATAAAAAAAGAACTTTCTGTTTCAGTTCTCACAAAACAAACTTAATTTAACAGTTTTTGAGTGGTGAGCTAAATTAACTTGAACGGCAAAAAATTATAGTTTATTTCGGAAAAGACTATTTTAAACTAAACTAATTAGCCATAGTGACAGATGAATAAACTGTGTCACAACATGTTTTAGAGCTGTTCACATTTACTGAGACCTCGAGGCTACTTCAGCAGGGAATTTAATAATAAAAAAAAAATAAAAAAACACACGCCTAGGACAACTGTTAAAGTAAGTTAAAATAGCACTGTTGTAATTTGGAGAAATGGTGTAGCTCTTCAGTCCGAAAAAATCTGTTTTATGTACGTAATTTAAGAATGAAAAGAACTCAAGTGTTGCCCAAGAGCGCAAAGATCCTCTGAATAATAAGACATGGATCTGACACCTGGGAAACAGTATTTGAAATATGAATTCATGAAATATGTTGGTCTGCCAAGTTTTTTGTATTCTTCTGTCATGAAATTAGAGTTAGAACAATTTGTCCCGATAAGCTGATTGACAGAAAATTGTTCAGTCCCAGCTCTTTAAATGTGAGATTAACTATTTTAATTGTGATATATTATATTAAATGAATACCTTTTTGGTTTTAAACTGTTCGTCAGACAACACAAGACATTTGTAGGCATTGCCCTTGCTCGGAGATATTTCTTCACTATTTTCTGACGTGCCATGGCTTAAACAATTAAACACATGATTGAGAAAATAATCAACAGATTTATTGAAAATAATCTTGTGTTACAGCCCTAAATTATATACTATAAAAGATGTATCATCTCTGCATGGATTCATCTGAACAAATGAGTATTAGCCCTGACAACTCCAGCTATGATGCCTGCGTGCACCATCTGGATTAATTAGAAGAAGAGGGGCAGCTTTAACAAGTTGGAAAACAAAAAAACAAAAAAACAAAGACATGGGATTGTGCCCTTCAACACTGTACCATACTATAAAATGTCTTGAAGAGTACCAGAGTGAATCCATGGGCGGCTATTCCCTCCCATCGCTGATGTAATACATAAATACAGGCACTCACATCCATTACTTTTCAATTTTATGTCTCCAAACCTCCTGACCTGCCTGTCTGGTGCCAAACTCTAACATAGATGAAGAGACAAAAGACATAGAGTCGACTTGGAAAGAACTGTTATATCCATTCTGTTATTCATTTCTAATTGATGGGTTTCCGTTTATTTATAGAAAGTAATGGATTATAAATATGTAAACACACTGATTAAATATACAGACTTAATATGGTAGTGTGCACAAGTGGTAATGTAATGTATTTTTTATTTATTTTTTTATTCTGCGTCAATTACCAAATGAACACAACAATCAGAAAACACTAGCTGCACCATCTGCTGAATGAAAGCGATGACTGACCAAACATGAAAATGCTTTTCCTGCCCAGCTGCATCACGAGTCTTATCTGTAACAAACCGCCTAAAAAGCATCAATCCTCTCAACACAAAAGTAGTCGGGTAAAAATGCTACTGTACCTATCACTGTCTGATAAATGGTGGCTCCTTGTGTGGGGCTGCATTTCCAATTACTTTTCTGTGGCTTCTCCGGTCGGGCTGGTACCCGTGCAGCTTTTGAAGGACGAAGAGGTGAATGCAAAACAGCCTGTGTGATTTTCGGCAGCCTGGCCCCTCCAGCCTTTGATGTATGAAGCCCTGTGTGAGCCCACAGCTGCAATATGTATGGGTTGTTTTCCTCACACCTTTTTGTTGCGCTTGTTGTAATGTTATGTATTACCAGACAGGAACACACCGCGAAGTCAATGCAGGTTTGAAACACTTATTGTCAACTTCTGTCAGCCAAACCTCCCTAGCAGTGGTGTGATGTGAATGTGTTTAGTGCTGCGGGACTCAAATTTTTGGGAAATCCATCAGGTGTTTGGACGTCCATGGAAAAACTCAAAGAAATGCAACAGAGAGCCGTGTTAGCGCTAAAAAGTGCACGGGCTCTCCTTATGATTCCTCGCTGGTCTCTGGCTAAATAATTGAAGCCTCATTTGAGCAGTGGTGAATTGAGGATAAGGGTGTTTTGGCAAACTGCCTGCTGCTGTATCAAAGGAGAAAGCTGCTAACGGTCTTTCTCTGCGAAACTCCAGCTCTGCCTCGCTGCATGATGGTTGGCCTCTCGGTCACTATTTACGGTCTTTTATTTACTTGTGATGCCTTGAAGTCAACAAGCCGCTGCAGATAGAAGTTTCTCCCAAAGGATGCCTAAGATTAATAGTGATAACTCAAGGGCTGCTTAAAGCTCTACAGTCCACTAATTTGTTCAGTTGGTTAAGCAGCAGTCAGTTTCTCTCAATGCCACTTTTTTTTTCTTTGTGTGTGTGTTTGAGCGAGAAAACAAAACAAATGATGCCATTGGTTTACAAAATAAAAGGCCTATCAAAGAGTACTGAATTTTTTATCAAAACTAATGAGTTGAATTTTGTTTTTTATTTAATACTTTTACCTGCAAATGTATACCCTGTACGCCTGCACTTCAATCAGTAATTCCAGACATGTATCCCGGATCCTGAATTCACTGCTGTAGTCCATTCTCAAGCCTTACTGTCCCCATCCTCTTTTGCTGAAGTCTGCTATTCAATTCTCAGGTCTTATTGTACTAAAAATCCAGCATCATCATAATACCTCTTTATGTCGGCAAACAAAGCAGCCATGTCTGTCGGTCTGGCTTGTTTGTATTAGAAACCAGTCGGGTGAATGGCTGAGAAAGCCTATCTGGAAGTCAAGTCCCCCCACAATGACAGTGGCTGCCCTTCTTTGATACGTCAATCAAGCTGACAGACAGCGCTTATCTCCCTGTGAGAGAGAAATGGACCAAGCCCCCTGTCCCTCTGTCAGTTGATCCATACGGGCGAAAACCCAGAGAGCCTTTCAGGAGTTCATCAGTTGCACATCGTAGATAAGGCTATTGAGATGGAGGGAGGGGGGGGGGGGGATCTCAGGGGAGCTTCCTACGCAGGGCTCAGGGCTCAGGACCTCTTGTGTATACCTCATCTGAGATTTGATCATATTTTATTTATTATTTATTACGTTTTTTTTTTTAGTTCAACCAAAATGCAACAAGAAAGTTTCACAGACTGTGACGAAGCATGTTAAGCACACACTAGTTGTTTAAATGCCTATAGATGGCCGCAGAAATGAATCCTGAAACCAAGAAATAAATTAGCATTTTTGCACCTGGGTTCCCTTGTCTCAAAGTCAATATGTTTTTGAATGGGTTTTCGGTTAGATGGCTGTTGCTATCAAGTGGTTAAATGAGACTACGGAGGTTGTCGGGGACTTTGAACGTCATCATACCAAACACGGAGACTCATCTACTCACTAGTCCATCTTTACAGGTGGACTTTAGTTGCAAACTATTCTAACTCTAACTTCACAAAGTATGTATGCTATTGTAGTCGGAATAGTGGTGATGCCAAAGTCATGCGGCCATGATTATCTTTGTTTATCACCTAATGTTAACCTTTTACATTTGGTGATTGCATTTATGCTTAAAAAATCAGGGTTAACTTTAGGGTTGGCCTACAAAAATATGTCATCCGTGCTGCTCTCCTTTGATTCATAAGCACAGACTATACAGTATGTCTCCACAATTATTTTTACTACCTCTTTACTACTTGCTCTACCATATTTATTTGATAGTTACAATTTTCCAGATGAGTGTCAATATTAAAATACATATTCTAAAATACAATATATTGTTAAAGAGTAAAACAGTGGTCCCCAATCTTGTTGAGTTGTAACTCTTTACAAAAAGCACTTTTTTCGGACGGACAGATTTCTCCTCTTATCATCTCAGATGTTTCTCAGATGAATTAAAAAAATCCAATATTTCACGAAATATATATATATATATATATATATATATATATATATATATATATATATATATATATATATATATATATATATATATATATATATATATATATATATATATGCATCAAATGTGTTTAATTCTTCTTCTGTATAGCATTTATCTTCTCACGACCCCTCAGATTTGTCTTGTGAGTCTTTGTAGGGGACCAGACCCCCAGATTGTGAAACAACGGCATAAAATACAACAGTATTGACTGATACAACAGTAAAAATGCTTCAAGTATATAAATGTGTCAGCATCTTATCATCTTACTATTCACTTTTTTGAGACTGTTTGTACTTCTGAGCCCCAGCCAGTCAGGAGTTGGACGTCTTACAGAATCACAAATATACATTTGCCATTAATCTCAGACTCTAAAATGCCACTCCATTGCACTTTATCTCATTTATGGTTATGAAATAAGCTCAAGTGCTTTTGGCAGCCTTTTTTGTTAGTCATGCACTAAATCTCAAGTTGTTTCACACCAAAATCTCAAGTCATTTCACACCATCTGCTGCTCTAGAATTTGCCTCTTTTTTCCTTTCCTTCCCTTGGACCACTCCTCAAATCATTTGTGAATTTAATGTCTCTGGGTATAAATGGGACTATTTTGCCTCTGGTGCCATGTGGTGAATATGGTATCAGGTTGCAGTGCTAATATAAATCATTTCCTAAGCATCAGTGAGGGAATACTAACAGTAAGTCTGCCTCGGGACTTGATGTCACCATAAAATCATTATTAAAGGGGAAGGGAGGGCTTAATGTGCCATTGCATTATTAGTGATTGTTTACACGGAAAGACAGATGACTTGAAGTCGATTTTTTTTTTTTCAATGTAAGAGTGTAGCAATCAGTCCGAAGAGGGTAAAATTGAAGCCGAGAACCTAATGACATTGGTGATGGAGAGCTAGCACTTATGACACTGAGTCAGCAGAAAGCAATGTATGTTGCTGACCCTTTTGATGAGGATGGTTCAAGGTGAGGACCTGTGTGTATTCTGAGACTGTGTGAAACGTCACAGCAGCATCTGGCCATCGGATACAGTACAGAACCCTTCATGGTGATATTTTTCCTCTGCAGTCAGGGCTTGTAATAGATGGAAGCAGCTGTTATGATGCTGCAAATGAATCACGAGCCGGTCTAGTACATGCATGCAAAGACACATCTTCAAGGTGAAGTGCATTTATTTGATAGTGGTTGCAGTTGCGTTTGTTGGTTTAATGTGCCTTTAAACTAAATCCAATGCAGCATGTTTGTGGTGCTGTCATGCATATTCAGCGCAGTCGCCAGGATAAAATGTTGGTAGTAAAGTTTCTGCAAACCACTGACATGTTCACATTTGTGTGTTTCATAGGCCGTATTGACATTTAAATAAAACATATCAAATCACACTTGCATTACATGTTCGTGACCTAACTTTCATATCTGGAGGTGGAGGAGGTGGTAGTGGAGTTACAGGCAACAAGGCTGGCAATGTGACCGTAGTTTGAGACTGTGTTTCAACATTTGTAAGTTTGAAAACCACAGGGTTTTAATGTTTGTTGGTGTCAAAAGATTGGATATTTTTATGGAACCAATGGACAACTCTAACCGTGTTTGTGGCGACAAAACAGGTATTTTAGGCCAAAACAATGATCTTTTCCTAACCATAACCAAGAGGGTTTTGGGCCTAAGCCTAACCAGAGCATATGCACTGCTTTGTCACAAGTTAAAATAGAAAATTGAACCTAAAGAAAAGTTTCAACATAAAGAAATGTAAAGTTTCAACATACCTGTATTTGTACAGAGACATACATTGCCATCATTTATTCTGGTGATTGGGTTGTTCATATTCCAGGATGTAAATATGTGCTCCATGTTATTATGAAATCAACACCATAAAATCAGATTTAGGTGAAAATTCTTCTTCCTTCTTTTGGCTCCTGAATGTCAGCCTTGCTGTAATCTGAAGTGACCACATTCAGGAGCATGAAGATGATTGATTTGATCCCCAGATTGCAAATCCACCAGATTTCCAAATCGAGGGCACTTGGGGTTACAGCATTCCAGCTACTGTAGGTGTGCAATAATGCTCCAGCGTTCTAATGAGTCTCCTTGGTCTCCTGGTATTGTCGTTAATATTCATGACTGGGCTGCAGGCTCACAGGTCGACATGAACTCTGCGTGGTTCTTCTGTCAAGACAGTCATCAGACCAAAACATCCTGAGCAGCATGCATCTATCAAGTGGATATGCATTAATGAGTAGATCTATCGCACACTTCAGATGTGTAATCATGTTTTTTTCTAAATTGTAAATTTTCCCAAGGCTGGTTATTCATTTCATTTCCAGCTCATTTCCTTAGCATCCCTGTTGATTAATCTAATGGATAGCTGCCAAAGTCAATCATGGAGAAATATGGGCCCGCTGTTTATCTGCTCTATCTCCTTGGGAGGAGTTTCAAAGTTCGAACCATCTGATTTTTGTTCCATCTGCTGACACCGACCCTGTGTCAGTACCCTCCAGAAATGTGAGATGAAAACCAAAATGACTCCTTGCCCTGTGTTGTTATTCAGTTGTTGATTTGACCCTAAAGTGGGCACTGTGTCCATAAACACAGCGCCTTATTAAAACTAAACCACCGTCATAACACTTCTCTGCTCTTTCATCAGACATTCCCTCCCCTCATGTAATAAAATGACTTGGTCTTCAAAGAGATGCTGGCACTTTTACGACTGCTGAAAGGATTCAATGCCCTAAGAAATATGCTTAGAAGGGAAAAAAGTTCAGCAACTTGATCCCATCAGTAAACTTTTCTTCATTTTATAATTGCGTCTCTACAGTGATAAGCCACCCAAAACTGCAATTACAGTAAGTGAGGGCAATATTTCAGAATTTTAGAGTGAGACAGACACCCATTAGGAATATTACTAAGAAGAAACTTGCATCTGCTTTCCGGACTGAGACTATTATCTGCTGGTATGTCTGGGTCCTACAGTTAAGAGATTGTCTATAACACTCAGTCGCTGTGCTCTAAGATCAACAAGAATAGAAATAATTCTCTGACACATTCATCATGTTTGGAGAGTGATTCAATCAATTGCAGCTAACTCAAGCAGATCTGTACTCGGACACAAGATACAGTATGTTAGGCTGTTTTATTGCCCTTAAGTATTTGAGGAATGTATGAGGCACTGGATAAAGGCAAACTGTCGTCAAGGATTTCTCTTTTCTTCACTGCTTGATAAAAAATGTAGAACATAGAATAAAATAAGCTCAATCTTGTGGCAATCAGAATAAACTTGATAGAAACATACCATTGACCATGTTTATACTGTATACATATGACATGTACAAAGGTGATTTTGTTAAAAAAAAGCCATTGAATACACTTTAAACTTTGTTTTTGCTGAGGGGTATGTGTACAATATGATTGCATTTCTTTATTCCTAGATTGTATGGAAAAAAACATATCTTGACTTAATTAAGTATTAATGGCTCATGACCCATGAAATGTCTGTGCTAATGTGTTATATGACAAAATTAACAAAGCTGAACTTTTCTGCGGTGAGAGGCACTGGGGATGCTGTGTTCCAGCTCTTTTTTATAACACCTCGGACGGAATGATTCATGAAAACATTTAGGCATCATTTTCAGGAATACACAGCTCCTTAATGATATTATAATTATACATTGATGATTAATTTGCTTGTGTGAGGCAAATTATTTGATGGATTACTCATAAATTGGCATGGAGCGGTGCAAATGGTGAATCATGACAGAGCTCAGATTTCTCATTGTGCACTGAAATGATCCAAACCTGTGGTAATATATTTAAGCACCAGTGGACCTTTCACAGCTGCTGCAGGCGAAAACCTGCAAGGGCGCAATGTACATTCAAAACAAAAAAACACCACAATTAAGTCAGATTTAGGAAATTTTTGTTAATTGCCCTCCACAAATGAGTAATTGATTAATTGCTTAACCGTTAATTAAAGTGGACCTGCGGAGCTCCCTGGACACCTCTCTCATCTGCCCCAGTTAAACTGCTGCCCTCTAATTAGAGATGGAACTAATGTGACAGCCAGCGTTTGCAGCATCTTTCCCCTCGATGACACAGACTTAAAACCTGACAGGCACCCAAACTTTGCCAGGTTACCCTAATTACCTTGATTGTGTTGTGCTTTTAAATTAAGTCATTAAAATGAATTCAGACTCCTTTCGGAGGCTGGAGGGGGGCAGGAGTCATGAACCATGAAAACAAGGGCTCGGGGAGCACATAATTACTTTTGCTTGTCAAAAGGTTTTTCGTTGCCTCATGGGAGGTTGGCTGTGGTTATTTGGATCGTGTTTTTGCACTGGACTAGTGCAACATAAATAGCCAATCAAGCTGTTACAGGATGGATAGGTAGCCTATTAAAATCTGAATGTAAAAGAAAAATTGACCTCTGGAAACAATTTTTAAAACCAACTCTTTTGCATAACTGCACCTGACATATATTGTGCGAGATGATGTAGTTAACTGAGCTGTTTTACACAAAACTAAATGGTATTTTACAGCAAACTGTTTCTTGGCCTGTAAAATTATCTTTTAAATTGACAAACACCCTATGTGTAATTCATGGCACAATTCAAATGGGATCAAAGATGTATTTGTCTCTCCACATTGACTGTACAAATTATTTTCTGTATTAAGGAGGAGAAGGGGCCGACCTTTGGCTTAGTTTTAAGGTGACTGTCATTCTGTAACATCATCAGCACTACATGGAAACTCGCAGGGAAATCAAATTCTGGTGACTGACAGCAGGTCATGAATCATTTTACTGCTTCTTGCATGCCATTTTTTTTTTCAAGAAGAACCAAAGAAAAAATGAGAGAGAAATTATTTATGAGGAGGATCATAAATCCAGAATGTAGCTGTACCTATCAATAATGAAAAACATGTAGAAACAGGACAAACAAGTGGTATCTCATATCATATTATTACTTTCTTTCCTTTGAATAAGGAATCACCTAATACACAGAGTAGGACATGAGAACAACACAACTTTTTTGCTGCACTCCTACATCCAGGTGGTGACATGTATACATGCAAATGCAATAAACAGATTACGTGTGAAAGAATGCTTCATTCTATTAATATTACATTAAATAATAAGTTAACTGAGCTGGATATTATGAAAATGAAAAAAACCTTTTGCACCAAACAGTATACCTCTAACTTTTATAGATACGTAGGACATAACACCCGACCGGCTATAACTAAACACATGGACCTCAAACCTCAACAGGTGTCATGGCTCAGACTGCACTTTAGGAACTCCATTGAAACACTGTGTGATATTTTCCTCTAAATTTTGACAGACAGACAAATGCATTGTTAATCAATTTTTTTTTCCCCCAATTGAAATTTAAATTAGGTTCTCCCGTCTCCCATGACGAAGAGAAATTTCATAAATGAATAACAGATCTTTTATAAATATCAAAAGAGATCTGGTGTTCATCTTTCTTCCTTCTTTTGTGCAACAGAACTCTCTAATAGCCCCCGAGGCATGCTTTAGCCCTGGATTAGCTTCAATTTTGTGCACCTTCACATTTCAAAGGTGCAATGGAATTTGAAATAGATAATAGGAATAAATAAAAAGGGTTAGTAATCCAGGGGAATTGAGTAGAAAAGATTCGACAACTCAGCAGATGGAAGTTCATGTGAAAGGCTGGGGAGATAAAGCTGATGTGAAGCAGACAGAATCAGTCAGTTTGAGGGTAGAAACGAGAAAAGACAGAATCAAATGCAATTAATTAATGGTCTGACACATAGATATATTTTATGTCAAAGTTAAATCCCATATCAAAGAGCTGGTGGTGTGGTTTTAGCTTATGATAGGTCGTAGGTTGAACTTTGACAGAGTCAATTAAACATAAACAGTCTGAGGGCACTGTGTGCCAGGGAACAAACATAACATCAATATCTCATTAAATTTAAGACACAATGACCAATTAAAACAACATCTGTGGTTCAGTAA
This sequence comes from Pagrus major, assembly GCF_040436345.1. Classification (NCBI taxonomy): domain Eukaryota; kingdom Metazoa; phylum Chordata; class Actinopteri; order Spariformes; family Sparidae; genus Pagrus; species Pagrus major. The sequence continues at coordinate 18,410,420 of NC_133222.1, read as the reverse complement.
GTTCTGTTTTTTTAGTCAAGAGATGCTTTTGCTGACACAGCATAAAACATTTTTATATATAACTAAAGATGCAAAGGTAGAAGATAAAGAAAATGAAGGCTGACTTTCATTCACGTAAACAGTTTATTCAGGTTTAATACAGTTGAGGGTAATTGCAGTCTGCAACATTGTCTTTTATGATACTCCACATCGTCAGTACAAGTGACCAGTGGACTGTTTTTCAAAATCTGGTGCCTACATGACCCACAATGCAACTTAGTCACTGAGCGACATCACTGGAGGAATTTTATCAAATTACATGCAACTTCCACTGGAGCCACAAGGCTGTATGCAGCTTTTTCTTTACTTTTTAAATTATTATTATTACACCTGCAGTAGTACTACTACAAGACCTGTAAACACACTTTAATGTGTAAAATAGGTGTCACCCTTTAAAGGTATACTATGCAACTTTTGAAAGATTAAGCACACATTCATTCAGTTACACATGAACTTTGACCTTGAGCAAAGAGGCTGAAGGGGAGTAAAAAGAACATAGTATGGTGGCTAATGCAAGATAATGTTGACAAACTACAATAGCTTTTTAATTTAACTTGTGCTACTGTTCCACTAACTTTTAGCATTTACTATAATTCTGTAATTGCCTCTTGTGGCCACAGTGACTGCTGCTCTCAAAAGGTACAGATGCACACTTTGATTTGTGTGTAAATATATATATATATATATAAATCCACATATATATATTTGTGTATATATATCTATATATATATATATATATATATATATATATATATATATATATATATATATATATATATATATTTAATTTCTTGCTAATTTTGACTTCTTTCTGCCTTCAGCCTGATCTTAAGCAGTTAAAACACATGACCACAAACAAGAACACCCCACTGTTTGGCAATGAAAAAACTTCTTGGTCACTTATCTATACATTAGAGTCATTGCTGCTGTACCACCACCTTGAGCTAGAGGTCAATGTCTAATTAGAGTCCCTGTTGTTCACCTGTTAAAGCCAAAAGTTAGCCTGATTGTTTCATGTCAAATCCAACACGCGAGAGTAAAGAGCCAAAACTCTAAACGTCCTGCTGTCTTCATACTCTAACACTGTAAAAACTGGCACGCAATACTCAAAAATACAGTATGTTACTGCTGAGTTTGTCACTGTTCACAACTCTCAAAATCATGTTCATCTTAATTACTTCAGCTAATCATTTTTTTAAATGACTGCCAACAATGCTAACGTCCAATTTTCATTTGACAGTAATGGCACTCCAGAAATTTCCATTGCACTGTGACAGAGCTGGCTGAACAAAAATAACAGGCCAAAATATAGAATGTCAGGGTTGAAGGTATTGCTTTAATGACCTGAGCCGTTGGACCTGACTGAGAGGTGATTCACATGACCCTGGAGCCTTCAGCTTTATTTCTCCTTACTTTTGTGCTTTTTAAAAAGAAATCTGAAAAGGGAAAAGAAATGACATGAATTTAAATCGAAAACATTTTTATTCACATGAAATTACAGGTATTTTCTTTGAGTGATGTGAATGTGGTTGAACGAGTTCAAACGAACAAGTGTTCAGCTTTCTGAGAGATGCAGTTGGGATTTGATTGTCCTGCCTTGACCTGCAGGACACAATGACTGCCAGGAATTTTATGTGTTTTTTTTGAGGAGAAGGAAGTAAGCAGAGCATGTAATATTCATCGGTTTAAGAGGCACCGTTTCCTCCTAGTCATTGTCACAGGAGAGGCGATATCATCTTTAAAATGATAGTACACTGAAAAAAATTTGATATTCTCATTAGTTCTGATGCTAGGGCCATAAATGTGTTATTTATGAAGCTTTGCTTTTTAGTACAGACAAATAACTAACAGCAATTATTAGAAGATCAATTTCACTCTTATATCTTAAACTACAAAGCAAGAGGAGTCAGTTTATCTCATCACCGGGAGGTTGCTAGGCAAGCCAGTGGAGACACCAGGAAGTCACTGCTCCAAGAAATAGTTGTGCACGTGACTTCAAAAACCACAAGCTGACATTTTAAACAAACAAGACATGACGTGTTAATTGTTGAGCTTAAGAGTTGCAGGAAGGATGATTTTTATTTATTTATTTATTTTTCTCAAGACATATAATCGGAATTGATATACTCCCTAACTCGCAGAATATACACAAAAGGGGCACGCAACAAAGGTACTACATGTCAAACATCCTTTTGTTCATATACATTTTAAATATAACACTCAGGGTTTGCAGCCACCTTCTGCTGGTTCTCCTCATGTGTTTGCTTTATAAGGTTCACAAAGGTTTTTAATTCATACATATTTCACTGAAATACACCAACCCGCATCACATAATCAGTGCAAACACTTCCTGCCTCGAAGCTTGTGAGTGTAAGTTCTCTACTGCAGGTCAGCGCACAGTCCCAATAGTGCAGTTGGGGTTAAGTGTCTTGCTCAGAGGCCCCTCAAAGCTATTGTTAAAGCTGTTAATTGCTGAGAGAGAGGTGAATCCTTTTAATTCCTCGCACTACTCACAGTTTGCCAACTGGCACAGATGTTGTGTACTCAAAAAATCTTGAAGATCCGATATTTGCTGGATTTTTAGTCAGGCTTTATTTTAAAATATAGAAAATATTCTCTCAAAGTCCAATTTTTGCATCAAATCCTTGTTTGAGGATTTTTTCGGCTAAGGATTACAGATTAGGGGAAAGTATCGGTGTAATACAGAACACACTGACAGAAAATATGTCCCTCAATGAAGATAAGAGCAACTGCAACAGGGATTACGACTACGGAAATCATGAGCAACACAATGACAGTGTTATTCTTGCAAAATGATGCACCAAATATTTTGGCATGTGGAAATAGCTGTCATCTTAAGGACTTTTTTTATTTCTTTGCGTCTTTATTTCTTTATTTTATTGCTCGAGGATGAGTCTGCAATTTTATAATATGGCATATTGAACCAATCCATCCTCTTTAATGACAAACATGTTGTTTGTTAACTCTGCTGCGGGACTGCTTGTTCTCTTCTTTGCAGCCACAGATTTATTTACTTCTTGAAAGACAGGACTCACAGATCCTTTGTAGTTAATGTTTTCGACAGGGGCGGTTGAAAGATGTCATATAGAAGTTGGAACGATGCTACCCACTGTACATGCCACTGTAAGGTAAACTCCCCAGGATCCCTGTTAGTCAGTGATGCCGCTATATGTTCTGCTGGGAGCCTGGGGGGCCTGTGCCACACGGGTGATGCTTTTGCCTGTCAGGTGGCTTGTGGTGAGAGCTAATCCTGTTGAAAATAGAAATGTTTTCTGCCATGGGATTGAGGGAGGAGGCGCAAGAGAGATGCGACCAGCCCCAAGGAGTCAGTCATCCATGTGCACAAGGAGAGATAGCCTAATCTTGTCACAGACACATGGGGAAAAAAAGCAAAGTCCCAAGCTATCTGTAGCAAAGACTTCTGCTCACGGAGATGATTTGTAAAATCATGCGAGCACATGATAGAGACTGGGAAAAAGTTTTTATTTTTTTTATTCCCACAGGCTTTGCTGCTGTTGATCCACAGTTCACTTATGCATGCATTTATATTATACTGTATATCATTTCATACTATACCCTTGAAATTACTTTTCTGTCAAGCATACTGGGAGGATTTTTACACAAGACCCCCCATCGTCTATCATGATCTTGTTTTCTATTTCGTGTGGTTCCCTGTTCTCCGTTTTAAATGTTTAAAAGTTAAATGCCTTGCAGATGGTGTTTATCCATGACTCATCTTCTCTCTCTGCAGTATCCTGTTTACTTTATGGGGTTCAGTTTCTATTTAGACTATATACTACTGTGTGCTTATGCCTTTTAGCTGTGATTATACCAAGGTTGTCGAAAAAGAAGTTGCTTGTTCTCAGGTTATTGTCTGAATCTCCTCGAACCCTGCGTCCATTATGTTTTCAAAAAATAAACACAAATAAAGTCATCCAAGCTGCCTTTATCTCAGCGATACAATACAGAGTAACATGCAGCAGCTACATACTCTGCATGCCATGGAGGACGTATGGCTGCGGCAGGAAAAATAATATTCTCGGAGGTCCCGTCAATGTGGCGGAGTGGCAGGAATAATCTTTGCATGCTCAGGTTGACAGCTTTCAAGTGGGGGAAACAATGGGCCAATTCCCTTATCAAGCTCTGCTTCACTCTTAAAATAGCCAGCAGCAGTTTTGATGAGGAGCTGACTTCCAGGTTTCACTGAAGCAGCTTTTTGTGCATTATCAGAGGGAAGCCAAGCATAGTATGTTTGCTATTTCAGCAAGTAATGCCATCAGTGCTTTAATACAGCTGGGAGAATATGTCACATCACATCACATAGCTTGCAATTACACATAGTCTGTTAGAAAAGTGAATTATGGGTCAAAAAAGACTTTCCCTGACCCCAGGATTTGACTTCATGAGTTGTGGCCCATTGTTGATTCAACCCACTTCTGCACAGAACTACAGGTGCAGGTTATAAATAACACTGAACTTCTTTTGCAAGTTTGGGTCTTTTGATTCATTTATTCATAGCTTTTTGGAAGCTAACTGAGCCAGCACAAACACAAATACAGCCCGTTCTCACTCCCAAAACATCAGATACTGCACCTCTAGAATCACGTCTTGAAGCAACCCTCTCGTGCTGTAGTATAAAGAGCGAGAAAAGTGTGATGGGGGTGGCTGGGGCGTTTGGGTGAGTCATTCACAGGAATTTCCCTCGGCAGACCGGGTTTGCATCTCATTTGGGACGAGGAGTCAGGAAGGACGTGTTTTTAATTGATGTAATGTAGTAAGTTAATGTATGCAAATTAGGTAACGGATGTCAAGTACGTTATATGACTTGAATTATGTCACTTAAGTAACTTACCTTATGAGACTGAATGTAACTATTTTAACCCAAAGTATGATCTTTTCCTAAACCTAACCAAGCTGTTTTTTTGTCTAAACCTCATCAATAAACCTGGTTTATGTACCAGCAGCAAAGAAGCTGCTGCAGTACTAGCCGCCCAACCAATCAACCAAAAACGTTAATGTTGAAACGTTAGCTGCCGCAAATGCCAAAATATTCATCTTGTTTTTCTTTCAATTTTCCCATGTGTAAACTGATCAGACTGTACATAAGAGGAGTAACAATGTGTTTCAGCTATATTCCAAATTATGTCACTAATAATGTGGCATAAGCTGCACCGCAGATGCTGTTAAATAATCTGAAACCAAATATCATACCTTGAAATTAATTGTTTTGCCAGTAATGAGGCATATGAGATGTAGAACATCTTGCAGAGGAAGAACAAGGTGTCTCTATCACTGCCAACAACTCTGCAGACAAATTACTTCAGCACAGATGCTCCAACGCTTTGCTTTGGATCCAAGGTCTTACTTTTTCACAGCCAGGAAATCAAAGGGAAGTTCATCCCTTCTGATTTAAATGCGTCAGCTGGTTCTGTGTGTACGTATCAAATGTGGAGGATCAAGTACGTGTTTGCCAAGCTATTTGAGCTGTCTGCTGATAAATGCAACTCAGCTGATATATCGATATTTGTGGTTGTAAAAATCATGACAAATTACATCTACAGCTTCTGATTTTTGGGTGCAAGTGCCTGGTTCTTTCATTATCATGGACCAAACTTGTCATTTGGCAGTCCAAACAGCCTCCAGTGTCAAATGCTGTAATACAAAATTAATTATTGGAAATGTGAATATTAATAATTTCACCAGAAGCCCTTTTGTTATTTATTTTCTGTAATGAAGGAACAAATTAACTGCAGCATCCACAACCTCTGAATACTCAAGATCTCGTTGGCATTTCCAAAGTCTGATCGTCTCTCACCCACAGAGAGGGAAATGGAGCATGTGGTTATTACTGGCAGCAAGTAGAGATGTGAATTTAAAAAAAAAGCAAAGCTGAAACACTGTTGTACTCTTTTGCAAGGAGCTTCTTCAATATGAGGTTACTGCATGAATAACTATATTCTTATAGTTAGTGGCTGTCCACGTCTAGAATAGTAAATGTCAACTTGTCTTGTTTTTATCCTTTCTTAAAGCAAATTCTGCCTCAGGTACACTTATGCAAACTCCACTCTGTTGTTTATCTGTTCATTTATCCTGAGGATGAGGATGTCCTTGCAGATAGTTTGAAAACTATGAACTTGCATTTATGTTGATTGTTTGAATTCAACCATGATCAACTGAAATCAAGGCTTTTCATAATGCCTGTATGCAATATCACCAAGGGCTTTTTTAATGAATCAATCCAGTGACTATGTGTATGATTGAGTCTTTCAGCATCGCTTTTCTCACCACAGCAGGAAGTTCAGTGGAGAGCTCTTATAAACCCATTGTATGCTATCTGCCCAGCAACAAACAGTAGTCAGACACAGTAAGCGACTAGCTGGTGTGACACATTTAGCAGCTAAAGAGCCAGACCAAAACAGAGCTAATTAAAAAGCTAATATTGGCTGCTTGATAACAATTTTGCTATATAATTAATATTAAAGCTTGTTTCCGCTGCCCCTAATGAGACTGAAAATCAGCCATTGAATGTTTAAAGAGCAATAAAAACCACATAGATTCGTAGAGGTTTACAGCTAGTGCTCGGTCAGAACACTAAGGAAGCTCTGACGGAGCATTGTTTTTACCTCAGAAGTAGGAAATCGGAGCTGGAAATGGTTTCATAGTCAAGTCAGAAAAAAACGTTCTAGTCAGGTTAGCCATCACTAGCCGATGTTAGCAATACCAGTTGACAACACTGCATTACATGGTATTTTGCACATAACAGCAGCAAAGCAACATATAGAGGATGGACAGTATTGTGTATAAGACTGATTTCATGGCACAGGTGCTAATAAAATATATGCTACAGCTTTCACAGCAGTTGATGTGCAGATCAGCCATCTTAGATGTTGAGGTGAGCGTTGGTGAGCTGCATCCAACTTTCCGAGTCAAAAATTCAACTTCAGAGGACGTTCCAGATGAAATTGCCGACTGGAAACTCTCGCAAAATTCCAACTTCCTAGATCAAATGGATCACTGTGATAGGAATAGGCTATGGATTGGAGTCTCAGTCACAGGGCAGCCCCTCTTAAAACAGCACATGTCTGGAGGATATATGCAGAATATCAGGTGACAGTATATCAGGGTTTTTAATAGAAGCTGTCTGACACCGCCTGAAAGATGTCTGCTCGTGAAAATGCTTCTCACTTTGTGAAACGTAGTTTGATAACAACTTACTTGAACAAATACATTGTACTTTAAATCAGCAAAAGAAATAGGGACTTTATGCAATTATATGGTGAAACCTGTTAAAAAATGTGTCTATTTACAGAGCAAAATGAATTATGGCTGTTTGAATGAAAGGTTTCTCTATATGCTGTTATACTGTACTTCCTCACACATTTGACTTTCATAAATGAAGATTTCAGTAACACATGTTGAGACAAAGTTAATTACCTGACCATCTGATTTATTAGCTCAGAATGAACATTTCCACTGTCGTTTGGTTCTTGCAGGTGGCTGAGAAATTGAAGAAGGAATGCTGTGAGGGTATGTGGATTAAAGGGAGACGTTACCCACCTCACATCTTCAGCCTCCCGCCTTCTGCACAATAAGCAGCTCCAGCAGCTCTTTGGAATCAGCAGGCCAGCAATTACTGCCTGTGAGTATTATTGCACTACCGAATTATGAGACTTTCCTGCTGATCAGCACGCAGTGTAAAGAATTTGAGTTTAGTGGGTAATTCTAACATCATCTCTAACTTTGTTGCAATGAAATACGCTGGATTTGCAGGCCTTGTCTGGCCCATTTAAGAAGCAGCCCACATTTAGCACAGTCAAGAACTTTATGAAAAAAACAACATGAAACCATCTGTCATGCATCGGTGTGACTGCTTTCAACGGAGGCTTAACAAAGTCTCATCTCACAGCAGTTAGAACAAGCATTTCAAATGCTGAAACACTTGATCTTGTCATCTCATGTGAGTTAATTAGTGTCAATTAACATTACTGCACCATACATATCAATCCAAGCATCCCCCTGAACACAGGGACTTCTATAGATGATGTCTCAGGCAGGTGGCTGAGGCCACATGCAGAACCCTGTGCTGGGAGGGGAAGTGTTATTGCTGCCTTGATTATGTTCACAGGCAGCGTTTTTTCTAGTGTAGGAAGAGCTGCAATAACAAATTTACATACAAAGTGCAGCAGCTTGTATCCTGTAACCTGTCTGTTGCTAGGCTCAGTCAACAAAAGCACATGTTAAAACACATCATGCACAGTGATGAAAAGTACTTTATACTCAAGTATTGTAATGAAGTACAAATTCTAGGCACTTGCACTTTAGTATTTCTGTTCAATGCAACTTTATACTTCTACTCCACAACATCTCAGAGTCAATTATTGTACTTTTTACTCATGGCATTTGTGTTACAGCGTTATTTACTCGTTACTTTTGCAATTTTAAACACTCTTCCTGTCCAGTGAAAACTGTACATCTCCAAATTTGTCCAATTTGGGTCTTTCTGATAAACTTAAGCGTGTTCCTTTACGTGTTGAGAACGATTTTCTACTTCTAAAGAGTAAGAGAGTAAAGAGTAACAACCCTCTTGGATTAGCTGGGAAGTGCATCACCTCAAAGCTTAAAACGAAGATGCTCCGCCTATCCCCCTAGTGTCAGTTTTGCTCCAGAGGGCTCCAGATCAAGTTTGGGTTATGGTTATAATACCTTAATTAGTATTTTAATAATGTGTTATATGCAACGTCCAGTTACACTTTCAAAATAAAGGCTACGTGATCTAATTAGCAACAATATATAATATATGACATCCGGTTAGACTTTCAAAACAAAACGTGCTGATAAACAGTTCATATAGTATAACATATTATGACTTTTGGAATGTTATTAATGTTGTCAAATGGATCATACTTTGGGTTAAAATAACTACATTTAGTGTTGCAACATAAGTCATGTTAGCTAAAAGTAACCAAAAAAAGAGTTTAACAATGGTTTAGTTGGTGCTACCAGATATTGCATTGCAAGCGGAAATTGTAAAAATGACAAAAAAAATCAGCTGTTAGTGAATATTTTGATGACACTTCACTATCAAAACTTGCAGCTTGCCACATACATATACTGAAAAGTTTCCTCATTATGTTGAAAAAAACATAATCTATGTGCCATTAGGTTACCTTGAAAAGACATTTGCTGTTTTAAGTTGTATATGAATGTAATTTCTGGGAAACACTTTTAATTATACCATAATACTTATGCTGAATGTATGTTGTGGCAAAAGCCTCTGGAGTGTTTTAATGTATCTTTGGGAGTCCCTCAATTTACAGTACATGTTGTATTTGCCATAGAAATTAAAGCTTAACATGACATCAATTAACTTACTTTCACAGTTATTCCTGCTGTGCCACAAATGCTTCTTCATTTGCCTTTCAAGTTGCCGTACCTAATTAACAGCAAAACATTTTATTTATGGTTGGTCAATAAGAAAATCATCCCAAGCATTGCAATCCTCTGGCGTCAGTGGTAATGCAGTTTGATAAGCATTAAACCTGTAACACTTTGACAACACACAAAATGAATGATTAATCAGCACTGAAGTGATTTTACACCCACTTGTTTTCAGACTGTCTGTGCTGGCTGTAACTATGAGAGACTCAAATGACCACATGATCACCACATGATCAAGGTTTATGTCAGAAATAAAAATATCCATAGGAGATACATCCAGTAAAGCACATTTGTGTAGCGATGGACAAACAGTCTTCCTGATGCCATTTTTCCTGTCAGATTATATAGAGATGACAGGTAATTTCTTGATTGAACTCTGTAAGAAAGGTTAACTGCTGCCCTCTATAATGTGCCCATAACCCTTGCAGAGCAGCTGGGGCGTGACGATCGTGATCATCAATCATTTCAATTCAGTTCAGTGCACTTTTTCAGACATCTGGTGCATTGAAGGAAAAAGATAACAGATGAGAAGCTGTGACATTAAATATAAAAACAGATATTTATCATATATTTCACCACCCTAGCTAGAGACCATCGTGCAATGGAATCACACCAGCCTTGATGCCAAACTGGTGAACAGGTGAACTATGCGATTTATTCAATATGCCTAACCATACTCGCATGGTCAACTTTTAACCAATGTTGGCATTGACATTAGAGGTGTTTGCTGAAATATCGCCTTCTTTGATACAAGGAATGTACACATTTTAACATGGCACAGTTTACCTGTTTCATCAAACTCACTTGTCATGTCTGCCATTGCACCATACATACCTATTTGGTGCTGCAGTTGGTATGATCCCATTGCAAGATGGTCTCCAGTTTTACCTAATGACTTGGGGCCCAGGCACATCAAAACCGAAATCAAAGAACTAGTGGTGACGAAAGCCGACTGTTGTCTTATCTCATGTTGCCTGTGTCCTGGCAACACATCCTTCAACACACCGCAAAGCCTACAGCCAACGGCGAGCTAGCTTGTAAGTTCTGTGTCTGCATGGAAGGAAACACCCCTCCATACCACCAGGTGGTGGTAGTCTGTATTCGGCATTCAAAAAGGGAAACAGGAAGAATCAGGACTGCGGATTTACAAACTGTTGCTGCAGTTGTTGCAGTGTTTGCTTAACATTTTAACACTACTCTTACTAATATAGCTACTTCTTATCGAGGATATGTCTGATTAAAAGTTGCAAATGGCACTGGCAAAGAGGTGGAGGTGAAAAATACAGGGAAACCATGCGAAATGTGTCAATCATGGATACAGCAATGTACTCAAAGGGCTTTCCCTTTCTCTTCTAGTGCTTAGCTGAACAGCCAATCAGAGTGATTTCTCTCACCGATAGGCCTTGCACAAAATTAAATGCTTAATCACCTAGAATCTGCCAACAAGGGCCGACTAGTACCAACGATGTGGGACAAACCACAACAACTAAGAGTGGACGCGAATGATTGGAGCTGGGATGCAGTGATCTGCGACTTAAACGAGTGTGGGCCATGGGCATGGAGGGGACAATTGGCCCTTTCTCAAGTCTCATTTCCAACAAGTCAAATACTGACGCTTTGGGTTGGTAGGTTGGGCCGGCCACCACCCCGAAGCATCAGTATTTGACGAGTTGGGAATGAGACTCACCAATCAACTATCTTACAAATTTAATTCCTACCCCCTATTTTTGGCTTGGACCACACCCATCTTTGAACTCTGCATTTATTTTGATCTCAAATACACACCTGTTAAGTGTTGTGACTGCATTCTGCACGGTTGTTGTGCTATCATGGAGACAAAACCTGTCCGCAGACAGACAGACAGATGGACGGACCGACAAACAGAGCACTGGCAAAGCTCTCAAAACAGCATCTGTGGTAGGTTCTGCTACAGTGGGTGTCTACAGGATGATATTTTCCCATGATGACACACATACAGATTCAGGTGAAAACAATTCCAGCCATGCTGTTGCGGATAATATAATATTGTGAAATGTAGTTGAGTCGCCTCATGACTTCATACGTCCACTTGTCTCTTTCAATATTCCATTCACCATTAAGCTCCAGCGATCCATTTTCATAGGTCCTCACTATACCTTGTTACCCTAATTTTACCAGGCCATGGTTTGATTACACCTCATCTGATGACTCTGCCTCATATTACCTCACCGTTCTCTAACTTGTTTCAATTGATTCTTTTTGGGCAGATATCCAGGATATTGAATGAAACTTTTTCATGACAGGCTTATTCCCCTTTAGGTTTGACTTTGTAACAGCTAAAATAGGAGTAAAAGCTTGGAGAAAACAAAATAATTGAGATCTATTAGGTGAATGTACCTCAGAAATATGTCCAGTGGACTGTAGCCATCTCCCAGCAGACAACCAGACATCTCCGCTTTTCAAAAGGAGCATTACAGGAAGTGCCATCACTTCAGCTCCTCTGTGTCAATTGCTCCAAAATGGCCAATTTCCTGTCTAGGATGTGTGTTTTCACATTTTTATCATCCCCTGCCGTAGTTATCTAGTTGCACTTAGGGCCATCAGTCATCGATGCTGCGTTGAGAGGAAGCCGATGTGCAGTAAAACTGACGGACGGCCTTCCGCATGACTGAAGATGTATGAGACATGCAGGCGAGCTCATGGGGCTTTTTTTTTTTTTATTGTATTTTCAGTGCTGCCTTAAGGTGCCAACAGGGAACATAGCCATGCTTACCACTTCTCTGACTGAATAGAGCATTTTGGATGTGGCATCTCAATCTTTGGAGGATAAAGTGACTGACAAGCTTTTTTTTTTTGTATGTTTTTTGTGAGGCTTATTCCTATTTAAACACAGAACTGTGTGTTAATAGTGATTGTACAGGTAAAATAATGTGTTTGGACAACATTCAAACATTTTTACAGACTTTCCATTTAGTAAAAATGGCATAAAAATAAGGGGTTTTTTTTTTCAAAGGAGATATTTATAAAGTAAAGCTGTATGTTTAGCGCATGCTTCTATCTGGTCAGCTCATTTTATGTGAGAGAGACTCCAAAGGAGTATTTCTCAGTGTCACTCTATAGTCATTAGTCCAGTCCATCTCGTGTAGAGGTATTTTGCTTCATTTCAGAATCAAAATCGGCATGAATACAACTTTCATAATTGGGATTGGGACTGGAAGTTTGTTACATATTGTTCAAAATCTGATAAAAAAGTAATCCACACATCAGTCTATCCATTAATCTGTTTTGTGCTTTACACATCTGTTTTTAGTCAACAATCCCCAGCATCCTCAACGCTAGAATCATAAAATACAGTAATATAAAATGTTTTGGAAAAATGCATAAAAGCTCCTCACCTGCTGACTCTTAATGCCACTTCCTGTTATCAATGTTTTTGGATGAGAGTTCCTGTTGCCACGTCTCACCAAACTGGTCTTTACTTTATCTGTGACAGCCTCCGTTTCCTGAATTATCAAAGCCATTTAGAATTCAGTGTTTTTAAATCACTGAAAACTCCTTGGAGCCCCAGCAACTCACACTTCTCATAATTTCAACACTTTGTCAAACAAGCCATCTAGTCTGTGCAACAATGCACTCAAAATTAATGAATTATAAAAAAAAATTAAAAAAAATGCTTATAGACTCAACAGTTGTCAGTTTTATTCTTCTCCATCAGGGTAAAACATGTCGAGAGCTATTTTACTGTGCCTTAAAAGTGGAGATTATATATTCTGCTGCACAGGATAACTGCCATGTACAGCATCAGAAAATGATTCATCATTTGCATAAGAACAATGAAGGAACACCTCTCAGTGAGCTCTAATGAGAAATGTTCTTGTTCGATGGCTTGCACTCCATCTTGCATACAAAATCCCACGACTTGACCTTTGAATTCTGAACATTCTTCACTGCGCGAAACTGCATCCATGTCGACGAGACAGGACGGAACTTAAAATAAAACATACTGAGATGCACTAAAACACCATTTAGTTAATGGCTGATAAAGTATCCCTGATTTTACCGGCTTACATAATGTCATCTTCGCATGAGATTCTTAAAGAAAAAGCCAAAGTCCACATTTCAGGCTTTTTAACACTGTGTTGGTAAAATTAGCTTCAGCCTCATCGTGTTTTCATCACAGTGGCTGCATTTCAAACACGGTGCCCTGTCAAATGCAAGATTCATCCGTACGCATCATTAGACACCCTGACTGTATTTGATTGATCTGGAATTCATGAATTTCTCCTCAAAGAACGGCTGAGCGAAGCAGCCTGTTTATTTTCGGTACCTGCTACATAATTGGTTTCTCGTGCTTGAGGGCAGTGCTTCGCTCTTTGTCCAATTAGAGACGATTTCCCTCCAGTTAGACCCCTCAGTTTTCAATACAAGTTGTCAAAAGTAGATAATTACATTCTGATTCCACCAAAGGATATCTTACCACCAACCATTTAGAATCAAATAAGCTACGCTGGAATCTTCGTTGGTATTTTTTGGAGAATCCTTGTAAGCTCTGTCGGAGCTCTCACAACAAAACACTTTACAAGATATACCTGCCTGGTCTGACATTCTGAACCGTTTTGACGAATAACAATTTTGACAGCAACTTCGATGAGGAAACAAAGACAGAGGAAGAAGTCTTGTATCTTTTTATCCTGCATTGTTTCCTTCATGCCACCTGATCAGATATGTGCATTGGTTGAAACTAAAGATTAAAGGAAAATGCCACCACAAAATATTCATAACTATTAAAAAAAATGCTTTGGGTGATCTAACTTGCATCTGATTGGCACTTTTTTGTTGTTTAATGGTGTATTTTTACCCTGGTCTTGTCACTATGTCACATACTGTATTTTCTGTGTGACTGATGGAGTTTGGTAACAAACTTGTTTTTTCATCTGTATCTACAACAGTGACTCATCATCAACTCCTTCCCTCTTGGTTGATTCAAGCCTCACTGTTACACCTTGATAACAGGCACATTGCAAGTAGGATGCAATGCAGAAATAAGACTATTATTGTCTTATACTAAACTGTTTTTCTCTTACTCTCTTGACCTGCATGTGTCACCAAATAAACTAAATTCAACCGTGTTCACAGACAACAAAAATGACAATATACATAAGCCTCTGTCATGGCAGTAAAGCCTGATAAAGGCCAACTTGATGGTGTGTGACCAAATACAACATGGTCAGTGGGCCTATTCATCAAAGTTTGACGCTGCAGTATAAAGAGCAAGAAAAGTCCAAGTCAGGGGGTGGTTCCGGTGCATAGTTGGATGGGTGATACCCTGGACTTCCCCACTGGAGACTGTGGTTCTCTTCTCCTTTGTGACCAAGAGTCAAGATTGATTTGTTTTTAAACTATGCAAGCAAGTCAATGTACTGAAATTAGGTAAGCAACGTTGTTATTCCTACCCAAAGTATGATCTTTTCTAAACCCAACCAAGTAGTTCTGTGCCTAAACTGTGACTTGCACAACTTAATAACAGTCACAAAGTCATAACATGTCATAATATGTGAACTGTTTGTCAGCAAGATGTTTGTATTACTGCTAACTGGACCATAGAGCCATTTACATGCAAAACTGACACTGGGGGAGTAGGTAAAGCGTCATTATGTGAAGCATAAGGCCACTGCACAAGCTGTTGTATTTGTCGAGTTGGGAGTGAGAACGTGTTGTTCTACCATTTGAACTTACCCACACTGCCAAGCAGGATGTGTTGAGCCTGATGTGGGTGCTTTACAAATGTTCTGCCTCCTCTTCCCCCTACTGGAGAACGTCTGGACAGGACACACAGACTAACAGTCTTCATAATATTATGTAACATGAGCTATCATGCCATATGATACCAAACCATATCATAGTGTATGCGAAAGTATCATGAATTCACTGTTAAGTAGGCACAAAGATAAAGATCAGATAAACAAGGGAAAAGGAGGAGGTGTAGAGATAAGTATTTGTTTGTCTGAAGGCTGATGGATCTCAGTGGTAGAAAAAATCATTTAACAGATGAAGTTCTGTAAATCCTTGATGAAGGGACAACCCACAAACCTCATTGTAATTAATCAGCCCTACCTTTTCAGTATTGTTACTGCAGGATTCGATACCCCCACTGTTTATTTCCACAGCATATACATCCCAATTTATCATGCAGTGACAAAACTTACAATTCATTAAACATTAGTAAACAGTAACAAAAATTGTTTAATTAATAACCTGAGCATGTCCTCTTTTGCAGTGGTTTGTTTTATACCCCTAATCAGTATTGTATGTATAGTAACTGCCATTAACTTCCAATCACAAAATCCTGAATATTCAGCCATTTGCTTTTTCATGGCTACACAAAGTCATGACATATGAAGCGGTATAGTAGCCTCCCAGACTGTGGTTGGCTTTCCCACCATTACAGGACAGTACACAAAATGCTTCAGGACATACACTTACACCTTCAGCACATCTCCACACTTGTATAAGACTTTTATGATCCAGAACATGTTGTTTTTTTTTTCTCTTCAACTGAACCTAAAGTGCATGAAATAGTATACATTTAATATGTATGCAGCCCCTGGCTGCAGTTCACTCTATACTCCCAGGTTTCCACAGTCGAATAGCTTCTACTACTGACATAAACTAGATCTTCTGACTCATGAAGCTTTACAAGACATTATTTGTTGTACTAAACCAAAACTTTTTTCAGTAATTACTTAATTCCCAGTGGTGGTGCAGCATAGTCTTGTTATTATCTAATATTTTATTAGCAGTTTCATCTAAAGATCCGTCTTTGGTCATGTGCTTTTTCACATACGTAGCTATCTCCTCCTATTCACCACTTGTGCCTAGCTGTGTATTCAGTTGACTTAATAGATGGAGGAGGCAAGTTTGTTTTTTTGTCATAAAGTACCACTCTGTGTGTGGTTTATTTCAGAGGTTGTAAACACACAACACGTAAGCATGTTACCACAGGCGCCACGTCCATGACCTTTAACACACAGTAGAAAACCTGAAAAGTCTAACCTCAGTAACAAATAAAAATCTCCCATTCATCACCTTGCCTAAGGCATTAAATATTCCAGGGCCGCCACTGTTTATTCCTGTTCCAGTATTCTAGCCGCAGAGCTTCAGTGTCATGTAAGCTTTCATTGAATGCGTGCAAGTTATCAAGGGCTTTCACTGTCCTTATCTTCCTGCTGGGGTTGTTGGGAGGAATAGTAACATATTGTAAGAGACCGGAGGCAGTAGGTTTAAAAGAAATCGGTCATAAAATTCAGAAACATTAAATACAACATGCAGAATCTTAGATAACGAACCACCAAAATTTCTAGTGTACATTTATTCCAAGGTGTGTCCCTGTAAACTCCACAACCTGCCCTCAAGGAGTTAATTAGCTTTCAAGTGTGATATGTTATAATAACATCCTTTACATTTGGCTAAGCTATTCAACCAGCTCACCGACGTGTGAAAAGGTAATCAAAGCAGTTCTGCTTTCGTGCTCAGTGTAAAGTGTGCTTCAGTGATTATGAGATGTTCCAGAGCTTGTTCATGCGTCGCACTAATGGTCTAACAAGGAACTGCCATAACCCTGCTGCCACGAAATGAAAATGCTTTGGCTGCGGTAGGAGATCGGTGTGAAGATCTGTTTTCAACTCCAATTACCCAAGTTCACATCCACCACGTGAAATTTTCTTCTGTGATTAAAGTTAAAATAAAAATGTTGATATTTTTTTCTTAATTACCAGTTGTCATTTCCCAAAGTTTGAATTTATTTTTATTTTTTTGCCAAATGACTTCAACTCCACACTTTCTTTGGTTTGCCTGAACTTAAAAAATAAAAACAAAATTTGTGTAAATGGTGTACAGTTTGTAATGTTTTTTTTTCGCAATGTCCAAATTAAGATTATAGAATCTAAAGACCACACAGTCAATCACACATGATCTGCATTTCAGAGTTTGTCAGTCTTAGTTAATTATTCCAATTATTGTCTCCAAACTTGGCTTATTTTGTCTTCCCACTCTTTGCCAACATCTGGTCCATACTGACATTTGCTTTAAATCCAGAAATAAAGGAGACATTTCAGGATCTGTGTTACCTAAAACTGACATGGGGATTACATATACCTCTTAATATATTTATTGCAACTATCGTCATGCTAGGGGCATTGCTAAGGGTGGTGACTGAATAGACTTTACAGGACTCCTGATGGCTCATTTAAAGCTTGAGACTTGCACATTTCTCTGCGGATTGAGAGTTTTGATACTTTTACAGTATTTGTCAAGCACCTAGACCTGCATTATAATAAAAAAAAGACATGGAAATAACACTTCCTAAAATGTGGTCCCTTTTCACTCAAGACAGCTATAGAAAATCTGGAAGATTAGGTTTTAAACTGTTTATGTTAAGAGGAGCTTTTTACTCCTCCCAAAAATGCCACCCAGCAATTCAGAGCACCCCTGGAGTTCAGTAATTCCTGGCATAAATCAGCAGCTAGGGCAGCGCCAGAGAGCTAAAAAGATAGAAAAAAAAATTGTATTAATTTATGGGGAGGTCACATTACCCAAGAGTTTAGCTTGACTTTTGGAAAGTCCTTTCTTCTCATAGAACTGAATATCAGTAAGTTTCCTTGCCTTCAGCTCAACCTACTTTTAACACGAAAAGAAAATAAGATAAGAGAAAAATCACAGCCTTGCACAGTATTTTCCCTTTCTGTCAATTGCCAGAGATTGCAGTTCAAAAGTAGCCTTGTTTTGTGATTTTGAAATAAAGCTGAGGCAAAAAAGACCCAGATCTCTCGGAGCAAAATGTGTGTTTGTGGAAGATTTCCTCTAATCCTTGCTGCTAAGCGCAAAACAAGAATCCAAGGTCAGCCTTCCAAAGGATGCAGGGGCCATATTTCCATCATGTAAAGGGATTTATGGGAGTTCAGCTTTGCGGTAGATAAGTGCTCTACTACCATTGTCTTGCAGCGTATGCACCAGCTGTACATATTGACGTGAGCTCACATACAAAGTCTAAGTTGACACATAAAGCGAAGGCGCACACGCTTGAAAGGTACCACCTGGGGATCGCTTTGGAACGTTTGTTTGTTGTACGGCTGCACAGTGGTGGCAGTAGTGCACTTCAAATTCAGACACACATGCTTAAGATTGAAGAGAAAATTGTGTGTTTTATTTTGTCATGTGTGAAAAATAAGAGTTATAACCCTCTTCTGAGGCTATAATGGAGCATGAATGTATAAGGGAGCAAATAGCTCTAATGCCGACAAAGAGGAAGCTGACTAAGATGCCTGGAACTCACAAAAACCTTCAAGACTGACGCCTGTCCTTTATTGTACATGTATAAACACTACGTTTCCTGTCTGTTTTTTTTGCCACAATCTGTTGCCATGGAAACAGGCGGTGTATTCGTGTCTACAGGAGTGTTTGCGAATGGAATATGAAAATACACAAAGGCTTGTCTCTAATAAGAGCATAACTGGGATTTGAAGTATTGTCTGTATGAATGTCAGCAAACTCATTGACAGTAGTTTAGTAGCATTTGTGTGTGCTGTGTTTGCTACAAATGCCTAATTACATGGAGTGATATTAAAATGTCCATGGGAATTCATCTCTATTGGTTATGATGTATCTGTTAACGGCCCTCTAAATGGATATCCAATAGTCATTAATCTTAAAACACGAAATGGCTTTTGTAATTAATTCTACAAGGATGTGGCTCAGGAGACCTGACAGTAGGGCGTCAATGTGTTTGCTAAATTTATGAACAATCGCAGTAGGCAGTGGGATGCCTGTTGTTTTATTTTTTTCTCGTTATGTCACAGGTTCAAAGTTTACGGCCCAAAGAGGCACAGCTGGACTTAATTGAATAGAGCTGTCGAATAGCTTGAGTTGGAGCAGATTGTTGGATTTACTGTATGCTGAGAGTTTGCAAACAGATTTTGGGCTTATGGGTGAGCACCAACTTCCTCTTATAAAGGTTTAGTCTTATCTCGTGTACTCTGTAGTGGTGAGATTCTGCTTTTAAAATGATTGCAGAGCATCAGTGCATGAAGGTCATCGCCCCTCGTATTGGTGGGTGCACTACGCTACCAAAGATTATACTACTCAGCTTCATCCAAGGCTGGACCGTATGGTTTTAGAGCTGAATCTACATCAAATATTGATGTGTTAAACAGATGAGAAATGGCTTGTAGTGGATGGAGTACAACAGAGGGAGCAGAGGCAGTTTACCAAGAAAGACAGAGTTACAGAGTCAAAGGCTGAATCTGATGTACATATTGAATTTCAGGTACGATTAAAGCTATGGTCTGCGATCTGAGAAAGATTTGAAAAAAGCATCCCCCCCACACACACACCCCTCCCCTCTGTGCTCCTTAATCCCTCCCCTCCGAGCTCGTATCGCTCTCCCCTCGGAGCCTCCCGCGACACACCCCCTCCCGCAACAAGAGCAACAAGCGGGCCGGCAGAAACCAAATACGGCGCCAGCTTTAGTAACGATGTCGGATTCACAGGTAAAGTTATTACAATGCACGTTGAAACTAACGGAAATCTTGTAAGTCATTACAATGTCCACAGCTAAGCTCCACAGCCAAGCTAGCGTAACGTCATTAGCATGTTACAACTACGTTACGTTACAGCTAGGTAATAAGTTACTAATTATCAACAGCTAAGTTAGCCACTTCTAAAAGTTGTTGAGGGCCAAGAGACTAACAGATGCTGCCGTTAGCTTTAATACACACAAATACACACATCGTAATGCGTATATGATAATCCATCATATTGATTTAGCAAAGGCTTCGTTGAAAACAAATGGACAAGACCGGGAGGAGGGTTAGCAAAACAGTTGAGTAGTGACTGTGCGAGAGGTTGTTATGGAGAAATAAATCCAGACATCAAATCATTCATCTTACTTGCATTACTTGCTGCTTCATTTAGCTGCCACGAGCAAATAAATAGGCTGATTTGGTGTAAACATGATAGCAATTTTAGCTTACAATGCTAACAGAGGCTAACATCTCCGTCGAACAAGTAAACAAGTGTTGACAATAATGCAGAGACAGAAATTGTTTCGACACTGTCTAATAACACAGAAAAAAACTAGTGGCAGCTTTCACAGTCATAAGCCAGCATCGGCATGAAAGTTATGTGTCACAACATCCACAATAAAGACGAAAGATTACCTGCTCAGGGCCAAACAAACCTCTTGCCCGCTTGTAGTTTCAAATGCGGAAGTGACGAGACGTGACCAGGAGCAGGAAAGTGAGCGAGGGGAATGGATGGAAAAATTGACCAATAGCAGCGCGCATGGCTGCTATTGGCTATTGGTTATGTAATTCATAATTGTTCATCAGATTCTGCTTCTGACCCTATAACTCTATGTTTCTTGTTAAACTGCATCTGCTCTGTCTGTTGTGTACTGTATTGTAAAGTCTCACCATACCTTATATATAGCCATATGTCCAAAACTGTTTTTTTTTCCCACTATGATTTGTTGATAAGCCGTTCTTGACGCATGGTTTTTGATTATGTTCATTTTGTTTTTGACATTTGGCTGATGTTCTTATCAGGGTTGATTTACAATAATTGAGCTGGTTGGATTTTAGTATCTTGTTCAAGGTCGAGGACACTTTCACTGGGCATAGCTGTCGATGGTCACATGGGCGGCTGTCGATTTGATCCAGCTTATTATCTCTTGGTTATGGGTTGGTATCTGTGTTTTCGAGGTCACCGTGCTGCCCTTGCTTGTGATGTCTGTCCTGATCACGATTGTACCCTGTATATGAAGGCATTTAAAGCTTTGGACCGACCACTCACATTAAAATATTGTACTTTTCTTAGACCACAGTTTTATTTACTTAAAGATAAGCCATAGCTGAAAAGAAATGCATGCTGCATCAGCGTTCGCGCTTTTGACAAGTTGTTTTACCGGCTTCGTTGGTGATTTCACTCTACAGTGGATGAAAGAACCTCAGCTATCAGTGAGGGATATAAGTAAGTCGATACAGGAAGCCGCCGTGTGCTCGTGATTTGTTGTTCAGTCTGCTTTTACCGGAAGGAGATGGAAGAGATGAAGAAACTTATTTCCATCAGTACCCACCTTGCCTCCGCTAACTGCATCATTTTCTATTACACAGGAGCAAACCATTCTATTTCCGTAACCTGATTAATGTGCCCCCACACCTCACACCCACCTCTGAAAACACAAAAAACATAATCATTTCGGTCTTGTCTCTGGTATGACCTCGCTGCATTCTGCAGAATGTGTGGTTTTGTCTCTCGAGCCTGCCTGAGGGAGATACCTCAAAACCTGTGACGCACTTCATGTGGTATTTGTAATGGTATTTGGTGTGATGTACTTTCCTTTTATACTGGGCTCATTCAATTAAATTGCACTATTCCCCAAACTCCACAACCATGTGCCTTCACTTCCTGCCATGTTAGAAATAAGGATGGTAGTTTGATATTGCCTTCCTGTGTCCTATCTAGTGACTGCCTGTCTCACAAATGTATTTCTTTCTTTCTCTGTTCCACTGTCTCAAATCAATCCCTTTCTCCATTGACAATAATAAGAATAAAAAGAATAATCATCATCATAATCAAGTAGTATTACTGGCTGTTACGTTGCTGCTGACCTTTTTTATTTGATAATTTATTGAAAGATTGGGTGGGAAAATAATTATCATTATTGATAATCATTAATTTCATTTTTAAATTTCCTTTTTCTGTTTCTTTTACATCATCTGTGCCCATTTTTTTCTGAAATATTATGTGAATATTATTCCAAATATTATTTCACTCAGCACAGTTTCTCTAAACATCGCACTTACTTTTTCTGTATTCAGCCATGAAGGTACTCTATATTGCATTTCCATTTTTTATGTATAGGCTATTTTTACCTTTTCACCTCTTGGAGTGAAAAGGGGAACCTGCAGAAATGGAGCTCACAGATGACCATCATCTGCTCTCTCTACACAACCATTCACATAAAATAGAGGTCTACCTAAATGCTCATGCATCCATGCTGTAAATCTCTAAAGTGTTATTTGCCAGCCACTGCTGAATTGCAAAGAGGAATGCATCAAGCACCACTTAAACCCGCCCCCATATGCTACTGGTTTGTCATTTAACCTTATCACATGCTGTATATATGTGTATAACAGTGTGCCATGTCTCAATCTGGTAAGTTGTTCTGGCTTGATCTCCATATTCCCTCATGAGAGGCTGTAGTTGTTTTGTTCTGCACATATGGTTGTCTGATCAGGCTTTGGAGCTATTATGCCAAGGTCATCAATATCGGCCATAACAGAGGACTGTGTGGAGAATGTTTCAGCCTTAAATATGGTTGTCACGCTTGATAACAATCTAGATATGATGTTAAATCAATAGGTGCAGCTCCATAGAAATGATGCAACATGACACATTCTCTTCTAAATGTGTTATTGCTGAAAATACTATTACTTAACTTGTAATTTCTGTTTCAACTAACCTAAAAGGGTCACCTGTGTATTCTGACCCGGCAGTGTATTCTGATGGGACCTAAATGCTGTCCCATTTATGTGTATGCTGTGAAATGGTTTGCCTGTTTTGCTAGGTTACCCTAACATGAGGAATATGTTGGCTTTGAAGTGAATACACACTGCAGAAAATGCAGTCAAGCATTTGTGTGGATCACCTTTCATTTTTACAGTTGCCCCAAAGTATCCATCAAACATAAAGGTTTTAATGTGTACTGTACATACAACATTTGGGATTATAGAGTCACAAAATTAGATAATTTCCTGATTTCTGAGAGTTTTTTTTTAGACATGGCTAACTTTTATTAATGTTCGTTCCTTGCAAGCAAATCCATCTATTTCTATTGTGCTTGAATACAATTAATTATTTCGGAAATCTCTATTTTTCACAGCAAGTGTGAAATTATCATCATGTAAGTGACACAGTTTGATTAATTATATGCGGACCCATTCCTCATTAGAAAAACATCCATACAGGTCAACTCTGAGAGCAGCTTACGACAACCTATATTTATGTTTCTCGCTAAGCAGCGATCTCTAGTGGCTGTAGTTAATATTATGGCAGCAAAGGAGGAAGTCAGGTGAAATAGTATTTAGGAAATCGGGGATGGGTGGTCAAGTTAGATAAGCACAGGACTTTCATGTAGGAGGCTACTGTTTATGTCCAGTGTGAAACCAAAAGTTTGGGCTGAAGTTAGTTATTTTAATTTATTAACATAGTAAAGTTACGTCACCAAGTACTTTTCTTGCCTAAAATTGCGAGTGTGCGTAAAAGGGTCCGGATATACTTTATGTCTTTTCTGAATGCACTGGCAATCACCTAGTCAGTTGTTTAGTTATGAGGATGTGTTGAGTATACTGAAAATCTCTTTTCACGTTTCCTCAGCCGCCAGGTTTGACATAAATCTAATATGTTTACCAGTACATATGGTCTGTACTTCATAACTGAGTATATAATCAGTTCATAAAGTCTCTGCTCATCCACTGACAATGATTTGAATTTTTTATTCTCATGACATTTGTGAAGCTCCGTATGTTTCAGTTCTATCAGTCCCAGATTTAGGTTTTTATTTATTTATTTCCTGCAGGATGTTCAAAGCTGATGCCAGAAAATCTTGACACATACACTGAGCAAAAAACTAAACCATTTTACTCTGTGTGTCTCGCTCACTTACATACACAGAGAGAGACAAACTAATAACAGCCAATATTCAGCCCAGCAAGCTTTGCTTATTGCCTCTTCTAGTAGTAGCCTTTCTCAAGGCATGGCAGACGGGTGGGAATAAAAGCGACAGTGATCAGAGAGGTATTCCTCCTCAAGGTCAAGAGTAGAGGTAGCGAGTAACAGAGAGGTCAAGAAATTACTTTTTCATCCCCAGAGGCAAACGTAAATCTCCTATGAAAGGAAAAAGAAAGGTGTTGATTCCTAACTTTACCACCCTGTTTTACTTTCTGTATACAAAAGGCATACCTTTGGGTAAGTACAATAAATAGTTTGTAGAGGCTGCAGATCTCAAGGAAAAAAACGATAAAGAAAAATACTTTAACTACATTTAAACAGAAATCGTACTGTTTAAATGTGTCTTATTCTTATTAGGCTTGTTTCAAAATTACCGGATAGAACTTCACTGAGGTGAGGCTGGACATCCTTTGTTCTTTACCACCCTGGAGACTGGTGAAGTGTGCCAGCGCGATGGTAAGACAGTAAGCAGACCTTAATTGATACCCCCAATTATTCTGTCTGCTGGCAACAAAGCGTGGCAAGTTACAGTGAGCAGCGCACTGGTTTAATGAGACTAGGTGTCTCAGTAGTGGGTTCAGTGAGACAACCAACAGAGAGAATACTGCGGTTGCTTTCCATGTTACAAGACACGGATCACAAGAAGAATCCATTCGACTCAGTCAGAACCTAACAGGGTGGGCTCCCAGCACAGTTGACATCTCA
The DNA here is from genome assembly GCF_040436345.1 of Pagrus major. NCBI lineage: Eukaryota > Metazoa > Chordata > Actinopteri > Spariformes > Sparidae > Pagrus > Pagrus major. The sequence continues at coordinate 18,385,451 of NC_133222.1, read as the reverse complement.
TCTCATGCGGGCACCTGCATGCAGAAGATTTATACATTCTAAGCAAGGTTTAGGAGTGTTTAATAGCACATGTAATGTTAGATTCTTCATCATTCCCGCTTTAATGTTAAAATGAGCCTTCATTCACTTTGCTTCTTTTCACTGGGAAACCAATCAAGAAATACAGCCTCAGTGAAAGCATACATGAACCAGCTGTTTGACAAATAACCTGCCGTGGTACCAAGTGGCAGTAACTAATGTGTCGCATGTGAGGAAAAAAGCATTGATTGTGAAAGAGTCATTTACTTCCTATTGAGAAGCGATTTGTTGGCTGTTGTTTCTGCAGAATATGAAGGATGGTCTCTCGATACTGCAGGTGCGGGTCAGTGGGCGGGGGTGTGTGCTGCAGATGATGTGTGCAACACCAAAGTTCAAGCCAAAGGTGCTTTAATGATCTGGAAAGGGGATCATTGAAAAAGAGTGAATGGCAATAAATCATTTGCAAAAGAAATGCATCAAGGTGATTGCAGACCAGAACCCTGCGAGCGGGGCTTCTAATCTTTTCCTCGACCCATGATTACTTGCAGCTCTGAGCATATCATGGCAGGAAGGTGAAAGCAATGTTAGATAATGGCACTATCATGGGAATTACATTAGAACCCTTGAGACTTCAAAAAGGGTTCCTTACAAAAGCAATTATGCAGACTGTTTGTCCCAAAGCTCTTTCATGCCACAGCATTGTGTCAACAGCCTTAAAAGTGAAGTGCTAAGCAGGGCTCAAGGGGCTGTGCAAAGTGTCATTGCAAGGTCCTGTTTAGGCCTTTGTGCAGTGCAAAGGCTAGTGTACAAAGGTGGTAGAAGAAATGAATGTGTTCCTCTCTATTTGTGAAGCAGAGATCAATTACAGGGTCACACTTGAGATTGGCACAGCTGTTAAAAGCTTCGGTAGATGCACAGTGTGGAGCCTCAGTACTCTGGAATAAACGTCTTAATCACACAACATGACAGCTTTGGGATAAGTGACATGTTCAGCTTTTTAAAATCCTCCCATTTCAATCTCAGATGTCACTGACATGTGCCAAGGACAGTTTATAATTATTATTATATCACTAATTCAATTCAGCACAACTATTCTTGATGGCTACCTATCAAGATCACAGTTAATATTAATAATTACACTTCTCCTCTGCTCTATTTACCAATACAAACTGTAAGATCTGTACCCTATAATTACAAACTACTTCAAACTGAAGAGTGTACTGCCTCTCACTCTCATCCCCTGTTTGAGTGCCATCGAGGTACAGTATGTCCCAACACTTAAAATGAGGCATTGATGCTTAGTGATTAATATAGTAACAAATAAAGCCACAAGGTCTTCTTTTGATTCAGGTGCAGCAGTCCTTTCAAACAAATCCATGCAAAAATTGGAATATATTTAGTGGTGTTAAAGAGTAGATAGAAAACTAGAATGGCACTCACTAGAGTACATACCACTGCTGATGCCCAACAGTCCCCTTTAATTCAATCAAGCCAAATCCAATTATCAAACTGAAAGACCTGTAAAGTTTGAACCACCCATAAGTGCTTACCATAATTAAAGCTCACCAAACCGAGGATCGAATTCAAATTGTACTCGCTCATAGATACCAACCACCTACACCTGATTCTTTTGATCAGGATCCATGCATTATTCCCTGAGAAATGCTGGGGGGTAATCATCTGAAAGTTTTATGGAAATCCTTTCTGTAGTTTTTGTGTAAACCTGCTGACAAACAAACCAACAAACAAACGGACACAGGTGAAAATATAACCACCTTGGCGGGGGTAATATAAATGCTTGAATCATTTTTGAGAGCAATATGAATCATAAATAATATTGATTCTGTGGAATTTGCATACTGATGGTGCCCTTTTACTGGCTGTGTCTCGAGTCTGTTACCATTTTCCTACACAAATATAGGCCTCCAACATGCAGAGTAAAAACAAGCGCAGTACTTGTCAGTGGAGTGTTGAGGGACAGAAGAGATTAACAAAACTTTTGTGTGAGCTAGCTGTTAGTAAAAGAAAGACAAAAACATTGAAAGTGAAATAATAGTTTAGTTAAGAGCTTAAATCAAGCTGTTGGCAGTAAGCTTGTTTTGCACTCCCACTTAATGCAGAATCTTGCACCCACTCTCCTAAATTGGGATTCCATTTAAACAAATAGAGAAAACTAAAATATATTTTGTGCTCTCTGTTGGCCACAATGCCTACATGCTTGCATGTTTTAAGGGCTCAATCTTTGACCAAGTTAAGAAAACACAAAAGAAGAAGGGCTGCTTGCACCAACATTTGGAAGCTGCTGACGAATATATTAATTAATTAATTAGTTAACTAATTTTATATTAAACAAAGATGGAGAGTTGCATGCAACAAAGATCAAGGGATCATTGAGGTGTTCAGTGCCTAATCCCCAAGCCACTAGGACACCACACTTCCAATTTAAATTACAGTTAGACTTAATTTATGTGGTTAGTGTTTTTCTGATCCTGTAATCCTGTATGAAGATAATAGTAGTTTTACTGTTCTAGTTAGCCTACTATTATCTATAGAATAATGAAATGCTTGCATTTCATCTGTTCAAATTCTTAAATGATATACTGTTTGTGATGTCTCTTGTCACAAAATTACAGGTTTGGCCTTTAATAGAAATGACAGCTTTCTTTGTCCTATACACAGCCAGGTGGCCTATTTGACTAGTAGCAACAGTATTTATTTTCTTCTGAGGGGTGCAAAACAGTATTTTCCCCTACATGTTGGCAAAGGGATAGAATCACACAGCAATTATAAAGGTGTTTTCAGCTGAGAAACATTATACACCACTGCTAATACAGGGTGACACAGCATGTGTCATTGTGCACACTTTGCTGAGCCCACCTTGCCCTATCAATCGTTCAGGAGACCTTTTAATCCTGCTGCTTCCCTGTGGCATTGGCTGTTCTCCAGCTGGGAGCAGCAAGTGTTTATTGGCTTTGGTATCAGTAGGATACTTGTGGTGGCCTGCCTCACCTTTAATTCTGAGATTCCTGCCAAGGCTGCGTCAAGTCCCTCTTTCACTTCAGCCATCAACTAGAAACTCTGGTAAAGTGTGAGGCTATTAAATAGAGCGAAACATGGTCACATCCACAGAATTGGCCCAGAGACACCTCACAAATTTTGTTTCCAGTCCCCACTGAAAGAGAGACAATCGATTGGCCTGTGTCGCTTTATTTGTTGGTCCAACATGAAATGGTAGGTGATGTTCACAAAACCGTTCAAGTTTCAACCAAACATGGAAGGTCTTCTATGTTTAAATTACAGAATATATGTTTAAATTAACAACTAAGGTTTTTTTTAACCCATACGTGATGTCAAAGAAACTGCCCTGATTCGACAAATAAAGCTAGGATGATAAATACTGTTCTGGTATTTACACTAATTGGTCAGATGAGGCAGTGTAATTAAAGGTCAAAACGTATGAAATTGAAAGCCTCTAACCCTCTTAGTCAATCATATTTTCCAGATTAGCCAAATGAGATTGAGTTACGGCATGTCTGCATCATTATGAGAGATGCCATTTGTAAATATTTGTTTCCTCCCTGTGAGAGAAAGGAACATAATTTGTTGCTAGCAGATTGGTGCTGAGTCAGGACTCCAGTAAAAGTCTGAAGCAAGGGAGCAGTGTGAGAAAACACATTAAGGGAAAGTGATTATGGTATTCTGTTTGTAGGGAGACCTGGCTTTACATTGTACATGCAGGCCTTGGAGGATTTGAATATAAATCAAAAGATAGGAGAGTGTGGCATTTTCTGCTGGTGAGCGATGCAGCAAGGTAGGTTATATTAGGACAAGTCGGTCAGGGTTACGCAGGAGATTTTTTTTTTTATTATTTCGGAGGGTGGGGTTGCATTGTAGTGTGCCCTCCTTGTCCAATTGAGTTATGCAGCTTTCCTTGCTTCCGCTATTAACTGGAGTGATTGGACTAACTGGACTAGACACGGATTCAGTAACGTCACAACCCTTTCATTGCTTAGGGAGAAAATCCTGTACTAACTGGATTTTGGCTCAGGAGGTAGAGCAGGTCGTCCACTAATCGGAAAGGTTCGATCCCCGGCATTGTCCTTGGGCAAGACACTGAACCCTAAATCATTTCTGATGGCTGTTCAATTGGTGTGTTTGTGTGAATTCCTGAGCATGCGAATATTGTGGGGCTTTGGATAAAACAGCAATGTGTCAGTCCTGATTAGCATGTTTACACCTTGCATTGCATCCTCTGCCATCACTGTGTGGGTGGCTGTGGCTCAGGCAGTAGAGCGGTTGTCCACCAATCGGAAGGTCAGTGCTTTGATTCCCAGCCCCTGCCGTCTACATGTCAAAGTATCCTTGGGCGAGATACTGAACCCCAAATTGCTCCTCTTCCATCGGTGTGTGAGTGCGTATGAATGGTTATCGATCCTGAGAGCAGGTTGCACCTTGCATGGTAACCTCTGTCAGCAGTGTATGGTTGTGTATAAATGGTTGAATGCAAACTTGTGTTGTAAAGCACTCAGTGGTTGCTAAAACTAGAAAAACTCTATAAGTACAGTCTTTTTTCCTTTACCATTTACTGTATGAATGTGTGTGAAAGGGTGAATGTGGCATGTGTTGTAGAGCACTTGTTGTAGACAGAGACTAGACAATGCTATATAAATGCAGTCAATTTAACTGTATATTAGACTGGTTGATCACGCTATCCTTTAAGGTAGATTTCAATAATGAACACACAACATCATACAGTATGTCCAACGTGGGTTTTTCATGGGAGGTATGATGCTAATATTTACTGAAATATTGAAGTTTTTTGTTGCAACATCATTGAAAATATTGTAGATGTCCTCCTGCCACATTTTGGCATCATTGGAAACATCGAAATTACGAATAGAATTTAAAATGAAGTAACGTGGGATAAGCAAGCAAGTTATTATGACCTGAAGTACTGCTTGGAGCAAAAAGTAAAATGATTCACAATTGGTATTTGTCTTCCTTATGAAAACCAGGGACGTCATGCACAAAGTCTAGGACGTCACTGACATCACCTCACTTTTTCATTTGTGGCATTTTTTAATTTACATAGTGATATACTATTCCTTTCATCTCATTTATGTCATGCATAATGTCTTGTATCACCACCATATATAAGTCTTTAATATAACTCAGGGGGGTGGGGAATAATGTATGCCAACGCACCATTTTTTGCTGTCAAATATAGACATGCATGCCAGTAAAAAATCCCCAATGGCAGAGTCCATCATTTGTTGAAATTGACTCCTTTTCTCAGATTGGTCGAACCTGGTTAAGCAGTGAGACTGGGCCACAAGTATCAAAGGTTGGAACCGTAAAGGTTGAATAGTTACAAGGTATTCCCTGCTCAGATTTGGCATGTAATTAACCTTCAATCAATGTTCCACTCATCAGTGTCAACTATAATTCTATAAATTAAATGTAGCACCGCAGGGGTCTCCTTGTGCATGAGAAGTCACCTGCTTTTTTATTAATAACTGTTCTGAGGCAGGAAACAGTTAATAGGGTCCTCCATTGAAAGGCTTTAATATTAAATAGCACGTACGGCTTGGGCTATTACTTTAGAATACTTCAACTATACAACTATATGCTCCCAGGGAAATCATGCACTTAATGTCAAAGTGACTATGACATGCATCAACAATTATGTCGAAAACTTGGATTAATCTCTAGGACTGGTATCGCCTAGTCAAATGTATGAAATGCAATGTTAATGTAATGTATTTCATGTTATTAAAGATATATTGAATGCATTTTACAACATGTTTCTCTGGGAGTTGAGAAACTTTTATGGCCCACGTTTTCATTTGAATGCAATGATATATGTGAATGTAGATACACTGCATGAACTTATTATATTCATGCGACAAGTCTTCAAAGAGCAAGCTCAGGCACCAATGAACCATACAACAAAAATTGTGGAATACAGAATGGAAACTTTAAAATTTAAACCAGAAATCTAAATACAATATAGAGACCGCTGCTCCAGCCTCATCTCAGCCTTGCATTAGACCTTGTCATTCCTCTACCCTCTTAAATTGTTGCTCATTTCTGAAATTTCCTGATGAAATGTCCAGGAGTGTTTCCTGTACCCGTGAAGCCTGCGTGTTCCTGTTTCCACTGTTCCTTGTGGTTCTGATTGAGTTGAGTATAACCTGTTTACAGCAACTTCCAACCAAATTGCTAGAGTAAAAATCGGCAATGTTTCTGCCAACCACGGATATATTGAGACTTTACATTTATTTATGTTGCAACTTAATGTTACTTTAGGATCTACTACATCACCGTAAGGCCAGGGGATGAGGGGAGTAACATATTAAATGAAACCGAGTGTAAAGGAGGGTAAAGAAACAGGATGTAGTTGTTTTAAGCTGGAAAATAGTTTATTTACAAAAAGAAAATGCAGTCTGTAGCTCACTCACTCTGGCTCCTGCACACCACAGCTGCCCAGCCCACTGGCACCAGCAGCACTTGATATCACCCGGCTTAAGTGGCAAGTAGGATCAGGTGTGGGCCTCCACACGCAGACAAGGAGGAGGGGGAGAACGAGGGCGACACCTGAGTGGTAGCACAACACAAACACACCCACAACACTAGGGCTGTAACAGTTCTGTTTTCAGTTTTCTGTTGTGACAACCGTGTGCTCATTGTCTGATTGTGTTAAAGCACAAACTTGGTTAGGGTGAGAAAAAGATAAGATTGGCTTAACTTGTTCTTTTGCCACTTGCCACTTACACGGCTGTGTATAACAAATGGTGAAATGAACAATGGTCTCTAGTATGGCAGCATTCTCGCCTAGCTCTAGCAACACCACCACCTCCCTTCATGAAAGCCAGCTCATATACATGTAATGTCAATGTGATATGACATGGGTTATAGAAATGTTGATATGGTAAGAAATGTAAAAAGCCAACACTGTATTCATGGCGACTGGGCTGACAACTCCATCTGTCTTGAGTCTGAGTTGACATCATGTGTTATGCCCTCAGTGAAAGCGAGACAAATGAAAACTGATGAAAGCATGCGTTTCCCTTGTAAAATATGAAAAAACACTGTAAAAACTGACATGCTCCATTTTGCCACATTGTGTTTGTTTGTTTCCTTTGCTTGTCACTGCTGGGAAAGATATCTTGAACACAATCACGCAAATAAACAAATGTATCAATCAATCAATTCATACAGGGATCATTTACAAGGACAGCCAACAGTACAAGAGGTGGTAGGATGAAACAATCCCAATGCCACAAAGCCAACACAGCCCTGCTAGTAGCTGCACTTTAACTCTAACACTTACTTACTTTACTTATTTTACTTCCTGAGTAGAACTCACAATTAAAGGTAGGGAAGGTGATTTTGGAGAAAGATAGATGATCGTTGAGTCTCATTCCAGGTCATAAAATACCAACGCTAAGGCCCAAATTACTTAGTGGGAATGAGACTCAACAATCAACTATCTTTCTCCAGAATCGCCTTCCCTGCCATTGAATTGACCTATTTTTCTGTTGCTGTTGGTGCATTTAGCTTCCTGTTGCTCTAATCGGTAGCTCGACTTGAGGTGGGGCTCGGTTAACAGCCATTATTTTAAGTGCAGAATCAAGCTTTTGGTGATATTCTCATCCCCAATAGGGAGAACAACAGGACATTGGAATCGGGCCCTCTGAATGGCATGGTAATTATTACATCACAAACTTGGGGGAGGGGTGAGCTCAGTATGAAACTCCATGTATTGGGTCTGGCTATAAGCTCTGCTCAGTTTATCTAATTACCAGACGAAAGGAAAGCGTCCTCTTTGACATTTGACCCCTAAGGCACTTACTTAAACTCCCACCAGCCGTTTCAGCATTGGCCTTTTCGTCACTGAAATGGTTAATAATGATCCAAATGCACTCCCCAACCTCTAAACACTCACACATAAACAGCACCATAAGGGGACCGGCATGTTGCTCGGAGCCACACATTGAGAGATGGCCATAACCCTGGAACAAATAAAGCCACCCAATAGAGAGCCAGCATTTCCCCACCCAATAATTGCCTCAGAAAGTGCATGGAAATAATGAGATTGTGCTGACACAATGCAGTGGCCAGAGTGAATGCAATATACGCTGTTTCCAACCTCTCCACAGTTTGCTTGCTTGGCTGGGTGTGTGAGAGAGGGAGAGCAGCCGTGTGTATACACCCAAACATTTATGTATTTGCCATTTGCCTCTACAGGGTAGACAGGTTGAAGAGGTTAAATGGTTTTATTCGCTATTCCCTGTTTGTGCTGCTAAAACTCCTAACTCTATGCTCCTGTAAAATTGCTGTTGTATCATAGCTGTATCTATCCTATAACCTGAGTAAAGCTAGGGAAAAAATGATACTGTTATGATAACAGATTTCAGCCGACTGCTTTTTACAGTGCATTGTGATACAGGCAAGCCATTATTATTGAGTGAGGTTTGTGATAGTAGTGAGAACTCTGCAAGATTGCTCTGTATGAAATGCATTTTTATGTTTCCTCTCTCTGTTATCAAAACTCTGTATGATTCACAACCTTAGCTTGGCTTTTAAATTGAGAAGTAAGAGGTTTGGAATACATTGACTGACAGTTATAGCCATGTTAAAAGCAACTAAAATTGCTAAAAGTTATCCAATTCAACATTTCTCAACAGTTGTTGAACACACTTTTATGAACTGGTAAGGGGGCAGGGAGGTGATGGGATTAGAGCTTCTGCCTTTCAGTCAGAAGTTTAAAGCCTAAAGATCATATGAACTAGTAAGAGTCAACCAGTTACCTATTCTTGTAACAGTGCTGGAGAAAAGTCAGTGGGGTTATAGGGGAAAAACTCTTTGGTTTGTATTTCTTTGAACCAATCACAATCGTCTTTCGAGGTGCTAAGCCCAGGAAACAGTGACGGCGCCCTTGCAAAATAGTGTTGCAGACAGTAGAAGGAGACAAGGATTCAGACTGAATTTGTTGGCCAATAGCAAGCTTATAAGAACAGCTTACTTCCTGTGAGCCAGACTAACTACTTCCTAACATGATGTTCTGTTGCTGATCATGATACCTGACAGAAATTAGATTAAGAAGAGAATTGCTTTGTGGAGATAAATAAAGTACCATTGTTATCATATATCATTATCATATATACATACATATCATACCATTTTATATCATTTATTTGGTGAGGAGGCAAACTGAACATTTAAGTTAATATGTCTGTAACTGTAACACTTCTGATAACCCAAAATGTAAAAAGAATCCCTGGGGTGATTAAAGAAAAACTCTTTTTCTCAGCCAAGTAAACTCTACTGGTTTGTGTTCTTACCATTCCCAGCAAATGTTGACAGATGCAGCTCTGTTTGACTGCGTTCCTGACAGACGTTAGATCACAGTGGGTTGTCCATGTTGGAATGGATATTGTTGTAAATCAAACAAGACAGAACTGTGGATTTTGTTTTCATTTGATTCATTGTGTTTAATAAGCCACACACCATGTGGATTTGTGCTGAAGTCAGATAGCAGCTGGTAGACTTTTAGCAAGGTCAGAGAAAGATACTCAAGGACTATAAATAACTCTAAAGATGAAGCCCAGATGAGCAAACCCAAACTTACTTCCACAATCACAGATGGGCACATTGCAGTAATCACCAATATAGTAAAACAATTGAATTACAGCGCCCTTAGGGGTCCAGTGCACTACAAACGATATTGAATTTGGCAGGTTCTTTAGGGCTGCAGATGAGGCACAGTATAGTCACCACTGCTGTATGTCTGTATGTTCAACATGTAACGTGTTTTGGAATCATGGTGAAGGAGACAATGCTACTAAAGGTAAACACTCCACCAACACTGACACATCAGGGTCTGTTTCCACTTCTTCTGCATATGTAAACAACGTTGTATGGAGTCTTTTGTGGCTCCAGAAGGAGCTGCATGAACCTCAAGTGATGTCACCTTGGCTGGAGCTGGACACTACAACTTTGGGTGGCGGGGGGGGACTTACCAGACCTCTATAGCTTTTCATATGCATATGCAGCTCGAGGTCACAGTAGCCGCTACCAGCTAATAACTCTGGCCAAACTGACATAGGTTGAGTTGCATTGTATATAACGTAACAGGATTTGGACCCCGAAAGTGATCTTTCTTAAAATTTTCCTTTATACTGGCGCACACTGCAGCAATGGAAGCATAATAAAATGTAATTCTTTATGTCATTGAGGTATAAATGAAATAGACCATATGTGATACAGGTTTTCATGTATGTTTTGTTACTTTATTTTTTACCTTATCTTATCAAGGTATCCATTCATATAGTCCAATCGACACACCAGCTCATGTCTCAAAAGCTCAAAACAGTGTTTGCAAGTCACTCTTATAATTCATTTAATCACAATAAAAAGGGGCTCTATGTAAACACTTCAAAGGATGTGACGTTATGCATGTTCTTGAGCACCTTGTCTCAGTGCCCCTCTCCAGTCAGCTAACAGAGGCCAGCGGTAGCTAACATTAGTTTAGAAATGGAGTCTGCTAACACAAACTGATGAGCAGCTTCCAGCACAACACAGAAGTTCCACAGAGCCCCTTTAGAATAAAAAATAAAAAAACTGAGGTTGTGACATAGACATTACATCAGTGCATTAGGGTTAATGGTGCTAGCCTTCAGAGACAAAATGACAGAGTAGGAACATTCTTGGTCCAAGTCCCCACCTTGTTCAAATGAGGCATCAAATGCAAGCCATTAGCTTTGTGCCAGCTCAGACACTTTCAGTATGACGGGTTAAAAAGTGAGCTGTCTGTCATTTGCTTAGTATGAAAATGTTCTGCTAAGAAAACAAATGATGTTTAAAACATAATGGATTTTTGATGCCCCAGTGGAGCTTTAATGTACAGCAGATGACAAACAATTCCAGCGTGTTGAAGACAGTTTATCATGTTGCAAAGAAACGTTCAAGAGAGGTTGAAACTTTGATTCAGCACAAAAGCAACATGATAGAACTTTCCTTTGCTGTTGTAATGTGGATAAAGTGATCATATTTAGACCGCAATACACCCAATGTCTTTTGAGTATATAGTGAGATACTCTAGTGTGGATGAACCAATAATTGCAGGATGAATAAACGGTAGAACACACAGCAAAGAATTACAAAGTAGACACTGACAAGGTCCCCGTGGGGTGGTTGTAAACGTGTCTGAATAGGCATTTATTTGCACACAGTTAATAAAGGATTCAAGTATATTATTTTCCTCACATTAAACATCAAAAGCTACACTAAAATAGATTCTGTCTTCACTTGTCTCTCAATTGTTTTTGTCAAAGCTGCAAGTGCTTTGATTCAACTCAACGTACATATAAAACAGGAGAGTGTTTCTAGGCAGGTGACACTATAATCAGCAAAATGATGCAATAATATTGATCGTGTTTGTTAAAATTTACCAGTTTGGTTTTTGTGTGAAATAGCCCTTTTTATATCTGTTTTGAAGCGATGCAGCTCATATACATTGCCTCATAATTTTTCCATGACTCATGCCTTTTGGTGACGATATTAAATGCATGAATAGCATTAAGTGCATGCATTTGAAAATCAGCCAGAGGCACTGGGCTTCTATAAGCATTTCTATGTGTGACATCAGCAAAATCAGTGAACACTGACCATCCATGTCTTTATGAGAATTGTAAAGGGAATTAATCATCTCGTGTTCATCCTGTAAGGCCAGTCTTACATCTCCACTACATCTCCTACATCTATCACTTCTGAGAAGGGGCATTTTTTTTACAATAGACATGTCACACCTAGCACAGAATCAAAGGTCACCAAAGCTTTAGAGGTTTTAATGATGATTCTTGACTGTCACTATTGCTCCTAACTATATTTCAGTTCATAAAATGTCCTTGCTGTATGATGCAACATTGAATTGTGAAAAGGAAAATACACTGAAGACCAAAATGTAATGTTTGTTCATTTACAGGCAGTCAGAAGCTGAAGAGAAAATGAGATTAGACCTTTTCACAGCATGCAATCACTCAACGGATCGGCATGGATTTGGCTGTCAACAATTTACTAAAGCTATGGTGGCAGCTATAAAGTGATTGAAATCTCTCTACCCTTCAGAATGGTGTTGTGTTGGTGAAGAGTGGGGGGTGACCCCAAAACCACATGAAATAGTGATTACTTTACCAGTGTACACCTTTCCCAATACCACTCCCTCGCCCTCCTTTACTGCCTGAAAAACAAAAGGATGGGATTTGATTCAGGGGCAGATTAGATTTGTGTGTATGTCTGTGGGTGTGCATATTTGTGTGTTCATGTACCCACACTATGTGTTTGTTCGTGCTCACACTTTTTATGTGCGTGCCTGTGTTGCACGGAGATCGAGGGGTGGCAACATCTTTTACAAGGAGCTCTCGTGTCAGGAAGCCATTGTCTGTGCGGCGAGATGACAGGCGAGTAGCCCCGGCGATGGATGGTGCCCTGCAGATGAAAAAAATAAATAAAAATGGAGCCATTGTTTCAGAGGCCATGAGCAGAATATCTGCAGGGGTCTGAGGCCAAAGTGCTGCTCATAATAGCTTGTCTATAGGGAGACACATTTGTCACATCTGTCTCGTTGGAAAAACGAAAACCCAAATGGCTCTTTTCATGAGATAAAACATCATCTACAGTTATTGACTGTATAGCCATTGTTTCATACAACCAACATCAAGTAGTGAAATCAACACTTATACTGTATATTGGGTGGGAATCTGACATTGAGTGTTTTGAAAGGTTCATGCATTAATAATGCATTCTCTTAAATCTTGAATAGGTTTTATAGCTAATGAGAAGTCCTGAAACCTGGGCTGAACATGGATGATTTTACCCACAACAAATACATGTGAAGACATTTGATATGGAAGTTAGAACTGGTAACTGATTGGCCTTGTTAATACAGTTTTGCCATTTATTTAGTTTGATAAACTAACTGCATAATATGTACAAAGGCACGATTAGGCAAATTTCTTACCCATAAAAATATGTTTTTTCAAATTGTCTTGCCTTTTTTAAATTAGGGCACTCAATGGACATGCAGACTTGTACAATAAAAAGCAATTGCTCAATTCATGATACTAATTAAGGCAAACTATATATATATATACAGTGTATATATATATATATATATATATATATATATATATATAGTGTGTATATATATATATATATATATATATATATACACACACATTTATTTTGGGTCTCAACTAGAATAGATTTACATGCTATCATTATTAATTTATTAATAATTATTTAATTTAAAACATTATTTTTCTCATACTGCCCAGTCCACTATGATTGGTCAGCTCTCACAGGCTTGAGCTGGCTTTTGCTTTTGCATTTCTCACTGGCTTTACAGTTCTGATATTTTCACAGTATTTATAATATTATTTTTAAAGAAACACCAACATGGAAACATGGAATTCTTACTTTACACTTTATCACTCTTGTGTAATGTCAACATAACTCTAACGGTTAACAGACGGTATCTATTCCTTATTATGGAATGAACGACGCTAAAAATAGAACCAGAATATAATGATTTCCTTTATTTAATTAATGTACAACACAAATAAGCAAAGGAATACCAGTTTGTCCTTACTTTCTTGGAGGATCTCTCGTGGCAAGCAACTAAGCAACCATGTTGGTCATAGACTGTGTGAAGAGCTTTGTGTTGGACATTGTAAAATTAAGTATTTGCCATATTTGCATCTTCATCCACCCTTAAAACTTGAGAAGGACTGCAACGACCTTGAGCACCACAGGGAAATAGATGTTTAAAGGCAGCAGTGAGGTGATCGTACATGTTTTTATGTAAGAAACAAATGTGATGAATCTATTCATCAAAAACATATTTCACAAAAGTGGAGGAAAACTTGGAAATCATTCAAAAACAGTCAATATTTTTCACCTGCAGACCCTGTCAAATGGGAACATGCTGAGTTATTCACAGTTTCTAGACAGGTAAATAATGCTTTCACAAGTCTTTATTCCAAATTATACTCCTCTGACTCTCAAGGTGATAGCACAAAAACAATGCCATTCCTCAACTCCCTTTACCTTCCATTGTTGTCTGCCATCCAAACTAATAGTTTGGGTGATCTTTTTGCTCTACAAGAGCTTTAACACCCTTAAGACTCAATGCCAACAGCAAAATATCCCAACGTAGAGGGCATCCCCCAGGAACTGTCAGCCACAGTGGATATAATTGGACCTATTTTTCCAGAGGTTCTAAATTACTCTGTCAAGGCTGGCACCTCTTATATGAATTGAAAAGGTGCTTTGAATTTTGTTTCTGAAGAGTGAAAAGGATCCTTTTAAAACATCTAGTTTTCATCCTACTTCATTGTTAAAGTCTGATGTTAGGTTATTTGTCCCACAATCAAGTTTGCCTTAGATGTAATTTCCCAGGTAAAACCAGTCTTATCAGGGTTGAACCTGATAATACAGGCTTATATTACATTCATGATATGAGTATGAGTAAAAAACCACCCGAACTGTACAATGTGACACAAAATTAATTAGTCTTACCAGTAATTACCTTAATTGACTGGTAGATCCCATCTCGATATATCAAATGATTAAAGGGACACTTCACCTCAAAAGCAAAAATATGTATTTTTGATTTTGGTGGTATTTATCCATCTAGAACGTTTAGGTGTGAGATGCCGAGTTCTGGAGATATAGACCGTGGAGATGTCTGCCTTCTCTCAAATATAATGGAGCTAAATGACACTCGGCTTGTGGGGCTCAAAGTAGCAAAAAATTTGAAAAACTCAGCAGCACAGGATGTTAAAATTAATGGCTTACTCCTTGGTTCAGCTGTAATGTTAGATGTATGTTTCCCTCTGCAGGGTAATATGAAAAGAAAGCAGTTCCTCGATGAAATGCTCACAACAAGGTTTGTAGATTACCTTGAGTAATCAGGTCATTGAAAGAGAATTTTTAAAATAGTTTTTCTTTTGGCACTTTGAGTACCACCAGTTGAGTCCCATCTAGTTCCATTATATTTAAGAGAAGGAAAACTAAATCCAAAGCTAGATCTAGATCTATATGGATAAATAGCACTACAGGTAAGAGAAAAAATATATATGCAAAGTGTCCCTTCAAAGGCACAAAAAGCCACATATCTTTGTACGCAGATGATGATTTTTCTTTACATATCAGATATTTAAAACTGTCATGTTTTCTCCACAATTGTTGAGTTCAGTTTGGTCTTTGAAAATAAAAGGAAAAAGTCCATTGTTACATTGTTATGGCATAGTTAAGCATGAAGCCCTGCTGTACATGAACTTGACTGTAATAACTGAGCTTGTTCAATCTTATTAGTTCAGAAAATCTTCCACGAATGGTTTTACTTGCCTACTTATCTGCTTACTCATGGAGATCTAGAAAAATGTATATACCTGGACTGTAAATGTTCATGTAACAGAAAACTTTCATTGACTGCTTAACTATGGAACTTAATCTGGCTTATCACCCCTTAGTCGCCCACTGACTGACTATGCTTTATAGATGTAAACGACTACCTGTAGCCTACCGTCTGACCTCTAGTGGCCAAAATGTTGACATATGTGACTTTAAATATTTACTATAGAATCTTATTTTATTTTATTTTTTATTCTTATTTTAAGTCAAATGTTCCAGTTTTAGTCTAACAAAACAAACACATTTGTACGAGTGATGAGGCTCTCATCCTGACAGTATGTAAGTAAGATTTAAAAAAAAAATTAAATTCTGCCTGATTGTGAAGTTGAAGGACAGCCTCATTGTCACGAAAAAGGGAAATTTGTGTACTGAAAAATGCAGTGGAAAGGCAAATTGCAGAGGATTATGCAGTCTCATTTGGGCCTCAGTGATAGATTATGCCCCAGCATTCAAAGACATTGTGTTCTGTTCAAGGGTGGAAGTGACTTTGCCAAGACATTGTGAGATAAGAAGCTAACTGTTATTAGTTTAATGGGAATGATAGTCTGCCCAAAGCAATGTGTGTAAGTGGCATGGGAGCATCATTTTTCTATGCAGTCCTTCTTGCACGGCACTGAGCCTGCCTGAGTTGCAATGAGAGAGCAGCAGCCTGCCAATTGTTTTATGGGAAATCTAAACCACTGAAGACAAAGAGTTGCTCATATGACCACTGGCCTAACATAGCTAGGTCCAATTTGCTGCAATTGGTTTGAATAAGACTGTTATCTCTCTGAAATTGAGGATAGATTTTTGTAAATGTCACTTGGGTAGAGAGTATTTTTTCTTCATTATAAAAAGGGCAGTGTACCCCAAACCATCTGATATGAGTTGACGATTCCACTGCAAAACTAGCCTAAAAGTGGTAACCAATGAGCTACTAAGCCTTGTATGGGGACCGCTGTGTAAAAACTACTGTAAAATAACCTTGAGGAATATCTTTTGCAGTGATTATGGGTACTTCTGTGTAGTTAGCTGCTCATTGTGCATATTTCTTCATCTTTATGGCCATCACAAAGATTGTCCTCTGGTGTACTCCCACTGTCTCAAACAGATTTCCGTGATCTTGATGACTGTCATTATCACATCAGGTTGACACCTTTGCAACATTATCGCTTCATTAAAAATAGCTCTCACCCAAGGATGTCATACTGCAAAATCAAGATGACCACCTCTAAACCCTGTGTAGTCCCCAAACAATATTCTTCACAGTATGACTGGATGTTATTAGTATTATTTGACTGTGGGTTTCTGAATCTGTATTTGTGTAGGTTATGCATTTACAAGGATAAAACCAGATGTCAGTAATGCCAAATCTAATTCTTTGCACATTTGGTTGCTGCATGCGAGCCCATATGACAATGCTTATTCAATCCAAAGCCCATTGAGGGTAGTTTTCCCCTCCAACCTCGCCAGATACACTGCTTTCCATTTTCACTGCACCAGGCAATTCACATAGCAGCATAATAATACAAGTCAAGGCAAAAGAGTGACTGTGAGGATGAGAGTGAGTGGATGTGTGTGTGTGTGTGTGTGTGTGTGTGTGTGTGTGTGTGTGTGTGTGTGTGTGTGTGTGTGTGTGTGTGTGTGTGTGTGTGTGTGTGTGTGTGTGTTTATGTATGTGCGAGAGCAAGTGTCATGGAGAGAGAGAATGTGTGAGGCCATTTGTAGGCAATTATCCAAACTCTGAACACTAAAGCTGCTGGATCTGTTGGTATAAGAAAGGTGTACACACAGTACTGTCCTGTACAATGCTGTAGAAATGCTATCTATCGATCTATGCATGTTATCATCATAATATATAGAAATACAAGACATTTTTGACATCAGGCAAAGCACAACACAGAA
Organism: Pagrus major; assembly: GCF_040436345.1. Lineage (NCBI taxonomy): Eukaryota > Metazoa > Chordata > Actinopteri > Spariformes > Sparidae > Pagrus > Pagrus major. The sequence continues at coordinate 18,368,069 of NC_133222.1, read as the reverse complement.
CTATGATAAAGCAATACAACATTGTTATGCATAACGTATATGCAGCATATTGACACTTTAATGCATTCACACACATTTAAACATTATATAAAAGAAAATATAAAATTAAAATGGCTTTTGTCTTCATGTTTACTTCATTATACATGTTCAAAAAGCATGTTGTGCCGAATGTTGCTCTTTTACAGAAAATAAAATATGAATGTAAAAAGCCAAGCTGCTCCTCAGTGTTGATACCAAGTTTGTTCCAGTGTTACAGCAAAACCCAATTAAAATACAATGAATGAATTAATGTTGCAAGCTGAAATAGCGATTTAAAAAAAAAAGAAAAAGTAAGAAAGAAAATGTGATAACTGAGTCGCACACTTTGCTATCATGTCACAAGGAGACAAATATGGTGCTACTTCAAACTTTGGTTTGGTGATGCTCCTCTGAACAAGCACCACCCTGCCAACCATGTTCCTATTAATTAGCAATTCTTTCCTGTCTGTTTGTGAGCTGATAATGTGAAGTGGATTTGACACACAGAAATGACAAAGAATGTGTCATACAGGAAATGTTCATGTATTTGAGTGCTTGCGTTTGTACAGTGGGAGTAGAGAAAGGCAAAAAGAGTTTGTGTGGTGCATTTTTCCACATAACCCACAAGAGTGGTTCAGAAATGTAATAAATGCCCGTGCAACTAAAGTGTATTCAATTTAAAGGTCAGAAGGAAAGGCATGTTGCAAGATGGTGGTAAAACAGAGGCTTTTAGGGAGCCACTGCTAAAAAGGCCACAAGGGGTGAGCACAGAATGATTGATTGGTCTTGCTGTGGCGATGCTTGGGATGCTTGTGCACGCTGCTGCTGAATGTTTATGTTTGAGGTTTTAAAGCCTTAGACAGATGAAAAACAAAAGAACTGGGGCATTTTAATATGATACTTGTATTTTTTTTACGATTTAGGTTTTAAGGAAACACATGGCATCAATGATGATAACAGCTGAAATTCATATGCCGAGCTATAAAGGAATGCTGATACATTTATTTAGTATAAGATAGAATGTATGAACTTTGTAGGATGAATCAAAGCATTAACAGTACATTTTCAATTTGGATCCTGGATTGAGAGCTTTAGTCAGCGCCTTATTGCAACTTTGACATCCATTCGTGAGGCATAAATATTTTTTAACCTTGCAGACCTCAGAAGACCGTCATAAAATCGGCACAACCTCTGAGGCCAAGTTTAGCATAGCCCTCTCACACTGAGGAGCGGCGCATCTGCGTCTTCCTCCTGTCTGAGTTGCTGCTGCAGGAAGTAAGGCTATCCTTGTTGTCGGCGGAATAAAGGTGGAAAATAATTTGGCTCTGCTGTATCTGAGGGTCTGTCTGCGCTGCTGTATAAAGAGAACATGACATGCCTGTGGACCTATCTGCCTCAATCTGGCTCTGTCCATGGTACTGAACAGAATAAAAAGCACTCAGAGTGATGGCGCTCTCCGTGGTCCTGGAATCATAGTGTCACCATAACCAGCCTGTGACACGGCTAAGTATAGAATCTGTATATGCTCATCTTAGACAGCCCCTTGAGCTGAATTTCTGATTTGTAATATTAGGATTCATAAAAAAGAAACTGATTTGACCTGACTGAACAGGCTGGGGTAATGCTTTTGGGTGTAATTGTGAGATATAGAGGAAGAGACTGACTTATTTTCAAGCCAATCGCCAGAAGAAATGTCACCACTGTACAATGTTGTAAACCAGAGATATGTTAAATGTCTTTTTCTTATCATAGAGATATGTTGGAACTCTCCATTTGTTTTATGTTTTGAAATTGAATTTTACATTGTGACAGGTCGGGGTTAGGAAAAGATTGTGTTTTGGCTTAAAATACTTGGTTTGAATGTCCCAAAGATGGTCCCAACAGGTCGCTAAATAACTCAGGAGAAATGGTCTCAAACAGCAATCTCTCTGTATATACATATATATATATATACATATATAAAGTTGTAATATTTATTTCCTAACACGGGGGTCCACTTTCTTTGGAGCAGATTTTGTTTGTTTGTTTTCAGCAGGAGGGCTTGGCAAACTTCACTTCTTATCAAGAGCTATCCAAAATCCTGTGCTGAGAGAAAAAAAAGAAACCTGTACAAGGTTGCGGTTCGCCAGCTGTCACAGCATGGTGCAAATTGTTTGCTTGGGCCACAAACAAAAGAGCAAAAGAAAACTTTTCTGATAAGAGACCTTGTGCAGCTCCACTAATAAAGAAAAAAGACAGAAGAATAGGAATTGCTTCAGAGAAAACTGTGAGAATATCCAACTAGAAATACTCAATAAACACTTTCATATTTTTTCTTTGCTGTTGAAATGTGTCAGCACGCCTTCAGACACCTCAGCCTTTTATGGCATAGATGCGTCATAAACTATTGTGCTTTAAAGTGGTCCAGTGCAGTCATGTGTTGAAGCCACAGTGTTCACTGTATTCTGAATACAAAACCGCTTGCATTACTTTCTTGCACTATATTTCTGTTTTTTTTTTGTTTTTTTAAATTTACTCATAATTCATTGAGCACTACTCTATTTTTCAAGATCTAGGTTTGGTGTATAATATCATGGAGATCTGTGCGCTCTGATACAATCAGATATTATTTGGTTGCTGCAAATCACATTAAGAGCTAGTCTTTCATGTTTTATTCCAAAGGATACCAAAGGAACACAAGATGAAAAACAGTGTACCACCGGTGAATCCTAATTTACTTGATTCAAAAGATCTGGATTTTACTTGCAAGTTTCCATTTGTCACCTGTATTCAATTTGGCAGAGAGAGAAAATGAATAAAACATTTGAACATTTCAAGAATTAATATATAAAAAACATTTCTCTGCGTCTCTGCAACAATAATCTAGGCATTCGTGTGACTCTTGATTGTGATAATTACAAGGTGGACTTAGACTGCGAGAATGAAAGCCTTGTAGGTTAGTATGCACAACCACTTACCCTTCTGAATAACAGGGGAAATGATTCTATCATCAACAAACAAATAGTTATTTTATCATCTCATTGCAGAACACTTTATCCTTTAGAGTCGAGAGTGTCCATGTGACAGACACCGCTCACACCCAGTATAACAAAAGATTAAGGACAAGCATGCGTGCCGGTGGTGAGAAAAACAGCAGAGCGAATTCATTATTGATGGGATGCTTTCAAAGCCCATGGCGTCACTAGGTATCCATTGTTACCTCTGTTGTTGTTTGCAGCTCTTAGCAGGGCAGAGAGGATGGAGACGAGGCGGGTGGGGATAAAGACCGTGAACTTAGCCTCTCTTCTCCTTCCCATGAGGTGCATCCTTTTCACTTCCTTTCTCATTCTTTCTGGGTTTTCTTCACCTAGTAGATACATTTGACCAGTGCTGTTAGTACGCAGATAATAGTTGGTGTTTAACACATAAAGCTTTAAGCATGAGCATGTGAATGTCAGAGGAAAAATGTTGCCAGGCATCAGAATTTAAAACTTATTTAAATAATTTATTCTTTAATGTCATATCCATATCCAGGGAAATATAATGTCAACTGACTTTTAGACTAAAGTAGCTGTTGAGTTACCTCTGCAACTGAGTTTAGATCTGGTCTGGTGTACTGATCTGGAAAAGAAGAACCCTATGCCCCTCCTTAAGGAATGGTTTCACAGCCAAGCGCTGGGAAACAGCTCTAAAATACAGAAAAAAATACACTGTACTCATGGCTAGGGTGCCTTGGCCATGCGTGAACTGATGCTGATGACATTCACATGTAGCTGTGATGCCTGGGTGGCTTAAGTTGCTCTGAGCGTCTGTGCAGAGAAGCTTGAGGATGCAAAAAGACAGAGACACATTTTAACACTGCCAGACAAATACTTTAGTGGTATTTTCTGTTTTCAGCTATGGGTGAAAACTTGACTGACACGTGATGCCAGATGAAGTAGGCAAAACACTCTTTACACTTAATACATTACATTAACTAATCTCGGGAGGCTCAATGCACTTAAGTTCGTTTCAGGTGTCACCAATGATGAATGCACAGTGATTTGATCTCTGCATAATGAAAGCAGTTGATTTGAAAAGTTGTCACACATGAAATATTAACACTCCCAGCACACTTTCTATACACACTCCAATTCTCTTGATTAAAATAATATGGCAAGTATCTAAGAACGGCAATACTGAATAAGCGCTACATAAACATCAATAAATCAAGAGGATCATAGGCTTCTAATAGCTGATATGGGGGAATGGAATTTATTAAATCCTGATTTGATCATCTTAAAAATATCCTAAGATACATATTTTGTGTTAAAAGTTGCAATATTTAGCTTTAATGGAAGCAAAAAGAACCATAAAAGCCAACAATAGCTCCTGGTAATTGCTAGCAAATGAAATTTATGTTTAAAGTTACAGTATACAGGTGGAACCCTGGAATTGCAGCTTTGTGACATTACACCTGTCCGTGATGAAAGAAAATTATGATGACAAGGTTTCAGAAATATCACTTTGTTGCTCACTACAAGAGTCAATTGTACATCTGTTTGCTGTCCAGGGAACAGTGAACTTTAGCTTAGCTTTCAGACACTACAGCTGCGACAGCTCTTTGTCACATTCTGCTGTCTCCGTTGGTATAGCACGCCATGCGCACTTGCCTTTACACTGTTTGAAACAGGATTCCTGTGACTACCTGATCGTGGGCAGGCCGCATATCAAATACCTGGTATGATGTTTAAAATAGTAGTATTTGTATGGCATTTCATTGGGCTAAGAGCTACGGATGAATTCTGAAGGGAACGACCTGGAAATGTAATGGTAGGTAATTATCTAGCAACATATATGAAATTGAATTTACATACAGTACATAAATTTCCTGAAACCCCCAAACTGGTTGCTGCCTAACTGTTGCTGATCGTGCCATTTTAGTTTCCAACTAAATTTGAAAGAAGCAATTCATACATTCTTCCTCTTATAAATCAAAAGTTGAATTGTTTACAACAAAATACACCTTCTCTCAGATCAGTATACACTCTGGGTCTTGCTGCTACATCCTTACTGTTTCTGCTTATGGTGAGTTTCTGTCTAACTTCCTCTCAGCAGGCGGCTACATTGAACTGAGTTGTTGCAGCAGAAGTTTTTAACCATCAAACATTTTCACCAATTCAACAATCAGGCTCTCTTTGTCACTCTTTGTCTTTGCTTTCTCTGTCACTCTCAAAAAATGGCAGTCAGGGAAACTGTTCCAAATATGGACTGATCTGCTTAAGTGATGGAAATTGGTGGAAATGTAAATGGTTAAAAAAATGAACTTCAATTTACAGACCTGCAGAAGTTCGGGGGAAAATTTGAACATTAAGCTGCAACAACTCATTTCACTTCCATAGCCTGCTGAGGGGAAGTTAGCCATAAAGTAGTTGGAAATTAAGCTGCAACCACTTATTTAAGTTGAGTGGGCTGCTGAGGGGAAGTTAAACAGAAACTAGATGGAAATTAAAACAGCCCGATCAACAGATGTTAGCCAGAAACTAGTTGGAAATTAAACTGCAACAACTCATTTAAGTTGAGTGGCCTGCTGAGGGGAAGTTGGCCAGAAACTAGCTGACAATTAAGCTGGCCTGATCAGCAGATGTTGGGCAGAAACTAGTTGGAAATTAAGCTGCAACGACTCACTTAAGTTTAGTAGCCTGCTGAGGGGAACTAGTTTGAAATCAAAATGGCATGATCAGCATAATTAAGCAGGAACCAGTAGGAAGTTTTCTTAGAAAAATAATAAAAATACCACCCTTTCCCAGTAATTTTAAAGAAATGTCAAATCTTACTTGGTATCTACCACCAACATACCATGACATTTCTGTGGGCCTGTAAAATTAAGTGTTGTCGAACTTTGTCTCATTGACCTCTTCTCAACATGCCTGAACGAATGAACTCCCAGCCCTCCTGTGGTTGAGCAGAGGCAAGTGTAAAAGGAATCCATCAAAGTTGCTGTCCTCCCACAAACCTTGCCTAATCAATGAGCACCCTGGGCAGTGACTACAAATGAGTCCTATCAATCAGCTGCTAAAATTTACCTCAAACACATTTCAAACTGACTTAATTCATCATGGACTGATCCCATAATGTTCAGCATCAGTGTCGCTGAATTCCCCCTCATCATCATATATTTAAGAACAACAACCTGATCTCCTCTCACTTGATATGAGAACGGTGGATGGGACATGATGAGAGTTTGCTGCTATGAAATATTTACTCTTCCTTCTTTTAAAATCCTCTGCAATCTTGCACTGATTGGGCCCGAGACCCCTTTTTAAGTCACAGGAGATAGACAAAGGATCCGATATGTACCAGACAACACACTCCAGGGCCTGCCTCCTGCAAAGAGCTGTGTGTTGTGAATGTGTTTGTGTGTGTGTGTGTGTGTGTGTGTGTTTGTCTGCAGTATCTGAAGCCCACAGTGCCATCAGGCTCTCAAAAGAGGAACTGCCACTTCTTTCTCACAGACCCCCCCCCCCCCCCCTCCATCTCCACTCCAGTCTCTCAGACTTAAATCTGATTTCATTTCTTTATTTGCAGGCGGCTTTGTGGTTGAAACATGTGCACGTCGCCAGGGCAATGTGTGGCGATTCTCTGTCGATTTGCCACTCTCTGCTTTGAAATGTGTCCTCTGCGCGTGTGTGTCCGTGCTGCCTTGCGTGCGCGTAAACGTCTGTGTGCGCGTTAACGGGTGGTGGTGGTGGTGGTGGTTGGGGGAGAAAGGGGGGGACTGAAATCTGGACAGATAAGGCTGGTTAACAAAACGCGCAGAGTCTAAATACATAAACCAGAAAAAACGGAAGAGCTGCATCATCAAACAAATATAGGCAAACACACACACCAAACACACACATAGTTCTACCACACACACACACACACACACACACACACACACACACACACACACACACACACACACACTCGAGTAGGACACCGGGCAGGGTGCGTTCCGCCGATCATCTCCGTCCCTCCCTCCAGCAAGCGGATTGCCTGTGCCACTGACGACAGCAAGTCACACAGCGCTGCGAGTGTGAGGCTGTGGAGAGAGAGACTGCATCAAGGAGAGAGAACTGCGCGCTTGGCATCTGGAAGCGGTGCGTGGGAGTCGTTCTGCTCCCTCTCTCCTCTCCCTGTACCTGCCATTTGCATTCCTTCTTTATTCGCCGACACTCATCCTCGGACGCGTCCGGGCGCACGGGGAGTCCCATTACCGAGAGAGGACCGCGTTCTCTCTGAGAGTGTGTGCGTGTCTGTGTGTGTGTCTCTGTGTGTGTGCGCGCTCGTGTGTGGGTTGCCTCATTTTAACTGTCATCTTAGAAGAATAACGCGGGCACTGCTGCTGTTGTGGAGGAAACTCATTGGGAATCTGCGAGAATCGGCTGGCTGTCCTCTTTTCTCCCAGTCTTCCTTTTCTTTTTTTCCCTATTTTTTGAGAGCTGTCTTTCAAGGCGATGGACTTGAGATAGTGCGTCTCAATTTGAGTGTTGGTGGCTGGGAGTTGCCGTCGGGGGAGAAATGCGAGAGGATGCTCGGAAGCAGTGAAGGCTACAGCAGGTGAGTATCCGATTAAGAGAGCAGGAAATGTGCGGATCTTTTTGAACGCATGTGTGTTTTTTTGTTTTTTTCCTCATTCTTCATGTCGATGCAGTTTAATGTGGGTTGAGGCCAAGATTTTAGAGAGGTGGTGGTAATCCATAATGCAGCTAAACCCCTTGGTCTCTCCGGGCTACTTTGCAGAAAACATCCCCTCAAATATGGGAACGATTGCGCGCCGGAGTCGCCATCAGCTCACACGGGAGGCTTTCCTAAAACTCATCCTCGCCAAATCGGCGATAAATACGCCGGCAAGTCCGCGATGATTAGGGCACAATCGGTTGACAGGACAGAGAAGCAAACGAGGGGGACTTGAGCGTGGTTAGGCGCGTCCTCTGCAGGTAAAAACGCATCTAATACACTCCGATCCGAAATTAATTTATAGATCTGTCATCCGCGCACATTTCGACACTGTAATCTCCTCTTTTTGGTCATCTCTCTGGGTGTGTGCTCCTGTCTGGGAGGACGAAAGCTTAAAGCCATTAATCAAATGTAATTGTCCCGCGAATGTGAGTGTTTGTGGGAGAATGGGGAGTGTGTGTGTGTGTGTTGGGGATGGATGGGAGGGGGGGGTGCAAAATGTTATCTTAATCTAGCCTTTATTTGGCCACGTATGGGCTCTGCTGAGATAACATTTCTTACTGTGGGGAAGTGTGAAGCAGTCGTGATCCTCCCCATATGCCATTTTTATTCATCTGCAAAGATGGCTATCTGTTAAATGGACTCAGGGCTTCTGCTGCAACGGAGTCGTGCGTTTTTATTGATCCCATGAAACGACTTTGGGATTTTTTTTGTTTGTTTGTTTTCAACAAAACAGCAGTCATGGGATCTATATGTAGTGTGCACTGCGACTACACAGAACACAGGGTGAAACTTGTGTGTGTGTGTCTGATTGTGTGTGTGTGTGTGTGTGTGTGTGTGTGTGTGTGTGTGTGTGTGTGTGTGTGTGTGTGTGTGGTTCCACACGCCTTCTGTTGTTTGTTATTCAAGGCAGCATTTGCACAGAATATATGACAGTGGCCCCCTGGAAAAAAGAAGAAGAAAAAAAAAAGAAGCACCTTTATTGTCCAGCACTGCCTGTTATAATGGCACACCAAAAAAAAAAACAGTTGCGGCAGAGTATCAGAAGACTGTGTGATGCTGTGCCTGCGGACATTCATAAAGTGCTGTAGCTCTATTGGTTATAAATAGCCGGAGGGAGCGGACTGCCAGATAGAACAGGAGCAGCCTCCCGTAGCTCGAGCAGCAGCAGCAGCAGCAGCATCAGCAGAGCCTCTCGGGCTTTATCAGGGCTCACAATCCAAGATGATAGATAGGCTGATACACTTTGAGATATCACACGGATGCTCGGGCAAGGGTGTGGCACAGGGTGGCTTCATAGGTGCCTCTCCCAGGCTCTTTGTTTCCAGCATTGTGTTCTGCTCTCCTTGTGAGGAAAAATACCTTCAGCAGCTTCCCTCTGCTTTTCTCAGCGTGGTTGTGACTACAGACTGACCTTCTCAAATGTTTTCAGTGTCACTATATTCCTGCTGTTTTTTTGTCAGGATTTTGCTGCTGATCTCTTTGATTACTGGGATGCCGCCGACTCAATCATGGCTGCTCGCAGCGGCTAAGAGGCAGCTGAAGTGTGTGATCCGCTTTGTCCAGACGCCCCGGCCGCCGTCATTAAACAAATGTGTGGCTGCTGACCTTGGCTATCTACCAGTTGTCAATAGGATTCACCTCTCTGCCCCTGCAAGAGGCTCGAGGACACATGTAACAAAGACCCCGCACCCCCTGCTCTCTCCTTCCAATCCACGAACATTATGCTGCTGTTGACATACTATATTGAATTACAACACAGTGATCAATGTTTGCAATAAGCTACAGTAAACCTCTACATAGTGGCCGATATAATACCAGAGTATCAGATGTCACAGGAAAATCATGCTCCTCATAACAGCATTATATTTCAGTGAAGTATTGTTACATCTCAGCATGTTTGTAATGTAATCTCATGTAGATATAATGGAACAGCAAACCAATAAGAGTGTGTGCAGCATTTTAATCATTCGGGAAAGAAATCAGCATGGATTCATCAGCAGTCCGGGGCAGAGGAGCAGTCGAGACGGAGTGGGTGGTGATGGTGTGGGCCGTGATGTTAGTGCGTGATGACCGATCGCAGGCTTGCGTACTCACAACACACTAAATGACCAATAGTGTTAGTGAGCGGGCTAATGGTGGGCTGTGACGCGTTAGCACGTCTCTTGGAGACACTCATCCTGGGTGTAAAGCTGACACCTACTGCATTGACAAGGTGTTTATTAGCTCCCAGTGGTGAGGCCACGATGCCTACATAATCCTTCGATGACACAGTGCTGAGAGTTTTCACCCGGGATGGCAATTATGTTGTTTTCATACAACCCCATTCCACTTGATGCCACCGTCTTGATACGTCGATGCCCGAGGCTGGATGCCATGTTTATAAAAGGCCTGCGGTGGGATCACAGTAGCTGTTTGATGGCAGGCGGCGGAAAGTTCTTGTTCACAAGTTGCTGTTGTCCTTGGTGGATGTCTTTTGAACTAGATAAGCAGGAAGAGCAGCTGCAAGGGCTGTCTTAAAGTCATCTGTATTTTTTAGTCTTTCTTTCAAAGGTTTAACAGTGCAATCCCTTTGACTTTTCACACGTTGTGAAAATGGCCAAGAGAATGAGGCACAAGAACAGGCAAGCTCTCCTTAACAATATCAGCAAATACTTGTTTCATTTGTTTGCCCTTCGCCAACCTGCCCGAATTGAGAGTAACTGATGAAACACTGTGCGATTGTGTCTTATAATGCAGCAGCTGGTTGTCATTGGTGGTGGCTGATACCGCCAAAATACAATACAGTAATTGTTCTGTAAATTAAATTAAAAAAAAGGTTTGAACTCACCAAACTGTACCGTACTGATTGCATTTGATTGAATTCTGTGTTTTTTTCCATACAAACAAAAACATCTGCCTCACATTTCCTCCTGCTCTGTATTTCACCATCACCCTCCATGTTTTCTTTTCACATTCTTCTCCTGCAGTGGTTGGCAAACCAGCTCAGAGAACATAGTAAGCAGTCCTGCTTCCCAAATCACGTGACCATGTGAGGCAGCTGGATTCACCAGAATCACGAGATCATGCAAGAATTATCAGATCACACGAGATTTCAGCTCTGATTTGCAAAAAAAAAAACTCTGGAACACACAACTCCTGTTGTAAAAAAGCTATCGCCAATTTTTTTTTCCAGCGGACGCATTTCTTTCGCCGCACAGCACCATCATACCGCTCAATCCGCAGGACATGTCTCTGCAAAGATTGACTTTATTGTCCTGGGCTACATCCAACAAAATGTGGTTTTGTCCTTTACAACAGTGTCCATGTCAGAAGTGTTTCTCTTTTACTGCTCTCACAGTGGCTTAATGGTTTGCAGGCCTCTGGGTGACCAAAAATCAAAAAGCTCATTTTCTCAGCTCCAAGACAAACCAGGCTGCTTTGACAGAGCTCTGCTGAATGTCTGTTAATTTATTCTGGATTCTTGCTGTAAATGCTGCACTGTATAAACACACATTTGAGTATGCGTTGATCTCCACTTTACCTTCATCAGGGTGATAGTGGCTTTCACTGTCATTTCTGATATCGAATTTGTTGAACTGTGATTTCATCGCCCTCAATCTTGTCATGTTGGATGCATTAACATAATTACTGTATACGCTAATCCAGAATTTACACAACATTGGTAACCTTGTATTTGTCACATCAATGATATTGGGTACAGAACTGCAAATTGATGGTTCCCTATGGTCAAAGCCACGTGACGTAATGGGATGCTACAGAAAATATCCTGATCTCACCGTCACTGGTCTTTTAATTGAAGTGTCTGTATGAGAGATCTTCCAGGGCTCTTCCTAATCAAAAGCAGCAAAAAACAAGAATGTCTGACAGGACCAATTATGATTAAAACTACATGAGTATTTGAGTTAATGCTTTAAGTGAAATGTCATCACACAGTAGAGCCCTGTTAGAGGCATGTCAGAGGCATGTCTAAATGCCAGGCATTCACATTAGCCTGTAGGGTCCATTCACCTTTAAAAAAGGATTCATGTTAGAAAAGCTCATACGAGTGCAGCTAATTCTGATCTGCCTCACAGTGTTGTGCAAAATGTCTTTAGAGAATTTCTGCAAAGGTTCCTCGAGAGAGCGGCTTCGCCTCTTATGCTTGTGTGGAAAATCAAGGTGTCCACAAAGAAAGGCTGGATTTACCACATGTTTTCAAATGGAAACAGCCAGCAGAAACGGATTGGTGGCTAAAGTATCCTCAGAGGACTCTATCTCCACAAGTCATGACCCTTTTCAGTCTACATGTAAATACAGCATCTATATGGATTTCTTTATTCGAATAATGCTTTACCGTTTCCCTTAAAATCACCTCTATTCTAAACTATTAACGTTAAAATGCAAACTCCTAATTACTGCCAGGGTTGAAATGACATCCTGCCATAAGCTACCTGGAGTCCCTTGGAGGATGCATCATTAAAAAAAAAAGGTATTGATGGTGGATAAGGTTTGGGTCAGAGGTTGGGGAGGTATTATTATGCTTGCTAAGGCTCTTGAGAGGACATTTGTATTCATAGCATAGGGACTAATAAGTGCCTATGCCGGCGCCTTTGTTGCTAGGCAAACTTAAACTTAGACACCCATCTTTTAGATGAGTGTGTGAGTGACACATATGTCACCTTAATAAGCTGCTTGAGGGCTGTAAATTACATCGGCTGAGGCAGGTGTTTGCTTCCTGGCAGCTCATGATAGGAGGCTGGAGCTAAAACACCTGAATATAAGTAATCACTTGTTTAGAGAGTATGTAGTAATGTAAAACCACCTGAAAGCACCCAATGTGATGTTTTTAGGCGTATATTCTATACCCATCAATACTTACAATGCCTTTCTTTCCTCTCCATCTGTAGACAATGAGCATTATTGCCCAATTTGATGTTCTCACATGCATTTATAACTAGAGTCTGAATGAATTGTCTTGCGATGGAGCTGATTAGTATTGTGTGGCAAAATTACAATTTGTTGCATCTGTTCAACTGAAAGCATCCATTCAAACAGTGCCTTTTCAGTGGTGACTGGAAACCCAATCGTGGGACAATAGCAGCTCCACTTGTACAGCCACACTTGAATGGAGCATATGATATTTTCCATAAGTGGGAACAAGATTCGTGTTTGTGCCCCACCTCGCCGATGTAATAGCTGTTAAAACACTCTGCTGAGATCCAGAGTTCACGTAGTTCGGTGTTTAGGTGCAGCACTAGCACTCTCCACTCTCTCTCCTTTGTCTAGTAGGCTGACCGAGGATCTACTTAGAAGTGAAGTTGTCATTTGCAATGGATCTGCTGCAGGTGTCCTCTAATTTAAAAGGCGCTGTGGTTTCTGTTCGGTTCTGAGATGTACCTGCTAAGGGTTTAGCTAACCAATATGCAGAGCAGAGGTTCCTCCCTCTTCTTTTTCCCTCTGAATAAGGTCTGAACATGTCTGAGAACTTGTTTTGTTGCTGTTGTTACACCATGGCACTCAGAAAGTGCCATTTACAGCTAATAATCCCATTAGAAATCATTAAGACTGTGGACAACTCTCTTCAAATGCTGCCAGTATAGAAAGGCTGCCCTTTGTGTTCTGATAATTCATATTTTCAGTGTGCATCAAGACCATTATCCCCTTCCTTTCGTTAGATATGTTTAGTTGCTTTCTGTCCATCGACAGTCTGGTCCCATTCATCATGTGTGTCAAGACAACGGGGGCCTTGCTTTGAGGTTTAAAGGGGCTGAGGCTTTTAGCTCCCTAAAAGCTCACTTTCCCCATCTCTTTGGTGCTTTCTCTGTTTAACTTCCCTAAAAGCTCCTTCAGTCTGTCTGTCTGGCTGGCTGCTTTTCTCTCTCTCTCACTCTGGCTTTCCATCACCCACTCTCTGTCAATGAAGAGAGAGAGAGAGGGAGAAAGGGGCGCAGAAATGACAGAACATTGTAACAAAGAACTGCTAATACTGTCGATGGAGGAGAGCGAAAGTGCAGGGAGGGGAAACAAGAGGTCAGATTTCAGGTTATCGACCAGACTGGGTGGCAAGAGGAGATGTTCGTTTGCTGGACACGAAGAAGTAGATATAATCCCACCAAGACTTGGACGTGAAAAAGCGCTCAGTTCCTGTGGAAATACTGGATCTGTGTCACTGAATGTGTTTACATCCACATTAATAATCGTATTATAATCGGGGTGATCTATTTTTGAATTCCACTGCCATCTTCTGTTTATTTTCAGGGATAAGCCTGACATATTGTGGCATGTAAACACTTTAGACTGTCTGTTTTTGAATGTGACAAACAAAGCAGGAGCTCCTGCCATATGGTCATGTGCATCAAGTCTAAATCTTGTTCACAATGTATAAACACTGCAAAGATCGAGAAATCCACAATCACGACTGCAACTAATAATTATTATGATAACTGTATTTTTTTCACAAACATCATCATTTGCTCGATAACAATTTTCAAAAATAATGACAAATCCCCATCACAAGTTTTCACAGCCAAAGTAATGTGTCGAAATTGCTTATTTAGTCTGACCAGCAGCCAAAACCCAAAGTGCTGAATTTATAATGTTATGAAAACAAGCAGGAGAAAATGAAGCAAGCCACTCTTCAGACTTGTGAATCCACATCCTGTTCATATATTTATATTTTATTGATAAATGGAAAATACAGCTCCTAAGAATATTATTTCATTCACATGCTGTTTTGCAGGCAGGATGTCAAGTTGACATGTTTAGCATATCCATATTCATCAATCTTGTCCCCATTTTATTTCTTTATCCTTTATCTGGGAGGCATAACGTACTGGATCCAAAAGATGGACAATACTGAGTGTTAGGGTGTGGACACCATTTATTAGAATGAAGACAGAGAGGTGAGAGGATATAAGGGGAGAGAGAGGAGGGATGACATATAACAGAGGTTCCCAGCGACGATGGGATTACATGGTTAGCATCTTAAACCCCTAGCCCACTAAAGCATCTAAATAATGGCAATTTGATAGCTGACAGCATGCTGAAGTGCTACGGTTGTGACATTGTAGATTTGATTGGAATATGCGGTTTGTTTGGTGCGACTCTGCAGGAGAGCACAAAGCTGAGTGTCACAGTATGGGTGGGGTTGATTAAGCAGAAAGGCAAGATGGAGATTCTCATTTAGTCAATGTGTTTCAGCTATCATTCAGGAAAAGAGAACGCAGGAAGCCTTATTCAAGGACAGCAGAGGCAGAATTACTGGTTGACGGCTTTGGGATTTATGTATGCCACACCTAAATGCACATGTGTGGTCTGCTTGGATTATTTTTGCCATCCTAAAAGCAAAGCACAGCTCTGACTTTACGAGTCTGCCAAGCTGAAGTTGACCGATTGCTCATGTATTACCTCTGGAAAAACATATTTTAAGTTCGGCTACTGCCAGTCACACTATCTAAACCTGAGGGCTGAGTGAGGGCAGTTTACCCAGCGAAATGGTGGTGGCAGTGGTAGCGTGTGGGTGGATAGGGGAGGGTGAGACTGATGAAAGAGCCAGGCAGCGATCAAAGGCGAGAAAATGAAATGGCATTTGACCTTGTTGGACGCTGGCGAGTGACGCGCTGCCACAGAAGTGCAAAGTAGTTTGGGAACCTGTGGGAATCGAGAGGGGAGAGATCAGGTCTGCAGAGCGCTGATGCGAGAGGATGGTCCCGCCAATTTTTAACCCTTCCATCTCATAACTGATTTAGCAAGGGAGCACAAAAAATGGAGAGAGAAAATAATTTGCTTCTTTATGCATTTAAGTCTTGCTTATGATGTGAAGTAAATTGGTCTTGTGCCCTAAAAAGAAACCTCCATAGCATAATCCCTCACCCTCGTCCTGAACCTGTGCTAGATATGCAAATGTCAAATAAATAATTCAGCTTTTCTGCATTTTCTTGTCCTTGCTCCTGCCATGTTGGCAATAATGAGTAAAACAGCTATATGGAAATTATGTAGTGACTTTTCCATTTACCGTGGCTTGTCCGTCGGCCTCAGATGCCGGGCTGTAGGCCTTTTCATCATGTGCATTATACTATCAATATTAAATGTTCTAGATAGTATTTTATGGTAAAAGAGGAAGTCAACTAGAGCTTAAACCAACAATTATTTTCATTAATTATTGATTAATATAGCACTTTTTATGAGTTGATTTATTATTTAGTGTATACAACATCAGAAAGAAACAACTTCCCACAGCTGACGGTGTTGTCGTCAGACATCTTGTTTTGTCCAACCAACAGACTAAAACCCAAACATATTCTGTTTAAACTTATCAGCACTGACCCCTATTTTCTTCTTACAAATCTCGATATGCAAAGATCAACAGAACAAATGTTAACAAACTTAACATTTTCAAATTCTTCTTTTAAAAGATAAGCATGGTATCAAGTATGACATAACCCCCACCAAGACCATATGGTCAAATTGAAATCATTTATTTAAAATGTAATTACAAAAATTCACGCGCCGGACGCTGGCAGTTAGGCGAGGTTGGAGAGAAAAAAAGATACTGAAAGCATTTCCAATCCAGCTTTGATTTTGAGAATTGAAATTAAAAGCTCGTTTCGAACACTTCAGAATTGAAATGTTGACACGCCTAGTTTACAGTGACAGAAAACAGAATCGTTACAAATCCTCA
Source organism: Pagrus major (assembly GCF_040436345.1). Classification (NCBI taxonomy): domain Eukaryota; kingdom Metazoa; phylum Chordata; class Actinopteri; order Spariformes; family Sparidae; genus Pagrus; species Pagrus major. Next base: position 18,351,709 of record NC_133222.1, on the reverse strand, counting down.
CATTGAAAAAGTGGCATCAGGAGAATGTTTGGCAGTTTTGGCTGATAAATGACTGAAGCAATTAATCAGTTATCGAAATTGTGGCTGATGAGTTTCCTTTTGGACGACTAATTGATTAATGCAGCCCAACAATTTACTGCCCTGAAGCACAGACCTTCTGCTTTGTTTCATTTGAAAGCTCTGAGGTAGGATTTTTTTTTCACTGACACTTCATCCCTCGGCCAAAAGAATTCTTTTTTTTTTTTTTTTTTTAAACTCAGAGAAATCTGGAAACATTTTCCAGCACAGTTAGCAGCGTTTCAGCACCGCTGGCTTATATCTCCTCTGTAAATGTCATACAAGTTACATCACAACAAGGCTAACATGACAAGACAACAAAGATGGAATCCTAAAATGTGTGTCCACAAGCATATCATCTGGCTGTCAGCGTGCTTCAACAAAGGCACTGCTCTTCGTGGGGAACCAAAGGGAAAAAAAAGACAGTCATTCTCATTAATTAAGGCATGAGTGGCAGAATGGAGCTCTCCCCCTAGCTCTGCAGATTGAGGTTGGATGGGCTTTGATATGAGCTGCACTCAGAATCTAATGAGGTTTTTCTAAGCGATATTAATCCACACATAACTGCCATTTTAAATCGGTTTTAGCAAAATTACTTTAAGGAGTAAAGTTCTCGTGAATTTTTCTGTAACTTTTTTTTGAAGGGGTGCACAAGTGTTCACATGGGATTTGCAGTGTCTTTGCCAACCCTTAAAGCCATCTGGTATTACTATACAGGGTCACCTTGTCATTGATCCATGTGTAGCATGTGAAATACCTAGATTGTCTTTCTTAAAAGGGAGATTCTGCTCCCTCTAGTACCCCTAGGATTAGCTATAGTGAGATGTGATTCTCTTCTTTTCACTATCTTTATGACCTCCTCCTCATACTACAGGGAACCAAAGATAGGGAACGGGAGGATACAAGGACAGCTTAGACAAGTAATTTTGCCTTTAATTGCTCGAACCTCCCATGAGTGCTATTGCTTAAGTACTCCAAAAACTGTTGTTGTTTTCCTCCACATAATCTTTGATTATATGAAGGTCAGCGTTTTTCTCTAAGCTTCTTATGAGAGAATTTGGAGCAGGTGGATTGCTCAGAGAGATGAGACAATGCTCCCCTTGCTGGAGTTTGAGAGTGAGAGGGAACAGCCCTTTTTTTTTTTTCAACCACTGCAGTTACTTCTCTAACTCCGAACCCATCTCAGCCATCTTATATACAGTCATTGTTTTTTTTGTTCTGCTCAGTCCTCATTTCCCAGTCTATATCAATAGCGTTATTATGTGGGGTTTTATCTGGCTAATTAAGACTTCATCTTTCTGGGCGATCTCTCAGAGGACATGGATTAAGCTTCCCTATCTCTGCACTGGAGCCACGGTGAGGTCGGCAAAGGCCTACTCTGCTTCCTGTAGATTGTGAAGGGGGAAGAAAGCATTGACATGAGGTTGGTGTGGTGAAATGATACTCAGAAAAGAAGAAGAATATAAATATTTGATGATGAAAGTGGCAATCAAATGATCTATTGATGAGCTGTGGTGTAGGACAGTTCACACAGTTTTAGTGATCATCTCAATTCTGATTGATTCACGCCTTATGTGCGAGCCCTGTAAAACCAAACATATAAGCTACCGTGTGTAACAAATCCCACGATAACCTAAATACTGTAAATTACTTTCACTGCGGGAATGTGTCAATCGTCCAGCCTATTTTATCAGCAGAAAGCCATTTGAATCGATAACCTAGCCGACCGTAGCCTGTGAACAATTCATTTGCAATCAGTTTGCATGCCTCAGCAGGCGCCATTTGGTTTGCATATACAATCAGGTGATTCATTTTAAGTTGGTGTAGAGATCCTGAGTCATTGTTTGCCAGTGCTAGAACAGCACTGTATGAATTTCACAAGCCTTGTTGTCCTGCGTCCACACTCATTACATTTTAGTGCGGAAAGTCACCAAATGAAAGTCTGGGTCAACACTCATTAAAACAACCGCCAGGACCGTATAAATAGAAGACGGAGAGACCTCAGTGACACACTGCAGACCTGTCACTTCTGTCTGCCTTTTGACTTTTCTCACATTGCAGTGGGAGAAAAAATACATTTTGTTTTTTATGGCCCAGAACCACAATCTGCCTCAGAGCTTTGGCTGGCTCATGTGCAGTTCCTTACAAAGCAGCTCTGGTTTTTGATAAAGCACTTATGAGACAGTGTTTTTGTCTGAGCCCACGCCATTGAAGGAGATAAATCCTGAATGGGTAAACTGAAGTGACTCTGCTCAGGCAGTTTTATACAAGAGTCTGTACATTTGAGAGCCATAAATCAAGAACTGTGAGTGGAGGAAAAAATGTCTATTTGGATGTAATGTTTCACAATGAAAATGTGTCTTGTGAATGTGTGGTTACACCGGCACCCATTTTAAATCCAGGAAATACCGTCCTCGTCTCTGAATTGGGTTCACCTTCATGGGTCTCCTACAAAAACAAGTATTTGAAGAATCTATGCCGTTTCAAAAGAGAAAATGGCCCAAGGTTGTGGATACGGAAGTTCTTATAGTACTTATATTCTCTTTGATGAGTTGTGTGAGTTTTGAAAGCACATATAGAGGTGGGAGGAAGACCTTTGAAAGCTCATGGCATGACAATACTTTAATCTGTTCAGTGCCATGGAATTCTGGAATGGCAAGTTGCAGTTCAGGTGCTGCATTATGTTTGGGTTTTTTAGGCTGGTAACAATGGTGATAATCAAGAGTTTGAAGAAGTGGGATTAGATCTCTCGTGTTAGAGCATTTTAGAGTTCCTGTCAATGCTCTCTGGAATGGCAACAGATAAATTACCTCAAACCTATCTTCGGCGTTTCTGTACTGAAATGTCTTGCTACTCATTGGCTGACATTTATAACAAAACTCAAATCAGTAATATGCTGAAATTGGCTAATAATATGAACCATACCCATATTGGTCAGGCTTCAGACTAAAGGTTTCATAGTTTTTTGTGAACATCTCTGTCAATAACATAACAGCAAAAGCAGGGCATTGATAGACAGGTGTAAATAAAAGAGATCAAATATAAATTCAATACTTTTTTCCTTTCTCTTGATAAATTCACAACTTAATGTTTTAGTCGCAAGACAGCCCTGCCATTATGACAAAGACAGTAAAAGATACAGAAAAGCCCTGCCCTAACCCTTACCCATGAGTGGGTTTCAAAGAAAATGATAAAAATTAATATCATGGTTGTAGCTGCGTTGAGATCTTCCTTTGAATTTCAACAGATAAAATCTGTACTGAAGAGTGTTTTCATTGAAGAATGGAATGAGTGTTTCAGTAGAAATGAATCATTTGAGTCCCTCAAAGTAATAGAGATGGATCCAATAATGGTTAACATACAGAGAAAAAGCTGATTGATTCTGGATTTTAAAAAGCTAATCCTGATGGTAACATTTGCGAAAAGGATATCGACTTTTAAGCAGTTAGTTTAGTGTTTTACATAAACAGGATATAAACACATATTTGTCAGAAGTATCCCCTAAAAATGGTGACAGAGATACGTACTGATTTTTTACAGTTAAAAAAATGAACTTGTCAGTGCTCTCTGGTGGACAAACTGTAATTGAGACACTGATTTTAATCAACTTCAAATGTATTTTTTTGCATTTGCTACCTATCAGCCAACATTTACACACCAGTACATATTAAAGTGACTAATAATGGCCCTAATGTTAGAGCCCAACCTGCATTTTAAACCTCACTGACCGTTTTTGTTATTTTGTATCCCGTCCGAGATGTTTATCTTTGTTCCTCCAACAGTCATTTTCACTCTGACAAGCATTTCTTTATCATTAATGCCAGTATATAGATCCTGACATACACTAATGAATGGTGAAAATAATCCCTGCATAGTTGGAGCTCTCCTTTAATCAGATGCTTTTCTTTGCTAGAGAGGGCAGCAGCCTTATCCTCCAGTGTCTGATCCCCGTGCCTTAGTGTGGCATTTTCTGCATTGGGGTCACCTCTCTATCAACTAATTACAGCTCATTTCCCTTTAAAGGCCTCACTGCGAGCTGCAGGGCCGGCTAAGCAGAGGGGACATTTTCTTCTCCACACTGGGAGGAAAGCCTGTAGATGCCAGTCACAATTAAAGTCAATATGGCCTTGAGCCGCCTCACACTGTGCCCATCACACTTCCTGCCAGCCAATAAGACACAGCCTAAATTATTCATTATGAAATGAAGGCACGTTTCCGTGTTGACTTCCTTAATTGAGGAACCAGTGTAGCTTGCGGTGCATTTGCAGCTATTAAAGCTACAGATGTATATGGATGAGTTGATATAGCGGTTGTTCCTTAAGCCGGCATAAGAGCTCGCCCAAATACAAACACCCCCCCATCCACCACACACACACACACACACACTCCCAGGGCAACTGCCAAATCCACTCACTTCATCTAAGGGAAAAATGTATTCACTCTCAAATTGAGTGAGAAGAATAATATGTTCAGGCTCCCCCTCGAAAAACGTTCATTTATCCTCCCCCCACCCTTGAATTAATATTTTTTTGGAGATGTTCAGTAGGGTTCTTATGTCGAGTTTAACAATTTTAATGTCTTCACCTTTCAAAAAACGATTCTTCCCCAACAGCACTACTTGAGGACTGTTTTGATTTAAGTACCGTCATTCTTAAATTAAATCTGACACGACGTCTTATGCGGGATAGAAGAGGTAAGGGCTCGATTTAGCTGCATAACATTAACTCATCACTCATGAATGATTTATTCTGAGCATAAACTGGATTATTTAAATACATTTGGATGCTGTGGCTGGATGTGTGAGTGAGTTGACAGACTTTGTTGTTGTGTATTTTCTAGGTCATACATACTGTAACTTTAATTGACTGCCATACGTAAAAACACAGAAAAAGTAATCATACTCAAAAGAAAACCTTTAATGTGATTATTGTAACAAAACAACTGAAGCGAGCCCACAAGTTCATTTTTTCAGGTGCCTAACCCTCATTATACAATGTAGTTTGGTTTGATTTTCTTGCATTCAACTTTTAATCAAAATTGGATTTAAAATTGTGCAAAAAATAAAAGTAGATGTCTGATGTAGGTGAAAAAAAATGGCTGATTACAAAAGTGAATGTTTTCATTGCTGCTCATCAAAGCAGCGATGGGAGGACATGTTATTTTCCTAAGCTCCTTTGCTTTTCACACAGTAGCCTGTGAATTCATTACAATGATAATGGTGAGACCTCAGTGTTTCTTCCTAATCAGAAGCTGCTGGGTACTGTATGCTGGAAAAGGAAAGGGTTTCTTTATTTTTGATGACAAGGAGTTGACAAAAGACGAATGCGCATCTGCGTTATTTTTATTATATTTTAATTGTTATGTGCAGTGCAATCAGTCGCATATTTTTTTTCTTTTAGTATCCGCAAAGCAGCTTCGCAGAATGAGAAATATTTGGGGCTATTTTCATTTAAGTTTTAATTCTGCCTCAGGGACTGCTTTGTTTACTGAAGATCTAAAGCAGGACCAAGTACCATGAACAATTAATTTGAAATAACCTTTAATAAGCTGGTGTCTGCTGCAGAGATGTAAGTAACTGTTTGCAAATAGCAGCAAAATATGTGTCTTTGTTGTAAATATCTGCATAATTAGGCTCAAGCACACAGTGAGGAGCAACTTAGTGTTTCATGTAGCTGCTTCACAATTGTTTGTTTTGTCTGACGAAGAGCCAAAGATATTTACTTCTAATGATCAAAAAGTTTGCCTTTAAGAATCTAAAACAAGCAAACAATTGATATTTTTGTTTGATAAATCACTTTAATGATTAATCATTTATCAAACTTGTTAGAAGTGTTCTATTAAGTGACTAATGGATTATTCTAATACTTACTGCAGCAGCTGACGTGTCTTTAGTCTTTCGGCATCTGGCCTTATGCACTCTTACCTTTTAATAACCATTTCTTGTAGTTATCGGTGAAACAAAGTTTGTGATCTGAAAATGTAATAAAATAGTATCTCTAGAAATTCTGCGTGAAAAGAAAAATAAAAAACAAAAAAACAAATCCTCTTTGGCCCACTGCTTGAGACAGACTTTCTTAAAGCACCTCGTGGGACCTTGTTAGTGCTGGCCTCTCAGTCTTGCAAACTAAACAAACTGGAACAAGCCAGGTTCATCCCACACGCTAAAACACTCATCCAAGATCAGTATCCAGTATAAAATTCACAAGTACGAGCCCTGTGACCTTCACCGGATATTGTTTCTCCTACATTTATCGCCACGGCTGCAGTGTTTTCAGTTTTGCCAGTGTAGCAGCAAGTGGTACTCAGGAGCACTGAAGGTTGGCATCTCCTGCGGTGTTTGTAGAAGAGTCCATGTGTGACCGTGTGACCCTGTGACACAATCGCCTCCAGTCTCTGTCAGCAAGTTGTCCCCCAACCGAAAAATATCGGGCCTCAGAGCGGGGGGATGCAGCTTTATGGGACAAAGCAATACACAGACGGACATTTTATAACAGCATCTGTGTGCGTCTGTTTGTGTGAGTGTGTGTGTGTGTTTGCAGCAGCTCTCCTGCCTGTGGAGTATTTTTCTCTCAGCCTTGGGGGGGAAAAAAAGGAAACGGCCATTCCAGCAGCTCTCTCTGGGGAAGCTCAATCTTTTACAATCTAGCTGTTCTGCTTAGTTACTTTCTGCTGCCAAACACTTGAAATGCACTGAAGCTGCTATAATACATACGACAGGATACGACCAATCAGTAGTGCATATTTATAGTACTTTAATCATTTTGGTGATACTCTGGCTTTTCATCTAGCACCATTACCAGGTCGAAATTTCAATGTGTCTTATTCTTTGGTTTATGACCAAATAACTGCAGAACTGATCATTTACCTCAGCTGTAGTTCGTCTAGTGCTTATTAGGAACCGTTAACATGCTGCCACGCTAAATCAGTGGTTCTCAAATTGGGGTGTGGGACCCCCCCCTGTGGATGAATATGAGCCACTGCAGGGGGGCATGGATGACTGGAAAAATATTAGTTAAAGTAAGTGTGATTAATATGATTTATCCAGGGAAAATTAACAAACGGTGTACTGATAGTATTGTGGTGACCTTTATTGCACCAAAATTCCCCTATCATTGTTAACACGTGATGAAAATTGTATGGAGTATGCCAGACAAATATGGAAAACTAACACACTGAAAAAGTATACCTGCTAAAAGTCTGTATTTACCTTTGCTGTTGTGAGCATTTTAGCATTCTGATGCTAGCGCTTAGCCCAAAGCACTCCTGCATCTAGAGCCTCACAGAGCTGCAAGCTGCTCAACTCTCAACCTTGTTAGTTTGAAATCATCAGAAGTAGCAGATAGTAGACAAACAATATACTGTTTTAGGATCACTATTTTACCGTTTCATTTTAGCATTGGTATTTGATTTACACTTTTTAGTTTATTTGCTTGTATAGCTTCACTTTTGATGCTTATATGCTTAACAGGCTTCAATAAACATATACATTCACAGCAAAAACTGATCTTCACATGAATCAAAGGTAATATCAGAACAGATGTGTCCTCTATTGCTGCACTTAAGAGGCACTGAGGAAATTTGATCAAGGTTATCAGTAGAGATTAAATTGTTTGCTTTTAGAGCTAGGAGATAGATCTTTATAAAATTGATTTGTTATATTGGTTGTTAATAGTTTGATACAGCCTGTCTTGTTGTTGCCTTTCCCTGGTCTTACAGGCAGCTTGAGACTTGATTGAAATGACGTTATCAAGTGCTTACTTTTCTTTCAGCTGAGTGAAATGACCACTGAAGATGTGCTCCTGTGGAGCTCTCATATCCAGAAAGCTTCAGAGTTTTATCTTAGATTTGTTCATACCTCCCACACTCAGTTGAGGTGAAATATTATAATGCTTCTATAAACAAGATGACTGTTAGATAACAGATATGATTCATAAAAGCATACACAGAAAAAATACTGTCATGATTTAGTCAGCATCACTTGAATACCTATAGCTTTTTTAATAATGTTATGTAGTCAGATCGTGATAGAATATAACTGTGAGGATTATTTGTCACAATCACAAACAGCATGAGCATCGGACTTGAATGTCAATCTAATCTGGCTTTGATTAGGGTCTGATTTTGTGTTATTCCTCTAAACCATCTATTGGCAGGCTTCTTTGTTATTTTCTTTTTTGGATGTTGTAGAAATGAGCATGGATCCTCATTAGTTAACTGATCTGAGTCCCTCCAAAATCCTGGATCTTCTTTATAAAAGTCTGACATTCTGGAGGCTGTTCCTCTTTGAAAACACATCTCCTTGAGAACCGAAAATTAATGGTGGTTCTCTAAACGGAGCCGGGGAGATGAGGCTAATGAGGTTCATAACGATGGAACATCACATGAGGACGCACGCTCCTTCACTCACAGATAACACCCAACCACATCTGTAAAAAAAACGAGCCCAAATTAGGAGCATTGGTGAATTTGGGTGCAATGAAACATGACTTTTAGATCTTTAACAACCACAATCAAACTACTGATGTCTGAACAGTCTTTGTACACAGTGTCCCCCTTTTGGAAATTAAGGATTTTCGCCATTATTACTAGAAATTGGTTTGATTTATTGCTAAATTCACATTGACACTTAACAAAATCATTGGAAGGAAAAACCCAGTTCATTAAAAACGATTTCTGTCAAAGTAGTTTAATTAAATAATATTTCCAAACATGAAAATAATACAAAAAAGAAAATACAACAGATACAAGAAAACCATTTAACCCTGACCACGATAGCAATAACAACAACACATTTAATTGATTAGTTACATCACCCATATTAAAAAAAATAACCTTTACTCTTTTACCAGTTAATTCAACTAGGCTTATTTTGAAGACTATTTGTGTTGCTCTTGATTTGTGCTGCAACACTTTGTGTTGAAAAGTATCAGGGACATGAGGGCTCAGATGAATAAAACATTTTTTAAATGTTCTTCATCATATCTGATTTTAGGCAACGTAATAAGGGGATGGTCTGAGGTCAAAGTAGATAATTATGGTGGGAAAAAGATTGCATAATCTCATTTGTAGTTAACATTTCTTTGTGCATGCTCTTTTTAACTTACTTAACTCATTAACCTATTAAGCACATTATTAACCTATTATGCTTTTAAAAAGGGATGGGGAAAAAATTGGTAATTTCAAAAAGTGGTGGGGACATGTCCCCAGTGTAACACATATGGTGCTGCATCATTATCATAACCTTTTATTATTGTGTTATTTATTTAAGTGAGAGTATAGCAGAAAGTTAGACATACATAGCCATATTTGGAGAAGTATTCCTAATATTGTGTCTACCCCATTTAAATCACTCAATCAATCAGTATCAATAGTTTTATCAATTCCCACGTGTGCATGCTGTTGATGCTTTCCTAGTCACCCTAAATCTGATCTTTTCTTCTTAAAAGTATTTGTGGCTGCATCAGTCCACAGGGCACCTGCACAGAAGCAGTAAATGGCCCTTTTTCGAGGTGAAGTTCAGCAGGGACATGTAGACAGGTTTCATGGCAGAGTTTCGTCAGGACAACAGCTGGCCACTGTAGGAATTCTGCACCTTGTTGCACCAACCAGCTTCTTCGCCTGGATTAGGGCTTTGCTGTCCATCTGTCGGGCGTCGGCTTACATTTAAGCCCTGCCATTTCACAGGCCCGGCTCCAGCCAGCTATCCCACCAGGCAGCTTAGCTTCTCAATGACACTAGGGTAACCTTTCTCTCGAAAATTCAGCTAGGCGACATTATAGCAGTGTGAAAGTGATCTTACTTGGGGAGCTAAAGGTCAGATACCCCTGGTTAAGATGGATTTAGCCAAAATGTGGCTGTCAATATCCATGTTCTGTGCTATAACTCCAAGCTGCTACTTAGAATTGAACCAATAAGCATCTTAAGAGGCAGTTTAACTTATCATTTCAGTAGATGGGTATACTATTTTTGTTTCCTAGGATATACAAATTATTCATTAAAAAGATTAGTTTTCAAATTACAAAAAATGGTGGTAATGCTGTAGCTGCATACTGGCCCGCATGAATTTGTTATATGTGCTTAAGGAGGATATGTGGGATAGTGACAACTGCTTACAGCAAATTGTTTGCATACTGACTATCAAAGGCATGCAAATAGTACAGTAAGTAAAATTCTGGATTAGCCCAGCAGCTGAATAAGCAGTTTGCAGAGGAATGGGCTTTAAAGGCTTTTAACACTTTGTGCCGCAGATAAGGTCAGCATCATCTCAGGGATTTTCCAGTAGCTTACAGGTATTTAACTATGGCATTTAACAAGGCTCAGGAGTGATGGTTTGTGACAGGTATACTAAAGCATTGGGCGTGGTTTTAAGTCTTAACAATACCTGCCAACACCTGCGTTTGATTGTACTTACTGAGGATTACTGAATGTTGACAGACAGCCTCAATTAGACGCATGGAGCAAGATTTAGTGGAGTGATGGCAGGTTGTATGTGAAAGGTACATGTAGGCAGAGAGCAATTAAAACAAGTTGTTACAAATAAGTGCATACAGTCTGTTCAACATGGAGCCATAGATTTTAACTATATTGAGTCCAAAAGCTATTCATTCTTTAAAAAGACAAACAGAATCAAATGGAAATGATATCTTAAGATAAACTGCAGAAAATAAATGTTCTTTCCTGAAGAACAATATCGTTATTAGACTGGGTTCCAAATTGATTTTTTATTGGGTCCCACAATAAAAACATAAGGATGTTCTGATAAATCCCACGTAAAGAAGGTTGAATGAAACTGTCGGGTGGCAAATCTTTCTTAAAGGTGTTATCGATAACATTCAGTCACAAAATGTGGCATTCACAGTTATTCAACAACATCACAGTTGTTTAAATCATCTGCCCCCTCAAGTGGTTGCCAGTTTGTTGCACTAGCTAATGTTGCTAACACCAGCTAGCAAAAGTTATCATTGCTAAGATTAGTTAGCTAACATTAGGGCAGTATAATATGTTGGGTGCATACTGTAGAAACCAATTTTAAGTTTTTTTCAACGAACTAGCCAACATGTCCATGTGGGCCACCTTTGGGCAAACCCAGGTGGAGCCATAAAATATAATGTGCAGATCCCATTTCGCCCATTTGGGGCCCACATGGAAATGTTGGTTGGCACATAAAAAGGTTATCAATATGACCTTTAATTTGGAACATAACAGTTAAGAATTTATTAAAACTTGAATTAGAGATAGTCTAACTGAGTGACCAATGAACCACCACTGATACACATTGAGTTATTATGTACAAAGGGACACTAAAAATCATACTCATTGTCCGTTTAATTATGATTGCCCATCCGTTGATGAGTTGGCTACTCTTCTGCCACTCTGTAGTAATAGGAGCATAGGGCACCATCCAGTTCTTGATATGAGGCAACATCTTCAGGATCCCAGTGGATTCTGTCATAAAGGCATTAATCTCACCATTCATTGATCTAGTTATTACTGTTCGTAGACCAGTGGGTCCTCATTTATCGAGCACTGTTGTCTCACTTCTCCTCGACCACGTTCACTCCTTTGAGAAGCACGCCCCCTCTCACTTCACCTCAATTAATGTAATTCTCTGGGATCTCACTGGAGTGCTGATTGCAATGAAGAACTGCATTCGGACCACATGCCTGCAAGGGGATGATAACACCAGATCATTAACAAAACAGAGCTGCAAATGTTTACCCGTGGATGGATTCTTCATCTTAATGTGTCCCCGTCTTTACTTGTTCCGCTGCATATTTGCCACTGAAGCCATGTGCAATAAATGTCAAAGCTGCTCTGTCATGAAAAAAAACACAGGCAGACATTTTAAAGGAATGACTGTAAAAGCTTTAGTAGCATTGTCTCTTCCTGATGGAACTCGAAAAATTCTGATGTATTATGATTTAGTAATCAAGTGCTGTGTTATTTTATGGGGATCTTGAACATGTGTAAAGGAGTGCAACAACTCATTAAGAAGCCTGGCTGGGGTTCATAACCTGCTGAAGTTGCAGTCACAGAGCTTTACCAACAAGGGATTATGATTTGATCATTTTGCTGATTGGGTTTGAGTGTCAGTGGTAATAGAGTTGGACATAATAGCATCTCATTGACTGATATCCAATATGCGATAGCCACATGATAGAGGGTGACAGATGAAATTGAGCTTGTGATAAGGACACTCCTTCTTCTTAGGTGTCTAAGCATGCCATACAAAGCTTCACACCAATCCATCTCACAGCGCTCAGCACTGACTTGATCAATGTGGGTTAGGGAATAAGAATGATTAAGCATGGCTGGAGGCGAGAGGGAGCACAGCAGGCACTGGTGCAGGTGTCTGATCTCAGACATACAATCATCTCTGAAATCACTTGGTTTCACTTGATTACAGATGGTATCATAAAATCCCCAATCTGAACTTTGACCTCAGAGGGAATACAAAGAAATTGAGTGGAGTAAATCTAACCCATAAACCCCCTTTTTTAAGTCTGATGTCCAGTTGTCTATTGGTTCAGTGGGACAAAAGTTATTAGTGGTGACCACAATGGAGTTCCATGTCACCCCTTAATTAACTGTGTCAAAAAGGACAGAAAAACGGAGCAAACCCCAGACTGTAGCTCTGTTAGGCTGCAGAATTAAGACAAAAGCAGCTCAGAGAAGACATGGACAAAAAATAAAAGAATCGGTGCCAGTCAATGATTACAAAACTTGCATGCCTCCTTACCTAAACTACCCAGGAACAAAACCAAAGAAACAACAGTAAATAGATTTATTTGCTAAAAAGTAAGAAGTGTCAGGTAGAAGAATAATCTAATAAATGTTTGAACTGTTAATGATTTCTGTCGAGAGATAATAATAAGTTAAAAAGTTATGCAGAAATAATTGTAATGTCATTCATCTCGGGACTTTATAAATGTTTGTGTACATGAATCCACTGATGGAAAGTACAGAGGAGGCGGGCACAGATGGTGGAAACATTGGGAAGTGCCTTGATCAAAATATAAAGTTTGATCAAAAGATCAACAAAAATCATTCACTCCAGATGTGTCACCTAGCTTCTTATTTCTGTAACACATCTGTTTCACCACTTTGTGCTTACTAGTTAACCAATTAAGAGTGTCCATATAGGGATAGAAGGGAAAATATAAGAGCCCTGAATCTTAGAGGCAAGACAGATCATTGAGTGTGACCCTGCGACACTCTAAATGAAGAAATAATTTCAAAGATCAAAGATAGCGTTTATTTAAAGGACTACACAACAACTACGCAGAACCCTCATGAACACCAAGTCCAACAGTCCTGGGGGGGTTTCACATTGACATACGCACTTGGTAGAGGAACCAGGGGGTTTAGCAGTTGCATGTCATGCTACTGTGCACATTTCAGCAAATTTTTTTATTCCAATTTTTTAAAAGGGTTTCTGGGATCACGTAGCCTCTCCCCAGTGGCAGTGACGTAAAAATACCGGTTGTTTGTGGCTAAGCCAGAATGATAGATGAAGCTTCTGTGGGTTGGTCTTGACTCTAAAAGTGACTTTTTCACTAACAGCAAAAGACTTCTCGCAGCTGAAACTATTTCCAGCAACCGTGATAACTTTTAGAACTTACAAGGGAGCTGTCATGTTCTCACAAAGTATCTTAAGTATAGGTGAAAAGGTAGCGCAGAAGGCTTTGGAAAGAAGACAGTTCAGTTGCTGGATGAATCTCCACTACACCAGTCTCTTCTGATTAGGAAGTTGCTCTACAAGAATATATTTATTCTTTATTGTGAGGACAGGGTCTGGACTCCTGTACTGGAGTACCAGGGTAACAACTGTCAAACATAATATCAAAGATATCCCCCCCAATTCTCTACAGTCTCAATCTATCACAAGTAATATGTTCCATGAAATCTTCTGAAGCACAAAAGTGGGCATTATCCTTCTTCACACACCTTCTGTGAATCAGGAGGAGGCACTCTGTGACCAGTTAGAAATAGACTTTAAAGACAAATTTAGAGCAAGCGCTGAAGGCTCATAGCGCTGGCGCAATTCTGTGTATTGTGACAACAGCCATCACACATAGACAGGAGCCCCCTGGAGACTTGTCTTGATGAGCGCGAATGAGATGTGAAGGATTTAGTTCCTGTGTTTTTTTCTTACATAAGTCAGTGAGTTACCATCCAATTCCATGTTCTTGAATGTAAGAAATAACATTGTTTAAATTATTATTAAATTATTTATTAAAACCTAAACCATTACTCTTTAAGTCCATCTGCCTTTTTCAACTGAACCCTGTGTGTCAGAATAATTGTCTCCTAATCGAAGCAGAAAGGATGGTCCTATATTCACTTATCTCCATAATGAAAATGGTGCCATCATCGTTCTCAGCATATACATGGAAATTCTGAGATGATAAAATCTATTGTTGATTGCATTGTTAGTGGAAGGGCTGGAGGCATCCTAACAGATGTCACTGAAATTAAATACGGTTTGGGTTTTTTTGCTCTTAAACCTTGCATTTATCTCTCTGTATCCAATTACCTGGTGGTGTATGGTCTATATTTTATCGTAAAAGATTGTGTGAGCCGAGTGTCAGCCACAGCACATACATCACACTTGCCACCATCAGTCTTTGATTGCGTCCTCCTGCTACTGCTGCTCCACCCCCCTACTGTTTTTTTTAACCTACACAGCAAATCCAAGCTGGAAGCAGGAAGAAAAGAGTAGGGGTGAAAAAAGACTTTCTAGTACCAGAACCAACCACAGATACGCTCAGCATATGGGTCTGCACAGCATGAATTGGATTACTGTCTGAAAAATGCAGTTAATTCCACTTGAAGGTGCGCCCCTTCACTTTATATCAGGGTGATAGCACTGACTGATTGATCGTTGTAAGGTGTGCAGTGAAGATGGTGTTCAGCATTCCACAGCCGACACGATGAGGATGCAGTGCAAGATTTATGTAAATTATTAGAATTATTTTGCTTTCGATTTTATAGCTAGAATCAGTACTTCTTCTATATTACAAATAGGTCTAACATAATGCTGCACATTCACTGTAGCTCCTTGCATTTAAAGCTCTTTCCAGAAAAGTGAACGATGCAGAATTCAAATCTGTCAGCACTCTCAATTATGCATGCACATACCTTATTCCTCGTAACCACCCACCTCTAATCACCTTTAGTCTGTGTCATGAATATTGCAGCATTCATCCTCTCTGTTCTGTCGGGAAATGTGTCACACGAGAAATGGCATCCTTTTAGCACTAGTGATTGTTTAACTATCCATCTGGCGGCAAATAGACACAGTGGTCAAAAGAAAGTGTTTTAATACAAATTCAGCCTGTCAGTTCTTTCGCTGTCCTCCTCTTCCACCACATATGTAGTCAAATTGTTGAATGTAGCAGAGAATGGCTTATTTGAATACCAGCCCATAGCTCAATGGTATCAACCCATGCTATACAACCTCATACGGTGTTCTCCTATTGTCAATGTTTGAGAATTGTCTACAGCCTGCACTGAATTTCCCTCTTGTCTCAAAAGAAGATAATAGAATTTTGTGTGAATTTGAGTAGTCGAACTCATCAGTGTGACAGACAAATTTTATGCTCTAACAAAATTCCTTGCCTTGTCTCTGTGTCTCCCCAGGTAACCGATAAGATGGCAGCCGGGGAAGCGACTGGGCACAGCTACCTGGTGGCTTGCTGGCAGCCCATTCTGATCCTGATGCTGGGAACTGTGCTGTCTGGCTCCACCACAGGCTGTCCGTCCCGCTGTGAGTGCAATGTTCAAGAGCGCTCTGTGATGTGCCACCGCAAGAAGCTCATGACAGTTCCTGAGGGCATTCCTGCAGAAACCAAACTGCTGGACCTCAGTAAGAACCGCATTAGAACCATCAACCCAGACGAGTTTGCCAACTTTGCCAACCTGGAACACCTGGAGCTCAGTGAAAACACAATCTCCACCATTGAACCTGGAGCGTTCAACAACCTTTACGGCTTGCGGACATTGGGGTTGCGTAGCAACAAGCTTAAGCTTATCCAGCTCGGTGTCTTCACAGGCCTGAGCAATCTCACGCAGCTGGACATAAGTGAGAACAAGATCGTGATCCTGCTGGACTACATGTTCCAGGATTTGTACAACCTACGGTCTTTAGAGGTGGGTGATAACGACCTGGTTTTCATCTCCCACCGGGCTTTTCATGGCCTGAGTAGCCTTGAGCACCTGAGTCTTGAGAAGTGCAACTTGTCCTCTGTGCCAACAGAGGCTTTTACCCACCTCCACAGTTTGATCACTCTCAGGCTGCGCCACCTCAATATCAATGTCATACGGGATTACTCCTTTAAACGGCTCTATCGGCTGAAAGTGTTGGAAATAGCCAATTGGCCATATTTGGATACGATGACCCCAAATTGCTTGTACGGATTAAATCTCACCTCCCTGACCATTGCAAACGCCAACCTGACCACAATTCCTTATGTAGCCCTGAGGCACTTGGTTTATTTACGCTTTCTTAATCTTTCATATAACCCTATCCATACCATTGAGGGGAATAAGCTCCATGATCTTCTGCGTCTGCAGGAATTTCACCTGGTAGGTGGCAGACTGGCAATGATTGAGCCCTACTCTTTCCGTGGTCTAAACTACCTGAAGATTCTAAATGTGTCTGGAAACTCTCTTACTACTTTGGAGGAGTCTGCTTTCCATTCAGTTGGCAACCTGGAAACCCTTGCCTTGTATGATAATCCCTTGGCCTGTGACTGCCGACTGTTATGGGTTTTCCGACGGCGCTGGAGACTGAACTTTAACCGGCAGCAGCCTACCTGTGCCTCCCCTGAGTTTGTCCAAGGCAAAGAATTTAAAGACTTCCCTGATGTTCTGCAGCCAAACTACTTCACGTGCCGCAAGTCTAGGATTAGGGATCGCAAACCACAGCAGAAATTTGTTGATGAGGGAGCCATTGTTCATTTTGCTTGCCAAGCAGATGGAGATCCTGCTCCAGTGATAATGTGGCTTTCCCCGCAGAAAAAGTTTATCACCACCAAGACAATTGGAAGGCTCTCAGTGTTGCCAGATGGTACCCTTGAGGTGCGCTATGCCCAGATTCAAGACAATGGTACATATGTGTGTATAGCTAGCAACGCTGGCGGAAATGACACCTCTCTTGCTCACCTGCACATCCATAGCTACTCGCCTGACTGGCCACACCAGCCCAACAAGACTTTTGCCTTCATTTCCAACCAGCCCACAGAAACTGGTGCTAACGGTACAAGAGCCAATGTTCCTTTCCCCTTTGATATAAAGACACTGATCATTGCGACCACAATGGGCTTCATCTCATTTCTCGGTGTCGTCTTGTTTTGCCTGGTGCTGCTCTTCCTCTGGAGCAGAGGTAAAGGCAACACTAAGCACAACATCGAGATCGAGTATGTGCCACGGAAATCGGACGCTGGCATGAGCAGCAGCACAGTCGATGCTCCTCGCAAGTTTAACATGAAAATGATTTAACGGAGCTGTGGAATTTATTCATTTTGAACTCAAAAATAAGACAAATGGAAAAGAAGACATTATCTTTCCACTCCTACAAACCTGTGGATCCTGGTCTGTGAACATAGAGTAATATGTTTTTTCCTGACTGATGTACTGAAGAGGAGGGCACTTCCTGACTTTATCAAGTGAGAGGGAATGAAAGCACACCCAGTGTTACTGTGCATTGGTGGTTTCTACAAGGCCTGTGAAGGGCATTAATTGAAAGTCAGATTTGTCATAAGCAGTTCATATTTCTGTGGATTTATACCGGGATAAATATACCAGAAAAGAAAAACACTTCAAGCAGCCAGAATGCGAGGAGCAGATCGTATTTTGGCCATTGCTGTTTTTTGTCTGTATTTTTTATTTAGTGTTTGTTTTGTTGTTTCCGAGGTTAGATGTCAAGTTTTGACTGAGATTTGTATGGGTTGATGAGCACATTTATACAACGTTGATGCATTTCAAGTACATGATCATTACAATTCATCAGTGTTACATTTGTGAATACTATGTGCTACATATGGTCTTTTTTGTTTCTTACAGTGATGATTGTTCTGTAATCAATCAATGTATATCTGTGTCACAATACCTGATGAAAATTATTGCAAATGTGTGCCCCAGGAATTAGCAGAAATACACAATATATTATATTAAAGGAAGAACAAAACTGTTTATAAAACATATTTGAATATCACAGCAGCTAATTAATAGCCCTCTTCCCGACCAAAAAAATTCAATGATTTGTACTGTAAAACAGTTTGCATTGGTCATTATGTGGCCTGAAAAACCGAATGATATACAAAAATAGGTGCTCTGAAAATACATAAATTCAGTCAAATAGGGATGCATCAGTGTAACTATTACTATTGAAACCAATTATCAGTACTGTGCTGTAAAAATCAGCCTGATGTCTGTTACAAGAATTTTATTTTTAGAAAGATAAATGATATTTAGTATTAGATTATTGAAAAGTAGCAGGAAATCCTGTTGTTAAATATGGCTCTTGGTATACGATTTTAGCACTGGGGAATTTCTCTAATAGAACATTTTGAGCCCAGTATCTGATATCCGTATCAGTGTCACTCATCCCTGATCTTCAGATGAAACAGAAGGAAATGTGAGATGTCGTTGTTAGATGCTCTGTACCTACAATAGATGCAGCATCTATCCTACAGTTTTGCGAGCAAACAGAATGGTTTGCATTAGTACCTTGATACTGCAGGCTCTTATCCCTGACTTTAAATGGCATTTCAAAAATGATTATGTAATGGTATTATTTGTGCTCAACATGATTGGGAGGAATAAAAGTTGTGGTGCTCATGTTTTTTGGATACAATGTGCTCCTCAAGCTGTAGAATATTTCTTTCATTGCTGGTTATTTTTCTTGATTGTTTAATGAAATCAATGATTTATTTATGCCGATGCTCCCCCCATTAAAGCCATGGAAATATTACCTTCCAGGATCATTTACAGGTTTGCTATTCCCCAGAAATGTGCAATGTTTGTCAGGGGAAAAAGAACTGTGCATATCACGCTCCCAGTTGGCCCTGCATATAAAATCTGAGGTTACAGCCTTACCTTCTCAAGAACACACTGTGGACAGCTGGGCTTTGCAAACGTGTGCGAGGATAAAGGCTAAGTTATTTATGATGGATGACATTACAGACAACGACACAGTAATGGGATGGAAGTATGGACAGAATATGCAGATGGGAGGGGTGACACAGATGGTTTCACCCATGGAGCAATCTGAAGCAGCTTTGGTGTAATCCGTTTTGCATAAAGGAAAAAAAAAACACTGAATATGGCTCATGGTTCTCCCTCTTGCTGATTATGAATGCTCTCTTCGTTCAAAGTGTGGCTACTGTACCTAGCCTTTTTGGTCCCGAGTGATCTCGGGATTCTGTTCTTTTTTTGTTTCTGTTATTCCTTTTTTTTTATTTTGACCCTGGACTATATTGACCATGTAGTCCAAGCCAACTTTTTACAAAAAAAAAAGGTACTAAAAAAGAAATCTATGGAAAATACATTCAAATTGTTCTGTGCAATAAAGGTAATATGCAGATTTTTTTTTTAATTAACAAAATTTTGTTGATGTTGAATTGTTGAGAATATGGTATGTTGTATTAAACAATCTATGGACTTTTTTAAACACATCATGGTCCTATCTTAATTTATAGGTGTGGTTTGTGAACGTCATTAATGACAACTGTGTATCTGTGGGGTTTAAATCACATTGGTTCCTGCCAATTACACATTGATGACTCCCTTAATATTTTCACTCACAGGCCACCCTCATATCTTCTCCATGAATACATACATAGATAAAATCAAATTTATTTTAAAGACAGCAAGAGTGAAATATCCCCCTTTAATGTTTTGCTGGCCACGCACCAGTTGAAGTCTAGCTGATCATCTGCGTTTATTTCTTGTGTATCAGTGACCAAAATTATGTTTGATTTCTTTGATTGAATACCTCATTAAACGATGACGCAGACTGCAATGTAATTTAACATCATACGTTTCAGTGCTAATTACTTGTTTACAGGGGCATTGGTAGTTCACTTATTTCCTTGCCTGGCCTCTAAACATTAATTAACCACCATTAGTAAAGGATCGCACACATTGGTGTGTTTGGAGAATATTTTTAATTTACTCTGTACACAATCTTAAAGAGAAAATCTTGGTTGAGTAATAATTAGTAAGTGAAGTTTCTAAATGAAACAAAAAATAGAAGCTGTTTAACATTGAATACAAGTTTTATTCTGGGATGTCTTTTAGCGAAACATGAGCAAATTAGGTTACCCTTTGAAGGTTATGGGAAATGACCAGGGATACGACTAGGACAGCCTAGTTTCACGAAACACGGTGCTGCTCTGCATTAAGTTTGGATCTCTGTCCCATTCCTTTTTATTTCACATCGTTGCTTCCTTGGTTAGGACTCCATGGGGACTTTTGACGTTCTTTTTTCCCCTCAAGCTGTATCAAAGCATGCTCATTTATCTTCTGACTTGAAAACAGACAGGCAGAATAGAAGAGGAGAGAAGCTATTCTTGAGGCCTCGGAGCCCTGGGGAGTAATGGAGACATCCATTGTTTTCGTTCCTCAGATATTAGATCTGTGCTTAAAATTCTAGGTCAGGAACAAGCTGATGGATTCTGACACTGTGCGACAAGTCGTCTCTCCTCAACTGAGCATGAAAATGCAGACACACCTCTGGGTGTTCCTTACACTCATCCAAATCCATGTGCTTAATGGCATTTGGGAAACACTGCATGTAAGCAAACAAAAGTGTGAATTTGCTGTTGGCGGCGCCGCTGTCACACAATAGAAGCTTCAGATGCCTAAAATAAAAAGCAAGTCTGTTGAGATTTATGTTTAGATGTGGAATCTAAACTAATGGCTGGAAGGCTTTTTCTCATATCCATATCAAAGGGCCTAATTTAAGCCTTAGTTTAGGTCTGGCTTTCCATATTACACCTACTGTATGTTAATTCCCCTATATTTTTGTCACCGTCAGTCAAACCGTACTTACACATACTTCAGCAATGCTAGCCAATTAGTTAAAACACAAGCTAATTCCAATAGTTATTGAATGGAAAAGGCATAATTGAACGGGAATCAAATGTACTCTTCATTTTATCTGAAACGCCACTCCTCTAATTGAAAGGGCTTAAATCTTAATCACTTTAATTAGGGAGCTGCATCAAAGTAAATATTGTATATTAGTGTTACAATTAATGCTGGCAATATCTACATGGTTGTAGATTGCAGCATATAAAGGTATAGGTATAATGTTTAGGTACAATAAAAAGCCCTTTTGGCAGCTATATATAAGTATATGATTCATCCATACAGTTGAACAGTAAATGTATTATTTAAACTATACCTGTAATACAGTATGGCAGGTGGAATTATATACGTAGTCTGTTATTAACCATTTATTGTTAAAGGCGCAATATGCAATAATTGGCCATTTGTCGAATTCATACGCAAAACAAATAGGGGGCAGCTGCTGTTAGCTAGTTAGCTCAGTTAGCCATGCAGGGAACTGGGAGCTTGGCCTTGTGGGTATTTACATCACTAGCACAGGAGCATTGGACAAGGATGGGTTGGGGCTAGCTTAGATTAGCATGCTAACTTCAGTAGATATCTCTGCAACACAATACAGACATCACAATATCATAACTCTCATTTCTCCACTTCCTGTTGATAATTTTAGTTTTTTTTTTTTAATGTTGTCAACTAAAATTCTTACATATTGCACCTTAAATAGGAAGAATTATTATTTTCAAAAATAGAAGTGTTACAGTAACTTGTCTCTGTCCTGCTTATAACTGCTCAGTCACTCAAGATACTGTTGTATACAGAAGATACTGTATACAAAGAAAAGCTCTCCGGTCCTAATGGGTCTATAAAAGGACTATACTACAACCAACACAAGTCATAATCATTCTTCTGAAAGTGGCAACTCACATATTCAAGTTGTCAAAATGATAAACATTAGAGGAGCAGCATAAATTGTTAGATAGATTTACTGTAATTTGGCTATTGCAATTACAAAACCCAAACCATCTTCTCATAAATAGGTGAAATATTATATAAGTATAAGCATGTTATTATAAGCATTGAAATGCCTGTTATGCTAGTGTAAAAAAAAAAACTGTATAAAGATGTAATGGGATGAATTCAGCTTAGAACAATGGAACTTATTACGCTGAACTTAGAGTGGTGTGGTTGTTTGGAGTTTATTGCTTCACGTTGTAAAATTTCATCTGCTGCAAATAGTCATTTTCACGCATCATTTAAGGCGAAATGGGATATAGCAGCAAACAAAATTTGAAGATAAAAACAGAAAAACATGAAGTTAAGTTTCACATAGCCTGAAAGCTTTTCAGAAAGTCACATGGGACAACTTTGTTCTTTTTTCTTTTTTTAAATGATCACTTCAGTTTTTATTTTATTTTTTCTATATCGATTGCCTATACAATTACTTTCTGAACAACATCGTTGGACTGTGGCATATCAAAAATGGACCTTTACATCATTTGCTTTTTCTATCATCTCAGGCTGAGCACTTCATGTACTGTACATGGAAAAAAAGAGGAACGAGTAGAGGATTAACTAAACAGATTTCCAAATATCAGATGATCTCATGATGATTTGACTGACAAGGGAATGTTATTACTTAATACACAGGGTGCACAGGCTGATGTGTAAAACAAATGTTCCATAACTTTGCCCTGAAAAACAATTCTGAGAAATAGTGATGATATAAGCGACTGACTTGTTTTGACACAAAATATGAATCAAACCACATGAGTATTAGCACCGATATCATTTAATGTGGTTTTGTCCCTTGGTTTTATCAAAAGATATATTGGAAATAAGAAAAAATACAAACAATATGGAATCACCAATATGAATATGATTTAAAACTAACATCACATTCAGTATAACAGCTTTAATGTGAACATACACACCGTGACTACTTCCTACTTTTGAAAAAACCCCAAGGCTGAACAGTTTGCAGCTCTTCTAAGGAGACTGGACACACACAACAAAGCAGGAGTGTCTCGTCTTGTTTCAGTGAAAGTCAAAATCAAAGCAGCAACATCCTTTGTTCAGGAGTGAGTAGCGGCATGTCGGTTTCTGGAGGCTGTTGACTGAATTTCTCTCTTCAGGATTGTCGGGAAACTGGACATGACAGTTTATTTTGTTACCTACTTCCACTGACTGGATGATAAAGTGAAGAGGCTACCATACAAGCTAGACAGTGGCAGGCCTGTTTTATATCATTGTTAGCTTGGACACTGCTTGACGGAAAAAGGCCCAAATCCCATATTAACTTGTCCTGCACATCCTCAAGTACATTTATTGGATGATTTCATGGTCAAAATGACCTTCTGTTTACCACAGGATGCTCACTGGCTCAGCAGATACTGGGATTCCACAGCAAACACAAAAATATGAACATGAACTTAATGAAGTGGAATAAAAAAAAAATATATCAAGTATATTTTTGAAATGCATATGCAAACTTGTTTATAGGTAATTAACTACATGAGTATACACATATATATTTTGAACTTATCTTTTTAGAATTATTTTTTCAAATATACATATTTAAATATATGAATGTGGAAATTGCTCTCTGCCGTAGTAGATGAGTAAATTTGCATACTTTCACTTCCAGGAAAAGAAAATGTTTTCAACTCCCAATCCATTTTCCCAAAATATCCAGAGTAATTACCATATGATGTGTGCGAAAGATAGCTTTCATGAGTTATCTATTTATATTGTGACATAATATTCAGAATATTCATATTTATTTAATATGCTTTAAGTTGAACAGTGGGTGAGACTTTGATCCTTCTGGGTTCAGGGGTTTATGTCTGGTGTGGTTCCCATGAGGGGACTTAGCTGTTGCTTTGATGTTGAGCAGACAGTTCTGCATAGTCAATAAACACTTCCCCGAGAACTACTGCTAAAAAAGAGAAAAGAAAAGCCACCTGACTCCCCTCTGTTACTTGCTTTTCACTGCTTTGCTATTGTTTTGCCATCTTGGCGGGCTCGTGGCTATCTAGCATGCACCAGGATGGCGTCCAAACAGGCGATCTGTTGAGGCCCATTTTTGCCTGGGCCATATGCCACAGTCCACGTCTCTGTAGGCAACTCAATCTACCCTCCTTATTTATTTAACAACCCCATGAAAGAGTCATGAGTCCCCAATTCAAACGATGTGACAGCCAAAAGACTGCATCTGTCTGCCATTAAAACCATCTTTTTGGCAGCCTGCTAAAACAGACTCACTGCTGGCGAATGACTATGCTGAACCTAAAATATGTGCTCACTTTAGGGGACAGAGTGTCTGCCGGCAGATGTGTTTCCAAGGTGATCTGGGCAATTATTATCAAGGTAAATAGGTGAGGAGGTAAGGGGCCAATCCATCCTATAATTCTGTTCTATTTCCAATTCCCCTGCGTAAGGCCTGAATATGCCACTGTGAAATAATTGAGAGCTCAGTTGTTGTTTCACCTTGGAGTGGCTAACCAGTCTGCAAATAATTTGGCTTCTGCCTACTTGCCTCAAGGACAGCACGCTGCTGAAATTTGATGGGGCAGCTGAGGCAGGTGCCATTGCAAGATAGACGATGTGATCTGATGAAAACAGCACAGCCAGGCTCCTGCTCCCATTTGTCAGCATTGTTCCGAGATATCTGCAGGTAAGTATGGGTTTCATTTTTCATTATTTTCCCCATCTGCCTTCTGATATTGTGTTTTTGTCTGTCTGGGTAGATTTCCAGAGCTCCTGCCATCATGTTATCTCAGTGTTGCTAAAGCAAACAACAGAAAATACTAGGATTTATCGATGCAAAATCAGGAATGTTAAGGAATCTGTTATTATTTATCATAGTTATACTATAAGTAAAAAAATGAAATAATGACAAACTGTAGTTGGTATGAGTGTGGTTGTGATTTATGCGGAATTTGAAAAAGAGTTTTGACACACTTGAATCATGGAAAATTAATAATTGCTTTTTTGCTAAAGGGAGAGTCTGGATATTTTGTATTCTACTTCCATTTGTCTGACTCACCAGTAAATTGACTGTTGGTATATAGCTGTAATTGGGCGCCTATTTCAGGTGGCACTTCCCTCATCCTTCCGCTATCTGTCTGTTACTTTAATCAAAATCCACATCCCTCAACGTGAAACAACAACCTCCAAGCTAGCAACCTGCATGCTGAAAATAGCAAGTTACCTAAACACTTACCAGGTCACTAATGGTTAGAAACTAAACAAGGAGGTAACAGGTGCAGCCACATCTTTCTCCAATGCTGACACACTTCCATTAAGATTCAAACAAGAATGTGCAGACTCAATGCAACAGAGGCAGAGATATCCTGTCCTTTAGCTCCAATAACAAAACAAAAAACTTGTTTCCACACCAAAGCTTTGATAACTTAGTGAACTTTTCAGATTTGACAGAAGGTCAAAGGGATTAATACCTTTCAGAACATATTTTGATAATACCAATACGTGTTAAGTAAATACTGTTTTTAATAGGCTGTTTTGTACAAATGTGGAAAAACTTTGGTATAACTTGACTGTTCACCGAAGTTATGAATTGTTTCTTTGTCAAAGCTGTGACAGATGTAGAGCTTTGAAACGCTCTTTGCTACTGTAAAGGAAGGAATTACTCCTCACAGTTAACACTGACTTGCTTCCATACGGCAAAACTTTGTGATGGCAACCTCAAATTATCATGACTATGACATATGAAACATTAAACACAACTTAAAATAATAAAATACAGTGTGATTGAATTCACTTGCTGTGACTTACTGTGATCAAAACAGCTTTTCTGTTGAAACTCTGCAAGTGTGACATTCCCACACAATTTTTCACAGCTCTGGTAAGTGTTGCATGCTGTTTGTGCTGACTCAGTTAGGCATATCAAAACTGATATCAAAAAGGCTCGAAGAAATCTATCCTATGCTGTACAGATTGAAAAGCCTCTTGAGGCATATATGTGATATTTGGCTATATAAATAAAATTGACTTGTCATTATGGAAATGTGTGCCAGAATTCTTAGCTAACCTTCTTATTTTAAAGGAGACCTGTTATGCTTCTGCTTTTTTCCCCCCTTTCCTTCACTGCCCCTGAAACACCACGTCAGTAGTCTCACCTTTAATTCTGTGACTTTGTGACATCAGACTACGTTACCATATTGCACGTAATTTTTGTCTAGTTGCTAGTTTGGCACATACGAATTGATCTAGCACAGCTGCTCTGTTGTTGTTAGCGGCGCTGGCTCAGGCGTGTTTGAGCTGACCAATCAGAGGAGACTGGGAATTTGGGAGGAGGGGCCTTAAAAAGACAAAGGCAGTGCTGCAGGAATACAGTGCTGCAGCAATGGACAGTATGAGAAAACTCATGTGTTTTTTGAGCATTAAAGCATGTAAACCTATTGTAGTGGTAACCCAACACCTGAAAATAAGCATAATATGTCTCCTTTAAGGTAAAACCACAAAGCTATTTAATTAAGCCTCAACACTATTATAACACTTAGACTATTAGTTTAGTCTCTTTAGCAGCTAATTGATAGATTGATTGATTGGTTGATGTTATTGACCGACTTGGATGTTTTGTAACTGATGTCCCTACTACAGTCCCAGTAAGGAGAGTAATAATCAACGCAAAAAAGACTTGATGAGTGGCTTTTGCTCAAAACTCAAAACAAAGCTCTCACTCAAGTGTACCCCTCCTAACTTGAAACAGTTCTTCATCTTGGTGTTCATTACATGAAAGAAAAAATGTAATTGGTTGAATTTTAGGGCAGAAGGCATGTATGAGAACATCAAAGTCTGTTTACTGTAACTTTCAACTAGAAAGCACAGCTCTGTATAAACACATAGATGAATTTTCAGGCAAAAATAGCCTTTAAATTAGTCAGTAGACCATGGACAACTTCAACTATATAGTGTATTGCAGACATCAGTATATGGCAGCCTAAACAACCCCCGAAACAGTTAATGGAAGCGCTCAAATCACTGACGGCTCCAGAAATAAATTCCCAAAGCACAGCTGTGCCTAATCAAAGTTGTGTTGTCCAAATCGAGCAGATTCAAACATTCATTAAAAGTAATGAAGGGATATATTAAAAAATTCTGTCATCATTATGATCAAATGCGTTCCTGGTACTAGAGGTGCATATGACTGCTGCTCACATTAGAAGTAAATGGACTTCAGACTGACTGACTTTAATTACAGGCTGTTCTCAAAAAGTACAGACGTATTTGAAATCACTTATATTTGACAATACCATAATTACTGTATGGAGCCTTATCACAAGGAGCAATTTCCATAGGCAGTTACTCATTTTCTATGGGGGCACTAATTGTATGATTGTACTTCAGCAGATCAATTGATATCACAAAGTTCCAGTGAAGACAGACGTAACAACTCAAAAGGAACTGTGATCTATGCAGTTGTTCTCAGAGACCCAAATCCTCAGAGTAAAATAGTCTAGATGTCAGAAACCAGTTGAATGTTTCAGCAATGACTTTCTCTTTGCAAAGCCCTGGGGATGAGCAGTACAACAATGGCGAGACACCACATAGCTGTAGAGATATTACAAATCTAAGCTGTTTTGGCTTTTTCAACAGTCTCACTGCAGGAGCCCGCCAGAAGAATTTTCTCTCATTCAGTGGGACAGAATTGCCCGGCTTTGCTCAGCTTTCAATTATTTAAAAGGAGTCACAAGGAGAAAAATGAGGGTGAGAAAATCCCGTTTCTCTCACATTACACCGCAGACGAGAGCCCTTGAGATGCCTCAGTTGTCTTTGAAAATAATACAGAGCTCTCCGAAAATACTTTTATTCTCCCTTTTTTCTGACTTTCAATCATTGCTTGACTGTAGACTTACTTTGTTATTGTATCAAAAACACATCAATACCACCACTCATGTGTCTCGCTCAAGGTGTATTCATTATCAAAAGCCAGACGGTCTGCTGAGCTTTGGTATTCCACAAATGAACCAGAGGACATCAGATAATTTTGACTTATTGATTTAGCATGAGCTTTAAAAGCACAGAATAACTATCTAGTCGTCCCAAATATGAGATGGCCAACATGTAGCTGTGACTGCTGAAAACTTACTGTGAGGTAAACCATATAATTTACTACATTATTAGGTCAGCCAGGAGAAAAGTTGGCTCAACTAATTAGGGCAAATTAAGTAAGTTTAAAATCTCTTGGCGTTTAAATTACTTTTTTATATGGGCTAGAGTGCTCTGTCATTTTAAGCAGAAATGGGCTAAAAAAACAAGTTAAAAAACATATCTAGAATGTACAGTGTATGTGCGTTTGTGTGAACTCGACTGCCTTTGTTAGACAAAACAATTGTTTAATGTCTGTAATAGGTTACTAATATGACAGGCCGATGTGGTGTCTTACTTTGACATGTATAGGAAGGTCAAATATTTAGCAAGCCCTGACCATTAGCAAGGCAGATCATGCTTATTGTCTTTCCTCCCTGTTTCAGTGGTTTATTAAACATCAGAGGAAAGATGACCATGTCACAGGCGAGTCGCCAGGATATAATGTTTGCAGTTAACGTTTCCTCAAAACACATATGTCAAAGGTTGACATTTGTTCCAAACGTGGCATATCATGTTCATTCAAATTTAATGCTTATTAGCTGACTATCAAATCAGGTGGTGGAGACAAAAATGCATGAATCTAACATTCATGTTTCAGGGAAACATTCTGATGATCTGCAAGCAAACAAAGAAGGGGTAATAAAGCATGTCGGGTAGTTTGATCGTGTTTTTGCCACATGTATTAACCAGTAGTTCCCAAACTTTCCTGCATTGCACTCTTTTTGTAGCTAACATTTTTTTAATATTTGAGTCCTGTCATAAACTTGTCCATGCAGTGCAGAGCAGTGCAGAACCTTGACTCATTCATTTAGCCTTGCGGCATACCTCCCGTTATAACTCCAGGCCCCACCCTAGAGGGTGTGCGCCCCACTTTGGGAGCCACTGGTATCAGCTGAAAGCCTGTCAAAATGTAATTTACAAAACTACATACTAAAAAGTGCTGAAAAAAATAGTTCAGTAGCAAAAAGAAAAAAACAACAACTTCTCTTCGCTTTACAGTCAAAAATTTGTGAGCAGCCACAATCACAATAAGGTTGCACCCAACAATACATTTACATACCAGACAGAACAACCTGAGCTGAGGTTTCCTGAGGAAGGAAACACAAAAGCAGCTTTGGCAGGTTGGTTCTGCATGTTGCACAAACACAATGCAATCCTCTCACCACTGTGTTGACTTCTGCTCTAGACTCAATTCAGTTCAAAGAATGAACGTTCCCAATTTCCATTTCACATAATTGATTTTTTGTAGAGTTTGCCTCTTAAAAAAGGACAAGACTGGGGTGGAACAAGCTCGATGGCGCATACGTTCATGCGGTGTGTGCATGTTATTGTGGAATGCGGCTTTCTTCGCTCGACTGAACAAAGATGTCCACATTTTGTTTATTTAGTTTCTATTTGTCCTGAATGAAGTTGCCTGAGAACCTTTTGTTCTTTTCTGGCCTGACTAACTTAGTTTGAGAACATACACATCTGTGAGCTGCCTACACCCAGTCACCTACTGTCGGCCCCTGTCTCATTTTAAAAAAACAGTCTCAAGAAACTTTCTCTTAAGTTAAGGTCAGTGTTACCTTTGATGCATAAGATTTGATGTGAGGTTGGTGGAACCACCTGGTATTGTCACCTTAAATTACAGATTGCTTGCAACAAAAAGCCCAATATTTCGATTCTAACAGCTGCTGACAGGTATACAGCAGACCTCTATTCACTTGGGACCTTGGGATGGACTGCCATTTATGACAGAAGACAGCTTTTCACAATTTATGCTTTGGAACTCCTGACTAATAACACGTAATTTCTATTTAGGGCTGTGCAATAGGGGGAAAAAAGATATATCACACCGTTTTTCTTAATTTACATTGTATGATGCCAAATTATATTATATTGCTCAAAGGCATTGAAACTGCCTGTGAGGAGCCTTTGGGCCGTCTTCAGGCTTAGCTGCTTGTGTGAATCTGCTCGGTGGTAAAGTGCGGATGAGTAAGCCTTTGGGTGCATGAGTGCATCCACATCCAAACATTGTATGGGAACCTAAAAGTTTAGGAAAAACACAACCCTAACCGCAGAATAAATGTTGGCAAAGTTTTCTCAAAACTCCGAATAAGTTAAAATTTCACATTAATATATTTGGTACATTTTGGGTTCAATTTCCAATTTTTCTCTTGTCCGACTACTGTGCCTCTGCTCTGGTTAGGTTTAGGCACAAAAAACACTAAGTTAGGTTGAGGAAAACATGAATGATGACATGAATACTACTGAGAAGTTGGGAGAGGATATATCATTATCAAAGCCAGCTACAGATCTTGTTAATAATAAGCCAGTGTTGGTAACTAAGAGGCCAGCGGGTTATAGTGAGGATTCAGCAGAGGGAAATGAGAAGCCGACTGTTTATTCGATGAAGGTGGTAACCCTAGCTACCCACTGGATCAGCTACCGGCTTAGCTTTCATTGGCCGGCAACTAGCGCTCCTTCGCTAGCTACATTAGCTACTGATCGGGCTTTCTTCTTCTTCTTCTCTTGTATTTTATTGAGGGAATGAGCCAAATGTAGCACATTAACGGCACCAACTGACGCTGGTTAATCATTTGCCAGATCAGAAGCTGGCTTCAGCAAGGATATAGCCTCTGCAGGCTTCTCAGAAGAATTCATTTTTTTCTCTAATCCCCTAACATAGAAATGGTCCTGATGTTTCTTTAAAAACTTCCAGGGGTGTCAGGTTTACAAATGTTGAAACACAGACTCAAACCACGGTCTTGGCACCACCAACCCCTCTATCTCCCAACATGTAAGTCAGGTCATAAACATTTAATGTGAACATGATATGAGACATTTTGCAGACATGTCTACTTAGGATGTAGGCTATGACAGATACAAATTTGAATGTATCTGTGGTTTGCAGAAACATTTTATCCTGGACTGGAATGGACAAACTGTAGCTCCTGATGATGACCATTACCACAACATCCTTAACATTTCAATTAAGATGTGATGAGCTTTAACTGGACGTCTGAGCTGCACAGCTTCACTCTGGAGACAACACTTAGGAGTTTATTCCTGCTGGGTTGGTTATCTCAGGTTCAGCAATCTGGAACAATACACTCCAGTGAGAAAGAATCTGTTCACTAATCCACAATGCCTTGTTCTGACAGGATCTGTGACACATCCGACAGCAGAGACCAGGTGCTCCTGGGGTGAATTTACCTGAGGACTAGTTTCTTGACACATTAAAGAGAGACTCGAGAGACTGAGAGCTCTCTGATCTCTGAAACCAAGAAAGCAGTATAAGCTGAGAGCTTACTACTTTTGAAAGTACAGTGAAAAACAGGTGTGTTTTTACACTATGGCTTGGCACGTTTGAGGAAGGAGCAGATTGAGATATAGTAAAAGAAAACAGCACTGGTGCAGTGAGTAAAATATGTGCAAGGTGTGTAAAAGGTGCAGAGGCACAGATGCGTAGGCACAGATAATTCATGACAGTTGCACACCTGATAAAGGAAAGTACAACACAGGAGGATGGAGATGAAAAGGAAAAGAAAATCACTGGAGCAGCTTGCTCTATAAAGGAAGATATATATTTCACGCAGGTGGGCTGTGTTAAAACTGCGCTTCCAAATTGCTGAGTTAAATGCCATAGTCATGTCACTTTTCAAATAAAGTCTTTCCTTAATTTTCATTTTAACACGTTGGTCTCTTAGGCTTCACACTGTAACAACTAAATGAGAGTCGGCATTACAGGAATCCTCCTGAGCTGATAGAGTGATAAACAAGGTTGTTAAAAACATGTGACTTACTGCAACAACTTCCTTCGTTGTAATTAGTGCAGCTTGTATTTGGAAAGATTTTCTCGATGTTACAGACAGTGAGAATTCAATGTGAAGGGAGGATATTTTTTTTTTTACAGAAACTAGATTTTATTTCATTTGATTTAAGGTTTGAGTGCCAGTGTCTTGGTCTGGAGCTGTGTCAAAGCCAGGGTTTTGTTATTTCACAGTTTTGTTTGCCAAAGCCCCTGTCTCAACCATTTTGAGGCCCTGGGAAAGATTGTGCTCTGGGGGTCCCTTAGTCATTTCTTCACATTCGCTAAACAACCAGTATCAATGCCATTTGGCTCAGCCAATAGCACTGATATTAGCCTCCTAGACAATGAGTCATTATATGTGCTAGCAGTGAGGTGTAAGGCTTCTTTTAATTAACTTGAATTATGTTATGTCTGAGTGTCCACTCTCTCTACTTTGTTTTCGGGGATGTACAAAATAAACTTGATAGCCTCTCTTTTGTGCCAACGTCCTCTTCAGCTTTGCCAAGTTATTTTTTTGTTTCCATGGATACTGTATACAGCCATTGCCAGAAATGGTCAGACTACACCAGGGAGATACAGACAGGTTTTCTTCTTGTTGCTGTTGTTCTTGTTGTTAATGAGCTTCGCAAGAGAGAACCTCTCACTGCAGTCACTGTTAGATTCAAATATACAGTCGAGGATTTCACAGATCAAAATAACTAGAAGCAGCATCTGTTGTTAGAGGGATGGATGTAGAAATCAAAAACAACTGCAGGTTGACTGGCCATTATACAATGAAAGAGGGTAATTTTGTTTACCCTGGTCTCTACTGACTACAAAAACTTTTACCATCATTCAAGACGTATTGTTTATCGTCGTTTTTCTTCTGTTTTGTGTTCAGCTGTGTTAAGGAAACAACGGAAAAGATGCCTCTCACTGCAAAACTGCACTCCATTTGACCAGAGTCGATATGCCTTCCAAACTGGGAGGAACCAGGGGCTATTCTGGGGTGAAAACTAAACAGAAAAAGGTGGGCTCACTTTCATGGTATGGGCAGCAACATTAAAAGAAACACAAGGCAGGAAGAACAGAAAATATGTCTCCTGTCGGAATAAGTGACATTTTTGTTTAACGAACGAACCTTATTAAGTTCAGGAAATCCTAGCAATTGCCAAAAAGTCTGCTGTAGATGACACACTGAAATGACAAATGTTTTTTTTCTTCCAGACATACTTGTTATCCTGCTGATACTCTTGGCAGGTTAGCAGGTTGATCCCAGAAGCAAATTTACAAGCTACCCAGCAGGGAACAAAAGTAATATACACATAATTAGCCCCACATTTACCAACTGCAATATTAAACTGACATAAATGAATGCATAAATAATCAGAATACAAGAATACAACATGCATTATTCTGAAATGGGCCATTCTGCATAATGAGTATGTTTAAAAGTATATTTCAATAGTATATTTTGATACTTTTGTATCATTTGTGGATTACTACTTTTACTTAAGTGCAAACTTAACTTGGCCAGTAAGGGTAAACCGTCTAACCGATGGTAAACAATTAGCTAGATGACATTCTGTCAGTGTGAGAAGGCTTTACAGTATTAGTTTCTTCCTCTTCTTGTCTTTTCTGAGCTTCAGTGTAATGTTACTCAGCCAGAAAACACGTGGGTGGTGGATTTCTGTCTCTACCCATTTACAGTAGGTTTAACTCAGCCAATGTGATCGTGTCCGTCTGGTGAGCAGGTCTGACTCTGAGAAATGTCTGAAAAATTTAAAACGCCAATCTGCATGAAATTTAATAAGGTAATCTTTCCGACGTCATCCTTTCCCACATTTGACCTCACACACATGCAGGATGCATGAATTATTACTCATGTGACACAGGCCAATGGCAGCCAACTACAGAAGGCAACTGCTGATATTCAAGGGGATCTTGAAAGTAATTGTTTATATTTCTAAAAGTATGTTATGAAAAAAAACCTGAAAAATGAAAAATATACTAAGTAATTAAAAAGGAGACATAAGTAACCATGGTAACAAAACAATGGTAATCTCCAAAACAAGCAAAAATATAATCACAGTGTCCGTCGGAAAGGTTTTTTAGTGATGTGTTTATGATGATCAGTGTTGGGGAAGCTACTTTGCAAGCGTAGCTTTTAAAACTACATGTAGTTCAGCCTGGCAGTAGTTTGTAAAACTACTGCTAAAAGAAGTAGCTTTAGCAACTACTTATACTCATTATACTCATTTAACTCAGCGTTAAATAAATCAACATATGGTGTATATGAAAAAAAATATAATAGCCTACAAAAAATTCACATGCCAGCAGAAATATGCCTCTCAACTCAAGTTTTATTTTTTAAAGAACAAAAGCTGACATTTTGGTCAACATCACAGGAACTTCAGAGGCACTAACACTTAGGCACTAGAACTAGATGCTAGGGCAGAATCGCTTGTTGACACGACACATGAGCAGTCTCTCAAAGTTTTTATGAGACAGCCGGCTCCGTTTGGCACTAAAAACATCTTTGCACTGCCTTCCTTGGCACAAAGACCCACCCACTCTGTGAAGCATTCGTGTGCTGCCAGGGCAAGCCAAATCAGAGGCAGCGTTGGCTTAGCACGTCATGACATGTTTCATGCCTTTTTTCAAAGAAAAATAAAATAAAATGTATATTATATAGGTTTTTATTAAAAAAATATTTCATGTAAAATTGTAGTTTGTAAATTGAGTAGTTAAACTACAAAAAATGACCCAAAAAGTAGTTGAAATACTTGATGCAGCACAAAATATGAATGTAGTTTAACTACCAGCAAGTTACAGCAAATTGTAGTTAAGCTATGTAGTTCAACTCCATGTAGTTTAAGTCTCCCCAACACTGATGATGATCTAGATGCAAAAAAAAAATTGGGGGCTTGTACCACTGAAATAATGTTTACCTATCTTAGAAAATGATGTAATGTAAGCTTTGTCACAAGTATGTTTTAAACTGGATCCTTATCCAACAAATAAAGTGATAATGATAACAATAATAAATATTTTTTGCCTGGTGTCAGTCCTCTGCCCCTACACACCTGCACATCTGACAAAAATTTTGTTTAAAGTATTCAAAAAAGTGTCCATCCTTCACCGTGTGCGTGGTTATTATACGGGTTGATTACAATTAATTATTTCTGTCTCAATGGATGATTTTCTTTGCAGTCTAATCAAAACAAAGCACCACGGCAAACTTCATTCTCTGCATTTCCATAAATGACACAAGGCATTTACTTGCCTTAAGCACCACCTCCTACCCAGGCCCAACAGTATAATGAATTTATGAGGAATGGACCTTGTTTCTCACCAGATATGCAGAGCCTGACTTTGCCATTAAAGATAATTAAACTTGGTCAAAGAAATGAGTTGCGGAGAGCTACCGGGAAAGGTCTGATTGCTTAGACCCCATGTTATATAAGTTTAATTCGAAACTAATCTGTGCAAGGTAAATGCATTTGCTCTGAACTTGAGGCCAAATAAAATATGTTGCATTCTACCATCAATTATGCTTGTCTACCATCGAGGCCTCTACAATAAGACTGTGGTAAATGTAAAATTAATGGAAAAAAGGGGGAATGCAGCGTAGTGTTTAAATTACTAATGATGTGTGAAACGGTGGTCGAAAAACAACCATTATGGGGATTAAATTGGTATCTATGGACTTTTAAATAATCTTATGTCAAATGAGCTGTATACATAGATGATACTGGAGGCACTCAGGCAACATGATACTATTTCTACCTGGAGCATCCATCCAGGAAGGATTTGAAAGAAAATCCCATAATATTAACCATTATGAAGGATCTAGATGTTAATTATGAGAAAAAGCAGGATATATGCTTGTGCTATTTTTTCCGAGAGTCAGATTGAAGTATAGAACTGGAGAGGGGAAGCGATTTGGTTAGCTAAGCATATATACAGTAAACAGGGTAAACAGCAAGCAAAGACACACATGCTAACGCCTCTGAAGCTGACATTTTAATACACAATATCGCATTTACAGTAAATAATTCTAACACAGAGAAATCTTAAGCCAAATTGTGTTTGTATGATTTTTTGAGGAATTCCACTGAAAGGCTTCTGCAGTATTTTCAAATCAAGGAATTAGCTTAGCATCACACATTCCTTCCAGGAAGTTGCAATGTTGCAACAATTACAGCAAATTCAACCTCCTTCAATTCTGCACGACCTTGCATATTTGTCCAATCATCACAACTTTTCTGCAAATTTGACCAGCCATCATAATTGGCTGCATTCCACCAACCAAAGCAGACTCCCATGCTCCCAAGCCATACGCGTACTTCACCAATCTCACATCCTTATTTCAGACATTACATTATCAATTTTAGCAGCAAAAATGGCCGATAAAGGCCATGCAATACCTTGATGTTCTGCAAAGAAGCAGGGGTAAACAAGTGGCAAAGCGAAACAAATAAAGGCAAAGAATTGACAGGGCTGTAATGTGCACAAATGTTTGGAAAATATATATATATATATATATGTTTTGTCTTCTTACAACTTATGACGCGTTTTACACATTGTTCTACACTTGCTGGTTTTGACCCTTTTTTTGTAAGTTATTTAATGCAATATAAAACAATATAAAACATCTGAAATGAAAACAACATTAAACAGACAAAAATACATTTGTCATCATCTAGTGTTCTAATCTAAATCAGATTAGACACAATTGCAAGTTTATTGGTTAAACACTGCACAAATAGAAGCCTGATAAACACAGGCTCTTCATCTCTCATGGGCAATTAGATCTGTATACTTTCTCTTGCAGTTTTGTGTATGAAGCCACACACATACACACACACACAACTGCAGCACCTATTTATAATTCATGCAGAGAGACCACACAAGATTAACCTTGATCTGTCCTAGAACAATGCATCACTGTATTGCACACATTTCTAATAAACAAACTTCAGAAAAGCATTTGTTTGATTTGTATTTAAGTGCAGCTCAAATTTAACACTGATGTAAAGAAAATCAACAGACTGTGTGTCAGGAGAAATTATAGAAGAAGTCGCAGAGGACTCTGTGTAGGTGGTTGTTTATATAAGAAATGCGTACAGTGAGGATGGATGAGCCTTGCTGTATGTATTGTGGGTTGGGGGAGTGAACGGGTGGGCTCGGTACAAGAAAAGAGGAAAGGGACAAAAAGGATGAATTGTGTTGATTCTCACAGCCAGAGACCTCCATCACATTCAGACATTTCTGTTTAAGGAGTTATGCACTTATAAATCCCCCCAGATTCCAGATGGACCAAATTAAATCAATGAAAGTTATGTAGAACAGAAAGAGGCATTATTAAAAACAGACATACCAAGGAGGGTTTGAGTAAACCCATAAGAAAACATCAGGGAGTCAATTTATTTGTTCTCCAGTTTTTTATCTTACTATTTGAAGCTTTTTGATTGCATTAAGAAACTAGATTGTTGCTCTTAAAAAGGATGGTATGCGATAAATTTGGATGTTGATTATGGTAATTGTTGTATTATTGTTGCAATTGATTTTATTATTATTTAATTACGTATTAAATAAGATGATTATATTCTGTGTATATGGTTAAACGTTCATTAAACATATTTTATTTTGGAGCAAATAATTGCAGAAATTAATTGTGTTTAATATTTACATTATTAAATAATTTGTGAAATGTTACAAGAAATCATTCTTACAACTCAACTCCTTATTATGACAAGAATATTATTTTATCTTCATCTCTCAGCCAATCACAATCCCCCTGCCTCGTTTAGGGCTCAGTGACCTCCACCACTTTAGCCAGTTGATCAACAACAATGTCAAAGTCATTCTGAATCAACCAGCTACAGAAGAAGCTGTTGTTGCCAATAAACACAGTTCACCGACACAGTAACTAACCTCCCATGCAAGTGTAGTGCTTGTGCTGACAGTCTTCCTCTGTGGTTGCTTTAGCCCACTGGAGCTAGCGAACCCAGCTAATGCTGGCTCGTGGCTTTATTCTAAGTAATACTCCAAATTCATAACTCAAGCCTTGCTAGCCAAGTAGCAGCTTGGCTTGCAGCAGCACCACAAGAATAATGTTGGCACTGTTGTTGCTCTAGCTAGCTAAAGTTGTTGATCCTGCTTGCATAAGATAAGAAGCTGAAGGCAAGTGAACTGAAAAGGTTGGACGGTAGAGACACTTCCACTGTCATGAAATTTAACATTATCAAATAAAATGTGATATGAGTGATAAAAAAAAAGTGATGTGAAAGAAAGTGTCATTGGGAAAAAAGCCATCATGAAATGAAAACAATAAAATTAAAATGTTTATGACATTGAGAATAATAAACATTTCAGTATATTAAGAATGAGTGATTTCACAATGTATTGGTTCATATATTTTACACAATTCATTCATATGATCATTTATTTTCAACTTTATTCATTTTTTATTTATTTAACATTGAACACTAACAGGCTACATGCAGTAGATATACTCATTCTTTCCAAAAGGTTTAAACATATCAAAATAAAACGTATCACTGTGCTTCATTCATTGGATCAGCCAGCCAACAGAGGAGAGTGCTTGTCTTCTTCAATCCCCCGGTACAATCTGTGAACCTCACAGCAATATGGCTCTTGAAACTCTTTAATCAACTACTACTCTACCTCCCTTTTTAATTGGTCAGAATTACAAGTTTCTAATAATAATCTATTTTGTTGAATGTTCTTTGAAGCACTGACTGTCTGCTCTTCATTATGTCCGCTTGCTTTGAGTCGTACAAAGAAGCAAACATAGGGTGATGTATCTCCTGACATCCTACAATTTGCATTTGAAGATGAGTTCACAGTTGCTAGCCTATAGATATGCTGTAATATCTAGAAAGCATAAAGTGGAAAGAATGAGTCCAGCCAGCTGTGCCCACCTCCTTAACATCATCTACAGGGAAACTGAGAGGCCCAGGGGGAACTTGGTTCTTCTGCCTCTTGCTCAGGGGCCTTCCTATGGCTGGTAAAACAGCTCCTATATGCAAGACCATTTGCATCCACTTTCATTCCAAGTGTCGCCCCACAACCTCGTTAAGAGCTACTGATATGCATTCATCTGTTCAAAAGCCTCTGGTGAAAAGATTCATGCAGTCTACAACATCTGGTATTTTTCCTCTGTCAGAGCACCTCTTCAGACAGCAAATATTAGTCATTATATAAAGTCTCCACTTGATCACACTGTTGTGTTTGAGTGGTTTTCCAGCCAGCAAACAGCAAAGTTATTCTAATTTCAGTTGTCAGCCTGCTGAGATACATTCATACAGCCCTTCTGTGATGATACTTACAGAGATGCAACTACTGATTATATTATCAGTAATTGTTTTATTTCTATTTTTTGTTGGTTTCATCAGTTTGATCTATCAAATGTCAGACAAATGTTAATAAATGCCGTTCAGAGCTCAAAGCGATATCTGTAATATCTCTGTGAGACTTCAAAAAATGATGTTTTCCTCACCCTAACTAAGTGGTATTTGTGCTTTAACCTAACCAGAGCATAAACAAACAGGTTGAGAAGTGAACCTAAAGAAACATAAAGTTGTAACGGATAGAAATGTACATTTTTTGATTATTTGTGGTTTCCCAGAAACATAGTTTGCCAACATGTGTTCTGGCGATTGTGTTGCCCAAAGTCAAGTAGGGTCAACAGATGTGTTTTTCAGTAAATTTTCACCAATGGAGAACAGAGAAATTAGCTGGAACTAGCTAATTTTTTACATATGTACCTCATGGGCTCGTCATTTCAGCATTACACAGCATTTTTTTTTTGTTTTCTGTGGCTTTTGCATTCAAATTGTTTGTCATATT
Organism: Pagrus major; assembly: GCF_040436345.1. Lineage (NCBI taxonomy): Eukaryota > Metazoa > Chordata > Actinopteri > Spariformes > Sparidae > Pagrus > Pagrus major. The sequence continues at coordinate 18,311,811 of NC_133222.1, read as the reverse complement.
TGTGTTCAATGGAAGAGGCTTCTTCCAAGAACAAAATGACCATCTAGTGATTTGAGAAAAAGGTAAAGTTTGATCAGAGTCGCATTAAAAGCAAATTCCCTTGCATTCATAACAATTTTGCACCAACAAATGACATTTTGAAGAAATGCAATACTGTCCATGATAACATGGCTTGACACCTTGTTGGGTGCCTTGTCGATTTGAATTGTGCATTCCTATGGTACAATATGCTGAAAAAGTCACGTCAGTGTGACCGATCCAAACCGAGCATGAAGAAATGCTTATGACGCGATGCTTTCATCAAAAAAGTCTCAGCTATGTTAGCCTCCTTTGAGAAATACCTGTTTGATGCATGAGCCTAACAAGTCAACATGTGATCAACACCATAGTACAACACTACAATAGCACCGCAATGTGAACATATGGCTTTTCCCATCTGAGCAATTAATCAGTTTTAGAAGAAACTGCACACCCATGGTGCATGATAAATAAGAAGATGTTGCACATATTTATGTGTGTACAACACTACAATCATACAGTTGATACACAACAGTGGTAATTGCACATAAACAGTTTTAGCACAGAAAAACAGATTAGCACGAGCAATGCCAAAGTTTCCTGATCTTCCGTGACTCTACAATGTATACTACATTATACTGTAGTATTTTTTTAAAAAAGTAGTTAGAATTAGTGTAAGGCGTGAGAAAAACTATATATATATATATATATATATATATATATATATATATATATATATATATATATATATATATATATATATATATATATATATATATATAAATAAATAATTCAATGTATTCCAGATGTTAACCCTGGCATTGAATTTCTCTCAGTCTTTAGTCTCTTTGGGGTTATAGCCTTTCTTTTCTCAATACTCTAGCTCTGTACCAAAGGGCACAATAAAATGGTTGTGGGTAACCTATTCTAACATAACCTAACAGATAACGAGCAAGGCTAGATGGCTGAAAGTGTTATTTGTTGCTGAGTTGCTTTGTGCCATTTAATTAAATGAAAAGTAATATATAAGGGATGACCTCTTGTTTTTCTTCTCATTACTGAGGCCCCAATGTGTGAATCAGAGTTGGCACCTCAGATTCTCACTTGCAAAGATGTCTATTCTATGGGCTAAACAAATGTGTTTTTCCATCTCAACAGGCACATACATGAGTACCTTGTTTGTGTGCAAGCGTAGAAGTTGTTCAGGTAAACTCCACCTGCATATAGGGTTTGACAAAACATTTCATGGCAGCTTCTTTGATAGGATGTTATCAGTGCACTTCTCTTTCTATGTGCCACTGCAGCAAACCTGCTGTTTGATAGGTGAATGTTTTAGTGCATTTTATAAACACAGACTTGCTGGTACCGCAACAAATGACATGTTTCTTTTAGAAATGTGTTATCAGCCTGTATTATTATTATGATAATTACTAATTATTGCTAAAGGCATTTCTCAGCCTTATTATGAGGTGTTCTTTTCTCACCATGGAATCTGAAAAACATTTTCTCATCGACCTGTCAGAGGCAATGATTTAAATTTGGCTGGAAAGGTGTGTGTTCCTTTTACCACCCTAGTAACCCGAGACACCTTATCTGTCACTAAGTCCTGTGTAATGGGGTGTGAAAACGGATGTGGTGAAAAGTATTCTCTCTGGAAGCATACAGCAAAACATTGATTAGTTTAACATTTACATAATGCATTGTTGAGGCTCTATTACTATTTTGTGAGCAAATAAAGTGTACGGTGTAGCCTACAAATCCAGAGAGAGATTAAATAAAATGTGATAAACTGATTGAAATGTGTTTATATGCAAACTCCAGTCTCTATTAACAAACACATTTGCTTTTCATCTCTTCAAAGAAATACTTCCATGGTCATTTTTTTGTAAACCAAGGGGAAAGGTCAGTGTTCAGTAGCAGTTCTCAGGATTAATACTAGAAAAATCCTTCTCAAACAGGTGCTCTTTGTCCTAATTTGCACTGTATGATACCTTGGTCCAAAAGCTTGTTTATTTCAAGCTGTTCTTTGTAAGACAGGGTGGTAGTGTCTCTGTTAAAATATAACCTGGTTGCAAATCCACCTGCTGTTTATTCTGTCTATTCTAATACCTGTTCCTTTGCATTTTTGCAGTTGTGGCACCTTCAGATACAGTTTAAGTGCACAGGGACAATAGCTCTAGTACAAGATGCTGTGGGATCTTTGAATGTGTCAGCAGTTGCGGTCATATCAGTTGTCCCACAAAAGCCTCCTGCTTACTCTGGGCCTCTGAGTCGTCCTCGGAGAGAGCTGTGGAAGAATAAATCAAGAAGAAAACATGCTAAAATAATGATGAGTTGAACATCTACTAACAAAAGTTAAGTCTCCGTCTCTTTCTCTACACTTGCACGCAGTGAATACATTTAGAAAAGCTTTATTTCAGGCAAACAGTCGTGGCATTCAAACTGAAACCGGAGGTGTTTTTAAAAAATGCAAGGGGCTGCATATGTTAGACAATGATCCAGAAAGTTCAGTTTGAGTAGTAGATGCATGAATGTGGAAGCTGTTTAAATGCATCATGGTGGAAGTTATGAAATTATCTGTCCTCGGCATGATCCCAATGTAAACAGCTGAAATACCAACCTGCAAAACCACAGATAAGTCAAAGCTTTATGTTTCTTTATGTTGCATTTCTTTAGGTACAGTTTTCTATTTTTCTTGTCACAACGTTATGTTTGTGCTCTGGTTGGGTTTAGGCACAAAAACCACTTGGTTATGGTCATAAAAACATCCTGGTTTGGCTTAAAATACCTGTTTTTGTCGCCACAAACACGGCTGCAGATGGCCTGACATCTCGTGAAAAATATCCAACAACAAAGCCTCTTCTCCTGTATGCTTAATTTATTTGGTAGATAATTGTGTCGATTGCTCTGACCTTTGCCAGTTCTTGTATTGTAAGAAGATTGACCTTGCAACAGATGGATTTCTTCTTCAGGGTGTCTTCTCCCAGAGTAACCTTGGTTAAAATTTATGGAAGGAAAAAGATTCTTTGGGAACCAATAAACATGAGCTGCTGTAGCCTTACAATCAGAGCAAATTACAAATTCATTTTACTCTATCATTCAGTTTGATATCATATGTATCTTTAGCCAAGCATTTTATTTACTTTCTTTTGTTTTATCCAGTAAATAGTTATGTATCACACAGGCTGACATCATTTTCAGTAAGCACAACAGTTAGTATTTGCTCAAAGCAGTCAGCATTTTTCACAATGATGGAAATGTGCCCATTTTTTAGATTGACTTACACCAACCTCATCCACACTTGTCAACATTTTTATATCAAATTTCTTTTGTTTTTTGGGTGGATATGGTTCGATACTTGGGCTGTAACGATTTGTGCATGTGTGCCATGTTATGGTCCATGGGTCCCAGTGGTGCACGCAGCCACATGCAGACAACAGATTGATGCATGTAATGTGGAAACTGAACTACAAGCACAAGTTCGGTCGAGACACTTTGAGCCTCATGCCATTAGCAATTTGTGCTGAAGTTAGCACGATTACCTAATTGGAGTGTGAGTCAGTCACATTGTGACGAGTGTGAATGAATTGCCGGAGACTGAAAACCCACCTGTGTCCATAAAATCTAGTTAGCTGCAACAGCAACAAAGAAAGAGCGGTGTGTTGATGTTGAACTAACTGAAACACTCCTAATGCACAATTGTTATTTTTTCTTTTCTTTTTTGGTTTCCAGTTTCATGCCATAAGAAATTACATTCAGTGCAAAGCTGTTGGTCAAGGGGCGTCAGAGAGTGTGATTAATCTACAGTTTTTTTAATGCCTTCGTTTTTCTATAATTAATCAATTGAAATTAACCTGTTATATTGACAGCCCTAATTCCATCTCTGATTTAATTTAAAACAGGCAAGAACAAACACATGATGATATGATGGCATGCAATATATCCTCACAAAAGGACAAAAAGACAGTTGGACACAAAAAAGTCAAATTAAATAGAAATAAATTACCATGAAATGATAATTTTAGTCAGATCCCTTCAGCAGTTCATATAATTAAATCAACAAACCCAGTTCATCATAAAAAAGGAAAATGAATAGGACAATTGTGAAACATATTTAGTTTTTATGCAGTCCCACTCTTCTCTAGAGCATATTTTCTCGCATTTTATATTGTGTTGTGCTACGTTGTAAAGGTCAGAAGCAATTACCTTCTCTAAAAGAAATTGGCGTCACAACATATCTCTTAAAAGCTTTAAATATAAATATTTTACCTGACAGAATAATTGTATTTGATATCTGGAGACAATTTTCATCCATAAATCCCCAACGTAATGTTTCATGATGAGAATTTGACTGTGCCATTCTTAATGCTGTTTAAAAAGCTGGGATTTGCTGTCTATTCAACCAGGGAAGCAGCGGTTGAAGAGCACAACATCCGATTTATTTGAATTGTGAAAAAAAAAAAGTCTGTAATGTGGGCGGTGACTTAAAAGCCTGGAGGAAAACTACAGCTGGAGCACATCTACAGTATGTTCAATCTGGTCACTTCTGTTTTATAAACATCTTACCAGCAACCAGCATTTTTAGCAGAAGTGCTTTTTGACCTGTTAACTGACATCAGTCTGTTCTGTGGTATAAATTATTTATCATGATTCTCCCATGTATTTCAGCTGTCATGATGTGCATAATAAGGTGTTGAGAAGGCATCATGAACAGGGTTTTACAAAGCTGTCAGCTCCCTCATCTCAGCAGAAATATGAAATATTAAACAGTGACAAAGTGTTATTAAAGAAAGCATCTGCAAACAACACGGAGTTTGGAGAGAGATTACCAGCGAATGCTGTTGTTCAGCGTAAATCTCATTATTTCTAGAGCCAGCGGTTTGAGAAAGTGAGAGCACAGCCGGACACAGGAGGGTAGCAGTGGAAACAGCGGAAATTTCTGGTCAGGTCTAACAGAGCAGTTGCTGGCCCTGGAGGCTTGCTCACTGTCCTCCAAAGCAATGCTTCAATTCCCCAGACCGGTATCCTGTGAATGTGCCCTCAGCCCTCAGTGTCTATCCCTGCTTAACCCCCTGTGTCTTGGATGGAGCGACTCACTGGGAGATGGAAATGATCTTGTTAATAAGAAAGAAGAACGGAAACATGGAATTCCACTTCCTCAATCTGAATAGTAGGTGAACAGAAATGTGCCACTGACAGCATTTTAGCTGAAATATTAACATGATGACGGTAGTGCTAGTGATGCAAGTGAAATGTGAACCAATGAGTTGAGAGCAGCTAGTTTTACACAAACTCTCCGTCATTGTCAGAATGACTTTGAACAAGGCACCAGATGTCAAGCTGTTCCAAGGTCACTGCACTAAGCAGAGTGTATTTATGAGCAAATGGAGCATGAAGTACTATTCTAGTCTAATGTTGTACTGTTAGCATCAGACAGTGCAGATGACACATGGCCTAAAGCCTGCGAGGCCAGTAAGAAGTGCAGCTAACATTATTCAGTATTTGACCAGACACAGTGGGTGCTCTCTGCACTGTTTACAAATTTTCTCATACTTTGCTAACAAGCCAAAGACTGGAAGATGATTTGCTGAGAGAAGTGTCTGTGTCACCCTGTAGCAGCGTAGGAGGACTCAGAGCACCAGCTCATGCCAGGCTGAGGATTACTACCTCCACTCCATACACACACTAATTCACAGCTCAAAAGCTCTCTATTAGATTAAAAAGCACTTCTCTGTGCCACCATGAGCCAGATTGCAAGGTTTGTTGTGTGCTCTTTTTTTATTTTTTTGCTGACCAGATCCTCTTCAGATCCCAATTTATGCTTCATGTTGTCCCTGTTGCGCTGTATGTTCTGTTCAGTGTCATGAGAAATAACGGTGAGCCAGCAGTGCATCAAAGATTGACAGGAGAGACTAAGATATGTGAACTGAATCAAAAGCAGGTGAGCCCAGACAGATGGATTATTCTGTGTATTGAAAAGTTGAGTTGAATTGCTGATCCAGATACTGGATTTCTGAGATGGAAATACGTGAAAAAATGTGGATGGATACGTACCATTATATGTACCATTTATTTTCCTTCTGACAGTGAGATCAAAATATAAATGTCAGTCTCATGTCTGTGCATTAAAGCTGGAGTGTGTAAGTTATTTCTGGCGTCATTTGGTCAAAAATCAATAATAACCTTTCAGCATATTGTAATTCACAGTGTTATGACAGAACACTGGACTTCTGTGTCTCCTCTTGGCTCTGTATTCAGGCTTTAAAAAATCAGTGCCGTGACGGCAGTGTTCAGCCAATCACAGTTCATTTTACAGAGCAAGCTGTTTTGGGCGTTCCTATTGGTTGCTCGACCAAAGTCGATGCGCATTCACGTTCCGTGAAGGTGCAATGGCGGACGTCCCGGCAGGAAAAGCCGCTATCCCGGCATTACCAACAAAAGCGTACACGGCTAAGCAAGCCAAAAAAAGGATGACCGATGTAGAGAAACGAGAGTCTAAGAGGGAGAGTGACAATAGACAGGATAAATTGTATGTAAACATTGGACAAGCATATCCGAGGTGGAGAGAGTTTAGCGATAGCATCGGGCTGAAGCTGGATACTGAGCTTGCTGTTCGTCTCCTGGACAGGTGAGCCTCCAATGTAAGTTTTATGTATCTGATAATCTAAATGTGTGGTAGTAATTGGCTGTGTAGTTGAAATGACCGTGAATCTAATAAAGCAGGCGGTTTGTGGTCACACTTGACGAGTAATGTTGTGAGTTGATTAGCTTCATGCTAACCGTAGCCAAAGGCTCACGACAGCAAGCAAGTCAGAGCCAAAGTCAACGTCAAATGTTTTGTCAATACTGTTATATATACACGACATACAGAGGACGTGAAAGCGTAAAAGTTGGCAGCTATGTGACAGAAAAGTTCCGACGTGAATATTCCAAGCGCTACAGTCGCGCGCGTCCACGAGAGTGGAAAGTGAAAGTGTGGAGCTACGGAGTCAAAACAGGCAGGGGAGGGGGGAGCGCAGTTGTTTCCATCCCAGTCTCATGCGTTTTTCACATATTCTACAAACTCCAGCTTTAAGTACAGAACTGGAATCGTGTCACATACGACAACAATAACAACAACTCCTACTGTAAGCTGGTGCGCCCTGATAGCCAGCTTGGTAGAGCTGGAAGTCCACGTACTGAGGCTGAGTCCTCAGCAGTGGGCACAAGTTTGATTATAGCCAACTTCTCACTTAAGTCCGGCTGGCTTCTTTATTACATTAACTTGATTCTAGTAAAATAGTTTTGATTAAAGCAACATTATGTAGAAATTGGCCTTTTGGGCGATTTGGCTCATCCCACGTATGCTAAGTGCAGCACCACTGTCGTGAAGACAAATCCCAGGTCTGTAACATTTTGTCAGACATAATGTAGGTGCTAACTACAAACAAAACTCATTATGCCTTAACAATGTTATGTGTTGAAAACTTGTATCTTGAAGTAAACATGTATGTAGCGCTGTACCCTCTCACTGAAGTTACATAGTGCAGAAACAAGTGATGGGAGGCAGAGTGGCTGAGACGGAGACACCATTACAAGACACTGAACCATCAGCATGATTTTGATTTAGTTTGAATTTTAAGGTTAAATAGTTACATAATGTTACTTTAACAACCTGCGATTTGCCATGCGTGTACATTTTACAATCACTAGCCTCTGCTTTAAAGGGGAAATTTGTAAGATAAGGGCGAAATAGTAATTTGAAACATTACAAAAGTTAACAAACACAATCAACGGAGTGTAAAGACACAAGTGTTGACGTTTTGTCAAAGACGTCTATGTACTATGTTACAGAGATGTCTACTGAAGTTACTTGTGAATGCATGGACACGTCGTTCCAAAGATAAAATTCAAAAGAATATCACGTCCTGAAGATTCAAGATTCAAAGTTTCTTTATTGTCATTATACCTTAGTACAATGACACTTTGTTCGGCATTCTCTCTGCAGTAAAATAAAATAAATAAATAAAAGACATGCAACATTCAACGGAAAGTAGAATAAAGACAAATAGACCAAAGCTAAGCCTGCTCTATACTTAACATGCAGAAGTGATTAATATCAATCTTATCATCTTATAACTATACAAAAAATGAATGCAGTATTGTATAGTATGTGCAAAAATGTTAATCTGTTTATTGAAAGTCGTATAACATCACATATCTACAGTGTGTCATGTCTGTCATCATATTTCTGCATATTAAACATGACAACCCCACTGCAATAACTCAAACAATTCTGTAATTCTGGGTTTATGCTTGATCTTTTATTGTCTATTCTGTTGACTACATTTTCTTTTGTCTTTGTTTGTAAGGCACTTTGATCAACTTGTTTTTAAATGTGCAATAGAAATACATTCTGACCTGATTTAATTTCAGTTGAATTCTTTTTAAGACAGTTTTACGTTTTCTGATTACGTTTGATTGCCAACAGTAGTAATGCTCTTATGCACAATGGGTGTAGTAATGAAGTCAAAATATTTATGTATGACCAGCTCAATTCGCAAAAAGGCCTAAAAAGGCTTAAACTCCTATGAACCCATTTTGCTTTCACTCTTGCATGCACACTGCTAAATCTAATGTATAAGTTACACACAGATTTCACAAAAGACCCTGAGTTGCCGAAGCTCATGTTTGCTGTTAATACGATGAGCCATAACATCTGCACTTTATTATCTGGGTATGCAAGGGACTAGAAGGCTATCAAAATTTGTACTTGTTATTATCAACCTTTCCTTTTTGGGAGCAGCCACATAGCAGTTGTTAGAAATCAAGTAACTGCTACCATTATAATGCCATCTCTTCACCTGTTAGCAGTAAATGAATAGAGAGCATGGCTTTTAGATTGTCATCACATGTGTAAACAGCATTACTGCATTTGGATTACGCAAAACCCTGAGAAAGATAAACACATACTGTAGTCAACATCAAGTTATTAGGCAAGTAAAACACAATTTGAGGCTTTAATCACCTTGTTGCTGTATTCACACCAATGTTTATATGCTGAGCAGATCTGTTTGTGTACCATGAAGCAGCATGGCAGCAAATGCTCAAACTGGTTGATCAACACAGTTTGGTCTTCGACATGATTTGAGCTCTCAACTCGTAGTCGAACCCAAACTGTGTAATTTGCTTCCCTGCCATCATCAAAGGATTCCTCTCGTGATACTGGGCAGCTGATGAGGAGTTTGATTTTCTCTCCCAGAAATGTTCCTGCCAGCTATCTGACTCAATGTGTTTAGAAGCTGTTGTGTGTGGGGCCTTTTAGTTGTATTTGTTGTCTCTAATGTAAAAGCATGAGGCCATACAAATAACAATGAAACGATGAATGTGCTGTATTTGTTCTGGTTTTGTTGTTGGAGTTATTCCCTGCATGCATCATCATCAACAACTGTATACACTGTACAACATGCATCCAGTATAATGCTCTACTTCTACAGAGAATTCCCACCGGCGTTTCTCCCCTGTTCAACAACAGGGGGAGTACAGTATTTATTTTACCAATTTAATACATTCACTTCACTGATTCCAGTTTATGAGCTCTAAACAGCCTCAATTGTGTAAACTTTGTTTTTCACATCACATCGTCCTAGACCAATTTTTGAGTGAAATAGAACACCTGGTTGCGTATAACAGCAATTACAATTACTATTGGGATTTGATTTGAACACTCAAAAGTATGCATGACTTTGAAAGCATGGTCGCTCAGGGTTTGGTGCAATGAGCACACCAGTATCTACTTTAGCTGGGGAAGCTTTAAAATGGACCTGAACTGGCAGGACGATTGATCTGCCCACAGGTGCCCCAGTGCGGGAGGTGACATCGGTTTGTAGTGTTCTGTTTGTACCTCTACCCTCAGGAGAACAACGGGGGATACCCCCCATACAGGTACAGAGAACTGTCAGATCAGAGGTGGAAGCTGAGGCGGAAATTAAAACAGTAGATGAAAATGACTTTTTTTGACACATTTCTCAGAAGCCAAGATATGGCTGAACAACGAATGCAATGGCACAGGACTGGAACTTTGTGAAGATATCTTTACCTCAAAAAGTCTTTGAGCACACAACCGGACGTTGAGTTTTGTAATGTTGCTAATAACGTGTCATGCCATTTCCAAAAATATGGAGAAGTTACATATGTGACATCATAATATGTACGTGTTTGGTTAGGTTTAGGCAACAAAACAACTTGTTAAGGCCTAGGAAAGGGTCATGATTTGGGTGAAAATACATTTGTTACATTAACAAATTGTACATATTTAATGTAAGTAAAAGCCCTTTGTGTCCACCTGACCTCCTCCCTAAGTGTACTTTCTCAGCCTTTGCTCCTGTCACCACAAACGTCAGCTGTTTTAACCCCCTTAAAAAAACCTTTTTGGTGGTGAGGACGGCTGATATGTTTAGGTTTTGACTGAACAATTATAATGTGGTTTAAAAGAAACAATGCAATGTTTAATCAAGTAGAAACAATGACCAAACACAGAACAAAAGACTTCGTATTACCTTTCCATTAAAGGTAAGATTTACCATTGTTACAGTGACTTTCCCCAGCAACTGGGTCCTAAGAGAGAAGACTGAAATCAATTTACTGCTGATGAGGGCACAGGAGGTTGCAGTCTGTAAGCAGTCTTAGAAAACGTGGAGACGCTCATCAACAAAGGCTTCCCTGACAAACACAGAGAAAGCTCAAATGCCTCAGACCACAGGCGAGGTACAGCATCAACAGAACAAAGCTAATTTGAACTGAATACCCACTTTAGATTTGGATGCAGCCTTAGCTGACAGACTGGCGGCGTTTATCTGAGGCCCAGATTCTTACTCAGAGCCTCCTGTCCTCCCCTGTGATTTTCTCCTCCCCTTCTCCCAGTTAATAATGCTGCACATTATTTCCCATGCAGATAGCCACAGAGCGTGAAATCAATTTAAGAGCAGAGAAGTGTGAGAACAAACTCGACTGGAGAGGAATGTCTGAATTTCAATATTTTCTCATTTAATAAAGCGTTCATGTGCTGTGTGATTTAATAAACACTGCACAGGGAGGGCAGGGGAAGGCTCAAGGTAGAGGAAGGGGTGAGTCGTCCTCCCTGACACCTTTGTTGAGGTTAAGGCAAGGAATAAGTAAAGACTGGGAATTCACTCTACCCATGTAGATCATTTTATGCATAAATTATATATTATTTCATATATCAACACCATTCAGACTCACTTATCTTCTTCCTTTTCTAATTCTTTTCCTTTTTATTTTATAGAAAAGAATCTAGAATAGAGGAGAGGAGGTTTTGGACGACGTACGTTAACTGAATGTTCTTCATTCTATTTACTTGTAAGTTCAGGAAAGGTTCAAACAAGTATTGAACACAGACTGAGTTGCCTCTCCGAGGCAGTGACAGAATGAGTAGGAGAGCTGAGATGCAAGATGGTGGAGGTGGGTCAGACCATCAAGGCACTGAGCTGTGCCCACAATAGGTACTGTACACCCACCATAAATAAACCACCTTGACAAGACAGTGTCATTTGTCAACATTAGGTTCTTGTGAAGCGAAACCAGATAGTCGAGTCGACAGTCGTTTACAGGAAATGTCTCAGCTGAGGCATTGAAATAAATCTCATATATCTGTATTGCCTGTATTTTTAATATAAGCATAGTTATCTTTTTTTTTTTTTTCACATGAGAATGTGCAGCCCACAAAGCAGAAACTGACGTTATAACTTAGATAGGACTTTGGAGTCCAGGATTATTTGTAAAGCCTTCCTGCAAAGTGTGTTGTTCGATGAGATTATCTCTCGGTTTAATCCTTGGTTGTGTTTTTTCAATCGTTTACATCTAAACATAGTATTTGAAATATAAATATAGAAGCATTAATGTTGCATATGGTATTACAAAGATAAAGCGCTACATTATATAAGTGTAAACCAGGAATCACTTTGTTGATGCCATGATGTCACTGAATCCCAACTGAATTTTAAGTTTCAACTCTGGATGAAAGTAGGACACATTATGAGTCAACCATAATGCCCTGCAACAGTGAATACAGGTAAACCAAACTGAACAAAGAAAACAACAGCAGGACATCAAATGTGCATGAGTGAAATCAACTTAGAACAGCAGAGAAATAAGAGATCATCTCCTTAAATTTTACCATCTGGGAAATGGATTATTTTGCCAGAACTACTGGACTGTTTACCAAGGCTCAATGGACAAAAATTACATTTTCCTTTCTCTTTGACTGGATTACCTTGCAGCACAGTGCACTGTCAATGCCTTACATGGAATGAACAGGTAGAGTGCGATCAATCCTTTTTGTTCTTTTCCTCGTCTGATTGGATTTTGAACTCAGTCCTTGGTAGGCAGCTCCCCCCAGGAATTGGACAGTACTGAAACCTTTGCCTGCTCACTGTGAACAAAGCTTTATGGTGCTAATGCTGAACTCTCTCTAGCCTGAGTAACAGCCCTTGCAAGTCTGGTAATGCTATAGTGCTGGCAATATAATGCCTTGAAGGGTTTCTCTGTTTGCAGGGTAGTTAGTTGTCAATAGGCAGGAGCAGGTTACAACTTTATTGCAGCAGAGCTGCAACATTTCAGAGGCTTTAGTATCACTGCCTTTAATTATTATTTCATGACTGTGACATTATGGAGGGTGACAAATTTTACCATCTGGGAAATGGATTATTTTGCTACAATAATCCACATACAATCACGCACACATTCACACTTGTGTAATTTGAGGCTATGATCTTGAGCCATTTGGATTGTAATATTGTAAAATGGAATACTTCATTAGTATTAATTATCCATATTATGCATAATTAGACTGTAATGTGATGTTTGTGATGCCAGGTGCTGTCGTATCAGGTCCCTGATGGATGTGTTTCTGTTAATTCTGGGAAGACAAAATGCTGCAATACAGTGGCATGTAATTACATCTCCAGTGCTACAGGTATTAATTTTGTGGTTAATTTCAAGTGGTGTTAGCAAAAGTCACACATCTGTTTTCATCGTGTAGAAGCCATATAGTCACAGTGTGCATGGTATCATGATATCTCCATAGGAAGAGAAAATAAAAAAAAATGTATCTACAATGATGTCCACATTAACTATTACCATTCCCCCTGATGGTGGGAGTTCTTGGTTGAATGATGACCTTTCTGACACTATTCTATGAATAGAGATTGGCTCCTGTATGTTCTGTTCTACCACCAGAAGTCCACCCTCTGAATCTAATCTTCCCACTCAGTTATACCTAAAAATAACCAAGGGAATTCCTTCACTGAAGCATTTTATTAAAAGATAGATTTGCTCTAAGATGATTCTCCAAAAAAAGACAAAAAAATCTGTAACTTAAATGCATTATGTCAGATTTTTAAAGGAGCTGATGTGATGTGATTAACCACTATTAAAGGGTGGTCCAACTGGACTTGCCAATGGAACCTCATCTTTGAAATAAATGTTGCAAAAGTGCCCTTTTGGATGCCCCTAGAGTGGAAAAACATTATAAAGTGCCGTCTGCGGTGGTCCAATTTGATAAAGTCCATTTTAGCGTGCCCTTCCAGTCGAGAAAATATGATGTAGTGCCCTCGCGGGTTTCTTTCCAGTGGAGAAAACACAATGCAGCGCCATGCTTGAAAAGTGTTTGGATCTGTTTCACCATGAATGCATCATGACTTGCTGCGCGTTAAAATAATACTTCAATTCACAGTGGAAAAAGAAAACTTTTTGACTCCATTTCTCCATTTCTCTGTGGTTTTACTGTTGCCATCAGCATTGGCAACATGGCTACTGTCCAAATCAAAAAACAACTGTACTGTAAGAATCCCAGTTTGACGCATTGTGAAGAGGCACTCGAGAATGGACTTGACTGTCACGGAAAATTCGACCCAAGTCAAAGCTTGTATAAGTAACCAAGAGAGACAGAAAATGTCTAATTTTTCATGACACGTTGCAATTAATATTAATGTGTATGTAAATTAATATAAATACATCAGTTGAGGAGGAAGGAGAATCTCCCTAAAACCCACATAAGGACATTCTGTCCTTCTCCACAGCTCAAACCCTTTTGAGCACAATAAGAGTGGCTGTCAGGATGAAGGCACTCCCTCTGAATCAGACTTACAGCCACTGGTTAGATGGGTTTCCACGCATCTCACTTTAAAAAAGGGAACAGGGCTGCCTTTGTTTCCAAGCAGCAGCAGTGCAGAGTGGGAGTGGAGGGGCGTTATTTTGACCGGAGTAGTTGTTTTAAAACTAAGAGTGTTCCTTCTCACTCAAAGAGACTGCTGCATCCCACAAGCAAGCTGTGTTCAGATGCAACTTGTCTGGTTTTATGTGGACGTATTTGACAGCAGGGCTGTTTTTGCAGTCCATCTTTTGGCCGCAAATAGCCAATAGCCTTGTTCCCTGACAGCACTGACGTTTGATGTTATAACACACATTCACTCTGTGAATGGTGTTTGTGTATGCGCGGATGTGACGGGTCAGACAGACAGATTTCAAACTCAACTCAAGTTGTTATTTCCTCCACTGTAGGCCGTCTCTGTTTCACTCTCTCTCCCTCTGTTTTTGCATTAAGGAAGTGGAGTCATAGAACTCTGCACAACTCTGAAGCTGTTTCCCCAAGTTACAACATCTTTGACCTGAAAAGACACATCTTTCTACTGCCAAGAGTGAATCAGAGTTCGTTTTTACCTTGCATCTTTTTATTGACTTTTCTATCCATTCATACCCATTACCCATGCAACCTCAGGCAGAATTCACCACTTTTGTTGTAGCAAACTGGAGCAGATTTCCTCCCAGTTTGAACATAGACGTAATGAGGAGTAGTGCAAAGCAACTACCTGCATCGGTTTATGTCACAAAAATATTTGTATTTTTATGTATATTCAAAGTAATAACTGCATTGGATGTGGCTTATCCCAGAATTTGCCTGACAATTGGCAGCTAACATTAACCCTAACATAACAACTGTTATCCTGCTTATATTTTAAACTCATGATAATATCATAATCATTGGGAATAATAGTCAAAACTCTGAAAGTACAACAACAAGATCCAGATGATACAGTAAATAAACTAGAACAGCACTCAGTAGAGCAAATACCTTCGCCAAGGCCCAACAGTCCCCATCAAGTCTAATCCGATATCATATAAAACAGATTTAACTCTTTTCACTTAACACTTAACTCTTAACACTTTTGATCTGCATGAAATTGTAGTAACTCATAGATATTAGCCATCTAAAAACGGCAGATTTCTTTTTTTTTTGGAAAGATCTTTGCATTATTCTCTGAGAAATTACCAAATATGTCAGATGATCAGTACGAAAAGATAATGGGGTCTATTCTGGGCTGAGAACCATCCTCCATCCAAGTTTCGTGGAAGTCTGTTGAGTAGTTTTTGTATAATCCTGCTGACAAACCAACCAACAAACAAACAGTTATGCGCAAAAGCCTAACCTCCTTGGTAGATGTAACTAATATTCCTTTATTCATGAAAACAACTAAAAGTTAGATCAAATCAAATCAAATTAGCATCGTAAAATTGTGAGTGCAGGAGAACCTTTATTCATGCCTGCTATATGCACACTCAGTCTTGACAGTAAGTCAATGGTTTTGCTAAATTGGGATAGCAGTACTTCAATTACTTCCACCATCACATGCAACATTAAATTACACAGCAGCCACTTTTGTTAGGAACAAGCATCCATTCATCTCTGTCTCATCAAACCAGGCAGTTCACACATCTAAACTTCTACCATCCGGCATAAATTTACACCACATATACATAAATGTGCTTTCTTACAAATGTGCATGCCATGTGTTAATTGTCTGCAAAACCTATTAAAAGGGTGGTGGAGTGGGCGAGTGTGTGTGTGTGTGTGTGTGTGTGTTACAAACAGGGCAGGCTCTCTTCTATTGCACCTTTGAAAGTGAAGGCAAATGGCATTTGAGGATGTTTTGAAGCACTCGCTGATAGCAGATTACAGCTTCAAAGAGCCCACATGCATGCAGTGCAAAGTTTTTTGTCTATAGAGCACTGACATGGCACAAGCAAATTGTTGGTTTTAAAAAAGATTGAATTACTTGGAAAAGTTTGCGTTTATTCAATCACTTTTTTACATTCAATATAACTTAAATATGATTTTGAGGACACTTAATAATTAGTGATTCCCACGTGTTAGTGTTTAAGTCTATGTAATATGGTCTATTATGTCAAAGTGTGATTAATGCAGCACAACTTCTCATTTAAATAAAGAGAAATGTTGTCATTTTTATCTCAGACAGCACATGAAGCCCAAACTATGTTTTAATTGATTTCTCATGCCCCAAATGGTAAATTACAAAGATAACCGAATAAATTATCAATGAGGAGGTGACTAAATCTCAAAATGAATTAACAGCTGAACGCATGATGGGGAAAACAGCTCCCCAAATATTCATTTTTCTTTTTTCGAAATACTTAGATTATCACTTCCTACTGTTTCCAAGAAACAGACACAAAAAGTCAAAAAAGAAACAACAAAACAGAATATGTTACATGACATGCTGAATTGATGCCACAGTCCTTTGTAAATGTTTTTAGGGCTTTGACACATCATAATAACTGTAAAAAAGGAGGTTAAGTGCAGCATTAGAAGCTGTTTGTCAAATTTTAGCCAGCAGCTGTGAGGGGTTTATTTCATAGATCTTGAATGCTTGAAATCTGTTATGGCCACCCATCCTTTCATGTCCAACAATTCCATTCCTAGAAGCCTCTCACATAAGGTTGAGCATTGATTGGTTTAGCTTGCAGATATCCAATAGCCTCACCAAACACTACACCATTGACCTTTCCTCCGGAATGAACCCTACGACTGCAGTAGAAAGTGATATTGAATGTTTAATGGTACGTGTGGTCAATATCCAAAAGGTACTGTATATAGTGTTGTACTGCACATCAATGCGAGATGCTTAATACAACTCCTTAAAACTTAACCCTGTTACTCCCAAAATACAATTTTCTACCAAAACCCGAGTGAGAAAGATGTTATGTTGCCAGATGAACACGTAGAACTAACCATCACCGTTGGATTCATCGAACAACTGACATGTGTCAACATGATTGACCCGGGAACTCTGACATGCTGTGTATTCATCTTCGATTGGTTCAACATGAATAAGTCAGCTCGAGTCTCCCCCTTCTTATCATCAGCGGTTAAGTGATGGAATAGAGGTCAGCCTGTGCAGCAAGCAAGACGTGAGATGTTTCTATGCCAAAGGATAATAAGCACAGGCAATTGAGTCCCAATGTTGTCAGGGAGTCACTATCTGCCTTCCGCTGGATAACAAGAGGGGATCAGACCACCGCTTTTCCAGGGCGGCGAGGGAGGTGAGTTTAATGTCACTCTCCAAAAGCTATTTCCAAGAGCTCACCTAACATGTCCTCTTCAAGGTCAGGGGAGAAGAGGATATGACTTGGATGTGCTCATGCACTGATTGCCAACACCAATCCAATTTCCCAAATTCAGTCAGGGATACATCATCCTGAAATTGTATTCAAAAATAATGAAAATCGTATTTCACCTGCTTTTCTCAATCTCCAGCCTGTCTATTCTCGTAGTGCTCAAAATTTGAATTTCCTTATGGAAGTGCTGTTGTGATAAAAGTTATTTCAATGTTTAATGATTTTTCAAAATAAAGTCACAAAGGTATTCATAAGAGCAAAAAAAGGCTGTTTCTCATGCAGTTAACTTTAATTGGGTGCTCTGCTTAATGTGAACCTTTTTACATGTGAATTACATACAATTGTATGTGATTGACTGTTTCCACATATGGAAACAAAATGTGGCGCATTAAATCATTTGGAATTTGCTTCTTCACATGTGAGTTCCACAATTTTGTACACATTTCCACATGTGACTGGCTATTTTCACATATGAACTTAAATTTTAACATGAAAGATGAAAATGTCCACATTTGAAATTTACATTCTCAAATATGTTTGTATTTGATTGGCTTATTTTTCACATGTGAATTCGGATTTTGGATTTTTTAAAAATTATTATTATTATTATTTTTAATGCAGATGTTTCATAAAAACAGAATGAGGAAAATGTGTGGAACCTTAAAGGCCAAGAAGAGCAATCTTTTGGGTAAATTGTATTCAAAATCAATATAGATGATAGACATTGTAAATACATTTACCTAACTTTCCGAGCAAATCACTGAGTGCTTCTACCAATTGACGCATTAAGATGGATATTAGCTTATGACAGATATTTGGGTGTAAGTGTGCTTGTCAGCTGAAAAGTAGAAAGTACAGTACAAAAATGCCAAAAGTACATTTGAGTGTGTCACCACAGAGCACAGACACTTCAGTGAATAACCAAGTCCAAATTCTTAACTTATGAAATGTATAGGAGAAAAGTGAGTTTATATCACCTCAGATTATTCTTATCAGCTTTTTAGGTGTCGGTCTGAAAACTGCAGTATGGCTCACAAGCACAGTGCTCAAAAAAGAAGAATAGTTAGGTCTAAAGCTGTTCAAAAGCTACACAGATAAAAGAGAATAAGAAAATCAGAGGCAGTACTTCCATAGCAACAGTGCCCTGTAGGCAAAAGCCTGATCACCTACCTAAACTCAGGAAAAGACTAGAGTTAGGATGTTCACTGCATTCAAGCTCAGAATGAAAAGTTCAGGCAAAGGGTGGCATGCGACGCCTTCAAAATAATCAGAAAATTGAATTCCATAATGAACAGGCTCTGAAGAAACACTAAATCAAACGGAAATAGGGTGCTGTCTGTTAGGTTTGGCTAAAAGCTGTATTGCATTCCGAACAAACTGGAGACAGACTTTTATTCCTTTTTGACATTCTTAACAAAAGCAACCCTCTAAAAGACGGTTATTTAACCCTCTTATTAGAGTATCTAATAACCCTGACCCTGCACAGTAATCATAAACCCTGCATTATCATCACAGCCATTCCATGTCTTTATTGTTAGATTGAAGCAATGGATCAAAAATCCTGAAGGTGCTTTGTACTCAGCTGAGCATTTTTCTCTTTGTTCCCCTCCTGCAGATAATATATTTCATGTGAGCAAATGCTTTGCTAGCTAGCCAGTGAACATGTCAGATGAAAAGAAATGAGCACGCAAGAAATATTTGCAAATAAATAACGTGAACACAAAATGTTGACAAATGTCAAAATAGATGTGTGAAAGCAAACATCCATGGTGGAAGCCGTATCACTCTTTTGTGTTTGTGTGGCCAGCAGGCATTTTCTCAGTATCACTGCTACTTGTGTGTCATTACTCCTTAGAGTCACAAATGAGCTCTAAGCGTAGCGCTGCCAGCAGCTAGAAACAGGGACATGGAAATGAATATTGATATCTCTCTGTCAAGACCACAGGTAGACTGTCGATAACTTAGTTACACCAATTTATATTTTTCTTTCTCTTATTTTTTTTCTTGAAAATCTGTTGCGAAGAGGTGTAGATTTCAATCATATCACATATATACATCTTTAAAGAAGTATGAAGCTTGAATTAATCATCATTGCAGCTCCATCCACTGTGACCATCACCTCACACACACACACATCACACAATGAGTTTTATTCTGCAGGCATTATGTTTTGCAGAATGAAAGGCTATACATCTGTTACCGTTTTCTCTGTGCTAAAAGCGCACTAAGCAACACATCTGTTTAACATGCCAGAGGGGTCTGCTGCTCAAAAACATTGTATCTCCAGTCCATGCCTTGCTACCATACTGCGACCACCCACCACCCTCCTCTTCTTAGGCAGATAAAAATGTTTACATGTCCACAGGGCTCCTGTAGGTAAACTACCTGCCTTAGGTGAAGTTGTAGTCCCACAGGCCATGCTGATGTATTACAATAATTCTGAGCATCACATGTAAAACGAGCACAAACCAGACCAGAGAAATATAATGTAGGGTCAGCATCTTAACTAAATGGTTATATGTTCTTTTCTTTGTTTTGATTTGGTTAATCTTCTAAATTGCAGTTGTAATTCAACTCAATTTCACATGCATCAACATGATTCACTTATATGTATGTGATTTACATGGTTCTTGTTCATATTATTCAATTCATTGAAATTCTGCTCGGGGCACTAAAAGATCTATGACCACCACTGAATTATGTGCATAATCTGAACACATTGAGAGGCAGCCGGGTTCTGGAGAACTGATAAATACCATGAGCACAGTTCACGATTACACTGTATGATCAGGGCACGATTAAATTTGGAGTTGGAAATATTTAATGGTGAATTTCTCAATGAATTGTGAAGCCTCTTTTACAGTACCACTGACAGCAACACAATCATTTGCAGTCCTGGAGGTAGCACACCTGTGTTTAATCACTCATCAGCTGTCAGCCGCTCGCTGCAGATTTGGAGAGAAGACGGTAGTTAAAATGAGCTTGCAGGAGACATTTTGACTTGTCAAACACAGGTGTAACTAATTACATTAATTATGGCTGCCTTCCATCTAGGTGTTCCAGTGCCAGAGCTCTGGTATTGTGCATCATGACTCACTCATATGGCTCTCTGGCATAAGTACATTTTTATAAAAGAGCCATGTTAATGATGTTAGTTACACCAGAGCTTTTCTTGCTGTGACAAGTCAAAATGTCTACCATGAGAAAAGGTATATTACAAGTCTTTCTCCAGAGTGGAGCAAGGTCTGGCTGCACCAACTATCATTCTGGTGTGGGGAAAAAAACAAAACACTTTGGCTTGTTTGGATGTCTGTAAACCAACCACAATCTTTGTGGGGGTGCTAAAAGATGCCTTAATACCCTCAATAGCAATAGTAACAGCTGCTAGCTTTATTTGGTTCATACCAATAGCAACCAGGTGCCATTTTCAGTGTATAGGTTGCTAGCTCAGAGGTTGTTGTTTTCCATGAAGACGGCCTGTCCGCTCTACCCAACGAGCCCAGAGACACTGTTTCAGCGGAGAGCAGCTCTGGAGGATGAATGACCCCAAGAGGAGCAACAGAAGAGTGGGAGAGAGGCCAAAGAAGTCAATGTGTTCACCCGCAAAACTACAGCTCATAAACTGCTGTGTCAAAGCCAAAATAAAAATAGACATTACCAGATCTACTTTGTGAGTTAACAGTTCAAGTCAAGCAAAGAGAACATGACCAACTATGTTAAGCCAACCGATCACAGGCGAGTAGGGCAGGTCTTACAACAACTGCGGTAGGATCCATAATAACTCTGTAGAGTTGTGGATTTTGATGCCAACACACTTGCACTTGTGTACAGTATTTGTTACCTATACATAGGACCTCTTTCGAAGAAGAGTAGCTGTTTGTTTTGCTCTGTCTTTTTGATTTCATTGATGCCAATATTGGCTTATTTTGAGAGCAAAACAACACCACTAGCTGAAAATAAGGCAGTAATGATGTAAAACAGCTGGAATTCCCAATAATGAGTGAAGCAGCGGCATAATGACACTGGCAGCCACTGGGTTGTCCAGTTATGTGGACATGTGAATCTTTTGCCAACACTACTTCCTACTGTTCCTTCCAACGAACATAATCTAAATGCAGCAAAAACCCTCATTCTCATGTACTGAGGGACGCCATCACAGGCTTGAGTTGGTTTCTATTCATCCTTCCTCCAATCAACCTCCTACCACCTTCAGTCTTTTTTCAATCAGATGTTTTTATATGAAAATCAAGGCTGTGTGCACGACATCAAGCTCATTTCTGTAGCATTTTCCCTGCATGCTGGGCAACCATGCATGTGTGCACATGTATTGCATTCTTCTTATCTCCATGGTAAAACACACAACTGTTAGCAGCAAATTTATTTTTGTACCTGGTTGTGCTCACATAACACACCTGAGCTATCTTTCTCTTGGGACAGCTAACAATAGGGCAGTCAACTATGCCTAAAGCAAATTAAACCACTCCATTAATTCATGACCCCAAGGTGATTCGATTCTGTTTTCATGTAACACCAGAGAGACAGACTATGTTGATTTTCTGGCCTCATCTGTCATGTTCCTAGATTTTAGTTCAGTGTATTTCCTGTTTTTATGTTGAAAGTTTATCCCCATGTGTCTACTTCTTGTCTTTGTATTAGTCTGTGTTTGTTACTCTGCATTCCTGTGTCTGTTCCCTGGTCCTTGTGTGTTTCCTGCGTTCCTGTCCGAAAAAGGACCCCAACGCAGACACAGGCAGGCAGGTTGAACAACAAAAAGGTGAGCTTTAATAATGACAGCTGAATTCCAAAGTCCAAAATGCAAGTAATAAAAGGGCAGGCAACAATAAGGCAACGAGGAGAATCCCCAAAACTGAACAGAAATACAAAAAGGGAGGACAAACCATTAAGGCTTGGGGATGACAGTCAAGGACCGGGGAACAGACACAGGAATGCAGATGAAAACAGTTGAACCAACAAGGAGTAAAGGAAAAACAGACTTAAATATGCAAAGACAGGAAGTCGAAAGTAAACATGACAAATGAGGATAAACATTCAACATCGAAGAGGAAATCAGCTGAACTAAAACATAGGACCATGACATCGGCTGGACAATTAAGTTGTTACATTACATGGCAATGTAACTTTCGTGCTTCGAATTGTAGATTTAAAAAGACTTAAATTTAAATAGAAATAAATAAAATAAATATATATATATATATATATACAGTATATGTAGGTACATATTATAAACAAAAAGACAAAAGTATTTACAGAAAGAACTGTGTGCAAAGTAGCAGGGTGTGTATGCATGTGTGTGATATATGGTGTGTGCTGAGTGTGTGTTATGTTGGTTTATAAGAGTTTATTGTCCGAATGGCCTGAGGGAAGAAGCTCCTCCTCAGACGGTCAGTCCTGGCCATGACACTGCGTAGGCGCTTGCCAGAAGGCAGCTTCACAAACAGTTCATGGTTGGGGTGGTGAATGTCTGTCATGATCCTGGTCACTCTGGACCTGCACCGCCTGGTGTAAATGTCCTGAAGGCAGGGCAATGCAGTTCTAGTGATGCGCTCAGCACATCGGATCACTCTATGGAGAGATTTCCGGTCCTGGGCGCAGCAGTTGCCGTACCAGGCGGTGATGCTTCCAGAGATGACAGACTGGATGGCGGCAGAGAAGGTTTTCTGCAGCCCTGTGGAGATCTTAAATTTCCTCAGCCGTCTGAGGTGATACAGGCGCTGCCTAGCCTTCTTCACCAGTGAGATGATGTGGGTTGTCCATGTTAGGTCCTCAGAGATATGAACTCTGAGGTACCTATAGCTGGACACCCTCTCCACTGGGGTCAGGTAGATCTGCAGTGGTGCGTAATGGGAGGCGAGCATAGAAAGAGTTTAAATCCTCCACCAGTGAGGGGTGCGTGACTGCCAGGGTGTTCGTACCTCCTCTGTAGTCCGTCGCACAGCTGAGCCTCCACTTTGTCCCTGTATCGCTTCTTAGCCACTTTCACTGCTCGCCTGAGCTCGTAGGACGACACTTTGTAGGCTGACATGTCGCCGGACCTGAGACCGTCGTTGTAGGCGGCGGTGCGTGCGATCAACGCCTTACGAACAGACCAATCAACCCATGGTTTCTGATTGGGAAAAACTTTAACAGTTACCATGGGACAGATATCGTCTATCAGTTTGGAAATGAAGCACGTCACCACTTCCGTAAACATGTCGACGTCATGAGAGCTCGACTGTAACATGTCCCAGTCAGCGTCACTCAGCACGTCCTGAAGCGTGAATTGTGGATTGTGGGTGGACATCAGGCTAACGTTATTTCTATTGGGAGATTTGTCAGAAGTAGATCACAGCACATGTCTAATGCACTGCAGATGGATACATGTATTGTTTTTGTAAAGTGTATGTACTCAGGTGGGTTACACAGACGATAGTAGCCTAATGAGAAGATGCAGTTTTTATATTGTAGACTGTCTTAGTCTGATTACTGAAAGGACTCTCTAAATTAAAAGGGTATTTAGGTTTATCTTAATGCTTGCATTACATGAGGATCAGTGTGCAGTAAATTGATGATGATATGAGGTAAGTCTTAATCAAATCCAATCATGACATCAGTAAAGATTCTCACCTCTACTGATAAACTACAGCATTGTTAGTACACTGAAAATGTATTTATTCTAGCATCAACTCCAGCATCTCACTTCCCATTTCCCCCAAAAAATGGTATGTGGACCCACTCTCAGCTTCAATTACTGGAGAAAATCCCCTCTGCCAGAGAGCACCGGAGAGCAGTGTTGGAGCTCTTCGTTGCATAGCTGGTGTGCATCGGTCATTAGCTTCCCACTGGGTGCAGCAGCACGCATGGTCTCCCAAGCAGCCAGACAACTCCACATCCTCCATCCCTCAGTAAGCACCTCTCCACACACCACGCGAAGTCCCCGCAGAACTCATGTATTAAATCCAGCATATTAAATTGCCTCATATGGAAACAAACCTGAGGCTTGATGGCTCTCCCGCTAAGGTTTTTAGCACCAAAATCAACTGCATGTTAACAGAAAGTCGTTTGTTATTAGGTGTTAGTGCTGTTCTAACAGTAATGAATAGAATTTAGCCCCTCTCTAAAGCTGTGTGATTCCATTTTCTGTGTTTGCAGTGGGATGAAAGTTTGAATAGATTTTCCCCTGCCAGTTGGCTCCCTGGTGTTATCTGAAATTCCAGGCAGAAGATTGCATCAGCATATTCAACAAAACCAGGGAATGTGGGAAATAAGGCCTGCATAAACTGACTTTCTTGTGAAGTGGTGTTGGATTTAATAAAATCTTTTCTTTGTCAAGAGGGCAGTCAGGGGCGATGTATAGACCGAATAACGTTTTTTTCCTTTAATATGCTGAAACCATGTTCGATGCAGGAGCAGCAAGAGTCTTTCTCTTCACCGTGACATCTTATAGTTTGATTCTATTCTCACTCTGGTTGAGGATTGCCAGGGGAATTGATTAATATTCATTCTCATTTGATATTCATGAAGAGAATCAACACTGTGTTTGTCTGAAATTCAAGAGGGAACACTGAACGTATGAAACAACAATGCAAAATTAGGACAACACAATGGGAGAAATACACACTAAATAAATTTATCTTGGCATCTCTGAGGCTTTTGTTTATAATACATTTCAAATTATATCTTACATGGCCAGCTTGAGGCCACAAGGACACAAGAAAGCGTTTACCTGACTCACACATGGAGATATGACGTTTATCTACCAGAAATGACTGCTCCACTCAAAAGCCTTTATGCCACTCTGTCATTTTTGTTTTGCTTTATATCGTGTAAACATATTTCTGATGCATAATGGAAGAGAAAGTGTCAGGGTGAAGGTAATGCAATTTTTTGTATCCTTAATTGCGTATGTCAAGAAGCTATTTTGCCAATTTGAATACCAGGGGTGAATTCCCATTCCAGGGCAGTGAATGTCACAATCTGAATGGTTAAAGTATGAATTCAAGTTGAGGGAGCGCCCTGGAAAATGATTCAGAAAACTTAAACTTAATCTAATCTCTTGACCTGAGAATAATCATAAAAACAAAAAAAATGTTTCTTTTAAAACAGACATACAGCAGCTCTTGATGGATATAAAGAAATGGAGTACCTTGTATCAGAAGCAAAGCTAAGAATTTCTTCATAATTTTGTCCTCTTCAGGATCTTGCTTTAATGCTGTATGAGATTAAAGGTCCAGTGTGTAGGATTTAGGGGGACTTGGGGAAGAAATTGAATTATTATTATTTAATCACCTAAAATCACTGTCAAACCACTGAATCACTGTATTTTCGTTAGCTTAGAATGACCCTTTATTGTCAATGGAGGGAGTTTTTCCTTGGCTGACAGGATAAAGGACAGGAAATCAGAAATGTATCATTTATGCTAAACAAAAAAGTTTATGTAAATATAATTTTTCAATGTTTTATTACTACATAAAATATTTATATTATTTTCTGAATAACTTTATGCCTCTGTTGACATAAAAAAAAAAGTATTACACTTTTATGAAATATAGTATCAGGGAAAATGAGCAGGGATGCTAAATCACACAGCCACACATTTAATGAGGCGACTGTTTAAACCATTATCTAATAACTATTAGTGACAAGATGCATCCTGATCATTCTGTTTCAGCTCAGCAGGAGATCGATTGAAAGACTTATCAAAGGATGATGGAAACTCTTCTGAGTGTTGACTCAGTTAGACAAATAGTCTAATCAGTCATGATCAGGATAAACTTATCAACTCTGCTGATGTTGGAACCTTTCACCACCCTCAGGCAGTTCATCGTCATTTGGGGTCAGTTCCAGCCTGAATAATTAAAAACCGAAATGCTTCTAAACCAAATGTGAAAAAAGTAATTAAGGGGGAACCAAAATGTGCTTGTACACAGCTGGTGATTACCCTGTGAAAATACAAAGATCCTGTTTGGGAAAATATTGTCCCCATGTCGTATCGTTACCCACTATCATTTAAAAAGTATCATCATTCGTTTTAGTTTCTGCTCTTGTTCATTTTGTCAGAGTAGAATCCGTTTATTTTGAATGTAGGAAACTCATCTATCTAGCCTGTAAAGCTTCGGCTGCAGGCTGTTGGATTTTATAGCCTCTCTCCTCCCCTGTGAGGAGATCACAATGCTCCGTGAGAACACAAGATATTGCCTGCAGTGTGCACTTCCAAGTTCAGTATACTAACCAAACTGAGTAATGATCAGCCCCTCGAACGAAAGAAACAGGGGACGTTTTTGCTGTTTAAATGGTTGTTTTCCAAATGTATAATAATATTAATGAAATTGTCACCTCTGGGCTTGTAATACTGTTGTTCATACCACCATTTTTAATAGGTTTGTTGTACTTGTGTATCCAATAAGTGGAATCAGCCCTTTGCTCAGTGTGCCGCAGCCTTAAGCTAGATGTGCTGTATAAACAACAGCATAATGAAGAACATCTGTTGTTGAATGCCTCCATCCCACCTTGATAGATCAGGAGCAGGCAAACGAAAATTAATTAATGAAATGTATTTATATCATCTGGCAGATATACTGATGTGAGGTTTACACTTCAGTCTCACATACTTTGTTGTATGTGAGACAACAAAGTATGTTGTCTCACAACATACTCTCTCATGCACATGCACAGATGCGCACAAATCCTTCAGTTTGTATAGATCACAAGAGATGGAGAGCGGGAACATTACATATAGCCATTGTGTTCCTGACTGAGGAATTAAAAGTATCAATTTTACAGGCCAGCTTTAGTGTCCATACGGTGACATTGATGCGATGTGGATATAACCATCGAACGGATTAACGTTTTGACCATAGCATCTGTCAGTGCATTAAAGGTCCAGTGTGTAGAATTAAGGGGGATTTAGGGGGATCTATTGGTGGAAATGAAATATAGAATTAATAATTGCATTTGTATTAGTGTATTATACCCTGGAACTAAGAATTGCTGTGTTAAATTACGTGAGTTTTTTTCTATCTAATGGCACAGTATTTTGCCTGCTATTTAGAGGGCACATTATTCAGATTGTAAGAAGCGCCAACATACTGCTGGCGGGTTCACAACTGCTTTAATGATTAGAAAGGCTGCTTTCATTCATTTTAAACGTTTTCATGTGCATAGTCATGCCACTGCAGCAAATCTCGAGGCACATTTTAGCAGCAAAACTAAAAACTGTAGTTATAAACTTGTCAGGAAAGAGGAAACTCTCCAGAGGAACATTAACAAATTAAACTCCTGAAATAAATAATTTCAAACAGTGCCGATGGATATCAGAATTTGTCAGGAGGACAGCTGCTTCATCATCCTGTCGTCATGTCAGAAGATTTAAATTATCAATAAAGTCAAGCTCCTGTTATAATCAGAATGATCATTTTTATGACCTGGCCCGCCCATTTGTGCATCACTATTACACACACAGGGATGGAGCAGCGATCTTCCTCCTTAAATAGTGGTGATCTGGATGAGGAGTGCTGCTGTTTTAAATAGCAATGTACCATTGTGTTAAGTTTGTGTCTACAAATTTTGCCTGCTCTGAAATTTGAATAAGGTCATTATTAATGGGGCAGCACTGGCAAGCATTCAATAATATACCCCCGACCTGTTTTCAATTGATTACATTTCCGTCCCTCTAAAAGTGCGAGGAATATATTCATTTCACTGCTTATGTGATGGCAGCCATCCAACTCAGTGCTATAATACTGCACTGCTTCATTTGATATGGCTGTATTAGGAGCAGGGATATCAACAAGAGTGGATGCTAGTGACTGAGAGCAAGCGGATTCCTGAAGACTTCACAACAAGGTGATGGGCAATTTCCCATTCGTTTCTTTTCAAACACCTCAAGCACAAAACAAATGTTGTGTGTCAGTGAGAATAGGAGATTGATTCGATGCCGGGACAAAACAATCCATTAATGGAAGTCATAAATGCTGAGCAGTCGAGTGAAACTACCATGTGAATGAAAAAAACAATGGGGAAAGACGGGGAACATATAAGTCTGTGATTTTTCCAGCTGTGATCAACAATTCAACAGAATGTAGCGAAATGTTGGCAGACCTGGTTGTGCCACCGACAAGGTAATCATTCACTTGACCTTTACTGAATACTTAGCACTCAGACCGTTGGATTTGGTTGCACCTTGAAAATAATTCACACTTTGTGCATCACATTTACTGCAGCCCAGATTTCCCTGCATAATGAGCACTTTTCACAAAAGTGTGACCAAAAATAACATGTAATAGTGTGCTTTTGTAATGCACATGCACACACTTGTGCTTAATGTATGTATTCATCATCCTGCTACATTTTAGCCCCAGACAACCTTGTGGCATTAATTAAACTTTGCCTCATTTTCTTCCTTTGTGTTGAATGTTTCCAAATGTGTATTTTCCCCACTAGTGAGTCCGGGGAAATGAAGAAATTTAAAACTTCTCAAGCAGAATTCACAAGCAATCATCCTCCTCGGCTCACAGATGAGTCACATATTGTGGCCTCAGTGTCATCAGTGAATCTCTTGAGGTCATGTTGACGGCCTAAGTCCCTCATGTGACCCTTTGTTTTTTTTTACATTATGTATTAATAGGAATTTCATGTGTTAACGGCCATGAGCACCCAGTTAAAAAAAGGCCACCCGGACTATTCGCAAATGTTTGAGGGTCATTTCACACAAAGCTAACACTCACTTTGATTAAAATATCGCATGGGTATTTGTAATCATTTCAGGCAGGAATATATATTCTGTTTGATGAGATTCCACTGTGGACGATGCACATCAACACATAAGCTGGCAATCTTACAGGGAGTCCTCGCTATTTTTAGATCTGCTCTTTAATTTTTCATAAGTTGTTCACTATGTGTGTTGTCTGGTTTTCCCATCATGGTGGCAGTGGTGCAAACACACTTACAGTACACAGGGCAGGGGAAAAAAACAGGACCACGATAAATGTTATGTTAAAGGATACTGGAATTTAAATTCTCAACTTTTTGGATTATTTTTCCGATTGTTTAAAAGAGGTAAAAACTGTTTTTGGGAGTATTTGGGAGTGTGTGTCTAAGCCTCAGGCCTCAGGGTGGACATCAGTTGAGTGACAACTGAGAGTGGGTGTTGTGAAGAGATGAGCTGTCAACAGCGCGCTACTAGCTGTCAAATGTCACTTAGCTTGCCAATACTCGTCAAGTTTTTTGTTTCTTTATTCAAATATTCACAGTATATTATGTCATTAGTTTGAAACGGTCAGAAATGATCAGCAGAATGTGGCGAAACACAGCTTTGACATCATGTCAAAAACATCTGTGTATTCTGCTGCAGAGATATTTACTGATGTTAAAATGCTTACCAGCTAACCTCGGCATACCACTTGGGTCTTGGAAGGCAATTTGGCATAGTGGCCGAAACCATTTAACTACAACAGTACCTGATGCACACAGGCCCAAAAATACTTGTTTTCCCCCATGAGCTTACATTGCAGAAGAAGTGGTTATAAAACTGGATACATTTTTTAAGCAAAACCTCCATGATATGACTTTTTATTACTGTTGCTAGCATTAGCGCCGACTGCTAAACTGTCATTTCAGCATCTGAGGACCGTTAATAGTAAACTCCTACAAATGTAAAGTTGTGTTTGTGGAGCCGAATAGGAAGGAGGGTGTCCATCTAGTTGTGTCTGACCAGACAGTCAAAACTAACAACAACAGCCATATCAGCGCTTGGTTTGACCATATAACCTATTGTAGAGTTTTCAAGATCACTTTTTTTTTGTCACCTTTATTGGATACCTGACATTACAGATAGCCTACAGACAGGACACACTGGGACAGGAAGAGAGAGGACCTCTTCCATATCACACATACCAGTTATATGGTACATGACCATACCACTAGGACACCAGGGCACCGCTGTTCTCTGCCTGTAAGTACACAAGTCATAATATAATCCAGGTAAATGCACACTAATACATTTTCAATTTGGACTATAAAGGAAGTGTGGGATATTTTTATTTGCATTTTGCAATATGGTGACAGAAACAGTGCCATGAGCTCTAGGTTATCTGTCTTTCTTATATATCTTGGTGCTACAGGACGGAAGGCACTGGGCTGCGTGACTCTTGTTCGTTAAAGTGTATCTAAGGACAATGTTTTATCCTCTACTGCTAATCCTCTGACATGCCGACAGAGGTTTTGCCTTATTCTGGTTGTTTAAGCAGAAAGCATGAGAATTCATGCGATTAAGCACATATATCAGACATGTTAAAGATTAATGGATTCTCATGAGATTATCATTATGACAGCCAAAGGCATTTATTGTTTGGTGTGGCCATAAATAGATGCATTTAAAAATACAAATAATAACATGTTTGACAATGGGCAGAATTAAATAGATAATGTACACAATGCCTCCAAGATGGGAACAAGAAATTATTCAAACATTCAATAAACAAGCATGGAATTTCAATCAAATGGAGCAATTTACATTAAAAATGGCATTTTCAATACATACTGTAGATGCCAAAATGGGAGCCTCACACAACCATGGCATGAGATCAGCAGTGCAGCTGTCACTGGCACAGGGTTAAAACTACCTGGCTCCTTTCCAGCTGAGTCTGTACCTTCATCACAAGTGAGATACGTTCAGAAATGTCGGCTGCAGCTCCACAGAGAAAGACATAAGTCGTAACGCACTGAGCAGGAACTGCACGCAGACGTAGGAGTGTTTATCCTTAGGTTCCAAAGACCTCCATCCTGATTGGAAAGTAGGCCGTTTAAAAAAGGGGCCAACAGCTGACTAGCCTGTGGCTGAACATCAAGCACACGGTGGGACTGCACTTTGTGCTGCAGGAGGAGGGACTGGGAGGGAGCCTGATCGCTCAGTGTGCCACTTGCTCGCACACATGAGTAACAGATTAAAAACCCTGTTGAGAGAGCTATTCCTGTAAATCGTGTGTAATATAAGATGGGAAGGGTGGTTCTGAATTAGTAGTTTTACATAAATAATGAAAAGATCAACAGAAGCAAAGGTGAAGGCTCTGCAGAAAGTATAGCTGATAACATTCAGTAATATTACATTTGCAGAGTTAGCTTAGCTGAAGGGGTATATTGCTCATAAAATACTCCTGTGATTAAAACAATAAAACATAAAAACAGGGATGGACAAAATCCAATAATCCAAAACATTTTAAAGCTAAGAACGTTTTTTTTTTACTTTGTTCAGGAGGTTTTGATCAAGCTCAATGGTAACTTTCAACCCACTCACAGGAATAAATGTTAACTAAGTATGTTTCTGTAAAACCACAGACAAGCTGACTGTTTCTTAATGTTGCAACTTCACATGGTTAAATTTTCTATTTCTTACTTGTCACAATGTTGTGCTTATGCTCCAACCACATGGTTATGGGTAGGAAAACCTCATGGTTTGGCTTAAAATACCTCTTTAGGTCCACAAACACAGCTGTAAATATGCTGATTTCTGTATAAAAATATGCTGGTTTGGTCGCCACAAACAAAGCTGGAGATGGCAAGACTTCTCATCTAAAATATACAGTTTTGGTAGCCTCAAACATGGCTGGAAATATCCCCAGATCTCTTCAATGTATCCATTGGTTTCACACTTACTGTATAAATGCCAAAGCGTAGACTCTAAGTACTGTCGTTTGAAAACACACCACCTTTCCCTCCACCTCCTGATGTAAAGGTAAAATAAACATTTAATGTGAATGCAATATGTTATGTTTAGTACGAACGTCAATATGGTACATAGCCTATGCCATTTTAAACTTGGACATATCTGTGGTTTGCAGAAACGTTAACTGAACATCAACTAAACATTATATCCTGGTTGAAATAGAATTGTATATGTTCCTGAATAAAATGGTTTATGTTCCTGATATCCGTCCAACTCATGTATCATTAGTGACATAAACATGTGTTACCACCATCCTTTCAGCTGCTGCGGCTGCTGTAAGTTTGCTTGTTTTGGTGAGCTAAAGAGCCGTCTGCTCTGTCTGTTTGTGTCTCTGGTTTGAGAGGTGGCCCTATAGTGCTGAACTCAAACAGGCCGAGGCGGCGACAAGTAACCATGGAAGAGGGGAGAAAAAGCTCCCCTGCATTGGCTTTTATCTTTTCATGTGACGTTCCCATCATCTTCAAATTGACATGGCAGCAGTTCATTATGAGAATACAAAGGGAAATGAGCAGATTGGTTAAAAGGTTTGCAGGTACCCATAGACGGAGGGATAAATGATTTGGGAATATCCAGAAACAAAAAGGAAATGTGCCGATTGGTTTGGGAACAAACACAGGAAGAAGGGGGATAAACTAATGTAGTAAAGTGCTTAAGGGAAATGTTAAACCTTAATTATGAGTGCTAAAGCGAGGTGGGCTTCCTGCTTTAACTTCCACTTTCCAGTGGCTTCATTTGCTTGGATTGCATTTAGCAAAAACCTGCTCTCACTCAGCCGCTGGAATAGCAATCTTAATATTTGACTTTCGTGAGGTTTAAAAAATCACACACGCCGCTGGTGAGTGGGCGAGGATTATATCCAGCCTTGTATTTATCATAATCCATTACATGTCAGGCACACTAGCTGCAGTAGTATTGTAGTCAGCGGGGAGAATGTAATGCCTTCCTGTCCTTGTAGTTTGTTTAAAATTAAATTTATGGATCCAAAAAGACCAAAATAAAACTATATAACTTAGTCGGTAAATGTCTTGGAGCTGTTGCTATATAAAAAGTTTTTTAGTAGAGTAACTTTCTGCCAACCCAAATGTAGAATGACTAATGTGCTGACAGCTGTACTTTTGCTCTCTTTGAGTCAAAAAAGGTGATAATCCTCACTGTTTTCAGACCTGAAACAGGGCAACAATGGAGTAAATCACATTTGCAAATGCAGACAATCGTTAAGAGTTAACAATGTTTAAAAATTAAAAACTTTTTGCGTCTCGGGGAACCTCTGTAGTTTATCAAGATGCACTTTTAATGGAAGAACCTCTCACCAAATATTGAAAATCTCCACAATGAGAGGAACCGCTTTGCTCTTCTATCTCGGAGTGTGACGGTGGGCTATTGTCCTTGCTTTTATGTTTGGTGCATGCCTTTTAATAATAGGTTTTCTAATGCGAAAAGAAGTTATCTCTCAACAGCAGAATGTCTCTCATGGGCATGGTTGCCCCCAGGAGGGAAGAAAAACCTCACACACACACATTGATAAGCAAATGTTCATTGTTTAAAAAAAAGTTATCGTTATGCCACAGCAGCAAGGAAGATTTCAGCAAATGTATTTCACTAATGGCTCAAAAATGCTTTACTCATAATAAATCTCCCATTTTTTTCAATAAAGTGTGTATTACAAGCAGCTGTGCCTGTGAGAATTTATTAAAATAATGTCACCTAGTTTGCTCAAATAATCTTTTCATGGTTTTATTCTTTGTTTTACTTCTAACTGCTCCTTTCCTTTCATTCCTTTTCTATCTTACATGATAGTTTTAGGCTCACAGCAACACTGTCAGGTCTCCATGACTCTAAATCTCACACGGCTTAACGCTGCCTGCTTATAATACAGGGGATCTAGGAGCTGAAGCTTATTCTGCGTTCACATTTGTACAGTGAGTAGGTCTGTAGATGTGCATCAGTGAAATGCCCGTGCTGCAATAATAACTAAGAAAACTTAATAAGACACAATACTAATTTGAGTGTTAAAAGCCCTACGTAGAACTATTACGTAGGTCTTAACATTATGAGTTGCTGTTACAATAACATTTAAATGCTCATTTGATGGCTTTTATGGGCGCTCCTCAAAGAGTGTTCATTATGTTGTTACTCTCAAGATAAAAATAAAGATGAACATGAATAATATCAACAGAGATTTAAAAAAAAAGTGAAGCTTTCCTTCAGCCCTTTATTGGATCTTGAAGTGTGCAGCCTCACAGTAAGACACAATGAATGTACCAATATAAAAGCAATGTTGTGCAAGGATTTTTTGTTTGTTTTCTGTTGTGATTTGGCAAAACCACAGCTACCAATTGCACTGCTATCTTACATTTGGACAGTTGTGCAGGTGCATTTGTGATGATTACATTACTTCTGATCAAAAACTAGCAAGTTTACAGCTTTGCTCACATAGCCGAACATCAAGCAAGTGCAGCAAAAAAAAGACAATGCATATTTTTTACCGTTCCAACAGCAAAAAAGGCCAGCTTGGCGTCTGTCTTGCAGCCTTTTATTTCACAAACCTACTGCCAAGCACTAAAATCCAGCCTGAGTTTTACTTTTGTCTGCCCATTTCCCCGGTCACTTTTTTCTTAGCTTCCTCCGTAACATCCTTTTGGGTCCCTTCACCTCTGTCATGATCTCTATAGAGGATAATGAGCCTCCTTCCATAGCTCAGCTCC
Source organism: Pagrus major (assembly GCF_040436345.1). Classification (NCBI taxonomy): domain Eukaryota; kingdom Metazoa; phylum Chordata; class Actinopteri; order Spariformes; family Sparidae; genus Pagrus; species Pagrus major. Next base: position 18,276,897 of record NC_133222.1, on the reverse strand, counting down.
AATTCTGGTGCCAATACTGTTAACATTCCCCGCCAGCATTCCTCGGTGGGCCTGAAAACCTCCTCTTCCAGGCAGTCCAAAGTTACTGTCCTAGCCATGTGAAAACCAACAATCCCCCCCCGCCCCGCCCCCCTGGAGCTCCAAACTCCCACACCAGTCTGGGCAGAGTCAACTATCTGCACAGCTGACTGAGCTAACAGACAGACAATAGTTAAGTTACACATTAGAATGGTCTAGTACATAAAGTTGAGTTAAGAGTTTTCCCAGCCTGTCTGAGTCGAACTAGACGCCCTAAAGTCAAAACTTTTTTTATGTACTGGGACTCAGTTTTTGAAAAGCAATTCTTATTTAGAAAGTCTATATTTGTATTATTATCTTATTTATAATGTAAACTAATAAATACATATTGATTTGATATATTTCCATTATAAACAAGCCATCCTCAGAGGGGAATCAGGTGTGTTTGATGCTCGGAAGATGGCTATTTAGAAGGATCCAGCAAATCTAAACAAAGTAAAACCGAATCAAATTGTGTTGCCCTTTGAGGACAGTTTGTTTATTCCGCTCATTCAGTCATGAAAATCAATCATGACTGATGTTTTCCTTTTCCTTTTCTCTCTTTCTCTTCTCTTACAATTTCTTCCCCCAAACTACATAGTGCACTAATGGGCTTTGCATTTTATTTATTTATTTTTTTAATTAAACAGAAAACCTCACCGAAGACACGTTTATTGATCCCACACTCACAGCAGCCAATGATTTGCTGCCAAATAATCATCGGTGCGCACTGTGTAACATTAAAACACCACAGGTTAATGGTGACTGTGTATCTTTAGCTCAGGATCTTTGTGTGTCTAATGGTGAAATAAAAGTTAAATCTGTAAACTGAGCCTTTACCTGTTCATTTTCAACAACATTTACATGCGAGGCAGGGTAACAAAGTGTAGTGGCTGATTGCAAACACTTCCTTTTTTTCTTGCAAACTCACCATTGGACACATCTAATAACCATGACTAACATCCATCAAACTAATTAAAAAGTTATGAATTATGAACAGGTCAGTGATTCTCACTAAGAAACATGATAACATTGTCTTTTAGTTCTCTTGGTAAGGTTTATCCCGAGTGAGAGGTATTAAATATTTCCTTTCTTTTATTTGTTTTTTATTGATGCACAAAGTGTTGGCAAATGCTTTGCTTTCTCACTATCTCCTCTCCAGTCCACTGTTGCCTCCTTCATATTTTAAAGCTTTCTATCTATTCACATATCCTCCACTGATCTGAAGAGCTGAGGCTTAAGACGTACCTTACCTTCAAAAGTGTGCACATAAATCAGCTTAAAATCCCTGTTCAAGCAATAGTTTTGTTCCAAGAAGTTTTCGTTCTGTTCTACTAAATAGTGAGCCAGAATGAGGTTTTGTCTGTCCCCTGTGGTCTCCACTGCATTGACCTACATTAGATTGTTTTGGATGTGTCTCTACTGTCAGAAAGTGTAACGAACAGATTAGCTACATCACATTGGACACATGAACAGACCAGGGAGGCTGAGGTCTTAATGAGGCGGGCCCAAAAAAAGAGGGAGGCCTGTCATCTTGATGGATATGTATTATGTTTACTGTTCATTCAACCTGGCAGTTTTGAAAAGTAGAGACTTGAAACTGTTGCATTTCAGTCGAAGAGTGACTGACACTAACCGTGTATTAGTCAGAAGTATTGTTGATACATGCTTCTTGATGTGTTGAGGTGTGCGTCACAACAGTGAAGATTGACATTTGCCAAATCCTAAAAAGCTCGTATATTTATGTGATTAAGAGTGTCCCGGGAGCACATTTCAAAACTCGGAGAAAAGATTTGACATTACACATACACCGTTTATTTTTTGCAAAACAGATGTCAAAAGGAATGGATGACTAAAGGGCTTCAGATCCTGAAGGTCATAAGTATCTTGACTGACTTAAGAGGAGAGCTGAAATACTTATTCCAATCTTTGAAGTGCCGTTTAAATCTTTAATGTTTTGTTGCATGTTTTGACTTCACAGCGATGTCTTTAACTTTGCCATTTCATTCAAATATTGAAAACAGGTCAGCTCACAAGCCTTTAAAATACCATCAAAGCATAATAACGAATGCATCTAAAAGATTAAGTTTGGATTTCCTACATATTTGTTATTGTCAACAAATGTATTGAGAGGATTCACAATTACCTTTTCACACAAGCCCTTTAGTTCCAAATGAAGATGTAAACTTTTCAAAAATGAGTCACGAATATATTTTGCCATATAGTAATTTCCTGAAACAACTGGGCACCGTAGTTTTTAGCAAACGTAACTCAAACAGGCGTAAGTGGTGCTTTTCTTAGGCACTACTTTCAGCTGCGGATTCATATAATTTTGGTGTAATTACAGCAGCAGAACAGCGTGTGTCTGATTGACTCAAAAAAGACAACAGTGCCTTTGTTCGTCATGTCAGTACAACAGTATAGTTGTATTTGCTCTATGACACAGATGAAAGGGCTTTTGTGTATCAGGCTTTAACTACACATACGCTTTTGTTAGCATTATCAGTTTTGCACAGGATTTGTTCACAACAAGAGAAATATCAACAGACACAACTTAGAAATAATTTATTGATATCATGAATTGATGATTATTAGATTATGAAGTTAACTTCAACCAATATTTAATTACTTTTTGAGACGCATTAATTGAGAAAACTTCTTCCTATTCATCAAGTAGCTTTTCCTGAACTTTGTATAATACTGGCAGATGGTGTTTGCCCAGTTGTAATGAAATGTCATTTTAAAATTAACTAACTAATTAATAATTTTGTCCGAGCACTTTTAAGGCTTATCATCCGTGACAAGTGAGCAAATGTCATTAACTAAACTCCAGAGCCACTAAATACACTAAATAATACTTTGTTTTGAGATTCTTTCCTCAACTCTGTTTTTGGTGGACAATATATCATCTAGAATAATTACCCAAAGCCGTTGCTCAGCTGCTCAAAACCAGCTTTCTCTGGAAGGGACAGGCAGGTGCAGAGCCGGACCTTCTGGAGGAATAAACACCTGCCGTCTCATCAGATTCTGCTTTGATCCAGAGCCAGTGGGAGGACAGCTCAGGAATGACTTTTTTACCTTTTGGACCAGAAAGTGGATTTATGTTCACTACCGTGAGTAAACAAAAGAAGTGTGAACAACTCAACAACATATATTACAAAAGTCTAGTCATTTTGAGACACTTTAATCCAGAAATATACATATTATATATTTAAAGAATCTAAGAAGATTTGAATTATTTTAAAGTGATCCAATGGGAGAAAAATAGGTCACTGTACAACCAGACAATCAGGATGCAGTTATTAAAGGTATATGAGGGATATGTGTCGTCAATGTCCAAAGCATTTTGGCACAATATTCATCTATTCTAGCTGAAATGTGCATACTTTTCCAATGCTGTAAATAGTTCATATAGTAAATCAGTGTTTAAATGTCAGCAGAATAGACTTCTGACTGTTATTATACTCTGCTTTTAAAGTGTGTTTGATTGTGATGGTGTCTAGACTCTGATAAGGCTCATAGTCATATCTATTACTCTAATGCTAAATGATCCCCTTTACCCATAAACACATTCCCTGCATCACATGGATAAACAAAAGCTGCACTCATCATGAGATTCAGGTAAATAGACACCGATGTTGGTGGTGTCATTCATGTTGGGAAGGACAATAGCTTTCTGTCGGATAAACGTCTTTACTTCTCCACAAAAAACACGACCAACCACTGTCAGCTCGACAGACAGCGACAAATGGAGCCTCCCTACAAGTGGCTGTCGACACACTTAAAGTAATGATGTGTAACATTTTCACGTAAATGCTTTTTGTGACTTTAATATGGATTGACATAACACAATATCGATTCAACCTGGCAAGAGTGCTTTGTTTGGAATAAACAGTGGAGCAGTTAGGATGAGAAGAGGCAGTCAGACAAGGACTGAAGCACCACCGTTTTTCATCAAATCACTCGTTCAGTCACTTTACTGACACCAACAGAGTTTGATTTTCAAAAGCCCCAGTTTGAACTTCACATATACAATCATTGAAGTCAAACAGCTCTGCCTTTGACTTAATGGAGACAAATACCTGACGATCTTCAAAACGACTCTTACTGATGTTCTCAAGGTATTTCTCAAATCTTTAAGAACTCTGTCAGGAAGAAATAATATTCAATTTATTGATCGGCAAAAGAGCAAAATATGAATGTGTTACTTTGTTTGGAAATAGAAAATATTTGAAAATATCACTGGAGGTAATACATTTTTTGTTTGTAGTTGAGCAAAATGCCATTAACAGTGCCTGTCTATACTAATATTATGAAAATGAGGCATAATTTGGGAAAATAAGGTTTTTCATGATCCTGGAAATAACTTCATCCAATAAAAACAGTGATATATGGTGTTAAATGACCTTATGGGTTTATTTTCCATCATGTATTTGTTATTCATGAGATGCTTACCTCAGAGTTATGGCAATATGTGAGGGTCACAAACTGGGGCTAGATATCCAGATTGTCTTTCACAAATAATTCTCCAAAAATTAGTGTATCTTTATTATTTGCTGATCTGACCCTGCCTTTGACTAATTACCCTGCAATATTTGTCCTACTGTGTTCTGTCTTTGTAATTCATTGGGTTCTCAGTGCCCCAGTTAAATGTCCAAAATGGAAATGAAAAATCAGAAAACACTGATGACCGTTTCTTCTCTAAGTGCCAGTAGATTGCTGAAAAGTGTTGAATATTCACACGAGCAAAATGCAGTTTAATTGTTTTTGCAAGCCCAGTCCTTTTTATCACGATTTTCATCATCCTTAGCAGGATCAGTCGGCCTTGTGTAGAGCCCTTTATGGTGTATAATTAAAGGTATAAATCCTTTAATTTTATGATTTATACCTTTTCAATATCATTCGTGGCAGATGATTGAACGAGGCCAGCGTGGGTAGGCTTCCTTGCCTTCATCTATAATTTTTGACCCACCCACTGAGTATAAGTTACTGAATCGTGAACATGCGCATTGAAATTCAATATTACAAGATTGTTTTTTATAACGTGTGATGGATGACTCTGCAGCAGCTGAATACAGGTAGATTACCTTAACAATCACACTGAGTGAAAACACACAAAGAACCACAGTAATTCAAAATATTCATTGAGAGTACTGTTGCAAATACACATGGTTGCTTACTTCCTAAATCTAACAGAACTACAAACAACTGAGATTTCTATTCAAAATTCCTGTCGACTCTCTTGCCTCTTCTTCTTCCCTTTAGTCACATGGAATAATTAACTCAGCCAAATGTTGTGTAATTGCACAGTTAATCTAATCTGCATATAGAACAAAACAATGCAACATAATAAATAAGGAACAAAAATATCGAATACATTTCAGAGAAATAATAATCTTCACAATTAATGCAAAATAAATGTATCTAATTAGCTGGAAAATAACTTGAACACATCAGTACAACAGTGCAATAAAACCCTGTTTATAAATTAAAGTGTTTCAGATTTAATCACTCCTTAAGTGGACTATAGATTAAAAGTTCCACATGTTGATTCCTACACCGTCAAAGTCTGTGATACAAAAATGCCTCAGGAGACAAATTGCATCTACCCTTTGAACATGCTGTCAGGAATCTCAACAATTTCAGATGTGCCCTCCACTGACACAAACAGAAGTTTTAGGATCCGTTTATTAATTTAATCATCTGTGTAATTCTGCTGCATATATAATGTATGTTTTGAGGCAAGATTAAAACTACTTTGAAATAGGCAAGCCACCTTCATAAGCATTAATTCATCATTTGTGTAGCTTTGAGGTAAATACATATATGTCAACATTTTCCATAATCAAAATGAAACCTTTACAGTACATCTGACATTAATGTTGCAACAGAAAACAGCATAAATCAAAGCGTAAACACTGGAGAAGCTCAGCGGCTCTGCAGCACTGCAGGTCATCATGTTGGTGACTGCTCCATAGTTGATGAACTTTGGGACTGCTGTTGGCGAATTCCATCAGTCATAATAATATTTCAGTACACACTATGTCCCACCAGTGTTCATGTTCCACTTCTGATTATGAAATGCATTATTCAAACTCAAATATCAGCTGAATTATTTGCATAGCCTCCCACTGTTCTCTCCAAGTAATCTGTTTTATTCTGCCTCTCTCCTGCATGGACACTTTTACTTGTAATCAGGCCAGCAAAGCACAAAGTTAAATTAGGATTAATTCAGATTTTTTTTAGCTATGTGTTGTCATGTTTTCCTGACTGGCAGATTATTGGACCTACAGTTAAGCACCTTAACTTTGCTCAGGCAATTTAGCAGCATTATGAGTTTGCATAAACCTTGAATAATGCTGTTAGATACAGGGGTGTGCAGTGCATCTGAGGTGCAGAGTGAACAGAATTTTGAATGTCACATAATATCTTCTTTGAATTGGAACCGCAGCACTGGATGTTTGGCGAAGCTTTGGGCATAATATTTTTTTTAGTGAGATGCTGTTTCATGATTAATTGTGTGCTACAAGCAAATTTAGTGAACAATGGTAAACACTGATCATGTAAGACCATTATACACACACACACACACACACACACACACACACACACATACACATGGACATACGATCCTGGTCAGGTCATGGCTGTCCCTTCCTCCTGCTGCTTAGTGTACATCCTCTGGATGCTGGACTTGGGGTGCAACCCTCCATGCTTTGTGAGGAGCTTCCTTGTCTTGATATCAGTGGCCTCTATCTCCTCCTTTGGCCAGCTCATTATGCCAGCCGGGTATCTGATGACTGGCAGGGCGTCAGTGTTGGTTGTTCGGACCTTGTTCTTACCATTTAGCTAACTTTTCAGGACCTGCCTTACTCTATGTAAGTATTAGACTGTGGCTGCTTTCCCAGCGACCTCTTCATGGTTTCCATTCGCTTGCGGGACACCAAGGTACTTGTAGCTGTCTACAGCTGCTATGTTGCCTTCTGGTAGCTCAACCCCTTCAGTTTAGATCATCTTCCCTCTCTTTGAATCCAATCCGACAACACTTATCTAGTCCGAATGACATTCTGATGCCATTGCTGTAGATCCTGGTGATGTGAATCAGTGAGTTGATGTCTCGCTCACTTCTGGCATACAGCTTGATGTCATCCATGTAGAGGAGGTGGCTCATGATTGCTCCAACAAACTGGTGATGACTAACCAACTAGACATGTGGTGGACAAACATCAGAAGAAGGCAGTGGTGATAGATGTAGCAATCCGAAGCGACAGCAACATCCGGAAGAAGAAACACGAGAAGCTCGAGAAATACCAAGGGCTGAAAGAAGAGCTGGAGAAGATGTGGAGAGTGAAGGCAACATCGGTCCCCTTGTTAAAAGGAGCGCTTGGGGCTGTGACCACAAAACAACATCTTAGATCTCGGTCCAGAAAGAGTGCAGTCCTGGGAACAGCTAAGATACTGTGCAAAACCCTCACGCTCCCATGCCTCTTTTAGAGGACCTGAGCTTGGATGAGTGAGGAAGAACACACACGCAGGAACGAGTGGGGGATTTTTCTTTTTTTCTTTTTTGTATGGCACAAATACTAAAGTTTAAAGGTTCACTATCATAATCATCAGTCTGTGCTGTGTGTCTTCATGAATTTTCCGCTTGTTTTGCAAAACAACTAATGCAATATTTCACTTTGGTATTTGGATATGGCCCTGGGCCTGGAAGTTTGTCCCACATAATCATTTTTTTCTGCTTCAGCTACCATAGTGTGCAGTCTCTGTTCCAATTAGACCTCCTGAATTAAGAATTAGTTCTTGATTAGACAAAATTGATTAAATATCATATTAGGAAGTTTTCCAATATTTTTCCCCTTGCCTATTCTTTTATAGTTCATTTCTTCAGTTTTTCATACCCTTGGGTACAAATTGTTCTAACTGAGTTAAGTGTTTTTGCAAAGCTCCACTGTGGTGCTCTGATTTATACACTTAGATTTATTTACTCCTCAAGTAGAGGTGCTAGAGGGTTTGTGTTTTGATGTTGATGAAAAAGGAAATATGAAAAAGTGTTTAAGCTTCATTGACCTGCCCCTAGTGAGGTATCCCTGGAAAACCCAGCATGAACAAATTCAATTTTTATGACAGGCCGCTGTGGGGTTAATCAATGCATCCACATGCTGTTTTGTCTTAGATTAAATTCCTGCTATATATCTATAGAATAAGATGGTCATATGTTGGAGTAATTCATCCATGCCTTTGAATATACAGCTTTGTCTTTTCTGGGTGCTGAGCTACCTTTGCCTCATTCTGTTCACATCACAAGCAGAAATGAAAGACATAGCTGCAACTTCCTCAGTTTCAGCCAGTTCTTGGCATGCATTATTTTGATATGTGTCATTGGCTGCTGTGTTTAATTGGGAGCTGTCTCCACAAATATAAGCCTGGGAAAGAGCGATGGGTTGACAGCAAAACAACATTTCCCACCGGAGAGCAAAAAACTGCCACTAATAAAAGATGTGATCGCCTCTTTGTGTGTTTTACCATGACAGTCCATTAGTAGGAAGGGAATATGGGTTCAGGATGGATAGGCGGATCTATACAATCTGTAATGGTGTTATTAGAATCCACTGCAAGGACTCAAACAAGATGCAAGTGTGTGTGTTTATTTTCCAGCGAGTATAGCCAAGTCGTATACTGACTAAAGCAAAAGATACTTTCAACCCAATACTCAAGATAATCGTGTATGTATTCACACATGCATGTTACATCTGCGGGCTTAGAAGTGCTATTTCACAGTTCTACGGGGTCATTCATGTTTCAAATCAAAGGCTTATAAATCAAAATGGACATGAAGGTTGGTGGCGATGAATACACGACTGATTTAATCCACAGCGCAGCGTCCTATAGATGCCTCCCACCGTGCATCAGAAATGTCCCTGGAGACCTTCAGCACGATTTTTTTTTTTTTTAAGAAACTTGATTTCAATTTGCTTTTTACAGATTCTGCAGGTCAAATGACAGATTACCACAATACATACTGCCCTTTGATCCCTCTAAATGTGTGTACATTTTGTGTCAAAAATTACAAAAATCCCTTTCCTTGATCTCAGAGCACTTCAATGTATTGGGTTGACATTTTAATGTCTCCCAGTTTGATTAAGACATCAGCATTGTAAATGAGATCTGCTTGAGAATAACCACATTGCACAAAATTATGATTGCTGATTTTTGCTACCAACCTTTCTGATCTTCTGATTTTCATAAGATTTTAGAGGTGCCATTCTTTGGAAAAAAAGAAATTTATCTTAGTTGATCATTAGCTGGTGATAAATCTGTGAATTGTTCTTTGAATTAATCATTTCATCTTTGAGTCTAAAAGTTAAATAATGGTAATTATCTAATTTACAGTGATATTCACACATTAAATCAATTCTGATAATGGCTGGCAATTAATTATTGCAAATCCACGAATCAATGACTAATAATTCCATCTCATTTCATTTTTACTGAAATCCATCATACAGTAAATTGCTTATCATTTCCCCTTGTGGAACTTGAATGAACATGTAAATCAACACTTTTTGAGTTCTTACACTTGAATGTTAATTACTTACAACCATCAGAGAATCATCTGAATTTCCAGTCAATCTGAGTGAACTGAGAAGTTTTATTTAATATTCTTTTTGACCATTGGAGATGGAAAGCCATGATGAAGTTGTCTCAGCATCAGAGCTAATTAAAACTAGACTTTGAGTCTACAGCCATGCTAGTGGCTCAGTGAGACTGCACTAAATATTGATTGATTGATGATTTCTTCTCCATCAGATAGTTAATGAATGCATTTTTCGAGTCATTTGACAAGAATTAGCAAAAGCATCTAAGAGTCTACACTACTGACTCTGTGAGGTTGTATATACAGCTGTGCTTTGAGTTTAATGCTTACGTCAGCACACTATAATTCTCACCATGACATTGCTAATATGGCAATGCTAAGCAGGTATCATTTTGACCATCTTAGTTTAGCATGTTAGCATGCTTGCATTTGCTAATTAGCATTTAGGCTGTTGGGAACGTGATTAGTTTTGCAGATATATGGTCATAAATAAATAATGAAGTATTCGATCTGGTACAGGGCTGCCCTAAGTGAGATCCATGGGCCAAATCACAGTAAGTCAGTCAAGTAAGGAAACTTGCTACCATTTTGCATTTAACAAAACTATATAATAGGTGTTCACTTTTGGCCCATGGCCCACTGGTTTTAGCCCTCCAAGGGAAAAAGTTTGGGCTCCCCTGATCTAGAAGATGTTTAAAAAATGAAAATGTTAGAATATACGACCTGCTGGTGGAGCAAGAGGAAAGGTCTGGGATCACCAAACCTTTTCAGATTGATCATTCAGACACCATGAACATCTGTACCACATTTCATAGCAATCCATCCTAATTTTGAAGTTATTTCACAATTATAAATGCCAACCTTCTGGTGGTTCCAGTGGAAAAGTCAATAGAATTTGTCTAAGGAAAAAAGGCTGTACATCCTGGCAATACATGAGATAGTTGTTGAGATATTTCAATCCTGACCAAATTGGTGGACCAACCAACCAACGCCAACTTCAATCCCTGAAGCCATGCTTCTAGTATGGCAAAAAAAAAAATCTTCTACGGCAAGGGCATCATTTGGGGGCTATAAGTGGCTGCATGCTTTGAAGTGATCAGCAATGCACACTCAGCATCATGTAGAATTCTATTGAGACCTTACAAGCAGAAGCTGAGATGCTCCTTTCACTGTCTCAGCATAACTCATCTTCCCTGGCTGTGCAGGGTGTGCAACTGGGAAGATGAGTGTAATGTTGAGTGTGAGCTTTACCTCAGGACAAACTCTAAAGGACTGGTGTGAAGCTGCACTGGCATGTTTGTCTCTTGCTAAAGTAAGTGTGTACCTGTTAGCAAAATGAATTTCCTGTTTTTTCATTGATGTCTGTGCTGTGTGCACCTTGTGTGTAGACCTATGAGATGTCCGTAAGTGGATATTTAGTAATGACTAGTGTCACATCACTCTTATGTGAGTTTTATTAAACACGGAAAAAAGTTATCAGACTTTTTTAGCTACCCAGGCAAACTTTCAACAGAATAACAGACTCAGCTGGAATTTTTGAAGTTACTTTCGACCATCTGGGGCCATTTTAATCACATTTTGGAATGACTAAAGTGTTTCACACATTTTCTGACTTGTACCCTGATATTGTGTGGGAATAGCGAGGGCAGTTTTGCCAGTGATGGGTTACACTAACATCACTCTTACACAGAGCCAATTAAAGAAAGTTTTTCCTTGTTTTGCTCTACTATGGATGCTGCGCTGTGTGATAAACAACACATGGCCCTGTTTCTGAATGCCAAGGTTCCTTTTAAATTGTTTTACTGCCTGGATAACTGACTGAATTTTCCAATTTGCATAGGCAAAATCAAATTACCAGCCTCCCCAAGTAATACTAATGCAGCCAAGAGAGGGCTTTAGTAAGAAAGAAATGTGTTTCCTATTCACTGGAAGCATTGGATAACATCAGAGGTTAAAGGTTTTGTTGCTGTGGGTTTAAAAGTTTTTCATCTATACATTTATCAGATATGTATGCGTATCTGAAACAGAACCAAACAGAGAAGTAAATATAATAGAAGTAAAATTTCTATAAGAAATATGTTCATGGTTGTGTTTTGTTTGATTTGATTTTTGAATAATACAGCATTTTAGATACTTGATTGCAAGAATACAAAGTATGAATGCAAACAGGTGGTTCCGTCTTACCGCTCATTGTGTTCTTTTGCCTCCACACCAGCAGTCCCTCATCAGAAATTAAAATGGCTCAGCGAGGGTGTGAAATAAAGATTATGGCCTTGAAAGCCCTGAGCAGCTGGTCCTCCCATAATCAGCCATATGGACCACTAGGGTCTGTGTTATTTTTGCATCCAGTCCTGTCGAACATGCTAGGGGAAATTAGAGTTCAACCTGCCTGTCTCTCTGTCTGTGGATGAGCCCACCGAGCTCTGATTCACGACAGGAATTCATCTTGGCTGTCGTCATAGCAACAAGCTAGGTCTAATGTGCTCAGCTTGAAATGACCAGGAAACATTTTTACTGGCTTTCTCACACCTTAACTCACGGGTCCTTGATGAGGAGAAAACATCATGGATCAGTTCACACGATGTTTCAATATCTGACTGAATTCCAGATGTTATTGTTGTGCTTGTAAAAAATGAAAAAAATCAAGACATAATCAGAAAGGCTTTCTAAACGTGGTTTTTTTTGCAGAAAAACTGATCCTAAAACAAGAATTTACTTGCTGTAAATGTGAAGACTTTTTAAGATTGCTTCTCGGTGTGCTTCTCTCTCCTAAAACCATCCAATAGAGATTTTCATGGCAGACATTTTGACTCGTCAAAGAATAAGCAAGGAAAAGCACAGTTGGAATTTATAACATTAATGATGCCTACATTCTACTTAGGTGAGGTAGTTTCAGGGCTCTTTTATAGTACATACTCACTTATTGAAATGGCTTACAGGAACACTTAATGGAATGGAGCCATTGTTAGCGTTGATGGTCACACCTGTGCTTTTCCAGCTTTGACAAGTCAAAATGTCTACTGTGAAAAGGGTCAATTGTCAATGAAAGCTTCAGGTGGATGGTGAAATAAATGTTTGATGTATTGTTGTACTCTAGTCAAGATAAGAAAAAGCGTGCTGTATAGCATACGACTATTTATTATTTTTGGGAAATTCCATTCCATGAACTTAAACAAAACATCACCACCTTTTTTAATTTTTATCTTTAAAACAAATAAGCTATAAAGACCTTTGAGTTATTAAATGAATATGATATGATTGTAACATGAAATCTTTTGTTTGTTCTTTTGTTTTTTTTGTTTTGTACTGTCTGTGTATCTGTCTTTACTAATTAAAAGTTGTGTACAATAAAGATAAAAAATATATATATACTGTCAGCGAGGGTATTTTGGATCCTTTGTGCAACATTATAAAAACTTGAAGACGACAGCCATGCTATTGGCTCTGTAATGTCATACTTACAGAGATACTTTGAAGTCGGTGCTAACTTGAGCATGCTAACATACTCACGACAACAATGCCACAAAGCTGCTGTTCAGCAGGTATATTGTTCATCAATGGTCACCATTGTCTTGGCATGTTAACATTTGCTAACTGGCATTTAGTACAGCTGAGGCAACAGACAAGTCAGTTTAAGTATTTGGTCATTAAGCATTAGACAAATTGAAATTACGACCTGATGGCGATGTCAGATTTTTATACAGTACAAAGTAAGCCTCTGACTGGGAGGTGGAGAGTTCATTGCACACTAACATGGAAAAAATACTTAATAAAAACTATTTGAGGTAAATAAGTCTCCCTTACCTTAAATACCACTAGACTCTAGATGGCCTTGAGCAAATGACTTAACTCCTAGTAGTTAGACTTTTTGTACTCAAGCCTCTGCAATGAACAGCTGCATGAATATGAAGGAGGCTGATGTTGGAGAGTGCCAACTCCGCTGACTTTCCCTGGTTAAATAAAGGTTTAGAGAACGACTGGAGTGCAAAGAGGAAAAGAAAAAATCTTAAGCTGCATCTTCAAAGAAGAAACTGATTCAGCTTCGTTGACGTGAAAAGGCAGACTGTTCATCGCAGAGCAGCTCACCCACCCGCTGTGTTTTTTAATCCCGAGAATCCCGGTATCCCTGGTGTCCTGGGAGTGAAGAGGGTAAAGAGCAACAGGGGCAGAGAGGTAGGATGGCATTATGTTGCCTTCTAGAGATAGTGAAAAGTTGGACATTCTGAGTGCCCTAAAATAGCACAATGGAGTTTTGAAATCCAAGTAGAGAAGTTGGATAAGATTTCTGAGATGGAGGCCCCTACATGTTAAGCAGGTCAGCCCTGACGAGCCCAAAAGTCTTTCCCTCTCTCTCCCTCTCCCTCTCAGACACACACACAAACACACACATTTGTCAACTTTTAGAAACAGTTAAAGTAATTATACTGACAATACACTAGGAATGCCCCCCTAACTCTGCCAGGATTTAGGAGAGCACCAGGGCTGCCATAATCCTTTGGGAGTTTCCAGCAAGTGCTCAGAGGTAATACAACTGACATTACCTTTTCTAGAAAAGAAAAAAAAATGTCTTACTTTGAATATACATTAGATTAATAGTTGTTGATGTTGATGAAGGTTCTCAGTTATCCAGGTCATGGTAATTCTAAGTGCTGTATCGTAGGCAACTGGACTTGTTTCAGTTCCTTGAAGACGTTTCACCTCTCATCCAAGAGGCTTCTTCAATTCTAACTAACTGGAGGGGAGTTGCAGGCTTTTAAACTCTGTGTGGGAGTGTCCTTACAGAATCGTTAAGGACACTGTGAGCTCTGGGTTTCAGAGTCGTTAGGGCCACTTTGACCCAACTGGCCTTCATGTGGGTTGCTGAGGCTAGGTGAGCCCAGGTGTGAATGGTTGTTAAGCTGTCTGGGGAGGGAACTCAGTACTGCATTGTAGGTGGGTGATAAGTAATGTCGTAGGCCACCTCATCTTTTAAAAATAAATAAATAAATAAATAAATAAATAAAAAATACTGGTAAGTTTGCTCAAAGAGATAAATGTAAAGTTTGCCCTAAAGGAGGTCTTCGTACAAACACTTTAATCCATCATTTTGTACTAAACTTGACACTTTTTTCTCAAAAATAGTTCCAGAAACAACAACTAAAGAAACTGCTTAACCCGAAAGTGTTAATTTGCGCCTGAAATTGACATGGGTTGATTATAAGTTCAGCTATTTTCAGAAAAAATATTTACAGAACAAAGTCAGAATTCAGCTTAGAAACTTGAAAGAACAAACATTATGGGATGGGATGGAAGAGAGGAGTCTCGAGCTTTTGTTAATCCCTGTGGACACTGGACAAAGTGGCTGTATGTGACAATGGTGAGACTGTGTGTGTGTGTGTGTGTGTTGTGAGTAGTTTGCACAGAATGATGTGGACACACATTCATTGTGTGTATGGATATTGACACATTTTACCCGTATGACTCGTGCTCATAAAAAGTACATCATCTCAACCGGATATTTGCTGAGTACTTGGCTGATCCCTAACTGATAAATCAACATCAAGACAAAGTTTTGATAAGACATCTAGGAAACTTGTAATTAGCATAAAGGCCATTTAAGACTTTCTTCATATTAGTCTTTATGTCTGTACACATACACATTGCCATACACCCATTTACCATCACCTCACAGATCAATTTTCTTGGTGATACTCAAATTATAAGTATTTTTCGACTTCCAAGATGGATGACTGACCCTGATGTCATGTCATTTAAACAAACACGACTGCTCCACTGTACTTTGAACGTGTTTAAAAGCTGTAAAATACACAGAAGTTTGTTTTTCAGTAATACATTAGCATATTAATAAACATACATAAGTTATGAGGCAGGAAGAGAAGTTGCAGGCCTGTTTGCTTTACTCTACCAGAATTAAACTTCCAAAAACGGAACTTTATTTTAAAGCTCGAGTATGAATTAATAAAACAGATCAAGGTCTACACATAGCAAACATAGAATATAGATTTTATTGGACTTCTGTGATGATTTTTATGGCTTAAACTTCAATGCAATTCCTGATTAGAAAATTAACATATGCAATGAAAAAAAGCTCTTCATACACATCAACATGTGCACTGATGAATCCAAGACATAACAGTCTAATTACGTCTGCTTAAATCTAGAACAGCTCATCCTAGCTTGCACTGCCAGTAACCATGCAAACCAACATGACACCGTAGCGTTCCCAGACTCTGGCAAGCAAACGCTTTCTCCTCATTGCAGCCAACGTTGCCAGCACGGCTTTAACGCTAATGAAATGCTAATGCAATGAATTTAGAAAAGATAATGAGATGTAGAAAGATAATGAGATGTGCCGTGATATGCCCTCACCCGTAACCTCACTCCCTGTCTGTCTATCCTGTAAGCATGTGTCATGTTCACTTGTATGTGTGAGAAAGCCACGTTTTTACTGACGCAGGCTGCAGCTGTGGCTTTGCGTAACCTGACATAAGAAGAGTGACACGGGTGCTTACAGTGTGACGCATGCAGAAAAAACAAAGTATGAGTGTGCCAACTGTTATTGTGGGAATTTACAGTTTAATATATATATATATATATATATATATATATATATATATATATATATATATATATATATATATATATATATATATATATATAAATCGCATTGCATCGCAACTGCACATATTTTCATACCAGCCACTGATGCACAAGCCATGATGTTTCATCCAATTACTAATTAGAATAATTAATCACCTAACTAATTAACCTAATTAGTTTGGTTGTCCATGTTCTGTAGCCCTCATGTGTATAATGAGCATTTAAAGGCAGAATGAGTAGGATTTTCCTGAGAAACAATGTATAGACATCATACAAAAGTAACCTTTCTCAATGGTCACTACAAAAGTAACCTTTCTCAACGGTCACTCATGACCCACTAGACGTGTGTGGCTGTGTCTGTCAGCAGATACCTCTCTGCTTGTATTTTCTTATTTTGCTGTGTACCGTTGGGCAGTGGTTGTGTAGTCCCCAGTCAATAACAGAGCACAGGATGTGAGAGCCACAGGTGGCTAAACATGCTGTGCTCTGGCAACCACGGTCAGAGGTTATAACATACTGGGGCCTCATTTATAAAGCGGACATAGGATCGATTTTACTAATACATGAAAGCTATGTATAAATATTCATTTATAAAACCTTTGAGTGATTTTTCTACTGGTTATCTATGGGTATTGGGATGCATTTGCATCCAATTGTTAGAATAAATGTTTGTTTATTTATCAGTTTATTTGACATGGGCAATACATGTAGGCATTGTTACATCTAATTAAAATGCAACCGATGCATTGTAAAAATGACTTTTTGCCATGGTTAATAATGGAATAAGACACAATACAACACTGTTAAATAAACATAAAATACAGCACTCTTAAATAGACATGGTAAATATCCACAAATGTGAATGTGTCAGTGATGCCGACATCTTATCCAGGCACTGGGCTGCCAAATTCGCATGAGCTTTATGAAAAAATGTGTAGCAGCGACACACTCCCATGCTGCATGTTTGGCCTTGTCAAACCACTTTTTAGTCCACTGAATAAAAAGAACTGCCTTGCTTTATATCCCATGATCCCATCTTCCAAATAGTTTTTGTTTTTTGGTCCATGGTTTTTCCTGACCAAACCCTCAATTTTGATGCCATTTTGTAAGGGGAAATGGCAAGGCAGGTGCCATCAATTTAAAGGTAGGGAAAGGGGATTCTGGAGACGGATAGTGATTGCTGAGTCTCATTCCCAGGTCGTCAAATACTGACGTATTGGGTTAGAATTTCAGGGCGAATACCGACCCAAAGTTGATTTGAGATTTATAGATCAGTTACAAATGGGTTTCTTGGAACCTGCTTAACCAAGGTTTTTTATGCTCAGCACCTTTTATGAATCGAACGTAAGCATACCGTGTTCAAGTATAAATGATTTCTATAGATTTGGCCCTGTTGTCATTGAGGGGGCATCTTTGACTGTTGTGTTTACAAACCACATCCGACAAATCCTACTCCTTCTGCCCTCAAGGAAACACAGTCGATAAAGTGTGAAGAAAAAAAGCTTTCAAGCCCACTCACAGCGTTACATGTGTGCTCTGTTATCTTTACGTGTAATAAATAACTTCCTGAAACATGTAGGCTCGGGTCAGTTCCACTGAGGTGCCCTCAGCTCAATATTCCCTAAAAATACCACTGTAGTACAACAATAGCACTTTGAAATAATATATTTTCTTAGTGTTGTTGTCTTAATATAGATCATGATGCTGTACTGTCACACACCGAGCAGCCTGTGTGTAAAATTCATGTCTTGCTCCCTGTTATGATTCATCTTTTTTGCAGCTGCAACAGGCTGCAGAAATACTGCACATGCTAACATGAGGCTGTCAACATGTTCACAAGAACAATATAATTCCATTTGTTAAACGAGGACTTTGCTTGCTTTTTCAAGTGCTGACTATTCTGACAGAGCTATTTTTGAAATACTTTTGTCCATGTCAACTGTACAGCAGTGCCTGCCAAAGACCTAGTCATCAAACAGTGGAGGCCTATTGATTAGAGCCGTCTAACTCGGAGAAAAGCAAGAAAACTGAACTGTTTTGAGAGCAATTTCAACTCAACTTTTTTTCTTTTTCTTTTGCTCAAAGCTTGCTTTAGGGTGGCCGGGAGGTTCTGTCTCTTTGATTCGAAATCAGCAATGCAATAAGGAGGCGTTCACAGTGTCAGCACGAATACTTTCAGAGTGGCAGTACGCATTTGAATATGTCATATTTCCTATTCCTACACATCGAACGGCTGCTTTGTGTTTTTTACTTCTATAGCTAATAGATCAGAGCAGGTATTTGAGTTACAATGTACAATATTCACAAAGACTTGTCTTAGTAGTCAACTGTGTTTCTTCAGTATTAAGGTAAAAAAGATCAGTGTTTTGTTTTTTGTTTGTGTTTTGTTGTTGTTTTTGTTTTTTTCAAGAAGCCTATCGCAGCTATCTTAATGTTGCAGCTGGCTTAGCAACCCCATATGTTGTCGGCTAGTTTAACAATGCATCATGTTATACAAGCTAATCAGCTAAGTTTTGCAACCATCCATTCATTCTCTATCACTACTTATCTTGTTCACAGCTGCAGCGGCCTGGAGCCTATCCCAGCATGCAGTGGGCGAGAGGCAAGGTATACAGCCTGGACAGGGTGCCAGTCTGTCACAGGGCTAACACATATAAAAAGACACATTCATATTCACGCCTACGGGGTGTTTAGAGTTTCCAGGACACCTAACCTGCATTTTTTTTGGACTGTTGCAGTAAACTATAGCACCCGGAGGAAACACAGACACGAGGAGAACATATATACTCCACAGAGAAAGGCTCCAGGTCTTTCTTAATGTGAAGCGACAGAACTAACCTCTGAGCCACCGTGCTACCTTAAAACCTTATGCTACAAAGCATCACGCAAGGTCTGCCAGATGAATGTAGTGGAGTACAAAAGGTATATTTTCCTCTGACATCTGCATAAATGTCTTAACTGAAACAGAAGTACCTTACACACTTACTACTTTACACTGTAGGTTCTGAACTTTAAACAAGTAAAGCATGTATACATGACTACATGATTAAAGATCAGAGTCCCGCTTATCCCCTGTAGTCAAGTGTAACCCACCATGTGCTCAAGCACGTGCAGCGACGTCGCATCAGTACCACAGTGTGAGGATGACTCACCACATATGCACTCGCTCACTGCCAGATCTCCAGTGAGGCCTCGCCTGCAGGTACACACACAAAGAGAAAACACTGACTGCAATGCTCCTGCCTGGAGACAAATGCCTGTCCAAATACTACACTAAGTGCACAGCAAGATAATTAGGAAATAATTCACTGATGCTGAAAATAAAGCACACAGGAACTTTTGGGAATCACTGGCAATTACCAGCTCACGCCTGTTAACACGACACATTCATTTCTTTTGCAATGATACTGTACCACAAACCAGTCTTGGCAAGAACCACAGTGAAAATATGGGAAAAAAAAACATTCATGGTTATAAATATGACCAAAACGTATTTTAACGCAGAAATCTTAAAATATTGCATTTTCCGCTGATAATGAAAGACATGTCTGCCATGTCTTTTTGTTTCACAGACCGAAACTTGACAGTCATGTGACATTGATGTAGGATAATAGAAAAGAATAGGCAGAATAAAAATGTAAATATCTCACAATTTTAGAGCCATTATTGTGAAACTACTCATTTTTGTCCTGTGGACCATTATAGCTGTTACACATTTTGACGTGAAACTGGGTTGTATGTTACTGGTTTGGATTAAAGACGGTAGTATGGATGTTGGTTCATTTGCTATTTTGCATGCATATATTACAATGAAATACCCATTCAAATTCCTGTTCGACTTAAATATACCCTCACGGATAAAGCGGTTAAGAAAATGAGATGCGATGAGATGAGACTTGAATATACTCATCACCGCTGCATACGGATCAGCAGTAACGCTTCTCCATTAATCCACGTGCTGTAAGATATGAAAAATCTGTTTGTGTAATTGATCGCTGGATGCACAGGATCGCATGACAAAAATACCCTTCATGTCCAGCCAGTCTTTTGTCAGCTGACGGGAGAAAAGATTCTGCAGAGTGCAACTAAACAGTTATTTCACACTTTACTACACTCACTGTATTACCTCTTCAGAATCTACTGCTAGATGTGTTGAGTCTATTCTTAGACACAACAGCACTCTGCTGTGTGTACTCACTTTTTTTTTTTTAACTCAAAGCTCATTAACATGGGCTTGCTATCCTTGTCATAATCAACCCTTCTTCACCCCACATAATTAATCTCTCAACCATGTCTTATTTTCTATCTCAAAACAAAAAAAAATACATGGCTATATATGACATTATTACATTATGTCTATGTCATTATTATCAAAGTTGTGGCAGTATTATCAAACTTATTTTATATTGAAAGGAGAGGATTATGAAGATAAATATGCCCTATTGAGTACACCGACTAAGCCTGCAGTTGGCCTAATTACAAAGACACTGGCTCTAAAACCCCAGCAGAGCCCTCTTCGTCTTCATAATGCATTCATGATGGGGTGATTCATTGTGCTGTGGAAGAGCTACTGCCAGCCTGATACTGAATCCGCCTAATATTGTTCAAACAGGTGTTTAATGAGAAGTCCCAACTCCCAGAGACTGATGGGATTAATGGACATTTTCCCATGTTTTGTAGAGAACACAGAGCTCAAAACCTCAAATACGCTCAATTTCTTTCAGCTTAATGCTTTGAAGTGCGGGACTACCTGGCAGAAATAGATTCTTGCGTGACCACCAATTAACCGGACTTTGCCTTTTGACCGCGGACAATGTAGTTTGAAAGGCAAAGCGGTGGAGAGAAACAGTGAAGGTGTTGTTGTTTCGACTAGGAATGTGAGAACCAAAGAGAGACCAAACCAAGAGAGATGCAAGACTGAGGCAAAATGTTTGTTTTGAATTATTTGTACATTTATTATATGAATGTAATTTCATTTCACATGTAAGCAGGCATGTTTCTAAATCTACAGTAGTGTTGTTTCGCCACAATGTTCCACTGTATGTACTGTGTGTCCAAGGCACTGAATCAAAGCTGTTTGTTCGAGAGATGAAAAGGCTCATCAAAGAAAGAGGCAATGTTTGAATGAAACATAATGTAACTGAAAGAGGATAATAGTTCATCTTTGATTAGGATTTTATTATTTTTTAGACTGAAACCCATTTTGAAAGGTTGGATCTATTTCTTTAAAGAACCATGCATTTTTCTCAGTCTGCAAAGATCAATCATCGTCCTTCTTTAAACTTGATATTAGCATTATGCTTAAAACCCCGTTGTGATGTCTACTGGGTCACATCTCTATTCAGAGAGCCCCTTTTTTTTCAAAAGGAAATGAGGTGCTTTTACAAAGCTAAGCTAGAGCTTGTCGATCCATTCATATGCTCTTGACTCTCCATGTTTTCTTGCGTGTTGTGTTGCGTCAAAATGGTTGAAGGAGGATGATTGATGTATTCAGACCCTTTTATTTTACCCTTTCTCTCCCCCAAGCAGATCTCATTGATTTTTTGAAATGTGGTTGGGAATCACAATCATTCTTGAGAAAGAAATAGCCCAGAACATGTCAGATGGGTGAAACAAAGTCCGCCTGCCACTGCTGAGCTTAGCTCACGAGGGAACCTAAACCAGCACGCCAAAGGCTGCCTCTATTAAAATCAAACCCAAGGAGGAAATGTAGAGTGTCTCTGCACACAGACATGAAAATGCTGCTTTACCTTGGACAACCAATGGTTGCTGCTCAGGGTTGATAACGAAATTGCCCTCAGGTCAGTAGCACAGTGCTTAACAGCACCATTGAGAATACTGCAGTGATGAACCTATGAGTGAGATTAATTTTCTTGTGGACATTACTGTCAAACATCACTGCCTGTGCAAGTTAATGAAAATAGATGCTTTTCATTTCTATAATATCCCTGCCACGTAAACACATATTCACTGATTCATCTCAATAGGCAGATTAAAATAACCCCTTTTTGTATAAGCTGCTCTGACACACAGCCTGTGTGCGGTAATACCACATCCACCATGGACATTTTTAATAGTTATTACTAATTCTATTATCACTGTGGGATGTCCGATTACCTCCCAGGCCTATTGTGCCATGTCAGGCGGGTATACAGTTTACAGCACAGGATGCAAGGGATCCAATGACACAGGGGTAATCTGATGTAATGAAATAATAATAAAAATGCTAAAAAAGAAAGGTGGCGAGCCGGGATGCAAAATCTTTCTTTGGCATTTGATACCGTAGGGGTCGTTTACATATGATCCCGGTAAATCTCCAAATCATTATGGATGATCCCGATGACTTTCCCTCTCTCTCTCTCTCTCTCTCTCTCCCCGTATCCCTCCCTGTGTGATAGATTAACTAAGCAGTAACGATGTCTCTCTTGTGGAATGGACAGTGCAAATCGTTGTAGGTTCTAAGCCAGCCAGCGGAGACAGGGCTGGCTGGGCAGAGTGATAGATTAGGGATTTTTAAATACTCCTCCTGGTGGGTTCTGCCGCAGCCAAGAGAGCAGCTGGGGTTTTTCTCACTCTGCAAAGGGGGTGGAGAAGGGCCACAGATGGCCATGGGCCCTGCAGGTCAACGCTATTCAAAGATGCATCCTGGAGTGAATGAGTGCGTAAATTAATCTAGGCTTGCGGATGCATTGGAATTTACTGCGCTATGTTCTGCAGTAATGAAGCCCGTACTTTAAATCCATATTATATATGACACATAAGCTATTAAAGAAGACTTTGCACGACTGTCAAGCTCAGAGGAGTGTTATTACTCCCTATTGATTTAAAGATACATTTTACTTTGCACAGAGCATGGAGAATAATAATGTAAACACTTCAACTTTGAAATAACTAAATCATCACTGAAAGCACTGCCACAATGGCGCTTCATTTCAGGCTGTGTGCCAGGTAGCAGTATTTCATCACTCTGCTTATACACTGTGCATGTCAGTCATGTCCCTGTTGGTTAGATCATCTTGTGATCTCTGTTCCCTTTTGTCGCTGCAGTTTGTCAGTATTTGAGGTAAAATGCAAACAAAATGTATAACCTTTTTTTCCAAAGTGAGCAAAGATGATCTGGCCTTGTTGGAGCTCGGTTAGTCATCACAGGTTTGTTGAAAACATCAAAGTGATGATGGCAAAAACCTATTTTTAAAAAGCTGCTTGTTGGCATTCAACCGAACATGAGTTTTTTATTGTAACAAAGTTATTCCAAAAATGAAAATCCTCTTACATAAAAAAAAGTGTGTACATTTTTCTATATTCCGATTGTCTGTTTCCAACCCAGTCACCAGGATATAATGTTAGCATATATAATGTTAGCATATAACGTTTTCTGCAAAGATTGGGATATTACCATCCATTTTTGAAGGAGACCCATGGACATTTCCACCATTTTTTGTGGCGCCCAAAACTATGGGCTTCCTATTTTTCATGGGAAGTCGGACTATCTCCATCTGTGATTGTGGCAACTAAAACAGGTATTTTAAGCAAAACCACATGTTTTTGTGACTAAACCTAAGCAGAGCATAAGCACAGTGTTGTGACATAAGAGAAAAAGAAAATTCAACCTAAACAAGACGTGAAGTTGCAACATAAAGACTTTTATTCTAGTGCTTTGGTTGCTATTTTTAAACAAAATTAATTGTTCACTGAACATGCCTGTGCGAGGTCTCTGTAGACAAGACCGATATGTTGACAGGCTGCCTAGTTGGCTTGAGTGCTTAAACAGAGAGTGAGGCTACATTTCAATATGCGTGCACACACATCTTAAACAGATTAAGCATCTGCATAAATCTTTACCTAAGCAGGTTGCTGGGTCACGCAAATCTGGGTTTAAGCTAAATGATCTTTCTGAATGGGCTTGCCTGACACTTGAGGTGTGAATCTGGCATGGATTACTTAGGTTAGTCAACGGGGGTTTGACCTCAAGGTGGATTTTAAAAGCTTCGTCAACAATTGTTTTCTCCAAACTTTGGCTGGAGTTTCGACAAACTCAGTATTTATTTTTCTCTTTGTAACTGCTGTGTGAAGCATTACTTGGAGGAATCATTGCTAGCTTGATGTGTGAAGTGTAAAGTGCCATAATTTTGAGGCAGCTCTGTTATGCTTGATAGTGTGTGGACAATATTTACTGTAGTAGTGTAACTTGTTTTAATGGATAGAAGCCCCTCTTTATCAACTCCCACACTCAACATCATAAAAATGGGTACACCTGTGCACCTTTTGTCACAGGCACTGAACCTTGACAATATCCGTCATAACCCAGTTTTCATGTCACAATAAACAAACACTTATTTGCCAAATATTTGAGTGCACTCTGACACCCCCCTTCTGAGTGTGTGTGTGTGTGTGTGTGTGTGTGTGTGGATCCCACATTTTGGTGGTGCACTCCAATATTAAGCCTCCCTCTGGGGCTTTGATGTGTCAACTGATTTCTGGGGGTGGAGGCACAGAGCGATTTACAGTGGCAAGAGATATGATCAAATGCACCCGGAGACAATACATCTGGATGTGCAGTGAGAGCAGAGCCTGTTCATGTCAGAGGAAGGAGGAAAGAGAGAAAGGTGCACAGTGTCTTACCTCAGGCGGAGTGTCATCTCAGCTGGGTGGATTTGTATCACAGTTTTGATGTATTTCACTCAAGCTTTCCCTTGTAAAAAGAGACTCAGTATACTTTTTAAAAAGAAAAGAAAAAGGTTTCTGCTTCAGTACCTCTGAAAAATACATTTATGTAAGGGTAATTGTGAGGTATATGTACTTAACATGAGTATTTCCATTTCCTAAAACTTTATATTTCTTCTTTACTTCAATTCAGAGGCAAACAATGTATACTTTCAATACTTTCTACTGCACTGCATTTATTTGACAACTTTAACAGTGAGTACTTCACAGATTTAGTTTAAAGCAACATTATGTAACTTTTTTTAATGTTAGGTACTACGTTGTTTGTAGTTGGCACTTACATTACATGTGACAAATTGTCACAGACCTGGGATTTGTATTTACGACGGTGAGACACTGTGGGGGGCGCCAAATCACACAAAATGCCAATTTCTACATAACGTTGCCTTAATAATAAAAAAATATTATCAACACAACTATTCAGAGTAGTTTAACCACCTTACTAGCTTCGAATTTAAAATGATGAACACTTGAATACATCAGAAATCCAACTGGAATGGCACTCAGTCGAGCACATACTATCACCAAGGCCAAACAGTCCCCTTTAATCCAGTCAAGCCTAATCCAATATCAAATAAAACATATTTAAATGTGCCAGATTCAGGTTTAATTGGAGCTGCATCAAATCAAATGTTAAAAAAAATGCCCTACCTCTCAATGTTAAAGAAAGTGGGGAAAAAAAAAATCTAGATCCATCTCTTTATCCAGATCTGCAACAAAAGTTGATGGGGTCTATTTTGGGCCATCCTCCATCCAAGTTTGACAGACATCCATTCACTAGTTTTTGTGTAATCGTGCTGACAAACCAACCAACCAACCAACCAAAGAACACAGTCTAAAATATAACCCCCTTTGCAGAGGTAATAATATAATATATATGATTCTTTAATACAGCATGCCATTCTGCATAATGAGTATGTTTACCTTTGGTATATTTCTATGCTAATAAATAGTAAGTAATAAATTAAAATGCAAGACTTTTGATTGTGACAGTATTTTGTCACTATGGTATTGCTAACTTTACAAAGTGCAGCTGAAACGTATCCTTGTAATGCTATTGCTCCAGTATACATACTCGATGAGTGATACTCAGTATCAGTAAAGAAAAGGGGCGGTGCAGTGGGAGTGAGGGGTATCACCTTCATCGAGAACGACTTCAAATTTTAAGTCGTTCGAGGTGATTACATTCCAGAATCAAACTTCAGGCAGAGGTCGATCAATCAGTCCCAGGGTAAAACTTAGTAAAACCACAAAGGATGCATGTGGCTCAGCATATTAATCTATTCCTCCAACTGTAGCCTTTGCATCTGAGAAGTAAATGGACACTCAGTAAACAGAGCTAATGTGCAAATCGTTAACTTAACAGTTTGGATAAAAAGGTCCTGCGTGTGTATGACTGCTTGGAGGTCACAGTGACATGTTTCCTTTCAATGATCACATTGATTCAAAGTTAAAGTGGTCCCATAGCTTTGTAAACATCGACGTAGAAATAGTAACCGTGTCCTAGTTTCATATATTGATTGTACACAATCAATGTTCACTGTGTAGAAGGGATGTTTAAAATATGTATCAGGTATCAATGACACTATGTGCATGGAAGTTTACAGTACTCGGCCATTGGGTAATTGGTATAACGTGGGATTAAAACAAAATGAACATACTGTGTTACACAAAATAAATTTCCATGCAAAAGAACCACGGCGAAACTACTCTGCCAGCATTATGCCTTTTCTTTTGGTTATCTCTATTAGTCTTGCTGTTAAGGGTTCAGAGTTTTCTTTCTAAACAAAAAAGTTTCTGTTCCTAGTTTTTTGCAATCACGAGAACAAACAACACAGGGGTTCACAAGTAAAACACTGCTCAATTGTGCCAACAATGATCAGAAACTCCACAGAGTAACCCGTATTATACAAACAATGAAGATCGAAAATTACAACTTACCTTTTCAGTATAATAACTAAGAAAAACAGGACAGAACAGAAGTTTTACAATAGGGACAAATGACCACGACCTTGCCCTCCAGTTCATTGTTGTCTCTTCATTCATGGCTCCATGAGAACAGGAATTAATCCTGCAAAGCTTTCTTTGGAGCAAATTCTGCAAAAGTTTGAATTTTATCTCTACTGTAAGTTTGAGAGGCAGCATTAATCATTGGGTGTCAATCGGGACCATATAAAGTGATAAGAAGTTGAGTTAGGGAGGGACCATTGGGAGCTTCAACTTGAGAGCAGGACAGGCGAGTCAGAGCTGGGCACATCTCTGCCTTGTGTCGAAACCAAACTGTACACGATGGAGTTATTGATTAAATGTTCTCTTAAAAGGCCAGTTGGATGGAGAAGGTTACACCAAGGTTTTCACAACAGGGAATGGAGATGCATTTGACCTGTCAGTTGAGGATAGGCTCTGAGTGGGCACACAGCCCTTCTGTGGTCGGAAAAGGCACGGCAATCTTCTTAAATGGAACCTGCTCATGCTGAAACTCACTGGGCTCAACCCCTATGGACTGAGGTAAGTGTCAAAACATCTGAAAAGTCTTTCAGGAGTTTTCCTGCAAGAAATGTTCAGAGGCCATAAATGGACTGCATATGAATATCTTTGTCTTCAAACATGCAAGGAAGTTATGATGGCTAGTAAATGGCTTGTAATTGTAGCAGTTTCCAATAATGGGAACATAAATACAGGAATAATTTGAGCTAATTGACCAGCTAACAAAGAGTGCAATTACTATTTTAAGGCTCTTTCAAAAGGTTAATGTGGAGATAATTTGAATAAAGTGTTTTCTATTAAAGAGGCACTTCTCAAGAACGTGTGGCTAAAATGCTTTGTTGAGCTGAGGGGAACTACAATGGTGGTTGATTTTTCTTTTTCTGTATGTTCCCCACTATGAGCAACCCCCTTCACATTACACCATCATTTTTAACATTGTTAATCTACAATAATCTTGATTTAGGCAGCTTTAAAAATTAGCAGTTGTCCAAAGTGCTTCACAGAACCAAGAGACACAACCCAGTCACCACGATATAATGTTTGCAGTGAATGTTTCTGCAAACCACAGATATATCCAACGTTGACATTTGATGCAAACGTGGCATTTCACGTTCACATTGTAGGTTTATTAGCCACCTTTCACATCTGGAGATGAAGGGGGTCATGGTGGTGTTATTACAAGCCAGTAAGGCTGCCAAATGGCTGACCGCAGTTCAAGTCACATCACTGGACATTTTTATGGACGCCTGTGGACATGTTTTTGTGGCGACCAAAACTGGCTATTTTTCGAGGGAAGTCACCATCCATGATCATTGCCACTAAAGCAGGTATATGTTAAGACAAACCATACTTTTTTCGTAACCCTAACCAAGTGGTTTTTGTGTGTAAACATAACCAGAGCATAAGCGCAGTGTTGTGACAAAAGAGAAATAGAAAATTCAACCTAAACAAACGTAAAGTTGCAACAAAAAGAAAAAGTCAGTTTTAACTTATCTGTGGTTTGGCAGAAATGTACTTAGCTAAAGATTGGGTTGAGAGAAAAACTGAACAATAGAAAGGAGAAATAAGGTTTTTTAAAATGTAGTTCCCTGAGATGGTGAAATTGAGCGGGAGATCAACAGGCAGATTGGTATGGCCTCAGCACTAATGTGGCCATTGTACCTGTTGTACTGTTGTGATGCAGAGGGAGGGAGCTGAGCCAGAAGGCAGAGTTTGTGATTTACCGGTCAATCAAGGTTCTAACCCTCACCTATAGTTTGAGCTTTGGGTAGTGACTGGAAGGGCTGGCTCAACCTTAGGGATAGGGCAAGGCTGATCCAGCCACCCTTCACAATAGGGTAAGGAGCTCAGACATCTGAAAGGAGCTCAAGGTAGAGCCCTTTACAGTATGTTGAAAGGAGACAGTTGAGTAGGTTTGGACACCTGATCAGGATGCTTCACATGTAGGTTTTCTGGCCACGTCAGAGATTGCACATTTCATCTGGCTTGGGAGCCCAAGGGTTCGGCCCCAGATAAGCAGCGAAGAATAGATGGATGGATTAACTCTCCCCCATAATGTATAATAAAATAAGTCGTATCGTAATCCTGAACTCTTGACCTTTGATCGACTTTACAGCAAAGACTCCTGCCCCTCAAGGGCATTCTGACCGCAGCAGTTAAGAGAGAGAGACTTGTTGTAAAGTGGGATTTGGACCTGTGGACCCCCCTGTTTCAGTCAACTCTACATTCTGCCCGACAGAGTCTGCAATAATTGGTCACAGCCTGCCAGGACGGAGTCGTTTAGATTTGGAGGAGAGCACATGCTGTGAGGTTCCCTTTCATGGTGACCATGTTCCTGATTTGGCACAAGTGAACCCCTTGGGGAGGATGCAAACAGCTGGGCAACACACATACACACGTTTGTGTGTCTATGTGTGTTGCCCAGCTACACACGCCTACACACAAAGATCCCTATTCCCAGTGCACATGCTCACTTTCATTCTTTTAACTTTAATGCTGGAATCAAAAGGGTCACATTCAGCTGCAAACTCGTGCTACCCTTTGCATGTTACTGCTGTTGAATGATGGGAACACTACAACATTTAGACACTTAAAGTACGGCCTGAAAATATGAGTTTTTCAACAAGACAGGCCTGGTCTGTCTTGTTGAAAAATCATTTTATCAAGACTGATAAAATGTTTTGCTTTTACTAAATGAACATCCTGTGCTGGTACACTGAGTATTCCAGCGAGTGTACAAACAACAACTTTCTTGTACAACTTTCTTGTACCAATCAAAAATATCAAAAGAAGCAAAGCTTGGTTTACCAATCTCTTTGAGCATCTCAAAACAGCATGCTGCCTTTCAGCATTTAAAGGTTAAATATATGATTGTGAACATTAGAGTTGTTCCAACTCCAGTACCAGTATCAGACATGCCACTGTAGGAGATACACTAATAATAAACACTCGTTAATGGGGCACCACCTCCGTTATTTTGTCTATTTGAATAATCCGGAGGTAATTAATCAAATTCGACTGGACAAGTTTAACTTGTATCAATTCTAATCAATTTCAGATCAATTTATTCATCTCATATATGAAGCAGTGAGATTCTACACATATCCATCGGTTCTCCACATTAAAAACAAACCTGCACAGACAACGACGTACGGTTAAATAGCCTATGTTTATTGACTAAATAATTCAGGTTAAATAAATGAAATGGCAATTTAAATGAATAACACAGGTAACAGGAAATGTGAAATAACTAGTTCATGGGTTATTAGTGGAATATTGGCTGATGGTGAGATCATGGGTTAGGTTGAAGCATTTAAAGATTACGGGAGTAATTTTTAATACTAACGAGACCCTAACCGAATTTCTCTTAAGCTAAAAGATATGAATCAGAGCCTTATACACCATCTCATGTATCATGTGTGAATCCAGCTGTTGTGAGTGATGGAGAGCCTACTTTCTCAGCCGAGTTGCGGGGCCGCGGCAGCGGATTCCCTCGGGTGATTTGCAGCTCTAGCTGGCAGCTCGTCCGGTATCAGTCGGTTGGGCACCTCGGTCCGTTGTCTTAGGAAGAGGGCAGCTGGTCCCGTACCGATCCGGTGCAGATCTTGGCTCAGTGCCCAGCGGGATGGTACCGCTAGCGAGCGCTGGGGGCTTGTCAAAGAGTCTGTCTTTCGTTGGAAACCGCTTGCACGGTCTCGGACACAGCAAGTTGCTGTGTCGTGATGATGATTGTGATAAAGATGTTCTTCTTCGTTTCTTCGAGTGGTTTTCAGGCTCTGACTTTGTAAACTAGATTTAACTTCTTGAATAAAATAACTGAGGTCGATACGTTGATCAGGCGGATCTTCCGTTGTTAGTTAATGCAAGATAATCTAAATTAAGTTCACTTCTTCAAAAGCGGGTTACGATACTTAACGGTATAAAACAAATTAAAACAGAACTTCGTTCTGGTACAAACTTAATAAAAGAAGCTAATCAATACTGCGAAAAATATAAAATGAGAAAAATCAACGCGTGAGCACTTCTGATGAGATCGCTGTCTTGGAGCGTGTTTCAAAGTAAAGTGAAGAGCTTCAAAATAAGTTACAAAAGAAAAACTTAAACAAAACTTTTAAAAACAAAACAAAAACTAAACTAAACCTAAACCTGTAAACAAAACTAAACAAAACTAAAACTGAACCGAGAGACGTGATCTCTCCGTCTTATTACTTGCAAATTGAGGCGTGTCTAGGCGGGGCTTACCGGCTTTTATCTCCAAGATTTAGTGGAGGTGTTAAGATTCACAGAAACTCACTGAACTAAACCGTGCTTCACCTTCTCAGTTTCTCACCATGGCTCAATAGATGTACTTTGTCTATCATGACAAGGATTATGACGTGATTAAACATTAATTATACATATTCAGCTTAATACTTGTTAAAACAAAGACATATCAGAGTC
Organism: Pagrus major; assembly: GCF_040436345.1. Lineage (NCBI taxonomy): Eukaryota > Metazoa > Chordata > Actinopteri > Spariformes > Sparidae > Pagrus > Pagrus major. Next base: position 18,245,492 of record NC_133222.1, on the reverse strand, counting down.
ATTTACTGGTTATAACCATGAACATATTAAACAGAATATTTCTCGTCCAACTGTATCAGGACTCACCATCAGGAGGTGCTGTGGTTCCACCGAACACAGTACAGATTAAACATTAAAATTTGATTTCAGTCAATCTTAATCGTAGAGAAACGGGAGAAAGATCAATTTTATGAGCTTCTCTTACTGTTTCTTAATATGTAAGAAATAAGATTGTGAGATACTGACTTAATGGTTAATTAGAAATGGTCTGAAATCTGGAAGAATACAGAGACCATTTGGTTTGGAATGCGAGCAGATAGCATCCAGATGTGTCATAAATTTAAAGAAGACAGAGTAACAGCATAGAAAAACACGTCAGAAGGTGTCCGATGTCCACTCTGTGAATGTTTGTGGATCAGAAGTCATAGAGACAGAGAGAGAAATAGGTAGAAAGTGATCAGGCGTGTTACTTAATCTGCAAAGGTAAAGACATTGTATTAACACATTCTGAAGACATTCGTTCGTCCTTCCTGGTGAACTGACACAGGTAACTTCATGACCTGTGTGAGGAGGTTCTGGTCAAAGGGAAAAGAGAGTTCAGAAATGGGAGTTTAGTTGTAAATTAATTAAAACTGTCCTCATTTGAAGTCTTTATGGTCCAGGAAACACTATCCTCTCTGCCAGGAGATAAGATGGCACCCCTGTAGCCTGTAAATCGTCTTCATCCAGATGAAAGGGTTAACAAGAAACAACAGGCCTCAATATAATGCAGAGGCGATGGACAGAGGTTCCTACATATCCCCCACTTCGATCTGAATGACCGTAGTAGCGGGAACTTTGGATCGATGAAGTCATGATGTCCATCGTCGAGGAGCACAGGTGGCACACTTTATGATCAGAGATGGTGTCTGACTTTGGCATGTGCTAAGGTCTAATCATATAGTAAAGAAAAAAATAAGGGAAAACAGTACTGATAATACTAACTTGGTTAGTGGAAAGTTCTACTCTTAATCTTATAGAATTAAGGAGCCTGTTATAGAACTGTCAATAGTAACTGTTATCAACTAACTGTGAGAGTCGCTATCAATAACTGATCACTGCACTTGAGTAAGAGTGTTTTGCTCTAACTCAAGTGTGTGTTTGTCGAAAAATTTAGATTTCTTGATTTCATATTGGTTTGTGTCCAAATGATGGAGCTAAATTTTCAGTGTATAGGATAACGTTCTCTGGTAATGGTGGATAAATTTACTTCACCAGAAACAGTGGGATAAGATGCAGAAGAATCTTATTTATGGCTGAGCTGTTCACTGAGGATCCAATGTCTCTCAGCGTGTCTGCCATAACGAACTGACAGGTTGTGTGTGAGCATAATCAACCGACATGACTGAAAGGAGAATGATTACTCACGTAAATATTTATTACACTGTTCATATAGATGTACATTCCTGCTTATTTTCTAAGACTGACTGGGAGCAGCTGTAACACAAGCAATATCCCTTCAGGGATCACTAAAGTATTTCTGATTCTAATTCTGATTATAGCAAGGAGAGTTTTATTCAGAGCTTCACTGTGGGTTTTGACCACCAAAATGATGCTCTACAATGATTGGCTTATGTTTGTAGCACCTGCTGTTGTTGGTTGATCTGCGCTCTGATGTCTGGGATTTCAGCTTGAAATTCACATTCATGGCGATTTTACTGTGAATAAACTTACAGCATGAACTGTAGAGAGTCCAAGATTTAAACAAACAAAATATTCTTACAAGCTTTATAGCTGATAGCTTTATCAAGGATTTCACCAATTAATTGTTTAGGTCTGCAACTAAATTACTCAGTTCTGATTGAGTGACAGTGAACTTCTGCAACTGCTGCAACCTGTAGGTTGAGTCTGTCAGCCTGATAAACACTTTCTTTGTGTGTAGACGACAGCTGGTGATCAACAGTCTGGATTGTTCTTTTGCGAACAATTCCAGAGTTTGGTTTTGATTCTACTTGTCAATTTATTATACACTTTGGACTAAAGGGCAAACGTGTTAGATTAACCCCCACTTTGAATCAATTAGTTTTGGGTGAATCAAAGGACTGTATTTAGTTAAGCAGGTTAAGTTAGCAGGTTAATTTACAAAGCCTGTTTCTCAATTCAACTTTGTAAATGACGCGAACAACAGTGACCTTTGTTGACAAAAAAAAATAAAATAAAATTCTACTCGCGATTGGCACTTTTAGGTGCTTTAAAGGTTTTATCCTTATTTATGACCTATCAGACAAGTTTGCATCCCTGTCGAGTCCCATGGGGTTTTTGTGTGGTTTCATCTGGTTGCGATGGATCCACTTAAGTGTCTGCTCTTTCTGGCCTTTGTTTACTTTGAGCTTTTGGGGCAGAAGCTTGCGGGCAAGTCTTCTGGTGTTTTGGTTGGCCTTTCTAGTCAGGGGAGCAGTGGTGTAGTACCAAATCTTGTCCCCCACTTCGACTTTGTCATGGGACACTTTTTGGTCATAGTAGGCTCTGTGGCCCCTTCGTGGGAAGGGAGCTCTGTGAAGCAGGTTTGACAGTTGGGCCTGACAGCAAATTGAGCAGTCTTTGATGTAGTTTGCTACATCTTCCTGCATGTGTGGCCAATAGGCTACTTGTTGGAGTGCCTGGTATGTTGCTTTGGCTTTTCTATGGCCTGCGCATGGAGAGTTATGGGCCTGCATTAGCATCACCCCCCTGTGGCTCTGAGGCACCACGAATGCAGGTGAAGTGAGAGCGTCGGAGACATGTACAAGGAGGCCCTCGACAATGCGCAAGGCAGTGCGTGCGTCATGCAAGTATTTCAAGTCAGGACCGGAGCGTCTCGGTTCTGAAGAGTTGACAGGAGCATTGGCTGCTGCCTGAGCTTGAGCGGCAACGCCGATCATTTGGGTGGGAGGGTTGGGAAAAAATTCAGGGTCGAATTGCCTGTGAGTTTCATTAAAGGCACCAGGTTTGGGTTCGAAATGCATTATGTTTCGAGCTACTTTATCTAGGTCCCTGTCGGAGGGGTTTCGCGAATATTGCGCGCTTGGAGGAGGGAGAGGCTGAGAGGAGGGAGACCTTTTATCTCGGTCATGCAGGTCCCTGTCAGTCCGAGACTGGACAACAGGATCTATGGGTGACATAGATCGTGGCGGGGACATGCCTAATTGAGCGTTCCTGTGGAATCTGCTCTCTTTGTTTTCCTCATGAGAGTTTGCACCTGTAGGCGCTTCTGGGAATGAACTATACTCAAAGGAGTGCTTTAATTCCCTTTTAACCTCTTCGAGCTCTGCCTCTTGTTCCATCTGTTCAAGATGGGATTCGTTAACTTGGTCCCTGGCTTCTTTTAGTGCCTGTTGCATGTCATGTAGACATTTCCTTTCTCTTTCTCTGGCCCTGTCCCAAACTTTGAGCTTACTTTTTAGCTCCTTATTTTCCTTGGTTGCTTTTCCAAGGTCTTTGTTAGCATCTTCAAGATGTTTAGTTACTTTTTCAAGTTCATATTCTGTTTTATCTAGCTCTGGCCCTTGGGCGTGAAGGACTTGTTTGAGCTCTGAGTTTCCTTCCTGCATTTCAGCCTGTTCCTCTTTTTGTGCTTTAACCTGAGACTCAAGTCGGTTAATGCGGTCTTCTGCTTTAGTTAAGGACTCTTTAGTTTTCTCATGTTGCTTTTTAGGGGTTACTTCAGCTAAAGCGTTCTCTAGCAGTTGGTCTCTGCATTTTTGTTGTGCAGACATCACGATAACCATCATCCCTAACATTTGCTCTCTGGCTTTTCCTTTCATTTCTTCAGTCAGGGACTGGCATACTAACGCGGACATTATTTCATGTAGCTCATTAGGGTCGGTCTTCTGGATTTTGTCTGCATAATCTGGTAGCAACTCTGTGGTGAGATCCAGTATTACTGAATCTAGATTGTCTAAGGGATTCACTAGGCTCACGGTGTCAGAATCACCGGGCCCTGCCATTGTTTTTAGAAGAAAAAAAAAAAATTCAAAATTCTATTTACTTTGTTTTATTTATTTATTTTATTTGAGCTTTTTAAATTCTAATTGTTTTCAATTAGAGGTGGGGTTTGCTTGGTTAATTAACTCAATTTGTGAAGCTCAAAAACAACAGACGTTTTGGATTTCAAAGGATTTGACAGCTAATGTGTTAACAACAATGACTAAAGTATTTGATCTAAATGTGGCTTTCGATTAAAAGTACTTGGATGTGTAGTTAACAGCTTAATTCTTTGACTTGCATGCGTGTAGCATATATCAAGATCAAATTCCAAGTAATACAACAAAAATTTCAATTGAATTTGGAATAAAGTTGTCAAATCTGGTTAAAGTTGTCAAATTCGTAATTTACAACTTAATTATTCGATTTACCTGAATAATGGGACGTTAATTCACTGTAGTAGTTATTGCAGTATCACAGGTTTCCAATAATACAATTTAGCAAGTACCTGTGTGGGATTTCAGCCTATTAAAGCTGAAAGACAAAATTCAATTAATCAAGTTAGCCAGCAGAATATGCTATTCAAATGTATTTGTTGTTAACAGAATCAGCCACCAGTGGTGTTGTCACAAATTTAATATTCACAGAGTTGGTCATTAGAAGAAGCTATCACCAAATAAAATCTTTTTACCGAATCGTCCTACAGAGGGCGCTATCGCAACTTCGGAGGTTTTACAGAGTCGGCCACCAGGGGCGCTATCGCAGAATTTAATTTTAACAAGGCTACACGAAGAAGAGTCTAGAGGAGGGACTTTTTAGCTCCGCCCACTGATATACCCCCCTTGTTTTTCAAGGCTTGGGTCAGTGACGGTTTGACTCTGGAGGGTTAACTTCTCTAAGACAAAGTTACAGCAGTTGAGTTCACTGGTCACACGCAGTGAATCCTGCCACTTTAATTTTAGCACCAACAAGTTTTCAGCACTTCAGAAAACATTCAACCAGCAACTAGCATTGCATTCATTTACTTGTGTTTTCACAATTTCAACTGATAGAGGTTTCCTGTCCTCCTTTACACAGTCAAATATACTGTCTTCTGAACGAGATTGTTGCCATAGCAACCAATCTTGATACTACACGGGGTAGATCAAATAAACCTCTCACTGTTTGCACAGCTGTTTTCTGTTTAGGTAGCTAATCTAAATCAGAACACACGAGGGTCTGAGCAAGTTACAAATATCTCCGGAACATCGCGGTAGATATAGACTATCTCAGGAAGAATCTCTAAGCTTTGGCACAGCGCAACAGCTTATGATTCATCAAACCGGTTAATTTAAGAAGTGTGCAGCGACACTTATGCATGCAAATAAATCACAGACCTGGTACAACGCAGGATCTGTTCACGAAACATTAACGCACGGCGGCGCTGAACAATTTTAACTCACAGATCTGGTAATTACAGCGCAGAATCTGTACATGAAGCATTAACGCACGGCGGCGTTTAACAACTCTTTAAATCATAGGTCTGGTACAACGCAGCATCTACACATTAATTTCCAACATGCGGGGATGTTGAACGCTCTTTATCACACACGGATCTGGTTACAACGCAGCATCCATACACATTAATTTCATATTAAGCAGCGAAATCAAATCTCAGCGAAGTTTTATGCTCACACACAATTCAAGGTATATGCAGTAGAGAATATAAGGTTAAGTATCGCACTAATCACTCGGTGGACAGCCAAACAACATTAAGACAGCTTTGGGTTTTTTGATTATTAAAACCGATGTTTGTCTGTAGGCTTCAATTTAATGCAGAGAACTGTGGTTTTAGGTGGCCTCGCACGGACGGCACCATAATAATATGTAGGAGATACACTAATAATAAACACTCGTTAATGGGGCACCACCTCCGTTATTTTGTCTATTTGAATAATCCGGAGGTAATTAATCAAATTCGACTGGACAAGTTTAACTTGTATCAATTCTAATCAATTTCAGATCAATTTATTCATCTCATATATGAAGCAGTGAGATTCTACACATATCCATCGGTTCTCCACATTAAAAACAAACCTGCACAGACAACGACGTACGGTTAAATAGCCTATGTTTATTGACTAAATAATTCAGGTTAAATAAATGAAATGGCAATTTAAATGAATAACACAGGTAACAGGAAATGTGAAATAACTAGTTCATGGGTTATTAGTGGAATATTGGCTGATGGTGAGATCATGGGTTAGGTTGAAGCATTTAAAGATTACGGGAGTAATTTTTAATACTAACGAGACCCTAACCGAATTTCTCTTAAGCTAAAAGATATGAATCAGAGCCTTATACACCATCTCATGTATCATGTGTGAATCCAGCTGTTGTGAGTGATGGAGAGCCTACTTTCTCAGCCGAGTTGCGGGGCCGCGGCAGCGGATTCCCTCGGGTGATTTGCAGCTCTAGCTGGCAGCTCGTCCGGTATCAGTCGGTTGGGCACCTCGGTCCGTTGTCTTAGGAAGAGGGCAGCTGGTCCCGTACCGATCCGGTGCAGATCTTGGCTCAGTGCCCAGCGGGATGGTACCGCTAGCGAGCGCTGGGGGCTTGTCAAAGAGTCTGTCTTTCGTTGGAAACCGCTTGCACGGTCTCGGACACAGCAAGTTGCTGTGTCGTGATGATGATTGTGATAAAGATGTTCTTCTTCGTTTCTTCGAGTGGTTTTCAGGCTCTGACTTTGTAAACTAGATTTAACTTCTTGAATAAAATAACTGAGGTCGATACGTTGATCAGGCGGATCTTCCGTTGTTAGTTAATGCAAGATAATCTAAATTAAGTTCACTTCTTCAAAAGCGGGTTACGATACTTAACGGTATAAAACAAATTAAAACAGAACTTCGTTCTGGTACAAACTTAATAAAAGAAGCTAATCAATACTGCGAAAAATATAAAATGAGAAAAATCAACGCGTGAGCACTTCTGATGAGATCGCTGTCTTGGAGCGTGTTTCAAAGTAAAGTGAAGAGCTTCAAAATAAGTTACAAAAGAAAAACTTAAACAAAACTTTTAAAAACAAAACAAAAACTAAACTAAACCTAAACCTGTAAACAAAACTAAACAAAACTAAAACTGAACCGAGAGACGTGATCTCTCCGTCTTATTACTTGCAAATTGAGGCGTGTCTAGGCGGGGCTTACCGGCTTTTATCTCCAAGATTTAGTGGAGGTGTTAAGATTCACAGAAACTCACTGAACTAAACCGTGCTTCACCTTCTCAGTTTCTCACCATGGCTCAATAGATGTACTTTGTCTATCATGACAAGGATTATGACGTGATTAAACATTAATTATACATATTCAGCTTAATACTTGTTAAAACAAAGACATATCAGAGTCATTTACTGGTTATAACCATGAACATATTAAACAGAATATTTCTCGTCCAACTGTATCAGGACTCACCATCAGGAGGTGCTGTGGTTCCACCGAACACAGTACAGATTAAACATTAAAATTTGATTTCAGTCAATCTTAATCGTAGAGAAACGGGAGAAAGATCAATTTTATGAGCTTCTCTTACTGTTTCTTAATATGTAAGAAATAAGATTGTGAGATACTGACTTAATGGTTAATTAGAAATGGTCTGAAATCTGGAAGAATACAGAGACCATTTGGTTTGGAATGCGAGCAGATAGCATCCAGATGTGTCATAAATTTAAAGAAGACAGAGTAACAGCATAGAAAAACACGTCAGAAGGTGTCCGATGTCCACTCTGTGAATGTTTGTGGATCAGAAGTCATAGAGACAGAGAGAGAAATAGGTAGAAAGTGATCAGGCGTGTTACTTAATCTGCAAAGGTAAAGACATTGTATTAACACATTCTGAAGACATTCGTTCGTCCTTCCTGGTGAACTGACACAGGTAACTTCATGACCTGTGTGAGGAGGTTCTGGTCAAAGGGAAAAGAGAGTTCAGAAATGGGAGTTTAGTTGTAAATTAATTAAAACTGTCCTCATTTGAAGTCTTTATGGTCCAGGAAACACTATCCTCTCTGCCAGGAGATAAGATGGCACCCCTGTAGCCTGTAAATCGTCTTCATCCAGATGAAAGGGTTAACAAGAAACAACAGGCCTCAATATAATGCAGAGGCGATGGACAGAGGTTCCTACACCACCGATACTGCCGAAAATGCAGGTATCGGTATGGGTATCGGCGAGCACGTATGCATCAATCCTATACCACATAATTTAGAAACGGGACCCTGCTACTTCCCAGTTAGCTCCCTTAGCTCTGCTTAACATTACACACCAGAAATCAATTCTTCTTGATGCTCTAAAAGCCAACACAGGAAGTTCTGTGTGCTGCCCCTGGCAACAACACATGAGTCAGACAGACCTAGCAACATGTCAGATATTTGGCAATATTTTACCCTGGATAACCCCACCAGTAAAACGGTGACATGTTCACTATGCAGCGCTGTAATTTCAAGGGGCGGCACGACTGTTGCCAATTTCAACACCAGCAACCTTATAAAGCATTTGAAGACACATCACGTGAAAGAGAACAAAGAAAATGCTCTCCCCAAACTTTATGAGACGTTGAGGGAACACATTTCATCTAGGCTGAAAGACGTGCAGGCAATCAGCTTTACTACTGACATTTGGATCTCTGACGTGTGCCCCATGTCTTTGCTGAGTTTGCACACTGGGTGAGTATCAGCATCAACATTTGCCCTTCAAAGTGCGGTGCTGCAAGCAAACCAGTTCCGTGAGTAAGTTTTAAGGGAATTATTCACTTTAACAGTTTTTGAAGGAATTGTTATCCTTTCTTTATTTGTTCTTTTTCGGGTATGCCTGACTGTCAATAAATAACAAAAGAATGTTGTATGGCAATCATTCTCTGCAAGGTTGTACATGAGCCGAGGCCATACAACAATGACAGCAATCATATCACATCCATACAGTTAGTAGTTTAAACAGCTGTTAGAAAGAAAAAAAAACTTTTTGAACACACACTGGTATCGGATCAGTACTTGGTATCAGCCAATACCCAAAGCCCAGGTATCACAATCGGTATCGGGAAGGAAAAAATGGTATTGGTCATCTCTAGTTACATTAATGTAGCAGCAAGCAACTACTGGCTATGTAAAGATTCCAGTGGTGGAAAGAGTACTGAAAAATCTGTATACAAGTACAGTTTCGTTACTGGAATATTCCCGCAGTTTCTTTTTTTTTTCTCTGTATGTCAGGGTTTTTATTGGCCCGTGTGTGATCGGATAGCCTTATTGGCTACAAAAAGGCAGATGAAAAGTTTAGATATTAATTTAGATTGTACTCAGTTCTCAATCATGATTTTAAAAATAATCAAGTACATGGAAGTACGAGTAAAATTACAAACTTGAAAAAATACACATAAAAGTGCAAGTACAAACAAAACAAATACTAAACAAATACTTAATTACCGTAATACGAGTAGATGTAATTAGTTACTTCCAACACTGGTAAAGATATAGTCATGTAACCGCATCCTAAAAAGAGAATGACATTGCACTCCGCCTGTGTGTTTTGTAATTAGAGCTGCAAAGATTAGTCAATAAGTCGATTGAAAGAAAATGATACGCCAACTAACGAGATAATTGTCATTCACAAGTCATTTTTCAAGCAAAACTGTCAAACATTTTCTCATTCCAGCTTCTTATATCTATGGATTTGCTGCTTCTCTTTGTCATTAAAGATAGTACATGTAGAGCCTTTTGGACTGTTGATTAGACAAAAGAAGCAATTTGAAGGCGTCACTTTGGGCACTGAGAAATTGTGATGAGCATTTTTCACATTTTTATACATTTCATAGGCTAAACAATTCACTGATTAATCTTAAAAATAATTGGGAGATTACTCTATGATGAAAATAATCAATAATTACTGCTGTTATCTGAGTTTCTCTGTTGTTTGTAGCTAGGAAGGCCACGCATGCATGATAGAGCACAAAAGTCCTTCTCTGTCTCCCCCACATCCTTAATCAACATGGCTGCCTGGTTATGAAACTCCCTCATATTGTAGCTAAACAGTGCAGGGAAATATATTTGTGAAAGTATTTGAGGCAAGAATTAGAAACAGAATCATGATTCATGTTTGATCAACACTGACTAGTTTTGCAGTTTGATTAGAGTTTCGTGAGCAGTTTGTGCTCAGATGCTGCTTTCTGTTTTGTTTTCTGTTTTTTGTTTAATATTATTTTTTCTAATTTATTGAGTGAACGACATGCATACTTGTTTTGGTCTGAGATGCTGGTACTCTAGTGTGATATCTAGTGGCAGTGAATGTCATGTGTGTCAATGTTTCATCTGAACTCATGTAATTGCCAAAAAATGCATATATACAATAGTTACACATGACTTTAGACTTTCAGGGTCCTGTGTACAAGTTTGCTTCTGAAATTTGCCATGTAGTTGAACATCTTCTAACAGCGGACAAACCGAATCCCCTGTAGTTACACAACCACTGTGTATTTACAAACAAACATGTCTAAATGTGATTTCTCCTATTATACTAGCAGCTTGAGAGCCATGACTCCAGCTCATGATTTGCAAGACAAAGCAGGTGGAAGTACTCCCACCTATGTTAATGCTTTTCAGCGAGTGTTAGCGAGAAGGCCAACACAAGGGTGGTCCTTATTTACCCAGCTGTTACTGTAGGTTGAGTCAAATCAAGCCGACGCACACTCACTATTGCCGGCCTCACAGCAGCATGACTGGAGGAGGATTAGCTTGTATTACATGCTTTACTATGATGCTGGTTTGCACAAATCCTTTCCTTCCTCTTCTCCTGCTGACTTAACACTGGAGTGTGTACCATAAACCAACACCAAAAGCCCAGAAAGAACATCTGTCCTTGCAGTAAGTTATCAGATTTTATTGAGAATACAATTTGCTTTTTAATTAGATATAGAAGTGGGTACATGCAATAGTTATGCTGACCTAACAGAACCATTTATTTAACGACTATTGCTTTCGGACCTTCAGCGTGTCCCCAGGGATCATATTGTCACCCTGATCCCCAAACGCCCTTGGCACTTAATTAATCAATTGATGTGATTGAGTGGCCTCTGTGTGCGAGACATAATGAGCTCCTGATTAAAATCATTACAGGAGGACCTGTAGACACTGTCACGTCTTACGGGTCTAGCAGTGGGAACATGCTCCACAGTGATGTAACACTTTGTAAACTGGCCAAAAAATCTAAAGGATGAATGTCATCAAATGAAAGCAGATAGTATTTATGTAAATTTCTTGATGCAAAAGACTTTTCTTTTCACAGAGAAACAGAGGGGTGAGGCACTATTGAACTATAGGGTTCGGAGTCCACTTATAAGACAAAGTGGCATAAATATGAATTTAAATAGACAAAGTTCACAGATATGATATTTAAGAACACATTAATCTCAATCTCTTTGAGTTCTCACTGCATTCAAGGTCAACCTTTATCGTCAGTGTGTAGCCATTGAATAACAGAAGGACAGCTTGGGTTTCAAACAATCCTTCTGCTGATAATTCCCACAAATAACAGCGTTTTTGTTTGTTTATAAAAAAAGATTCAGCTTGATTACTCAGTTTGCCATTTATTGTAAAGTGTATCCATATCCATTCATCTGTCCCCTAAACGACTTGTCCTCTACAGGGTTGTGGAGAGGTGGAGCCTATCCTATTCACAGGGTGAGGGGTGTAGGACGCCCGTCACAGATCACCAGTCTGTCACATCAGCACTGAGTTGGCGAACAGAGGTGATAAGGTGATATATAGACATGCCCCCATTTTAAAATACCGGCAAATGTAACTAAATAAAGGTACAGCTGTATAAAATATGTTAATTTTCCTCTATTTAGCCTATCTTACTAAGATTTCAAGATGGTGCTTTTCTTAAACCATGCATTTAGTGACAAGCTATTGTTTTCATTTTAAGTTAAGCCTGCTAAATAAGGATTAGGCAGTGAGACTGATGCCAGATATGAGTATGAAAATTCATTTGAAGATTAAATCCTTCATACTAACCATATTTCACAGCATACATGGAAATATCAGACATTTTCTTATCAATAGTTTTGTTCAATAAACTTTCAGTCACCCACTCTGACATGGGGAAGATAAGCACATAAGAAAATGGTTGGATGGAGTATTGGTTACACCGTTTGCTGAACAATGACTCATAACAAGACTGGACTCGTCATGAGTCATTCTGAAGATAATGAGACTTTGATTTTCTCATGTAAGCTGCCATTGGGTGCTTAAATAAGCAGCCCTGTAAATGTGAAAATGAAATGATCAATACTTACATGCACATTTGTACATGTTTTTAATAATAGACACTACATGTCAACCACAACAAATCTTATAAGTCAATAGAAGTTTCACATTCAGGTTTCATCATCAAGATCTGATACCATTAAATCCAACACATCCTCATACCAGTATGTCAGGAGAATTCAGCAATTAGACTGGAAACTCATGACCACGCTGTGGAGAGATTCAACAAAACGAGTCAGACACAGAGAGTAGCTTTGTACAAAGGGCACCCTGCTCAGAGACCTGAGAGAGTCCGCTGAACAGTTCCTTGTTCCTTTATTTATAGCTCAGGGGAGTGTACATGTGAATGGGAGGGGTGAGCTCGCTATAGACAGTTATGAGTAACATTCTTTAATATAATGCAGTTCGTGAGTATAAATCTTATAACATTCCCTCCTGTTGTTACTTATAACTGTAGTACAACAGTTCATGTATATACAAAAATTACAGGTGTGTGAATCAGGCTTCTGTAGTGGGAAAATCAGTACCATAATCTCTCTTCACAGGTTTCAATTATGTCGTCATAACATTACAGATAACAAAATTCACACAGTGTCTTCTGCCTCGTCTCCAGATGTGTCCGATGTCGAGTCTGCACTGTCCTGTGCGTCATCCTGGAGAGGCAATTGGCTGTACTGCATCAAAGCAGCTTGGATGTTGATAGAAATCAGATTAGAAATACATTTCTTTATTAATGGTGTAATGCAAGTGGTGCAAATGCATAACAAAACAATCACTGCCAGAATTGGGGTCACTAATGTCTTCCACATGTAGCTGTGACTGTGAGGTTACAATGTTGTGATTCTCCCACCCCTATATTATCAGTCCGATTGTTCTTTCTCTCAAAGCATAATGAGAATGATTTGGGGATGTGCTGAGGAGGCACCGTCATTACTGGTCTGTACTGATTCTCCGTAAACGTGGTTCTTATGGGGGTGTGATTAAATGATTCGCACTGTGTAGCAGTTATGTTCATTTTGTACCACCCTTGGAAGTAAAAATCTTGCTCTCCTCTTGAGTTAGCGGAGTTTCCTGCGGGGGCACTCCTGTGTCCTAGACCATTTAATATACACAATGATTCGTTCAAAGAGTACGGTATTGGCTTGATAAGAGCAGATTCACTAGCTGTGCTAGGCATGAGGGAGCAGACGTAACATGATTCGTTAACGTGGCCGGCAGACAATATTTCTAAAAGAGCACGGTACCATGAGTTATCTCTAGCTTCGTTGAACTCGATTCCAGGATTGTTTGCAGTTCCAAATTCTAACGAGACGTGTGTAGATACCTGGTGAACGTGCTGACTGATGGATTTGGGGCCTGATGTTACGTCTGGTAGTTGTGATGGTTCAGCACCAGCAGTCAGATTTGGACATAGGAACATGTTGTTGCATGGGTCTATCGCATGGGGTCGCCACACGCACACTGTTAAACCGTGACACTCTGGGTTTTGATACTCTCCAAACGGTTCTGGTTTTGACAGAGGATTAGATGTGGTATCTAATTGGAGTTGCAGCGTGTCAGAAACTTTAGTAAACTTTACCCATTTTTTCCATTTTTTTGCTCTTCCTGACCAGCCATAAGAGCTGCTGGACCAGGAGCCTGTTTGTGCGAACACATGTCCTTGCTTGTGACATATGTAGCATGCTCGGTTTTGCCAGTCACGGTCGTGTTGTTCATTATCTCCTGGCCTATTTTGCTGGAAACTTCTGCGGTCTCCAAATTGATACCTCCCACGGCCTCGTCCTCTATCATGGCCTCTCCCTCGGCCTCGACCGAAGTTGCCCTGATAAGCTATCATGTCGTCCGTTAGGGAGAAAACTCCCTTACTTTGTGCAGCCAGTGTTCTTGCTGCGTGTACGGCCTGTTCTACCGCTTCGTCCACTGTGCCAGTGGTCTGATGCACCCACTGTTTTTTAACGCGCTTTTAGTTTTCTTAATTGTTGATTTAAGTTTTGGACTTGGGTTGGGGCTATTCCACCCTCTCCTACGTTCTGCATTTCGTTTTTCCATGTCTTTTCGTCTTTGTTCTCTATCTTTTTTCTTTTCTTCACGTTCTCTGGCTTCTTTGTCCATTAACTCTTTCATTTCTGCCGCCTTTCGATCTGTTTCGTCTCTTTCTTTTGATCTGTTTGAAGTGGCTGTCTCCTCTTCCTCCTTAATTCTCACACTGTATGCAGCTGCTGCTGCAGCTGCAGATTTTTTCTTCTTCCTGTTTTCTCTCTCCCTGTCTCTTCTATTACTCTCCTCTAACCATCTCTCGCTTGCTTCATATTGTTCTTGTTTTTTCAGCTTTTTCTTTCCTTTTAAGGGCATCAGTTCTGCTTTAAGTTGGACTTGTAGTCCGAGAATATCTTTTGTAACCAAGTTACCTTTAAAGCCGAATTTGTCCCATTTACAACGTGAGACCTCTCCTAAGTGTTTAGCTTGTGTTTCCATGAACACTTCATCTTTAGTTAACGGTCGGGTGTGTTTACCTCCCATTCTCGTAATTCCCTACGTCTATTTTAGACATTAAACCTTCTGCAAAGTCTCGGTCACTTATCCACCATGCAGTACGAATTGATTGGTTTGATGAGGAGAAAAGTACGGTATAAGCAACTAATACCTTGTCCGTTCCCTTATCATCCCAAAAATATTGTACTGTTTGTACTGTATGATTATCCTCTTGCCACTTTATTATTATCAAACTACTGTTTTCTTCTGTCATTTATCACTACAGTGTCCCCAGGAAAAGTTCTCGGGCATGAGATTAAGTTGAGTGAAGTTCCTCTGTCAAGCTTCTACAGCAACTATTTCACTGCGGACAGAGCTTACTCAAGTAATCACCCGTACGTCCTTTTCTGGAGATAAAATAACAAACTTAGGGTCAGGTGTGAATATCTGAATTCACCTTAATGTACCTTGACCCTCATGCACACTTGTAACTTTCACTCGTTTTTCCTATAGGAATTTACGTTATCCTATATTCTGGGAAATATCTGTTTCCCTCCTAAATGAGATTCATTCTCATTTTACTCTTAGAGAATTTACCTTATCTCTACTTCTGCAGGTTTACTCTGAAGCTTTTTGCTTCCCGATTTTTTACTACTGGATAAAATCATAAACCATACACTCTCTTTGCGTGTCTGATACTCACTCTCCTTTGTTCGGATGATCGGACAGGAAGAACCCGAGGATCCAGTTCTAACCCTGGCCTTAACTGAATTCACAGTCAAGGGCTTACTCAGTTACTTGGTAACTGGCCGTCGACGGACTGCAGGTCGGAGAGCCTCTCGTCAGTTACTCCTGTCCAACCATCCGGCTCGAAGGACCAAGTTTTATGTCAGGAGAATTCAGCAATTAGACTGGAAACTCATGACCACGCTGTGGAGAGATTCAACAAAACGAGTCAGACACAGAGAGTAGCTTTGTACAAAGGGCACCCTGCTCAGAGACCTGAGAGAGTCCGCTGAACAGTTCCTTGTTCCTTTATTTATAGCTCAGGGGAGTGTACATGTGAATGGGAGGGGTGAGCTCGCTATAGACAGTTATGAGTAACATTCTTTAATATAATGCAGTTCGTGAGTATAAATCTTATAACACAGTATAACTGTAAAGGTCGATTGCCAGTAAAGGTCGATTGCCAGCAACTCCCAAAACAACATATATCACCGTTCCCGAAACATTATGACTGTTGCAGCGTAACGGCATATCAGACCTTCGTTGTACAGTTACAGTTTGATTGGATTTAGGCACTAAACTAATTGGTTAGGTTTAGGAAAACACTGTGGGTTCAGTTGAAATAAATAAATATATAACTAAATATGGGCCAGTAGCCAGTATATATGTAAAATAGATTGTTAAAGATTATGCATTATGTAGAAATTGGTATTTTGTGTGATTGTGAGTGCACCACCGTCGTAAATACAAATCCAGGTCTGTAACAATTTGTCAGAAGTAATGTAACTACAAACAAAACTCATGAGGTCATAACAATGTTATGGGTGAAAACTTGTACCTTGAAGTAAACATGTATGTAACACTGTGGTCCTACCCTCTCACTGAAGTTACATAGTGCAGAAACAAGTGATGGGGGGGCGGAGTGGCTAAGACAGTTACACCATTCACCCTATTACATGACACTGTACCATCAAAATGATTTTGAAGCTGTTATTTTAAGGTAGAAAAGTTACATAATGTTGCTTTAAAATGCTATTTGCCCATCCAAGTAAAGTACTGGCCTTTTACTTTTACATTTTACATTTACAGTGAGGCATTAAAACCAATAAAGACAATATCTTACCACAGTTATGGTGATTTAACTTACAATATATCTGACTGTAAATGTCTTACTTCTCATAGCAGTAACTCTTTATGCCAACATACATCATTATGTTGAAAACAGACATTCTAAATGATAAAAGTCAATAGCAATAAACATTTACTTTAAACTCACAAAAGAGCCAATTGGCATAATTAAGCGTTTCATAAGGTTGATTGAGATTGATTGGTGGAAAATTACAGCACAAGTAAATTGAAAAATCATCAGCTGTCAGCTGTGTCATAACTAACTGTGACTTATTGTACTCTCAATGTGTTTTACACAGAGTGTCTGTGATGTGAAGGAGATTTTTTCAGCTGCTTTCTGGTAAAAGTCGGGGTTATAAAATTAAGTCTCTCAACTGACTCAAAAAGGACAATAAAGAAAATACACAATTAAATGCATAACACGATATGTTATGTCTACCTGACATGTAGCTGAGGGCAGAGTTAAGTAACCCTGTGCAAAAAGAACCACAGTGTTCCTGGACTAACCTTATGACTCCCACACTTAGTGCACAGAAATCCAACATATAAATGATACATTTTAATGAAGTCACCACAGGAGCCTCCAGGGGACACTTTTCTAAAACTGTTTCTGTTGAGGCTGACGTCTTTCCAATAGCCCTGCTCCAGTCAATACATTTCTGCGTGGGTCATTGGCCGCAGACTACATCAAGCTGCCATGAAAATTTTGAGGTACCAAAAAATTCTAAAAGAAAGGGAGTCAAAATGCACTGATTAATCCCACATCCCTCTTGCTTAATTCACACACGTCTTTATCGAACTAGAAATTGAGGACAGGGTTTCTAGTTATTAAGAGCTGAAGTCTGAAGAGCCCTTTATATTCTCATAATATCACACTTAAAAAGAATGTGACTTTATTGTCTGTGAAGTCAATTCTATTGTCAGGAAATTGGAGACAGATTGAATATTCCTTTACAACCATAAATGTGATATTTTCAGATTTTACTTTGTAGCTGAGTCACGTTTGAAGCCATCAGAAATTGATGAATTCAAATCTTTTTAGATAATATTCTTAGCATAATTCACCACTTAAAAGAACTTAACATTAATTAGACTTAGCACTGTGTGCTTAACTGCACCTATAATCTCTTAAATAACAGGCAAGAATTTTCTTTTTTGTTTTAATGCTGGTTCAGATATTTGCTTGTGTGGCACTGATCCTACACTTTGTGTGTAATAAAACAAGCATCAAATTTAAACACTGCAAAATTAATGCTGCATCTGTAGCTGTCTGTGGCATTTACATAACTTGTTTGGTTTCAAAGTAAGTTTCATTAAACTTATCTTCGAAAAAAGTGTCAGATGAATTATTTCAGTCAGCAAAGTTCAAGTGAGAAATTATTTTTTCTTTGAATGCCTAGAAGGCTTTGCTTGATGAATCATATTAAATAAAATGAGATTTCTGTTCATATCTGAACATTTTTCACAGGTGAAAATTACAATTTCAGTGAACTGATCATTGGACCATGCTATTGGCTTTTTACATGTGAACTTAAATTACAACGTGAAAATACAGTAATGTCACATGTAAAGGCGACATTGATGGGCAAGTGATTGTTTTTGGGGTTTTTTCACATATGAATGAAAATCTCCACAAGTGACATTTACATTTTCACATCTACATTGCATACACTTGCATGTGGTTTTTTACATGTAAATTAGACTTTGCACACGTAGCAACAAGACATGGCACATGAAATCAGATGAAAATTGTTCCTTTTTCATTTTCACGTTTTCACGTGTATTAAAATTATAACGTGAAAATAATAATTTTCAATATACAAATGAAAATTTTAACATAAGGCATCCCATTTCAACATGTTTGCAATTCCCTTTATTTCACATGTGGATTAGAATCTTCACATATGGAAACGAGTTGGATGGATTTCTTTCCTTCAAGAACTACAACAAAAACAATCAACAGGCAAGTTGGCTAATCTTGTATGGTATAAACTGCCTAAAGGTATTGATATGTTGTTGTTATTTAAGACATACTTCTCATTGCATCTTTCGTATTATTGTTGTAGAAATCCTATTCAGTCTGTTAATTGCTTTAGTTAATAATCACTTCCAAACAAAGGTTTCCAATAAAACATATAAAAACATTAGGTAATTGCTGCATTTGAAATACCTTTAAGCAAAATATCAGACATAGTGGAACTCATTCAATCTGTTATTTTTCTTAAATTTCATCTAGCTTGATGAGTTCTTCACATTTTGTCCCCGTCACATCAACAGTGACATGCATTTATCCCTTATCTGGCCTTACTGTCATTTGCTTGAATGCATTTCAACCCTTGACTTGTTCCAACACACCATTACGGATGAGGAGGAAAAAGAGGATTTCTGAAGTGAATGGTGTCAAAACTGTTTGCTTTTTGCTCCATCAAAAAAAAGCCTGGAAGCGGCTTTCATGCTTACGTCTACCGGTTGACATCTTTACCACATTATGGTTCATGGGTCGTTTTGAGGTTGTCTAGTGCAGATGTATCTGCCGGTATCTGAGTAAACCTAGGCCCTTTCTTTATCTCTCTGCTGCAGCTTTCAATTCCTCACTGGAAAAATAAAAATAAGTCTCCACAACCCCCTAACGTTTCAAGCAATTGCAATATCAGCAAAACGGGCTGAAGTAAATATACTGTGGTATTGATCGGTCACGCATTAGCATTTTAGTAGATTAAGCGAGAAACCGTGGGGGGCGTTCAGTTTTTCCATACTGCCGTCAAAATGTCAGTCATCAATCTTTTTGCACGCGTGCACACATGAAATCCTCAAGAGGTATCTCAAATGAAGACAATGAACTGTCAAATACAGCCAGCATACTGATATTATAATCTTTGGGGCGAAATGGTGACAACCAATTTCCTTTCTTGCTTGAATTAGAGCAGATCCAGGTAGTATTTAAAGCTCACAGCGGGTCAACATCGCGTCGATACTGCAACTGCAAGGAGCCTGTGTGAAATATCATGCTGAATGTCCCATGACAGCAGTTGTGTTCTGGTAGTTAAGGGGCAGTTATACGGCAGGGAGGATAAATTGAGGAAATTGTAGATGTCAATGGAAGTAGACATTCGGTCCAAAACAGAATGTCCAGTATTTGTGAACAGACATCAGGAGTAATTGCAACACAAATGGCAATTCTCTTATAATTTGACAAGGACAAAAATGACTTGCAATCCAAAATGTACTGAATTAACATTTAAATGTTATTAATTAATTAATTAATTAATTAATGAAGGCAGACACAATGAAATTAAATAACAATAGTCATTGTTTTTGACTTATTTGCATTAACATCATCATCCAACATGTCGCCCAATGTTTAGTCAGCTTTTCATATCTAACAAAAGTCTGGTTTCTAGATCCAGCCATGTTGTTAAGCACTCAATTGATTCTGCACTTGCTGTTATACTATACATGAATGCAAAACAGTTTTGCTTGGCAGATTTGTAAGGCTGATGTATGAGAATTACCAATAGCATTATACAGTGCATGTCTTTTGAATCTGATTCATGACTTGAAAACATATGACAATACTGCCGCTTAAGAGGCTGGTACAGTATCTGCACACAGAAGACGTAACAAGCAAAAAATGCCTTTCTCTGATCAGTATATCACCACTAACGACTGCTAACACTCAGGGCCGGCTCTAGCCATTTTGGTGCTCTAGGCTAGATTAGGATTCCTCCCCCGAAGCCTGTCGCTACAATATATGGACAACAGCGACCGGAAACACCGTCAACATTTTAATTACTTCTCAAACAAAACAAAAGCATGTAGCTGTGATCGCCTATATGGCCTATGCCAAGAGCCGGCCCTGCTAACACTATTAATAATAATGATATGATAATAGTACAAAAGCAGCCCAAGCAAGTGAGGTTTATTGGTGGCTATGAAGCAATTATGCTGTTTTAGAGATAACACATTCCCACAAGGAGCCTCCATGATGTTCCCCCGAGAACATTCAAAGAATATAAGTGCAGTTCATCCCCTTCTTTTATTCCTCAACCACACATCATAGCGAACCAAACAACAAAGATAATGAAATCCACTGGGAGAGCGGCAGGTCATCTGGTTTTAGTTCTCCTTCAACCTTGACCTACTTCTCTGAACAGATAGCCATTAACAATGAGAGCAACCAAGGAGAAAATAAACATGCAAAACACTTGAAAATGAAGGCTCTGAGGGTTCACTGGTGAAAGATCTATAAAACTAAAACCATTAAAAACATGCATTGTGTTCACTGCGGTTCAGAGATATCTCAATGAAAGTTTCTTTTTTTTGTATCAAGACCAAATCAAACTTTAAATCATTGGATTATATTGGAGAAAATTACTTATTACATTTTTGATCATTCAAAAATGTAATAAGTAACCCTAACCCGAACCCTAATGTTCAGCTTACAACTTAAGTCTAAAAAAGTCCACATTTTCAGACTTCAGTGTCTCTATCTAGCATGTTTTTGTTACGTGTGACTGACTTCATCCTTTCTTGCATGTCCAAAACTCATGAAATGTGGATGGCATTAAAAGACATACAAAAAGCTTAAAATGTGTGACTTGACATGCAAAAGTTCTAAAAAAGTGGCATTCCTTTTAACCCTAACCCTGAGATCACGTTGGGTCTACACCATTCGACCCCAGTTTGCTGCCTGTCACAATCCAACAATAAATATTTGATCTTTTAACATCCAACCATCTTTGTCTAACCTTAACATCAACCTACCCAAGATTTTTAGGTGCCTAACCATAGTTTATTTGTCCAAACCTCAACGTGGAGGACCATGCGGCCCACGTGCAAAGGCTGAGTCCTTCGGCCAGCAGTGGTTGGTTTCCATCCCAATCCGCTGCCCTTTGCTGCTACTGCCTCACCTCTCTCTCCCCCCTTTCCTGCCATGTGTTACTATATCTTATAAAAGGCACAAAAAGCCCCAAAAAATAATTTAAAAACACACACACACACACACACACACTGGTTGTCATGCACATATAATGAAATAAGAAATACTGTAAAAAATACACCCCCAAAAAATTGCTTTTAAAAAAAAAAATTGTTGATGACCACAATGGTGGACTTTGCAGAATTGAATAATACATCGACATTCTGCCTGGTGATAGCAAAGGGAAATGTACACCAGAATTCATAATGTTCCTAAAATTGGAGCTGTTATATCTACAAAGCTGTGAAGAATGAAAAATAATGTGTGAAAAGGAATGGCTGTCCAAATCAGACAGTGATTGCCTTCCAGCTGAGCACTCTGAGCTCTCTTTGACTGTCACATTGCCCTCCACTTCCTTATTTCCACATGTGGGTGTTCCTGTCATGGTAAGGATCAATCTCCGGTTTTATGGAGGCATTGTAACACTGATTTTTCACACCCTTTTCCCACAGATATCCTTGGACCTGCCATGATCATTTGCATGCTGCATAGAGCACTGCGATGACAGCTTTGACTTATGACAGATAGAAGAGTTGGCATTCCTGGGAAAAGGGACACAATATTCCGCAGTCTGAGGTTTAATGGAATCTCAGCAATCAGATCCCTTTGATGCTTCCACAAGGCCCGTAGCCGCTAAGACAGGAGGAAGAGCACCTTAAGAATGAATGAACTTGAAAATGAGAAGGTTAACATGATTTATGCTGAAACATAGCGGGTGGAAGCTCATTGAAATGATGAGGAGCGCCCTTGGAATTCATTTGTTCTGAGCGACGTTGGGCAGGGTGGAATGCCATTCATCTTCATCGTTCATCATCTGTCTATTATTGTCTTCCAATCTATGAATGACAGGAGAGCCACCGCAGTTTGCATGCTTATAATATCCCATGCCATATCATGGCAAGGGATATGACACACATGTCGCAATATTCTGTCAAACAGGAAGTCAGGAAGTCTGAATGGCAATATTATGGTAGAGAGGTGTCATAGCTTCAGCTAAAGAGCCATCTGATATTTTGTCACTAGGGGTTTGGAAAGGGGCATTTGTGTGTGCAGCCAAACCATCTAAAAAGAGAAAGAGAGATGGTGACGTCACCAGCGCCTTTCTGAAAAGTTAGCGGCTTTTCAACACGAAGCACTCGGGCGCTGCACCTTTTCTCTGAATAAAACAGACCTGACACGTTGCACAAAAAGAAATGCACAAGGCATTCATTGACAGACAACAATTGCCTGAATCTTTCAGTACAAGTCCCCAAATGGTAAGTTTGTTTCCAGAAATGTGTGTAAAGTAATGGAACCTGATCCACTTTAAAAATTGAAAACCTTTTTACGCTGACTCCAGTAAATCTATTTAGCGCAACAAAATTCATGGCATAAAGCCCGCATTTTGCAGTGCAGTTGGAGTATGCATCTGTATGCTTGACAGACACATTACTTTGATTTTATTTGCAACGCACATTAAAGTGACCTTGTCATTAGTCTCAAGCGCTGCATACAAGCACACTTTTCATCTGGCATCCAGCGAAACAAGATAGTCCTCGTGTTGCATGCTCAACACTTTAGGTTAATTGGCAAGTGGCCATTCTCTAAAGCCGACCAATTAATGAACCTGTCAATCACGCATGAAAGGCAACATCTAAGGAATCACTGCAGAGTTGCTGAGGACATCCGTATGTGCTATGGCTGCTCCAAAAAATGCCTAAATGGATAGAAATCTTTAAATTCAGGTTTAGGATTCTGTAAACTGCAAAAAAAACGAAAAAACAAAACAATCTGCAACACAAGCTATAGGCCACTGGATCCAGATTAAGGTAGCTTGAACTAGTTTAAGTGGGATGTTTTGCCCAAACAACACAGTGGTAGCCTGTGTGTGCCAGCTGGGCAGAGAGGAACAGGCACCCATAGTCTGTAATCCTCTGACCAATCCATTGCTATCAGTGTGCAGGCAGTGAATTGGCCAGGCTTGGCTGGATGTGCATATTCAGTGCCAGTCAACAAGCGCCTCTTTGTTGACATCTGCACTT